>NC_064645.1:362153981-362797731 GCF_023864345.2 Schistocerca serialis cubense | reverse complement strand
TAGTACGAGATGGAGTCACACGGTCTGGAAAGTACTCGTGGTACAGACTTTGAGCTTCTCTTCCATTAGTTTCACCGTCAGTGTATTCTGCTAACGTGTACTCAGGCATCCTGTTACTAGAGAACTAGTCACCGTGATGTCAACTGACGCATCACCAGGAAGCATGAAAACAAATCAGAAGACATGACGCGCCATTGCGTCATCGCGCCATTCATGAATGTGGGTAGCCTGCGTAAGGAACAGCTCGCGCGCGAATAAGTAGTCCTTGTTTTCCTTGTGACGTGGAAAAGAAACGTTTCCAGACATGGGCTCCCATGTAAACCTTGATCTACTGAGTCGCCTGTTCAGACTCTAGAAGTGGCTAACATAAATACTGAAACAAGCTATACATTACGCAGGAAATTTAAAACTAGGAAACCTTACGAATTACGTAAAAACTGTGGGTGTTAAAAGAAAACGTATAAAATTTTCGTAAGGAACATTAGAAAGCCACTATAACTGACCAACTTTCAAGCAAAGCGCCGAAATATCGCAGTCCTGTGTAATCAGTGTTAACTTCAGAACCACCAAACAGTGAATATTTGCTTTATTACAATTCCAGTTTTAGATCACAATGTTTATTTCTAATCATGTTATTAATTTCGGTCGGAAATGACCATCTTCAGACCCAGAAAAATATAAACTCAGAGAGGTAGCCTAATTTACAAACGCACTCTTAACTATAGGAATGTAAAGTAGAAAACACTATAAAGCAACAGTACAACATGTCCGTATCTGAGTCGAAACGTGTTGAATTGCAATTACGTCATTACATGTGATGATGCATTCAAAATCATTACTCATTTCGCCTTCTTCGTATGTAAAGAGCACCATTAAATCCTACACACCGCACATGAAGATAGAGACTCAGTTACATTGCAGTGGAGCGGCAGGAAGCGTATCTCCATCCAACCCCGCTAGATGTCTCCGCTGCACGTCAGTTTATATGATTTCAAAGAAGCACATTCCTTATACTGAAGTACATGAAAACTTTGTTCACATTTTATATGCGGAAATGTTTGTTCCAACACGTCATATCATAAATTTATGGGAAGGACTCTTTGTCGGAAAGTTGCATAGTCTCTTTATACAATCTAAATAGTTTGATTACAGAAAGAATTACAGCTCACTAATGATAACCTTATCAAATGTGGACATTGCTTTCACGCAACACGCCCGTCAGAGGTGAGTCACAATGAACCATAGGCGTAACAGTAAAATGAAATAAAAATTTAATTAGACGACACAGCATCACTGCCACTCACCACCACTACAACAATCATAATTATAAATTATCGGTCTGTGCAGATAGGTGATATAAAAATATACAGTCTGAAAAAAAGTAGTAACACATTTGCCTTATCTTGAACCCCAATCCATTGTACAGTATAACTGTTCAGAACACTTTAAGTGTTTGGCTCGTAAGCAAAGCAATTTCTTTAGTGGGAAGGCTACGCTCGTGCATCCCACTCGCTGATCGAGAGTGCATAGAAGGTCTCACAAAAAAGTAATGGGACGACGTAAAAGCATCACTGAAAAATAGTACTATCTATTCTTGCGATAATGAATTATTTTTTTACTAAATAAGTTAAACATTTTTGTAATCTATAACACAATCAGTATAAAACGCACATGAAGGAAAAAGGAGGAAAAAGAGGAAGACTGTACAGGTTGATAAATAAAACGAAGGAAATTCGTTGAACGTACATAGAGTGCCGCCACAATCCATTCGCCAAAACGGGATCCTCCAAAAGCTATTTGACAAAAGCGATAAAATATTAAAATGTCATTAGACATAAGAACCTCATCATACTTTATCAACTTCTAAAACAGAATGTGTAACTAAAAAAATTATTTATTAAAATGTTTATTGAAGATTTTGCGCAGTAGATGTGCTACTGAAGTTATTCAGAAGGATTGTCATTTCAATGGCCGCATGTGAATTTGTATAAATGCGCTATTTGACAAACGTGTCATTAACTTAGGTTTGTCACAGTAATAGGAGATTTATAATATAAAAAAAAACAGGAATTGAAAGGCGGGGAGGAAGAAACACACGTTAAAGCATAATTTAATAATCGAGCGCAAAACAATTATCGTTTTTTACGTCTACGAACTGTGGCTGTGAGTGGCTGACGGAATCTTAGTGCCTAACAAATCGCAACCAGACAAAATAAAATAAGCTGAAATGTCGAATACGACTACGAACGTGTAACAAAATGATAAACTGCCGTACCGCACCAGAGGACAAGGAAAGCAGCGGCTGGGAAAAAGTCCTACATGGACCAAATCTAGAATGTTTCACGACGCCAGTCTGAGTAAGGATAATGTTTACCAGTATCAGAGTCACTTCATATGCCATAAAATAAAGTGTAATACAGAGGTAAAAAGGAGAAGGGGGGTATAGAAAATCATTAAACAGGTCAAAATATCCCCTGGACACACAGAAGGCATGTTCGATGAGTTTTCTTCGTTTTCATTTACCAATTTGGAGAGTTCTTCTCTTCTTCACTCCTTTTCCCTCTTATCCCTCTGTGTGTATTTTAATACAGATTGCCTTATACAAAGATATTGAGGATATGTTACAAAATTGTTTGACTTATTTGGTTGTTGTTGTTGTTGTTGTGGTCTTCAGTCCTGAGACTGGTTTGATGCAGCCCTCCATGCTACTCTATACTGCGCAAGCTTCTTCATCTCCCAGTACCTACTGCAACCTACATCCTTCTGAATCTGCTTAGTGTATTCATCTCTTGGCCTCCCTCTACGACTTTAACCCTCCACGCTGCCCTCCAATACTAAATTGGTGATCCCTTGATGCCTCAGAACATCTCCTACCAACCGATCCCTTCTTCTAGTCAAGTTGTGCCACAAACTTTTCTTCTCCCCAATCCTATTCAGTACTTCCTCATTAGTTATGTGATCTACCCATCTAATCTTAAGCATTCTTCTGTAGCACCACATTTCGAAAGCTTCTATTCTCTTCTTGTCCAAACTATTTATCGTCCATGTTTCACTTCCATACATGGTGTAGTGTCCCTTTTGCAATATTCACCATTATCGAGGTGAAACAAAAAAAAGGACTGTATGTGACTCAAAATGAATTGCAAACATCGATCTATCTGCGAAAGGTAATAACACTAACTGTAAAAATATACAATATAGATCGATAGATGCAGAAAAGACATTTTTATTGTATGAGATTATAATGTGTAAGTAATTGAAGTATTATTATCTTTGTAAGAGTGTAAAACACAATGCAATACTCATTCTTCTGTCTAGTCTGTTTTGTTCTGTTCGTTCTGGTGTTAGCTGGAATAAGATACGCAAGCTATTGTGCTGCGCTAGCATTTATTTCTGTCGTAACGTAATTGCAAATATATAATGGTGTAAACTGTGTCCAAGTAAGAATATATTAGTACAAAGTGATCTCCGTGTGTTATTTCAAGAACCTACGCCACATTTATCTTATGAAAAAAATATTTAATGAAAATTATTTACCATGTTTCCAGCTGCTGCGGAGTGAGTAACAGTGATCTCTGACTGTTGACAATTAGCCGCCATTACGCGGTACATTTAAAAATATTTTTTCACAGCACAATATCTTATAGCCGGAGCAGAAGAAATTATGTTAAATTATTCAGTGAGATTAATTGAAGGAATACAGTGAAATAATTTTATTAAAACTTGTCTATTTTCTGTGATAGTAATATGGAGCTGAGTAATACTTCGCTATTGCATTTACAGTAATTTGTAGGGAGCCTGGCGCTCGATAAAACCAGATATGATGTAATTGGCAACCTACGAAATTCATTATTTTGCTTATTATATCTCTTTTGTATTTTTTTGAAAGCTAAACGTAAAAATTAACTTCACTAAAAGTCAGTAACATATCACGATAAATCAAAGAACAAACAAATTTACTAGGAGAATGTTTCCTCTAAATAAATAGTTACATTATTTTTTAAGAGATATAATAAATAGCGCTCTGTTACGTGGGGCCCGAAGAGATAAAAATATTTTTTTAAGAGATATAATAATGGCTACACTCCATACAAATACTTTCAGAAACGACTTCTTGACACTTAAATCTATACTCGATATTAACAAACTTCTCTTCTTCGGAAACGCTTTCCTTACCATTGCCAGTCTACATTTTATACCCTCTCTACTTCGACCATCATCAGTTATTTTGCTCCCCAAATAGCAAAACTCCTTTACTGCTTTAAGTGTCTCGTAACAAAAACTATTTATTTTCGGAAGAATAGATAATGCAGTTTCGCAGTAATGCTTTTACCTCGTCCCATTACTTTTTTTGTGAGTCGTTGTATTCACTCTTGATTAGCGAGTCTGTTACATGAGCGTAGCCTTCCCAGTAAAGTATTTCTTTTATTTACGACTGGAACATTTAAAATGTTATGAAGTTATACTATGCAATGGCTTGGGTTCCTTGATAATGCAACGGTTTTGCTACAAGTGTTCAGATTTCTGCTCAGGTATGGCTAAATTTTACTGTATTTTTATAGTGTTTTCTCCTTTCCATTCGTGAAGTTAGGCTACCTCTTTGTTTTTATATTTTTTCTCGATCTGAAATTGGTTATTACCGACTGCGATCACAAATAAACGTTGTGATCGAAGACTGTAATTGTAAGAAAGCAAATATTTTCCTGGATAACTGAAAACGTTTTCGTGACTCTGTCACAATTTGCAAACAGTGGAGTTGCGGCACGACGCCGTTACTTGAAATTTAAATTTAATTACCACCAGTCACAGGAACACAAGTTTTCCAGTAGAGCATTAAAAAAATGAAGTGCTGGAGGAAATGACAAAACTGAGTGTAATTAAACTGGACACACAAAAAATCTACTTGCCAAGCGGCAGCAGAACATACGCATAAAAGAGGCTTGTAATTAGGCAACTTTCGTTGTCGTTGTCACTGTAGGCTTCTTCCATGGGAAGCAAGGAGAGGGTGTTGTTTGGTGGCCAGTGTCCTCTTTCTATCACACAACTGCACGCATGTATTATCAGTGTTCTTTATTAACATAAACAAGGTGCTACTTAACTTAAGCTTCCATGTGGTGAGGTACGAGCTCTTCCATAATGATCCACCTTATCCTCACTGCTGGTGAAGTACAAACCCGCTATGTACATTACTCTCTTCGCTTTGTGCAGCCTGAGACAGAGACCCTGAATGCGACTGAGACTCTCTGTGACTGCAAGTGGCTCGACCCGGTGACTCATTGGATGACTGGCTGGGTCCTCTGGTTCGAGATCTACACACTGGAGGCCAAGAGGGCGTTGGCAGGACTTTGCTTGTGAGTCTGTTTTTTGCCTCACTCCTGATAGGCGCATTGATAGCGCCTACTATCGATCCTCTCGCAACCTCTTTGCCTGGACACGAAAGTTGGTTCAAAAGATGGTTCAAGTGGCTCTGAGCACTATGGGACTTAATATCTGTGGTCATCAGTCCCATAGAACTTAGAACTACTTAAACCTAACTAATCTAAGGACATCACACACATCCATGCCCGAGGCAGGATTCGAACCTGCGACCGTAGTAGTCGCGCGGTTCCGAACTAAGCGCCTAGAACCGCTAGACCACCGCGGCCGGCACGAAAGTTGAATTTTGATTGAATCTACCAGCAAGTCAAGACTGTTTACATTGTGTCATTTGCAGTTCATTGTTGGCTGTTGGGATATTCCCGCGAGCAACAACGTGGTTTTCAAGTTGGAAAATTCTAGCCAGCCTCCGGTGTAGTTTCACTGTATTTGGTTTGAACTGAAGTGCACCAGCGGAATCTTCTGCCTTGTGGCCGTTAACGTTCCCGTTACCTGCCCTGGCCGTTGACATAATTTCAGGCAGTGTCGTTTCCTCATTGTGTTGTTGCTGTCCAGCACGGTGTGTAGTTAGACAGCGCCATATATGATTGGTTGTGGGCGCCAATATTTTCTACGTTGTTCCGTTGAACTCTCTGTTGTGTCTTGGTCGGGTGAAGTGGAGGTTATCTTGTCGGTTGGTCCGTTGACTGTCTGTCTGTTCGGTTGTCGTCGGATCGTGAATGGTTGGCCCGACTGCCTGTTTCACCTAAGTAAGCGTTAGTGTTTGAATTACAGGCCGACCCTCGAAAATATGAGCGACCTTGGGTGTACAGCCCTATTTTTTTTTCTCAATTTGTTCTTGTTGTTTTTTCATGTATGGCGTGTAGCCGATTTTTTTTAAATTAGTTGTTTTGCTCTTAAGGCCTTCAGCCTAAATTAAAGAACTGTTTCACGTAAGGCCTTTGCAATTAAAAAAAATATTAATGTTTTGGAGTTTTAAGTGTTAGGCCTTCAGCCGATTTGAATTTGTTTACTTCAGCCTAACCAAAGAACTGTTTTAAGCCAAGGCTTGGCTTTTAAATTTCTGATTATGCTTGCGTTTTAAGTTGTTGGCCTTCAGCCGTTTTTAAACTAAAGTGGCTTTCAGCTTTCAGCCAGTAATTAAGTCTCAAAGGTTAAAGCTGTGTGTTCAAAAAAAAAAAAAAAAAAAAAAAAAAAAAAAAAAAAAAAAAAAAAAAAAAAAAAAGAAATTCTTTTGGGTTCTTGTAATGTTTCATCAAATAATGAAGTTGTATGTTCCAGTGTAACTGACAGACCCTTATTTTGGCCCCTTTCCACAATCTAACTGTAATTTCTGTCCTGCGGCATAAGCAGGGAATCTCACAGGGTTCTTTATTAACATAAACAAAGAGCTACTTAAGCTTCCACGTATTGTGATACAAGCTGTTCCGAATAATCCGCGTTAGCCTCGCTGTTGGTGAAGTAATAGTCCGCTATGTACACTACTCTGGTCGCTTTATGCTGCCTGAGAGAGAGAGAGAGAGAGAGAGACGCTGATTGCGACTACGACTGTCTGTGACTGCATGTGACTCGACCCGGTGACTCACTGAATGATTGACTCAATCGAGAGGGCCAGCACAAGTGGCTCATTCTTCAAGCAAAAGGGCTGAAGGGGATGGAAGAAGAGTGAAGAAAAGGAATAGAGAGGTCTAGGAAAAAAGGGTAGATTTCGGGAAAGTCACCAAGAATCGCGGGTCAGGGGAAACTTACTCATCCTGTGCGTTAAGTCTCCCCTGACCTGCGGTTCTGGGTGACTTTCCCGAAATCTACCCCTTTTTCCTGGACCCCTCCAGTTCCTTTCCTTGGCCCCTCTTCCTCCCCTGACTCAAAAAGGGTCCAATGGCTCCGAAAGCTTGATTAATTACAACCGTCTTTTATGTGTGTGTTCTGCTGCAGCTTAGTGAGTAGATTTCTTATTTATCCAATTAAATTATATCGTCAAAAATTTATTGTTTTCATTGTTATACAATGGAATGTGAGTTTCATTAGACTGAATAACTACAGGAAGCTTCTGTAATCAGCTTACAAGTTACGAAAAGTAATCGATTTATAAGCCCCTGTAACACCGAGCGAGTTAATAAGAGACCACGCTCACAATTCATCACCGAATCAGCACGTAAAATGTTGCCAATTCAAATGTGAAAACACAAATACTGGAATACTTTCAACGTTGTCTATTAACAATCACTGCAAATAACTATAACGGGCTCATAAAATCTCCAACTCCAATCGTCACCTCCGAACAGCTTACGATTCACGGTCATAACGTCCATAGCAGAAGAATGATTTCAAACTTGGCCACATGACCTGCATAACCGAGCGAAACTCACCGAAGGTGAAACATTCTGCTACTGCACAGTTTCACAAAGCAATACTTAAAAGAGAATGAATGACCTGTCGATACCAACTACAGGAGATTTTACAAAATTATGCATAGATTATTTCACAGTTTAGATCAAACAAAACTGTACGTAGATGCATGGTTCCGTTTGACGCACTTCTTTCAATCGATTCGCTGAGCGACGCATCACAGGTTCAAAAGTTTTGGAAAAGATCTCGGATAATGAACGTATCATGCTTGGAAGATGCAAAATGCAATTTTAAGTCCCATGGCATATTTCAAGTATGTGTGAGCTGTTTATAAACTGGAAATGCGTGCACGGTATGGCCAACGGCAATGACGCCTCTCCAAGCAACGTTCTGATTTAGTATTATAATGTAGGGGTCAGTCTTTAAATGGCTTATTAAGGAAGCTATTCCATAACATATCTTTAGAAAAAAAGACAGTGTCTGTTATCATACGACGATTATTCTGAAAGTTTTCATTGCTAAAACAAAGACAAATATTTAAACTTTGCCCCAAAGTGTTTCATAATTTGAAAATTGCTGTATTTGTTTATTGCAAAGCGAAAGTTATTTAATTAGTGTATGACAGCTACTTGTACAGAACAAACAGGACTAAAACCCAAACAAAATCTACATTCCTCCTCCTCCACTGTCCCTTCCTCCCTCCCTCCCCCCCCCCCCCTCTCTCTCTCTCTCTCTCTCTCTCTCTCTCTCTCTCTCTCTCCCTCTCACTCTCTTTTCGAATCAAGACCACGATCTCTTCTGCTCTGCCAACATTTTCGTATCCCAACCTCTGTCTTCATATGTGGCTCCTTCTTGCCTCCAGTACCATGGAAGTTATTCCCTGATGTCTTAACACATATCCTATCGTCGTGTCCCTTCTTCTGGTCAGTATTTTCCACTCATTTCTATCCTCGCCGAATCGGCAAAGAACCACCTCATTCCTTATCCTCAGAGCATCTAAATTTTAACATGTTTCTGTAGCATCACACCTCAGTCCTTTCTGTTATCCACTGTGCCGGGTTTTCCCACACACAACGTCTCACTTCTATACAATACTGTGCTCCAAACATACATTTTCAGCAACTGCTTCCTAAAATTGAGAAGTGTGTTAGATAGTAGTAGACTTCTCTTGGCCAGGAACGCCTATTGTGCCAGTGCTAGTCTCCTTTTTACGTCCTGCATGGTTATTTTGCTACCTAGGCAGCAGAATTCCTTAACTTCATCTAATTCGTGTTCAGTGATCACGAATTATGATATTTACTTTCGCGCTGTCTCATTTTTGTTACTTCTCATTACTTTCATCTCTCTTCTGTACTCATTAAAGGTGTTCATTCCATTCAAAAATCCTGTTATCTTTCTTCACTTTCACTGAGCATAGTAGTGTCATGAGCGAATCTTAACACTGATATCTGAGCCGTGCGCGGCTCGTGGTCATGCTGTTTATTGTTCTTCATCTTATTTTTGAGGTTCTGTCACCTCGTTTTCTCCTTAATTTGATTTACTGGCATCACTAAGTTTCTGGTTTGCTTTCCCGGGAGTGGCAGCAACAGCGCGTATCGAGCACTGTCGCATTATCTTTGAAGCGACCACTAGTATTTCCGGCTCGTTGTGTGTTGGGAGTTCAGTCGGGGACGGAGCGCCAGTGAGATGCGGGCAGCCAGTGCTCGCCGACCGCTGGCGACACGCATCATCTGTCCGACGGAAGGAGATTGGAGCGGGACGACCGTTGGTTGGTCGTTCGGTTGGTCTTCTTATCGGGCGACATGTATTTGGTCTTTTGGCCGTTTCTGGGCCTCGTCAGTTGGCCATCTTGCCGGACGTGGGTCGGTTTCTTCCTTGTGCAGAGATGTCATGGCCAATGGGCAAAAGTTACCTCTGCATGGTTGGGTCAGAGCCAGTGTGCCCGGGTCGCCGTGTCTCCGAGTTCCGAACGGACACGGAGTTGAGTCGGGTTGGAGCTACAGTCAGCTTCGGATGGCTAACAGTCGCCCGACCGTTGCCAGCACACGTAACTTGATTGGGAACGACCTGGTTTGGTCGTTCGGTCGGTCGTCTCATCGGACATGTATTTGATCGCCGACCGCTTGTTGAAACTCTGTGTGTGTCGAACTGATTCGTTCTTGTTGTTCCACAGTGATTACTTTTACGATTGTTCCAGTTCTTGTGCAAGTGGGTTTACATGGAACTGTGTGTAGCTTCTGTGATTTGCAGTGAGCAGATTAATGCTGTCTGCCTAGTGGAGTAGGCAGTTCGTCGGTTGCGACAGAGGGAATTGATTAGGTTGTTGGCTGGTTCTTCAGCGGTCCCTAGGTCGTGTTGCCATCCGATTATTTGCCAGCCGCGGTGGTCTAGCTCTCAGTCAGGAATCGCGCGACTGCTACGGTCGCAGGTTCGAATCCTGCCTCGGGCACGGATGTGTGTGATGTCCTTAGGTTAGTTAAGTTTAAGTAGTTCTAAGTTCTAGGGGACTGATGACCACAGATGTTAAGTCCCATAGTGCTCAGAGCCTTTTGAACCATTTGAACCATCCGATTATTTAGTGTTACGCTTGTCTGCCTGTCTCACCTGAACTACTGTTGGAGTTTCCTCCCCAGACGAACCCTTGGGGCACTTCGGAGCACCACTGTTTGTTGTTTGTGATTGCCATTTTCTTTGGTTGCAGGTACTGTGCCAGGCCTTCAGCCGTGTATTAATTTTGTCTGTTCTATATTTAGTATATGGCATTCAGCCAAATCTCATGTAAAGTATTTTAAGATTAGACCTTCTGCCATGTGTTATTTTAAATTCTTGTTTGCTCTGTATTTAGGTCTTCAGCGCCTTTGTTTTAAAATTTGTGCCTTTCAGCCGTAATATGTAAATCCCTCTCTGTAAGGTTTCTCTTTAATGATCTTGAATTCTTGAAATGGCCTACAGCCATACTGTGTAAATGTTTATCTTAAGGTTTGTCTTTAATCTTTTGTATAGTTCTTTGGGCCTTCAGCCGTCAAGATATTTGAAGTTTGCTTAAGATGATTCTCTGTTGTACTGTCTAAATGCTTATCTTTAAAGGTTCCCTTTTATTCTGTTGAAGTATTATTGGGCTTTCAGCCGAGGAATTAATTTGAATTTTCCTTAATATGGCTTTTAGCCGAAATTTGTAAATGCTTGCCTTTTAAAGAATGTCTTTCGATGATCTGAAATATTATTTCTGCCTTTAGCCGGGAAGATATTTTAATTTTACTTAAGTAAGGGCATCAGCCGTTACTTTAAATCCAGGTGTTTTAAAAGCTATCATTCAAACTTATTCTGGAGAAGTGAATTGATTTTAGTTGTTTTGAAGAGAAAACAGTGCATTGCTTTGAGCAATAAAGTTGTCTGTGTTCTTGTATAAGTAACAGTTATTGATAATGGCCCATTTCCACAACCTAATCCGCTCTGTCCTGCGAAACCAGATTTCAATATCCTTTCACCGTGAAATGTAATCACACTGTTCATCCTATCTTCTTCGACGTATATATTGAACAGAAGAGGTAGAAGACTACATCCCCATCTTACACATCCGTGAATTTAGTTTTTGTTCTTCCACTCTCCTTGTTCCTTCTTGGTTCTTATAAATTCTGCATTTTACCCGTTTCTCCCTATAGCTTACCCTATTTATCTCAGGATTTCGCACTTCTTTCGTCATTCTACATTGTCGAACGCTTTTTCCTGGTCGACATGTTCTAAGCACGTGTCCTGATTTTTCTTTAATCTTCCTTCCCCTATCGACCGCATCGCCAGAACCGCCTTCCTGGTGCCAAACTGACCATCACCTAACAGATTCTCAGTTTTCTTCTCCATTCTTCTGTATATTATTCTAGTCAGCAGCTTGGATGCATGAACTGTTAAGCTGACAGTGCGATAATTCTCTCCCTTGTCGCTCTTGCAATTTTCTCAATTGTGCATGATGTTTTTGCAAAAATCTCATGGTATATCGCCAGTGTCATACAGACTACACAACAACGTGAATATTCACTTTGTTGCCACTTCCCCCAATGATTTTAGATATTCCCGTGGAATGTTATCTATCCTTTCTGCCTCATTTGATTTTAAGTGTTCCAAAGCTTTTGTAAACTCTGATTCTAATACTTAATCCCCTATCTCTTCCACAGCGACTCCGGTTTCTTCTTTTATCACGTCTTCAGGTAAGTCCTTCACCTCATAGAGGCCCTCAATGGACTCTTTCCTTCTATGCACTCTCTCCTTCGTACTGAACAGTGGATCTCTTGATGTTACCGCCCTTACTTATAATTTCATTCAAGGTTGTTTAGACTTCTCTGTATGCTGAATCAGTCTTTCAGATAATCATTTCTTTTCCAATTTTTTCAGTTTTCATGTGGCCATTTCGTCTTAGCTTCCCTACATTTCCTATTTCTTTCATTCCCTTGTTACGTGTATTTCTATGCTACTTAATTTCGCTTGACATTTTTGTACTTTCTCCTTTCGTCGGTCATCTGAAGGTTTTGTTTGTTACCCATGGTTTCTTCGCAGTACCTTACTTGTGCCTAATTTTTCTCTCCAACTTCTTTGTTTTAGAGACGTCCATTACTCTTCAACTGAACTGCCTACTGAGCTCTTCACTATCGCAGTATCTATAGTCTCAGAGAACTTAAAGCGTGTCTCTTCATTCTAGAGTTCTTCCGTATCCCTCTTCTTTGCGCATTGGTTCTTCCTGACTATTCTTTTACACTTGAGCCCACTGTTCATGATTACCAAAATTGTGATCAGAGTCTATGTATGTTCCCGGGTACGCCTTACAATCCGGTATCTGATTTCGTAATGTCTGTCTGACCATGACGTAATCAAACTGAAATCTTCCTGTCTCTCCCGGCCTTTTCCAAGTATACCTCTTTATCTCGTGATTCTCGAACAGAATTTATTATACAACACAATTAGTATTTCAACTCTCTCATTCCTATTATCAAGTCCGTATTCTCCCGCAACTCTATCTTCTACTCCTTCCCCAGCAACCATATTCGAATCCACCACGACCATTAGATTTTCATCCGCCTTTACGTACTGATTTAACCGTTCCATATCTTCATATAATTTCTCTATCTCTTCATCTTCTGCTTCCGATGTCGTCCTGTGTAGCTGAACTGTTATTGTCGGCATTGGTTTGCTGTCGATTGCGATAGAAACAACCCTATCACCGAACTGTTCAGAGTAACTCACTTCCTGCCCTACCTTCACATTTATAACGAATTCTGCTTCCGCTATACCATTTTCTGCTGCTGCTGATACTACTCTATACTCGTGTGACAAGAGGTCCCTGTCTTCTTTCCATTTCACTTCACTGACGCCCACTATATTTTGACTGAGCCTTATCATTTACCATTCCTGATTTCCTAGCTTCCTTCCCACATTCAAACTTCTGACATATCACGCTTCGACTCGTAGATAGTATTCCTTCTGTTGCTTATTCAATCGTTTTCCCTTGGTCGTCTCCAGCTTGGCAGTCCGCTGCTGGAGGTCCGAATGCAAGTCTATCCGGAATCTTTTGCCAAGGGAGAGATCATCGTGACACTTTTTCAGTTACATGCCACATATCCTGTGGATACATGTTATGTGTCTGCAGTGCAGTGGTTACCATTTCCTTCTGCATCCTCATTCCCTTGGTCATTGCTGATGTTTTCCCTTATAGGGGCAGTTTACCCCCCCTGGTATAAGGAAATGTTCGAGCCTGTGTCCGCTCCTCCGCCCTCTTTGATAATATCGTTGGCAGAATGAGGATAACGCTTTATGACGCTGATGATTTTTATTCAGAGTTTAATCAGTTGCGGGGTTCGAACCCGGGACCGAGGGCATTTTGATTACTAACAAAAGACGCTATGCCTAAACCACGGGTCAAAATATCTACAGATCAGTATCTACAATTTCAAGCCATTCAAGTGTTGCTTCTGTCACTTCAAACAACTATTGCATACCCTGAGCGTAAACTCATCTGCTATAGCTCGTTACAATGTGCCTTATGGTCTGATGTTCTCTGTCTTTGCCATTGCCACATTGAGAAGATGAAGCCTTTCCCCATTGCTGAAGACTTTCTACACTAATGCCATGGCCTGTCGCGGTGATTCCATGC
Source organism: Schistocerca serialis cubense (assembly GCF_023864345.2). Taxonomy (NCBI): domain Eukaryota; kingdom Metazoa; phylum Arthropoda; class Insecta; order Orthoptera; family Acrididae; genus Schistocerca; species Schistocerca serialis. The sequence continues at coordinate 362,783,867 of NC_064645.1, read as the reverse complement.
CGTCTGGGCGTATACCAGGTCTTCTGAGAGTCTAATATTTCTCATGCGCGTGCTCTTCCCTGATGCATACTGTTTTGTCCTCATTGCCGCATTAGCTGAACATAAAGTTTTCTGACATGTGAACTATTAGGTGGTAATGGAGCACTGTTTTCGGCGAGAGAGCAGATCAGCATGAGCAAGAACATCACAGTGTTTTAGCTGTTGCACTCCATGAGGTACCATTAACCTTCTGTGTGATATTACTGCACGATCTCAACTTTGATGCGGTGTTTTCAATATGTTCCTTGTGCGCCAATTTTCTGTAAAGAGGTACATCAAAATATTTTGGAAAGTCTTTGTGGTGGAGGATTTTACCATTGAAGGTGACATTTAGCTTTGCATTTAGCATTCTATTCTTAAAACGAAAACAACTTATCTCAATCTTCGTTGGACTTGGTGCTAATCTCCACTTTCTTCAAGTGTTCACGCATTGAAAAATAAGTAGTTAATTCAAAGAAATGAGCTATAGACCTTCAACCTGTTTGTCCCAATGAAGGATGCACTCCGTGGCGAGCAGTACTTGCATTATGGATATGTTATTGATGGAACAAGACGTTACCTCCGACGTTGACCAGTGGAGTGGTATCATATAGGCAGTCTGGCCCTCCCAGAAAGGTGGCGTAAGGCCGTCACACTGAAGGAAGATTATGTTGAAAAATAGGTTTTAGTAGCTAAAAGTGTGGGGAATAATATGGCGTATTTTAAACTGGGTTAAAACCAAGCGGCTTTCAGAAAGAAATATGTTTCATTACTTATTGACCGCTCCTTGTAAATACATTCGTATTTGTAATGTTTGTGGATGACAGTAGTGAGACAAAGTCAGTTCTATCACGCTTTTGATATCAAACTGATATGCTAATTCAATAAATTGTTATCAAATTGATATGTTAATAATTAAATTGATCATGTATTCCCTTAACCTACTACAATGCTAGTTGATTTATGAGCCCCTTGGGGTAATCAATATTTCTGAGAACGCCACACATGTACCCCTCGCCTTCATCTCCCCCCCCCCCCCCCACCCTCACCCATCCACTCCCCTCCGATGTTGCTCTGGGATGTTCCGAAACCCCCTACCCATAACCAATGCGACTACACTTTTCATATGAAATTAATTGACTAATTAATTATATAGATCAATTAATTATCTCCACTGCTTCTGCGAAATCCCTAGCCCATCAGAGGGTTCCTTCTCTCCCCTCCACACCCCCTATTGCTGGGAAATTTAAAAATCGGTGGCAAATTAAAAATTTCGTGGTAAATTCGAATTTGGGCAGTAAAATCAAACGCTGCCTACATAATTACAGTTGACGATAATATGTTCTTTATTTATAAAAATTCAATTTTCATATCGCTGGTGTGGAAGGTGTAGGGTACTCTCTTTATTTTTTCATCTCTGAACGACTGTTGCAGACCAACTGAAACGTCACAATCCAAGATGGCTGACCCAGATCACTGGCGCAGCCTTCCTTCCTCCTATTGGCGGGGAGTTAAAAAATTGACAGGATAATCCAAAAGTTTTTTCTCTGGCTGTAAGCATGAAAATTGGGGACGCGTAATTGGTATTGATCGAGCACTAGAGAGTAGGTATATCCAGTCCCGTCAACAATTGCTGGATGTGGAGAGGTTATTTTCGCTATTAGTCTAACAGTAGAGAGTTGCTCGAGCCAGTTTATCGAATAGCCCTGTTTGGGAATAGTAGCACGACAGAGAACTGCTATTGAAATGCAGGAGAGTAGACTCCTGCCGATCTACAAGTGAACACATGCTGAGAGGAACATAATAATGGGTGATAATATTTCTTTTCTCTGTTGTTATTTCAAGGCCTTCTGCCCATATGGGCAGGAGATGGGCTGTCACTGTTACAATTCCCTGCTCTTCAGCCATGTGAGTTTAAAAATTAACAATAGGAAATACAAACAACATTTGAGGCTGTTTTTTATTTTAAATTTATAATCGAAGACCGTTAAAAACAACAGGAAGAGAATAATCTGTTAGATAGGAAAACTATAGGGATGAGAGGTAGGAGTTGAGGTAGATACTAGGAAATACAGTCGGCGGAAATGACAGATGGAGAGGAGTAATGGTAAGGTGGCTAGGGCAGTGTTTGAAATGAGAAGGGATAGGGACAGATGGAGATGGAAAGGAGAGGGGACCCATGACACGGAGAGAGAGAGACGTGGGGAGTAGTTAAGAATGGTAGGAGCGATACATATGGCGGCAGATCTCATTACTTGGGAGAGGTTGTTCGGATAGGGAGTGTGTGGAGGTGTAGGGATGGTGGGATGTGTTTTAGAAGGCGTGGCAGCACAACAGGGTTGGTGACCAAAGGAGAAACAATAGGGTTGCTGAAAACTAATTGGCGGATAGTATAGGAAATGCGTAGCTGTTTGACGTGGGTGAGAAGAGGTGGAAATTTGATTTTACGGTAAAGGATCCAGGTGAAGGAAGGTAATAACCTGTGGAAAGCGAGACAGAGTGCATGGCGTTCAAGGATTCGGAGTGACTCAGGGAACTTTCAGCGAGTAATAGCGAATACTCTGTTCAAGATTCACAAGAGGACACTGGATTGTAAGATGTACCCAGGAGCAGATATAGACTCACATCAGAATGTAGTAGCGATGAGGAGTAGGCTCAAGTTTAAAAGATTAGTGAGGAACAGCCAACACGCAAGGAAGTGGGATACAGAAGTACTAAGGAATGACAACATTCGTTGGAAGATTTCTGAGGCTGTAGGTACAGCAATAAGGAATAGCTCAGTAGGCAATAGAGTTTAAGAGGAATGGACATCTCTAAAAAGGGTCCACACAGAAGTTGGAAAGAAAAACATAGGTACAAAGATGGCAATTGCGAAGCAACCATGAGTAACAGAAGAAATACTTCAACTGATCGATAAAAGGAGGAAGTACAAAGAGGTTCAGGCAATACATAAAAACAAGTCGCTGAGGAATGAAATAAATAGGAAGTGAAGGGAAGCTAAGACGAAATGACTGTACGAAGAATGTGAAGAAATCGAAAAAGAAATGACTGTCGGAAGGACTGATTCAGCATACATGAAAGTCAAAACAGCCTTCGGTGAAATTAAAAGCAAGTATGGTAACATTAAGAGAGCAACGGGAATTCCACTGTTAAATGCAGAGGAAAGAGTGAATAGGTGGAAAGAGTACATTGAAGGCCTCTAGGAGGGTTGAGATTTGGCTGATGTGAAAGAACAAACAGAAGCCCATTTAGAAGAGATAGGGGATCCACTATTAGAATCAGAATTTGAGAGAGCTTTGGCAGCCCTATGATCAAATATGACAGAGAAGACAGAGAACATTCCATCTAAAATCATTCGAGGAAGTGGCAACAAAAAGACTATTCACGTTGATGTGTAGAATCTAAGAGTCTGGCGGTATACCATCTCACTTTCGAAAAATATTATCCACATAATTTCGATGACTGAAAGAGCTGACGACTGAGAGAAATATCGCACAATCATCTTAATAGCTCACGTGCCCAAGTAGCTGGCAAGAATAATGTACAGAAGAATGAAAAAGAAAACTGAGGATGTGTGAGTTTGCTTTTAGAAAAGGTAAAGGCACCAGATAGGCAGTTCTGGTGTTGCGGTTGATAAGTGAAACAAAACTAAAGAAAAATCATAACACGTTCATAGGATCTGTCGATCTGGAAAAAGCGTTCGACTATGAAAAATGGTGTAGGTGTTCGAATTATAAGAAAAACAGTGGTACGCTACAGGGAAAAATGTGTAATAAGTAATATGTATAAGTGTCGGGAGGAAATAATAAGAGTGGACGACTAAGTGCTCGGATTGAAAAGGGTGTAAGACAGGCATCAGGTCTTTCGCTCCTGTTGTTCATTCTGTACATCGAAGAACCAATGATGGAAATAAAAGAAACGTTCAGGAGTGGAATTAAAGCTCAAGGTGAAAGGATATTAACGCTACTATATGCTAATGACATCGCTATCCTCACTGAAATTGAAAACCAATTACATGATCTGCTGGATGGAATGAACTGTCTAACGAGTGCCGAATGTAGATTGAGAATAAATCGAAGAAAGACGAATGTAATGAGAAGTAGCAGAAATGAGAACAGGATAGATCGTCAGAAGTAGATGAGGTTAAGCTGTTTTATTCTATGAAGTTAAGTTCTTCTAGTCTATTGTGGGCTTTCTCTTGGAAGGTTAGTAGGTGAGGTTTCCACATTAGTTACTAGATGAGGGTTAGTCCAAAATATTTTAATGTGTTAGTGAGCGGGATAGGATGGCTGCAAATAGTAAGGTAGAAGTCATGGAGGCAGAAGGTGTGGGTCGTTCATCCCATAATTATTGTGCTACGGTCGCAGGTTCGAATCCTGCCTCGGGCAAGGATGTGTGTGATGTCCTTAGGTTAGTTAGGTTTAAGTAGTTCTAAGTTCTAGGGGACTGATGACCTCAGAAGTTAAGTCCCATAGTGCTCAGAGCCATTTGAACCATAATTATTGCCTGGGTTTTGGAGGGGTTGATCTTGAGGAGCTATTGGTTACACCAGGAAGTAAACTGATTTAGTAGAATTTGGAGGGCTCATTAGGATTTCTGTAGTGTAGGCTAGAGCGCGAGGGAAGAGGTGTCATCAGCGTACTGACGGAGGCAGACAGGTGGGGGCGGTTTAGGTATATCATCGATGTAGTGGAGATAGAGGAGAGAAGACAGATCCTTGGGGCATTACTGAAGTGGGATTGACTGTACAGGGACTAGTAATGGTAGTAGTGAGACATTTTTGACGATTAGATAGGAACGAACTGAATAAAGCAAACATAGTTAATTGGAAGTGAGTCTGTAGTTTGAAAAGGAGACCCGCAAGCCACACACGATTGCAGGCTTCTTCGAGATCGAGGGAGACAAAAATAGCGGATTTGTGGGAGTTGGGTTGGTGGGGCAGAAGATGGGTGAGAGCCTGGAGTTGGTCATCAGAGGAAACCTTGGGTTGGTAGTCACACTGATTAACAGGAAGTGTTGCTTCAGGTGTTGATGGATGCTTTGGGAGAGGATGTATTCTAACACATTGCTAAACACTAAGGTGAGGGAGATGGGGCGGTAGGAAGAGGTATCAGTAACATGTTAGTGGGGTTTGGGGAAAAGTAGGTTTTTGCATGTTTTCCATTGTTGAGGATAGTAACCTGCGGAGACATTGGTGGTATAAGAAGTTGCAAGAGTGATGAGAAATGAGAGGGAGTATTTTTTGAGTTGTTGGTAAGTATTGCAGTTATGACTGGGAAAGTGTTGTTTTTTTGGAGTATTTGTTTTATGTCGATTGCTGTAAACGGTGTATTTAATTCTGTTTGTGGTATGTTATCCCAGTACTGGAAGCCGCGGGACAGCAGCATTTGTACGTTCATGGATGGCAGGGAAAAGAGACTAATCGAAATGTGGGTTAGCAGGAATGGAGGAAATGTCAGATGGATGGGATGCACAATGATTAGCTTTGCTCTGGTTGACAGGCAAGGGACGGTTATCGTGCAGAAGTGGGTAGTAAGGTATGGGATTATTGCTAGTGTGTAGAAGGAATGCCCTCCAGTACTTGAGAGAGTTAGTGGGGAGTGTAGCTTTCATTCTGTTCGACGTCTGGCGTAGTTCTCGTGCTTTCTTGCATTTAATAAATTCCTGATATATCAGGGTTAGTGTTGTTTAACGTCCAGTCGACAACGAGGTCATTAGAGATGGAGCGCAAGCTCGGGTTAGGGAAGGATGGGGAAGGAAATCGGCTGTGCCCTTTCAAAGGAACCATCCCGCCATTTGTCTGAAACGATTTAGGGAAATCACGGAAAACCTAAATCAGGATGGCTGGAGACGGGATTGAACCGTCGTCCTCCCGAATGCAATATGGCATTAGGAATATCGTGAGGTTGATGGACAGACACAGGGTGGCTTCCAATCTGGGTTTCTCTTGGTTCCCAGTAGGCATTGCAGTTGGTGTGGGAGTAGTCTTGGATAAATCTTGGATGGAGATGGGATGGGGTGAATGAGGATGAGGTTGTGTGGAGGAGATGGTGAGGAGTACAGATAGGTGGTCACTTCCAATTGGATAAATGACTTCAGCAGTGGGAATTCCAGGAAGAGTGGCTGGGATGACATCATGGATGGTGCTGCTTTCAGGATGGGTGTGGTGGGGGATGCGAATAATGTCAACCTGCAGGGAATCATTAAACTGCTGCTGCTGCTGCTGGAGTTCTGTTGGGGATCTACTATGGATGTTGAGGTCTGCGACAATAATATAGGTGGAAAAGGTGCACTGTATGTGTGTGAGTCTTACACGATGAGGTGATTGGTCAGATGGTGGCACAGGTAATGCCTATGGTTTGGAAAAAAGAGTAAGGTGTTCATTGGGAGTATTGTATAAGGGTTATGGCCAAACAGGAGTGTTCTTGTTGTGGCAAATTACAATTCTGCCTATGGACAGGGGAGAGGTTTATCTGTGTGTTGGAGGATATAGGGGTAGGTTTGGATGGAGTGATAGAGTTGGACGAACCTACCATTAAGGATAAATGTATGGACACTGTGTAGGGTAGGGTCTGCTTTGAAGGTATTTATTGGTGGGGAGGGAATGGATGTCACGGTACAGTATTTTGTAGTGCTGTTGCGACATTATAAGGGATAATAGTAGTTTGTGTGGGTGAGGTCTGATGAGATTTAGACAAGGGTATCGACATGGGTGAAACCGAAGTATACCCGGTTATGGGAGTAGGTAGCTTGGGTGTTGAGATGGAAGATGGGGCAGGCAACAAGGGAGATTTGTTGGCAGGTGTGTGGACATTGGAATAGATGGATGTTTTTGGGGAAGACTGTAATGAATTCGATAGTATATTCAACACTGGGAGTTGGACAATTCGATAGTATATTCAACACTGGGAGTTGGACAATTCGATAGTATATTCAACACTGGGAGTTGGACACAGAGAATTGTTGGGGTGAGTGGAACTATCAATGGGATGGATTGGGACAATGGGCTCTGCTTTGGCATGTTGTGGCTTAGCTTTGCATTTCGCAGACTGAGTGGGGTGAGAGTCATTACAGGTGTTGCAGCTAGGAGGACATGCTTGATTAGGGCACTGTTTAAGAAAATGGGAGCTTTGCAATGGGGACAGATAGGTGTGTTTTCACAGTTTCCAGCAAGGTGTCATTGTAATGCGACAATTGGCAGTGGTAGGAGTGAAACCACTGCGTTAAAGAGACATACCATGTATTCACAGGACATGTGGCCTGTAATTGAAAAAGTGTTATGATGGTCTCTCCATTTGCAAAAGATTCTGGAATAGTCGCCCATTCGGATCTCCGGGAGTGGACTGCCAAGGTGAGGTAACAATTAGAAAAAGACTGAATTACCAGCGAAAGGATAACGTTCGGCGAATAGGAGCCTGGAATGTCAGTAGTCTCGAAAAGGGCGTTGATATGACTGATATAATAGAAGAAGAAACAGGAGTCGATATAAAAGACGTAGGGGTGGTGGTAGATCAGGGCTCCATAGTTAGAATTTAAGAGAGCTTTGTAGGACTTAACATCAAATAAGCAGAAGGGACTGATAACATTCCATCAGAATTGCTAATTGGGTAAGTGGCAGCAAAACGACTGTTCACGCTGGTGTGCAGTATGTAAGTGTCCGGCAACAACCATCTGACATTCGGAAAAATATGATCCACACAAGTCCGAAGACTCACAAGTGCGAGAATTATCGCACAACCATCTTAACAGCTCATGCATCTTAGTTGCTGACAACAATAATATACAGAAAATGGAAAACTGCATTGAGGATGGGTTAGGTGAGGATCAGCTTGGCTTTAGGAAAGGTAAAGGCGCCAGAGACGCTATTCTGACGTTGTAATTGGTAATGGAAGCAAGAATAAAGAGAAATCAAGACACGTGCACAGGAAAAAGCGTCCGACAACGTAAAATGGTGCAAGACGTTCGAAATTCTCAGAAAAATAGCGGTAAGCTATTGGGAGAGACGTATAATAAGCAATATGTACAAGAGTCGAGACGAAATAATAAACGTGGACGACCAAGAACGAAGTACTGGGATGAAAAAGGGTTTAAGACAGGGACGCAGTCTTTCGCTCCTACTGTTCCATCTATGCATTGAAGAAGCAATGATGGGAATAAAAGGAAGGTTCAGGAGTGGAGTTAAAATTCAAGGTGAAAGGATATCAATGATACGATTCGCTGATGACATTGCTATCCTGAGTGAAAGTGAAGAAGAATTACATGGTCTGCTGAATGGAATGAACAGACTAATAAGTACACCGAGCGAGGTGGCGCAGTGGTTAGACACTGGACTCGCATTCGGGAGGACGACGGTTCAATCCCGCGTCCGGCCATCCTGATTTAGGTTTTCCGTGATTTCCCTAAATCACTCCAGGCAAATGCCGGGATGGTTCCTCTGAAAGGGCACGGCCGACTTCCTTCCCCATCCTTCCCTAATCCGATGAGACCGATGACCACGCTGTCTGGTCTCCTTCCCCAAAACCAACCAACCAACCTAATAAGTACAGAAAATGGATTGAGAGTAAATCGAAGAAAGACGAAAGTAATGAGAAGTAACAGGAATGAAAACAGCGAGAAACTTAACATCAGGATTGATGGTCACGAAGAAGATGAAGTGAAGGAATCCCGGTACGTAGGCAGCAAAATAACCAATGACGGACGGAGCAAGGAGGACATCAAAAACAGACTATCACTCCCAAAATTGGCATTCCTGGCCAAATGAAGTGTGCTAGTATCAAACATAGACCTTAATTTGAGGAGGACATTTCCGAGAACGTACGTTTGGAGCACAGCATTATACGGTAGTGAAACATGGACTGTGAGGAAACCAGAACAGAAGAGAACGTTTGAGATGTGGTGCTATAAACGAATGTTGAAAATTAGGTCGACTGATAAGGTAAGGAAAAAGGAGGTTCTGTGCAGAATCGGAGAGGAAAGGAATATGTGGAAAACACTGACAAGGAAAAGGGACATGATGATAGGACACACAAGTCGACCAGAATTTGACTGACGATCCAGATATTCTTCCTGCTGAAGTCGTCTACGTCTGCATCTAGATACAACAAATCACCTTATGGTGTCTAATGGGGGACACTTCGTCTGACTTCGTGTCTTCTCCTTCCTGCCCCATTCACCAACAAAGCGTCGGTAGAGACACATTCATTAACTGACTGCTTCAGTTGAAATTTCTTTTTTCTTACCATCATGGTCATTCCATAACTGAAAGGAAATCTCAGGCTATTCGACTTTTCTTGCGACATTTGTTCTAGGAATTGTAACAGTAAACCTCTCGTCGAGCGATAACGCCCATACAAACCATAGCAGATTGTATCAGTAGAGGAGACAAGATCCAAAGAAGAGTGGTGCGTTCTATCACCCGTCCGATTATAGCCATGAGTTCTGTCAAGGAGATGCTCATCTCAGTGGCAGACTTTTGCACACGTTTACTGTTACAATTCTGATAGTCTACGAAAGGAGAATCAGAGAGTTTGGCAACAGTTGTTCTTACAGCGGTTCGTTTGCGATTGGAGCAGAAACCGGAAGAAATGTTAGTGACATCATCCTCGTAGAGTATATGTCCAGATTACAATGAATACCGTCGACGAGTGTAGGTGGCCGAAGAAACTGACTCTCATCTAATATGGAAAATTTAGGAATCATCTTTGTATAAAATGAGCAACATTTATATTATACGCCTACCATAAAGTTTATTAGTTAAAATGTTCATAACGATATAAAAATTAAACAGACTTTTTTTCTTATTTGTCACTAATGTGAGACGGGGTTCCACGATTACATGACGCAAACAAAAGTGCAATCAAAATACTTTTTTGAAGCAGGTGATCCCGTGCCCAAAATCTGCAAATGGTTTTTAGCTGGCTAAGGGGTTACGTCAATTTCATGCACTGATTAAAAAGTAACTCTTCGTACTGATTATCTGCCAAAGAGTAAAACAGCAATGGCAAATATTATGCTACTATTATTAATCTCTAAGATGTAAAACTCTTTACCAAGACTCCTGGAGCGCAAAACAGCATAATCATGATTATTCTCTACAGTGCAAATGGTGAATAGCGTGCTTTGACAATGTGGACACTGATGGAATTCAAGTACGAATTGTTAGACCGTCCACTCTATACGTCGGAACTGGAACCCTCTGACTCCTTCTTGTCCCTAATTCCCAATTAGTTTTTTTTTTTATTTCAGTAGTTAGGCATTGATATGACAGTCAGTGAGACATTAAGAGGTTTTCCCAAACGATTCGAAAGTTTTCATACCTACAGACCACATATTTTGTGCCAAAAAAGCTAGATAGCCGTCGTAGCAGTTACACGTGTGAGAACAGACGTCGTACAAACCACGAGATTTGTATGTTAGTGTCAAGTAACGGCGCTGATAACTAATCTGTTGAGCGTCATCATCATTAGTAGATTGAAATCATTTTGAGCCGAATGAAAAGGTTACCTCGCTGCACTTCTCGGGTAGTAATTGAGGGATGAATCATACACTGGTGTGCAAAATTTAAGGACGAAAGTAACATACGCGTGATGTGTCACTGCCAATAGCTAGATGAAGCATGGACCATACGTAGCAAGAAGTGCTACAGTATAGCACAGAAAGTAACTGAAAGAAACATGCAATGACACAAACACAATAGACACTTTGATTCAAAGTCAAGTCACCGCGATTTAAGATCGTCCTCTGTACACTGATAAAGACGAGACATGACTCTTGATATTACATGTGGTCTCCACGGATGCCAATGCATGCTCTGCAACGCTCTCCACAACTGACCAGAAGGTCGTAAAGAGTTGTTATGGTACAGCGTTCCATTCCCCACCAGATCCTGTTTCATGTTCGCTGGAGCATGTGGACGTGCTGAAGTACGTTTCAAAAACTTTCTCTTGTCAGGTTCGTTATTTTGTATTTCCGCTTTTGTTATTCTGTATTTAGACATAGATTGGACATAGTATTTCCAGTCCTGTCGGTATTTTTAAATTATACTTCTAATAGGTTCGACATCTAGTTCTTTTCTAACATCGGTATTTCTCTTATGATCCAACAATGAATGTTGTTGTTGTTGTTGTGGTCTTCAGTCCTGAGACTGGTTTGATGCAGCTCTCCATCCTACTCTATCCTGTGCAAGCTTCTTCATCTCCCAGTACCTACTGCAGCCTACATCCTTCTGAATCTGCTTAGTGTATACATCTCTTGGTCTCCCTCTACGATTTTTACCCTCCACCCTGCCCTCCAGTACTAAACTGGTGATCCCTTGATGCCTCAGAACATGTCCTACCAACCGATCCCTTCTTCTAGTCAAGTTGTGCCACAAGGTCCTCTTCTCCCCAATTCTATTCAATACCTCCTCATTAGTTATGTGATGTACCCATCTAATCTTCAGCATTCCTGTGTAGCACCACATTTCGAAAGCTTCTATTCTCTTCTTGTCTAAACTATTTATCCTCCATGTTTCACTTCCATACATAGCTACACTCCATACAAATACTTTCAGAAACGACTTCCTGACGCTTAAATCAATACTCGATGTTAACAAATTTCTCTTCTTCAGAAATTCTTTCCTTGCGATTGCCGGTATACATTTTATATCCTCTCTACTGCGACCATCATCAGTTATTTTGCTCCCCAAATAGCAAAACTCCTTTACTACTTTAAGTGTCTCATTTCGTAATCTAATTCCCTCAGCATCACCCGACTTAATTCGACTACATTCCATTATCCTCGTTTTGCTTTTGTTGATCCTCCTTTCAAGACACTGTCCAGTCCGTTCAACTGCTCTTCCAAGTCCTTTGCTGTCTCTGACAAAAGCCGGCCGAAGTGGCCGTGCGGTTAAAGGCGCTGCAGTCTGGAACCGCAAGACCGCTACGGTCGCAGGTTCGAATCCTGCCTCGGGCGTGGATGTTTGTGATGTCCTTAGGTTAGTTAGGTTTAACTAGTTCCAAGTTCTAGGGGACTAATGACCTCAGCAGTTGAGCCCCATAGTGCTCAGAGCCATTTTTTTGTCTCTGACAGAATTACAATGTCATCGGCGAACCTCAAAGTTTTTATTTCTTCTCCGTGGATTTTAATACCTACTCCGAATTTTTCTTTTGTTTCCTTTACTGCTTGCTCAATATACAGATTGAATGACATCGGGAGAGGCTACAACCCTGTCTTACTCCATTCCCAAACACTGCTTCCCTTTCATGCCCATCGACTCTTATAACTGCCATCTGCTTTCTGTACAAATTGTAAATAGCATTTCGCTCCCTGTATTTTACCCCTGCCACCTTCAGAATTTGAAAGAAAGTATTCCAGTCAACATTGTCAAAAGCTTTTTCTAAGTCTACAAATGCTAGAAACGTAGGTTTGCCTTTCCTTAACCTAGCTTCTAAGATAAGTCGTAGGGTCAGTATCGCCTCACGTGTTTTAACATCTCTACGGAATCCAAACTGATCTGGCCCGAGGTCGGCTTCTACCAGTTTATCCATTCGTCTGTAAAGATTTAGCGTTAGTATTTTGCAGCTGTGACTTATTAAATTGATTGTTCGGTAATTTTCACATCTGTCAACACCTGCTATGTTTGGGATTGGAATTATTATATTCTTCTTGAAGTCTGAGGGAATTTCGCCTGTCTCATACATCTTGCTCACCAGATGGTAGAGTTTTGTCAGGACTGGCTCTTCCAAGGCTGTCAGTAGTTCTAACAATGAATATCCCGGTACAAATAGGAGGAACTTCATCTGTGATGATTCTATTTATCGTAATTGGTCAGACGATTGGGTCCAACATTCGCTGCCATTATTCAGGAAAGATAACGTTATAACTCTGTAGAATTTAATTAATGTTTCTTACCATACGTTATGTTTTATTATACGATGCATAGTTTCACAGTATTAAAAATGGGTGAATCTGGCTGTTTTTAGCTCTACCTCATCTGACTTGGGAAATTTAAAATTGCATCCAATATATTGAAACTCTCCTAGTTGTTCATTTATTTGTGGATCTACAATAATTTGAGCTCTTAAGGGTTCCAGTCCGTGAAATGCCGTCACTTTTGATTTGGCTGTCGATATTATCATCTCGTTTTTAGCTGAAATTTGACTCAATTTTTGTTCTGAAATTTGTACATTTCCTTCAGATTCTTCTATTATAAGATGGTCATCAGCCTACAGTGTCGTCATAATATTAAAATTATCACTTCCTAATGTGTCATTTAATAAAATCAATTAGTTGTGAACGATATTGTCAATGTAAACATTAAACAGTGTGGAGGGACAATGGCCAGCCATGTCTGATTCCTTGATTAATGTTGGCAGATGCTGTCCCATTCCTCACACTACGAATCCTTATTTTATTACTTTTGTACAATGACTGAACTTGCCGTACTGAGATGTGCTGGAACTCACAATTCTTTACGTAATTCCCATAGCATTTTCCGCTCGCCCCTGTCAGACGCTTTTTCATAGCCTATAAAAACATAGTAAGTTGGCAATCTAAATTCCCTCCTTTCTCGGTTACTTGACCCAAAGTGAAAAGACAGTCATAACATGGTCTATATTTTCTAAAACCGTTCTTATTGTCGTGTTTGGTATCTAGGTGATTGATTCAAAATTAAAACCGTTTTTTGTGAAATTTTTTAATCTCAGATTTCATGTGGCTAGTAAATAAAGTATTAAAAGCGTATATCCATTCACAGCACAGCCCAGTCGCACGACTCCCACTACCGTCATTACAGTATGGACCGAGTTGCATTGACCTGTGGTCCGACTTTCATTGTCCTGTGTCATTTTGCCGCGACACGTGATGCGAAAGTTTCTCTCGTCCTTAAGTTCTGCATACCAGTGCATTTTTTGAAAATATGTTGGACGACTTGCACTGACAAAAAACGGAGTCAGGTAGCAAAATGTAGTAATTTTGACGTAAAACATAGTTTTATCACCCCGTTCAAGTTAGTTACTACGGGGTCAGAATGACGGACACTAATAGGAACGAGGACAGCAGAAGAACGGGTATAGCACGTGCTAGGTTGCTCTCTTCAGCGACGTTATGAGAAATAAATGTCGCACAGACAGAGTACTTGCACTCAGAACGAATGGAACCTGCCCAGGGAACCTACACGATACTGTAAAGAAATCTCCTACATGCCTCGTAACGAATACCTGTGAGAGTTCTGACGTTCTTCGCAGAAGCGTCTCCATAACGTGACCGCACTTACCATGAGAAGTGTGAGACAGTTCCGTGATTGAGGTTCATGTAACAGGTCATACTGACCCAGTGAGAACATTGTGAGATGCGGTCACTGCGGTTGTTTGCAATATGAGCAGTAGAAACCACGCGATCAACATAGCAATAATGCCTTTCCGGCTTGATGTGTCGGAGTGAAATGCATAACCTTGTTTCATAAGGCAGTTCTAGTTTCTGCTCCGACGTGTTTTTTCTCGTAGCTACTTAGCACTCCAGTCACGCAAGAGCCGAACGGCTAGTGCACTAAAGTCAGAACTGATGCAGAAACGATGAGAACGAAGTAAAATACAGGTTTATAAGATTAGCTGAGAGTTTGATTCCCGGCCGGGTTTGGGATTTTCGCCGTGCGGGATTAGCCGAACGGTCTTAGGCGCTGCAGTCATGGACTGTGCGGCTGGTCCCGGCGGAAGTTCGAGTCCTCCCTCGGGCATGCGTGTGTGTGTTTGTCCTTAGGATAATTTAGGTTAAGTAGTGTGTAAGCTTAGGGACTGATGACCTTAGCAGTTAAGTCCCATAAGATTTCACACACATTTGAACATTTGGGGATTTTCTCCGCCCGGGTACTGGGTGGTTGTGTTGTCCTCATCGTTTCAGTATCATTCATGAAAGTGGTGAGATTGGACTGAGTACAGATTGGGAATTTGTACGGGCGCTGATAACCGTGCAGTTGAGCGCCTCACAAACCAAACATCATCATCATCATCATCATCATCGTTCAAAACCAGAAATGAGAGGAAGGAGCTGGGTTGTAAAGGGTAATACATCATATCTCCAATCTCAGAGGTTTAAAATATGTAAAATCCAAGTACGGAGAGATGAGTCTTTTTTTTTCGTAAATATATAGAATGATTCACCTACACGGGTCATCTCAAACATTTCCAGAACTCTTTACGATATCGCAATTCTGTTTTTACTCAGATGAATTATGAGAAAATCTTCACTAACGTCACGTAGTCTCTTTTTCCTAACTGTGCTAATTACATAGACATCTACACCAACTGCGCTTTTCCATATAGAACTATAGTACTCGTAATTTCTGTTGATAATACAACTTCGGACTGAATGTAATATTTTGAACTTAGGATTTATGTTTTTAACATGAAACCGAATTTAGTCATATGCGGAAGTTCGCAGTTTCATATCGAAACAAGGATATCATCAAGTCCTATAAGGAGTTAATGGACAGTTGTACCGCGGTATGAAACGGGCATTAGAGTAAACGTAGCTTTCATTCCGTCTGTGTCGTTCACAGTAGTCCAGTTAAAGCAAGTTTGAAAAAAAATGGATGTCTCTCACAAACCAAGAGAAATTAAGTATGCTACTGCCCTACAGAGAGTGCAGGTGTAACGGGAAGAGACCAGTTGAGCTGTATTCACAAAGGTATCCCGAGAGACGGCGTTTAACGAGAATGACAATAAGGGAGAAGGCGCTAAAATTGTTTATGTAAGGGCACTGGAATACTATGCAGAGGGGAGGAATCAATCCTTCAACGAGTGGAGCCAGTGCGATACACGTTCTCGCTGTTGTTGCTTATAATCCACGTATTAATTCTACACAAATTTCGAGTGCCTCTGAAATACATCACCCGAGTGTTGTTCCTACTTTGTTTGCAAACAGCTACCATTTGTATGGGGTTTTACTTGATCAGCAGAATAACCAGCAGGATAGCAGAAGGCATATGCTATGCTTTCGCTGCATCTGCATCTATATCTACCTTACTACTCGGCATATTACAATTAAATGCCTGGTACAGGGTTCAACTATTTCTCTACCGTTCAACTCTCGAAAAAAGGACACGAGTATCTTTCCGTGCTAGCTCCGATGTCTTTTATCTTATTACGATGATCATTTCTCCCTATGCAGGTTCGTCTCAATAAAATATTTCCACATAGAGAGGAGAAACTTAGTGATTATACAGTTTCTCACCACAACGAAACGGCGTTTGTTTTAATGATTGCCACCCCAAACCGCTTATCAATCCACCTCTCTCTCCTGTATGTCGTGGTAATACAAAACGTCCTACCCTCCTTTAGACTTTCTGGATTTCCCCGTCAGTCCTAAATTGTAAGAATCTCATACCGCAAAGCAATTCTCAGCAGAGGACGAACAAGCGTGGTTTGTAGGCAGAGTCCTTACTAGAGGAGTTACAGCTCCTACGTTTTCTACCAATAAAACGCAGTCTTTGGTTTGCCTTACCCACATTATCTACGTGAAGGTTCCTATTTAAGTTCTGATGTGGTATCATGGAATTAGGATGTTTCCTGAAAGAATTCTCTTCAGCGACGAAGTTTCCCTTAGAAATTATTAGAAACTACGGCAAGTTAAATGTAAAAAAGAAGGCGCGTTGGGGCGCTGAGATGTTGCAGTAAAACAGGCAAGTTGGATTACACAGGCGGTGGAGTGCAACTTTTGATGCAGGGTTATTTCAGACTACGTAATTGGTTGCTACAATGATGCTTACCGCTGGCGTGTCTTCACACAAGGGTAGTATAGAGTGGTGCTGTCAACATGCCACTTGGACGGTCGAACGATGAGCCAATGTCCTTTTCACAAGTGAGACACAATTTGATCTGCAGAAATGATTCTCGGCGGATTCACATCTTGAGGGCACGTGGAACACGATTTCGGGACCCAAACGTTGTGGAATGAGACTGACATTGAGGAGGATCCCTAATGTTGTGGGCATGGATTATGTTGACCACTCGAACACTTCTTCATGAAATTAAAACAACAAACGAGAATATTTTTACGTTGGGTTTATTTTGCCACAAAACTGTATAAACAGGTGATAGTGAAGTAGAAACAATGTAAAGGATACAGAACGTAACCAACTGCAACACACATAACTTAACGGATTTGCACACACATCCTAACAACTGGTTAATGTGCTCAGCATAGAGTGTGACCACCTCTAGCACCATTACAGACCTGACAACGACGGGGCGTCCTGTGAATGTCATCAGTCTCATGTTGAGGCAATAACGTCCATCCTTCATGCAGAGCTGCTCGCAGATCTTGGGGAGCGGTTGGTCGATGCTGACGTGACGCAACCCGTCTCTCTAGTGCATCCCAGATATGTTCTATGGGATTTAAATAGGTAGAGCGAGCAGGCCACGCCATGCATGGAATACCTTCCGTTCTCAAAATAAAAATAGAGAAAACCATCACCGAGCCGTGCTCTATGAGGTCGAGCATTATCGTCCATCATCACGAAGTCAGGGCCCACAGCACCTCGCAACAATCGCACATGAGGTCCCAAGATCTCCTCACGGTACCTGACTGCAGTTAAACCCTTGCCGATTCACCCGCACGATTTCGCAAAGATGTGTTCGAGTAGTCAGCATAATCCCTGCCCACAGCACTAGGGATCCTGCTCTTGTTGTTGTTGTGTGTGGTCATCAGTCCTGAGACCGGTTTGATGCAGCTCTGCATGCTACTCTATCCTGTGCTTCTTCATTTCTCAATACCTACTGCAACCTACATCCTTCTGAATCTGTTTAGTGTATTCTCCTAGTCAAGTTATGCCACAAACTTCTCTTCTCCCCAATCCTATTCAATACCTCCCCATTAGTTATATGATCTACCCATCTAATATTCAGCATTCTTCTGCAGCACCACTTTTCGAAAGCTTCTATTCTCTTCTTGTCCGAACTAGTTATCGTCCATGTTTCACTTCCACACATGGCTACACTCCATACAAATACTTTCAGAAACGACTGCCTGACACTTAAATCTATACCCAATGTTAACAAATTTCTCTTCTTCAGAAATACTTTCCTTGCCATTGCCAGTCTACATTTTATATCCTCTCTACTTCGACCATCATCAGTTATTTTGCTCCCCAAATAGCAAAACTCCTTTACTGCTTTAAGTGTCTCATTTCGTAATCTTATTCCCTCAGCATCACCCGACTTAATTCGACTACATTCCATTATCCTCGTTTTGCTTTTGTTGATGTTCATCTTAAACCCTCCTTTCATGACACTGTCCATTCCGTTCAACTGCTCTTCCAAGTCCTTTGCTGTCTCTGACAGAATTACAATGTCATCGGTGAACCTCAAAGTTTTTATTTCTTCTCCGTGGATTTTAATACCTACTCCGAATTTTTCTTTTGTTTCCTTCACTGCTTGCTCAATATACAGATTGAATAACATCGGGGATAGGCTACAACCCTTTCTCACTCCCATTCCAACCACTGCTTCCCTTTCGCGCCCCTCGACTCTTACAACTGCCATCTGGTTTCTGTACAAATTGTAAATAGCCTTTCACTCCCTGTATTTTACCCCTGCCACCTTCAGAATTTGGAAGCGAGTATTACAGTCAACATTGTCAAAAGCTTTCTCTAAGTCTACAAATGCTAGAAGCGTAGGTTTGTCTTTCCTTAATCTAGCTTCTAAGGGAAGTCGTAGGGTCAGTATTGCCTCACATGTACCAATATTTCTACGGAATCCAAACTGATCTTCCCCGAGGTCGGCTTCTACCAGTTTTTCCATTCCTCTGTAAGGAATTCGCGTTAGCATTTTGCAGCTGTGACTTATTAAACTGATAGTTCGGTAATTTTCAAATCTGTCAACACCTGCTTTCTTTGGGATTGGAATTATTACATTCTTCTTGAAGTCTGAGGGAATTTCGCCTGTCTCATACATCTTGCTCACCAGATGGTAGAGTTTTGTCAGGACTGGCTCTCCCAAGGCCGTCAGTAGTTGTAATGAAATGTTGTCTACTCCCGGGGCCTTGTTTCGACTCAGGTCTTTCAGTGCTCTGTCAAACTCTTCACGCAGTATCGTATCTCCCATTTCATCTTCATGTACATCCTGTTCCATTTCCATGATACTGTCCCCAAGAACATCGCCCTTGTATAGATCCTCTATATACTCCCTCCACCTTTCTGCTTTCTCTTTTTTCGCTTAGATCTGGGTTTCCATCTGAGCTCATGATATTCATACAAGTGGTTCTCTTTTCTCCAAAGGTCTCTTTAATTTTCCTGTAGGCTGTATCTATCTTACCCCTAGTGAGATAAGCCTCTAAATGTCTGTCTTATTTCACAGTATTCATCATTTTGTTTTGCAGCTCCTTGTGTTAGCAGTGTTTGCAGTTAAAATTGTTGGATGTGAGGTCTGCTAGTTATGCAAAACACCGTTTTTTCTCAGTACCCAAACATGTTTCGGCACCACTGTGCCATCATCAGTGGGTTTTCGTTTTTATTTATTCTGCAATGTGAACAATTTTGTTAAATGATTATAAAATTATGCGCATCTTTAGTTCGAACAAAATATAGTTTCTTTTTGTAAATGCCTTTACATTCGGTGTGCATGAATTTTCTGTATCACTTGTGTATTAATTCCACAATGTTTGGGTCCCGAAATCGTGTTCCACGTGCCCTTAAGATGTAAATCCGCCGAGAATCATTACTTCAGGCCAAATTGTGCCTCACCTGTGAAAAGAAAATTGGCTCATCGGTCGACCGTCCAGGTAGCATGTTGACGGCACTAGTCTAGACTCCCTTCTGTGAAGACACGCCAGAGGTAAGCTGACAGCAGGTCTTTAGCGAGAACGACCACTCTGCTCAAGCCTTCCGTATACCGTTTGCCTCGATACAACACGTCCAGGGACTGTTGCGGCGAGGTCACAAGCCAGTTCCAGTGCAGTACTAATGCGGTACCTTTGTGCCCTTACAGCCAAATAATGGTTCACTCTTTCTGACGTCACACGTCTTAGGTCCTGTCTGGTCTTCACGGAGGACGATCGCACTGCAGTTCCTTCTCTAATTCGTCGCAGAAACGGAAAAATGGCTGACATCGAAATAAGTGTCCAAGGAATAGAAAAGCAACTCATATCACCCAACAGAGGAAAGTTCACTAGACGTGACGGGATACCAATTCGATTCTACACAGAGTACGCGAAAGAACTTGCCCCCCTTCTAACAGCCGTGTACCGCAAGTCTCTAGAGGAAATGAAGGTTTCAAATGATAGGAAAAGAGCACAGGTAGTCCCAGTCTTCAAGAAGGGTCGTCGAGCAGATGCGCAAAACTATGGACCTATATCTCTGACATCGATCTGTTGTAGAATTTTAGAACATGTTTTTTACTCGCGTATCATGTCATTTCTGGAAACCCAGAATCTACTCCGTAGGAATCAACGTGGCTTCCGAAAACAGCGATCGTGTGAGACCCAACTCGCTTTATTTGTTCATGAGACCCAGAAAATATTAGATACAGGCTCCCATGTAGATGCTATTTTCCTTGACTTCCGGTAGGCGTTCGATACAGTTCCGCACTGTCGCCTGATAAACAAAGTAAGAGCCTACGGAATATCAGACCAGCTGTGTGGCTGGATTGAAGATTTTTTAGCAAACAGAACACGGCAAGTTGTTCTCAATGGAGAGACGTCTACAGACGTTAAAGTAACCTCTGCCGTGCCACAGGGGAGTGTTGTGGGACCATTGCTTTTCACAATATATATAAATGACCTAGTAGATCGTGTCGGAATTTCCATGCGGCTTTTCGCGGATGATGCTGTAGAATACAAAGAAGTTGCAGCATTAGAAAATTGCAGCGAAATGCAGGAAGATCTGCAGCGGATAGGCACTTGGTGCAGGGAGTTGCAACTGACCCTTAACATAAACAAATGTAATGTATTGCGAATGCATAGAAAGAAGGATCCTTTATTGTATGATTATGTGATAGCGGAACAAACACTGGTAGCAGTTACTTCTGTAAAATATCTGGGAGTATGCGTGCCGAACGATTTCAAGTGGAATGATCATACAAAATTAATTGTTGGTAAAGCGGGTACCAGGTTGAGATTCATTGGGAGAGTCGTCAGAAAAAGGAGGTGGCTTACAAAACACTCGTTCGACCTATACTTGAGTATTGCTAATCAGTGTGGGATCGGTATCAGATCGGGTTGACGGAGGAGATAGAGAAGATCCAAAGAAGAGCGGCGCGTTTCGTCACAGGGTTATTTGGTAACCGTGATAGCGTTACGGAGATGGTTAGCAAACTCAAGTGGCAGACTCTGCAAGAGAGGCGCTCTGCGTCGCGGTGTAGCTTGCGGTCCAGGTTTCTAAAGGGTGCCTTTCTGGATGAGGCATCGAATATATTGCTTCCCCCTACTTACACCTCCCGAGGAGATCATTAATGTAAAATTAGAGAGATTGGAGCGCGCACGGAGGCTTTCCGGCAGTCGTTCTTCCCGTGAACCATACGCGAATGAACAGGAAAGGGAGGTAATGACAGTGGCACGTTAAGTGCCCTCCGCCACACACCGTTGGGTGGCTTGCGGAGTATAAATGTAGATGTAGATGTAGATACAGTTTCGGTCTCTATATAATGTCACCTGATCCGAGAAACAACAGGACAATTCGCATTAAGCCATCGAACCATTTTAGTTTGTGATCCTCCCGCTTCCATTCTTCCTAAGGATCTCCACAGTAGAGAGTCTGTAAGCGTCTTCTCTGTGCCATACTGCACCGTCTGTTACTGTGTACAGAGCGATTGTGGATGTGGGACTATCCTGCAAACTCTTGATAGATGGCCTGACGCCATTTCTGGCGTGGTTGTCTATTGATCGGAATGCCATCTTCCGTGCAGAACACGATCGAAACGACATCTGTTGACAGTTTGATTATATCGTGAATTAGATACAGGAGGGGGAAACAGCATGTTGCTGTAAGGTTGGACACCAGTGTATTTCAGTAACATAACCTTAACGTGTAACAGATATGGAAAGTTTTTCGTACAAGTGCTACCGGTTTTCCTAGAGGAAGTACACCTAGAAATACGTACATGTATGTGGTACAGCACGATGGGTGTTTTAACTGCCCACGTCGTGTTGTGCCGACTCCACTGTAGCTTGAATGGAATTTTAAGTTTGTTTTATATGCCCGACTTCTAACTTAACCACACAAGTCTCCAGGGTTGAGCAGTTATTGCCCGATGACGACACGGAATAGAGTTTGTTAAAGCGGAGTTCGCCGTTATTAATTATGTTTTTAGATTTAATTTTATTTCTCGTACAGAGATCTGTCATTGACTATATAATAACAGATCAGGAATTCAGGAAGGCTGTGAGGGACACACGTGTATTCAGGGGATTCTTTGATGACACTGATCATTATTTAATCTGCAGTGAAATTGGGATTGTGAGGCCGAAAGTGCAGGAGGTCAGGTCCATGTGTAGGAGGATAAGAGTGGAGAAACTTCAGGATAAGGAAATCAGGCACAAGTACATAACAGCGATCTCAGAAAGGTACCAGTTAGTTGAATGTAGTCAATTACAGTCATTGGAAAAGGAATGGACAAGGTACAGGGACGCAGTACTAGAAGTGGCTAAAGAATGTCTTGGAACAGTAGTGTGTAAAAGTAGGATGAAGCAAACAGCTTGGTGGAATGACACAGTCAAGGCAGCCTGTAAAAGGAAAAAGAAGGCGTATCACAAATGGCTACATACTAGAACTCAGGTACACAGAGAAAGTTATGTTGAAGAAAGAAACAAAGCCAAACGGATAATTGCAGCATCCAAGAAGAAATCTTGGGAAGACTTTGGAACCAGGTTGCAGACTATGGGTCAAGCTGCTGGAAAACCATTCTGGAGTGTAATTAGCAGTCTTCGAAAGGGAGGTAAGAAGGAAATGACAAGTATTTTGGACAGGTCAGGAAAACTGCTGGTGAATCCTGTGGATGCCTTGGGCAATGGAGGGAATATTTTGAAGAGTTGCTCAATGTGGGTGAAAATACGATCAGTAATGTTTCAGATTTCGAGGTAGAATGGGATAGGAATGATGATGGAAATAGGATCACATTTGAGGAAGTGGAGAAAATGGTCAGTAGACTTCAGTGCAATAAAGCAGCTGGGGTGGATGAAATTAAGTCGGAACTCATCAAATACAGTGGAATGTCAGGTGTTAAATGGCTACACAGGATAATTGAATTGGCCTGGGAGTCGGGACAGGTTCCATCAGACTGGACGATCGCAGTAATCACACCAATGTTTAAACATGGAAACAGAAAAGATTGTAACAACTACAGAGGTATCTCTTTAATCAGCGGTGTGGGTAAAATCTTCTCATGTATTGTTGAAAGGAAAGTGCGAGTATTAGTTGAGGACCAATTGGATGAAAATCAGTGTGGGTTTAGGCCTCTTAGAGGTTGTCAGGGCCAGATCTTTAGCTTACGGCAAATAATGGAGAAGTGTTATGAGTGGAACAGGGAATTGTATCTATGCTTTATAGACCTAGAAAAGGCATATGACCGGGTTCCTAGGAGGAAGTTATTGTCTGTTCTACGAGATTATGGAATAGGAGGCAAACTTTTGCAAGCAATTAAAGGTCTTTACATGGATAGTCAGGCAGCAGTTAGAGTTGACGGTAAATTGAGTTCATGGTTCAGAGTAGTTTCAGGGGGTAAGACAAGGTTACAACCTGTCTCCACTGTTGTTCATATTATTTATGGATCATATACTGAAAACCATTGACTGGCTGGGTGAGATTAAGATATGTGAACACAAAAGAAACAGTCTCACATATGCGAATGACTTACTTGTGATGGCAGACTTGATTGTAAGTTTGCAAAGTAATATTTCAGAGCTAGATCAGAAATGTAAGGACTATGGTATGAAGATTAGCATCTCCAAAACGAAAGTAATATCAGTGGGAAAGAGATATAAGCGGATTGTCTACCAAATAGGAGGAGCAAAGCTAGAACAGGTGGACGGTTTCAAGTACTTAGGATGCATATTCTCACAGGATGGCAACATAGTGAAAGAACTGGAAGCGAGGTGTAGCAAAACTAATGCATTGAGCGCTCAGCTACGATCTACTCTCTTCTGCAAGAAGGAAGTCAGTACCAAGACTAAGTTATCTGTGCACCGTTCAATCTTTCGACCAACTTTGTTGTATGGGAGCGAAAGCTGGGTGGATTCAGATTACCTTATCAACAAGGTTGAGGTCACGGATATGAAAGTAGCTAGGATGATTGCAGGTACTAGTAGATGGGAACAATGGCAGGAGGGTGTCCACAATGAGGAAATCAAAGAAAAACTGGGAATGAACTCTATAGATGTAGCAGTCAGGGCGAACAGGCTTAGATGGTGGGGTCATGTTACGCGCATGGGAGAAGCAAGGTTACCCAAGAGACTCATGGGTTCAGCAGTAGAGGGTAGGAGGAATCGGGGCAGACCAAGGAGAAGGTACCTGAATTCGGTTAAGAATGATTTGGAAGTAGTAGGTTTAACATCAGAAGAGGCACCAATGTTAGCACTGAATAGGGGATCATGGAGGATTTTGATAAGGGGGCTATGCTCCAGACTGAACGCTGAAAGGCATAATCAGTCTTAAATGATGATGATGATGATGATGATGATGACTCGTACAGAGACTCAACGTTCCTTTTTTTAACAGCGCGTCGTCAAAAATAAGTATGAAATTCTAATGTCTTTGCAATACATAATGTCGACTATTGAGTTAAAGTTCGTAGCTATTTTTGCAATTTTAGAGAAGAGAAACTTTAAACGCTTCTTCTTCTATAGTCTCAGTATCAAATATTCACTAATTTCGATTTACTTCCTATCTCAGTTCAGTATCTAACACAAATTATGTATCAATGTCATTTCAAAGATATTACGTCGGTTACACACTAACGGGATAACACGGAATTGTCATTTAACATCACTTTTATTAATAATCCTTTTTCTTATGACGTAAATGTTAATGAATGATCACTATCTAGGAGGAAAAAGGGATTGATCCTAATCATGAGATAATAGCTTTTAATGAGCCCGCAATCGTTAATTAAATAAAAAGTCACGTTCAAGGATCATATGCGAACAACTCTCGTTACGTCCGTTTTCACGTGTCTGTCAAAACTGATCCTGTCCCCCTCAATTCAAATTAACACTGACGTTAACCCCTTTTGTCGGAACATCGAATCGTAACTATTATGTGAAAGTTTATTCTAGTCCCCGAATTAATTCCTTTCAGATACGCGCACGACCGAACAGCAGAACGGAACACAAACGACTTGTTTTAACAACCGAACAACGCAATGACGTTACATTACGACAATGTCTGCCCAATGAACATCTCTTTGACTTTATCTTTTCTACTCTGCTTAATTAAATTATTCCTAATTACAAACTTATTCAGCTATTTAACGAAAACATCTAACAAAAAATAAAATAAATTTATCCCAACGTGAAAGATCCGTTAGAGCGTCCATCACACTCTACTCATTTGTGGCTGGGAAAGCGTTCACCCAGCTCTCTCCATGTTTCCGTACGGGATGTGAAGGCGTTGTCAGCTGGCCTGCACATTCGTCTGATTTGACGCCGCTGGATTTTCTTCTCTCGAGTAAGCTCAAAGATCAAGTCTACGCACAAGATGCGACACCCCGAGAGGCTTTATAACGTCGCAGTATTGCTGCATATGTGATGATGTCGACGGAATCTCCTCACACTGTCCAGAGCTCCTTTCACCAGTGACGGCATACATGTATTGCAATAGAAGGTGGACGTTTCGAAGACTTGATTACGTAAATGGAAATTTAAGGAAGTGTTTATTACTTATTTATTTGATTACATTTATTGCTGCTACTATCGTAATTTTGTATCTTGACATTAAACGCATGACTCTGAGTTATTATTTACCTTCATTACACATCAATTCCCTCTTTTAGAAATCCTTTCAGCTTTTTATGTGCAGAAGGCTCTGGCACAAACAAAAGCAGAACTATTGGCGTAATTAACTGATAAATCAGCCTTAGATGCCACGTCCTTCACCTTCCGCTTGGCTCGTAGGTATAGCAACATGTAGCCAAGTGTTATAAGTACCGGTTTTAAATTAAATTTACCGCCACAGTTGCGCTTTTATAAGTGTGCTCTCTTAGCTACGATAATATGGAGCGTCCGTCGCTCAGATGCGACAGTTCCTTATAACATCACGAAATGCCTCATGAAACAGTAATCGGTTTCGTGTGCAGAACACACTAACCTTATGACTTAAGTACAGTAACATCTGCGAAATCAGCAACTGCCTTTCGAAGAGTGAAACATACTTCGATTCATATTTCTAGCGCTTCGGTTTTAACAGCAGATATTTATTTCTTGTATCGTACGCCTGCTTAGCTGGGTGGTAACGTGCTCGCCTCCCATGGGGCCGGGTTCGATTCCAGGCCGCGTTGGAGATTTTCTCCGCTCGGGGACAAGGTATTGTGTTGTCTTCATCATGATTTCATCCTCACCACCAGTGCGCAAGTCGCACAATGTGGCGCTGACTGAAATTCGACTCGCACTTCGCGGCCGAACTTCGCCGCATGGGGTCCCTTGGCCAACGATGCCATACGCTCATTTCCATTTCTTGTGCCATACGAAAATACACTCGCTGGCAGAACGGTGGACTCTTAGGTTTGTTCTGGGAGGAGACTGAGCAGAACTATGTGAATATTAGTTCACTTTATTACAACAGAGATATGAAGATTTACTTTGTATAATTCTTTTCCACAGAAATGTTCTGAAGTTTTATAACTGTCTTTGAAAGTTAAAGTACTACTTGGTACAGCCAAATTTACAAGACTCTTCAGTTGAAGAATAATGGACATAATGTTCACTCTAATTTTGTGCGTAAAGAGATTTAATACACGGCTGGCCTACCAATGACGATGCTGTCGTCTTGATTTTTGTCTGTAGGGTGGGGCCAGCGTTCCTCTGTTCAGCCGTAAGTAAGCAGCTGTTGCGGTGTCGTAAATAAACTCTACAACGTGTTGGCTACACCGGCGTTCGCTCATTCGTCATTGGAGAATGCGGCTGAGGCGTGGCGCTTCTGTATCGCTCCTGTCTAGAGCCTGTGTACCAGGAGAATGGCTCATGCGTGCACAGTGACAGATGGTGTGAAGCGGGTTCAGTCGAGTACGTAGTTCTAATTTTCATCTGATAGAGGACAGTAGTGCACAGAGACATTCAAGAAACAGCTGAAGATAATGATTTTGTTAATTTTTCTGTTTATTTCTTGTACAGTTTTTACAGTTTTGTATATACTTTTAGTAGTGTGAAAGATGCGTGAATGTGTCTAAAGTGAATATGTAGATCATCGTTCTGCTGATGAACGTTGTACGACAGTGAATTTTGTATCATAACATGTTAAGTAAGATTATGGTAAAAGGAAAGCTAATTCTAGTGCAAATGAAAGTAGTTAATAGCGTAATGTACAAACAAAATATCAGAATGTTAAATATTTATTTCGGGAAATAGTACAGGTTGCCGGCCGGTGTGTCCGAGCGGTTCTAGGCGCTTCAGTCTGGAACCGCGCGACCGCTACGGTCGCAGGTTCGAATCCTGCCTCGGGCATGGATGTGTGTCATGTCCTTAGGTTGGTTACTTTTAAGTAGTTCTAAGTTCTAGGAGACTGATGACCTTAGAAGTTATCTCCCATAGTGCTCAGAGCCATCTGAACCATTTGAAGTACAGTTCGAAAATGTGTTATTTGACGATTGGTTAGTCATGTAAAACGCGAACTAATGCGGGAGAATAATGTTCTTCTATTGGCCTTAAAGGAAACTGACTGATGAGAACGCAGTATTCTTCGCGCGTCTTTTCTCTTGGAGATACGCAATGGTTACAGCAGTGTAGGGAGTTTGAGCCCAGCCTTTCAATGGTTCGGTCGTGTGTAGTATGAGCTCCGAAGGAAGTTATAATTTGCCTGTTTTAGCTCGGCTACATGCTTCAAAAGTGTTTTAAAGTGAAGGCATATTTATTCCGGTGTGTTTTTTTTAGTGTTAAATAATTTTGTGTGTGAGAAAAGACAGTAATTCCGCGTGGCATATTGAGCAGATCGGTGACTAAAAACTTGAGTGCATTAGACACCGATAAACTTAATAGCATGGCGAGCATCTTCATTTAAGAACAATCCGTGCTTTGTAGCTTTTCAGATTTCGGGAAATACATTACCATACACTTGCTAACATGAATTAAAGGGTTTTTGCGTGACTGTGTTAAGATTAGCACGGGCTTGGCAATGGACGTGTAAATTATCAAGGCTCAGAATATACCAAAGTTTTGCTGGTATTTCCACTTTTCATTCAAAATTAAGACCTTTTTCCGATTCTTGGAATAGTTACGTTGTATGCATCCTGGTGCGCGTTGCAGTACGGTAGGTTTCTACTCGGCTTTCCTACCGGCGATCTGCTGCAATGAGTTCAGAGGTAGATGCAGGTAAAAAGACGAAGGAAGCTACGACGCTGCACGGCGATTGTAGTCTTCTGTGGTTCCCTCGCGAGGTGCCACCCTTGCTCTCGCACTGCGCTCTTTGGATAACTCCAATTACTACTTTTCATTAGAAAAAGCCGAATCTGATGCTGATATCTCCGTATGTTAAAATAGCTATAAAAAGAGAATATAGCTCATTTAGTCATAGCTTTTTCTGATTTCATTTGGGTAAGAGTCGAATAAGAGTATCTGAAACAGCTCAGGAAAATCTGGGGTGAACTGTTTAGTTGCATCACCCTGCGTATTTCCCATCGTCTCTATACCGTGCGTGATACCATTACACCTTTCTGAAAGGAAACTATGCATTGTCACTTCCAAAAAACACCAAATTTATACACATTTTTATTCCTTTTAAATCATCTGTCGAGAATCCCTAACTGCTTTCCCTGTGTTGCCGTCCTTCATTCTCAGCAGCGTGTCGTTTACTCCCACCATTCACGGAAGAGAGCGAGAGAGAGAGAGACAGAGACAGACAGAGAGAGAGAGAGAGAGAGAGAGAGCGATACACAACTTTTGCAAATTTAATGTGCTATTCAGTCCAAAGACTGGGTTGAGGAAGGTCTTCACGTTACCCTATCCTGACAGTTAAATTCATTTCCGAAAGGCTGCTGCAAATTACATCCAATTCAGCCTGCATACTTTATTTATCCCTTGGCCTCTTCCCACAATTTTTAACTCCTCCACTTCCTTCAGTTACCAAAATGAAGATTCCTTCATGCCTCAAAATGTGCACAGTCGATCGATTCCTTCCTTTAGACTTGATCTTCTCCTCTAATCTTCTGAATTCTTCTGTAACAAAACATTTCGAAAGTTTCGACTCTCTTCTTGTCCGGAGTGTTCGTCTTCCACGTTTCACTTCCGCACAAGGCTACACTCCAGACAAATACCTACAGAGAATACTTCCTACCGAAATTCATACTACATAATAACAATTATCTCTAGCGAGAAATGTTAATTGGTTCAGTGGCCAGTGTACATTTTACATCCTTTCTAATTCAGCCATCATCAGTTACTTTGCAGCCCAAATAACAAAATTCTTCCGCTGTTTTCACCGTTTCATTTCCTAGTATAATTCCTTCAGTATCACCCACTTTATTTCACCTACCTTCAGTTACCTCTTCTTTTTCTTACTTTTGTCGATGTTCAACTTGTAATCTCCTTTGAGGAGACTATCACATCCATTCAACTGCCCTTCCAGGCCTTTTGTTGTCTCTGACATCACCACCAACAAATCGAAACATTTCTTTTTATTTATTTATTTATTTATTTATTGTTCCGTGGGACCAAATTAAGGAGAAGTCTCCATGGTCATGGAACGACTCAATACATGAAATTATAGAACGATATTAGAAACAGATAAAATGAAATATAAAAAACATATTCAGGGGACAAGTCGTAAGTTTAAATAAAGAAAATCAACAATGTAACACTGGTATTTGCTTAATTCTTTAGCTCTTCCAGGAGCTCCTCGATAGAATAGAAGGAGTGAGCCATGAGGAAACTCTTCAGTTTAGACTTAAAAGACTTTGGGCTACTGCTAAGATTTTTGAGCTCTTGAGGTAGCTTATTGAAAATGGATGCAGCAGAATGCTGCACTCCTTTCTGCACAAGAGTCAAGGAAGTGCATTCCACATGCAGATTGGTTTCTGCCTAGTATTAACTGAGTGAAAGCTGCTAACTCTTGGAATAGGCTAATATTGCTAACAACAAACGACATTAAAGAAAATATATACTGAGAGGGCAATGTCAGAATTCCCAGACTATTGAATAGAGGTCGACAAGAGGTTCTCGAACTTACATCACATATAGCTCGAACAGCCCGAACGACACAAACGTATGAAAATATGCGAAGTAGGCTACTTTTCGTGTTGAACTGTCACTTATTTCAGATACTGTTCTAATGGTAAATAAAGCAGCATTTAATTTCTGAAAAAGATCCTGGACATGGGCTTTCCACAACAGCTTACTATCTATCTGAACGCCTAGGAACTTGAGATGTTCCGTCTCGCTTATAACACGCCCATTCTGTCTGATCAAAATATCGATTCTTGTTGAATTGTGAGTTAGAAACTGTAAAAACTGAGTCTTACTGTGATTTAGCATCAAATTATTTTCCACAAACCACGAACTTATTTCATGAACTACATTATTTGATACTGTTTCAATATTACACACAAGATCCTTCACTACCAAGCTGGTGTCATCAGCAAACAGAAATATTATTGAATATTTTGGGAGCTCCAACGTCAGGCGCGTAATGGGGCCCCTTAGGGAAATGGCAGCAAGAGAGGGGAAGAAAACCAATGTGCACTCCGTGTGCATACCGGGGGGAGTCATTCCAGATGTGGAAAGGGTCCTTCCGGATGCCATGAAGGGTACAGGGTGCAACCATCTGCAGGTGGTCGCTCATGTCGGCACCAATGATGTGTGTCGCTATGGATCGGAGGAAATCCTCTCTGGCTTCCGGCGGCTATCTGATTTGGTGAAGACTGCCAGTCTCGCTAGCGGGATGAAAGCAGAGCTCACCATCTGCAGCATCGTCGACAGGACTGACTGCGGACCTTTGGTACAGAGCCGAGTGGAGGGTCTGAATCAGAGGCTGAGACGGTTCTGCGACCGTGTGGGCTGCAGATTCCTCGACTTGCGCCATAGGGTGGTGGGGTTTCGGGTTCCGCTGGATAGGTCAGGAGTCCACTACACGCAACAAGCGGCTACGCGGTTAGCAGGGGTTGTGTGGCGTGGGCTGGGCGGTTTTTTTAGGTTAGATGGCCTTGGGCAAGTACAGAAAGGGCAACAGTCTCAACGGGTGCGGGGCAAAGTCAGGACATGCGGGGACCAAGCAGCAATCGGTATTGTAATTGTCAACTGTCGAAGCTGCATTGGTAAAGTACCAGAACTTCAAGCGCTGATAGAAAGCACCGAAGCTGAAATCGTTATAGGTACAGAAAGCTGGCTTAAGCCAGAGATAAATTCTGCCGAAATTTTTACAAAGGTACAGACGGTGTTTAGAAAGGATAGATTGCATGCAACCGGTGGTGGAGTGTTCGTCGCTGTTAGTAGTAGTTTATCCTGTAGTGAAGTAGAAGTGGATAGTTCCTGTGAATTATTATGGGTGGAGGTTACACTCAACAACCGAGCTAGGTTAATAATTGGCTCCTTTTACCGACCTCCCGACTCAGCAGCATTAGTGGCAGAACAACTGAGAGAAAATTTGGAATACATTTCACATAAATTTTCTCAGCATGTTATAGTCTTAAGTGGAGATTTCAATTTACCAGATATAGACTGGGACACTCAGATGTTTAGGACGGGTGGTAGGGACAGAGCATCGAGTGACATTATACTGAGTGCACTATCCGAAAATTACCTCCAGCAATTAAACAGAGAACCGACTCGTGGAGATAACATCTTGGACCTACTGATAACAAACAGACCCGAACTTTTCGACTCTTTAAGTGCAGAACAGGGAATCAGTGATCATAAGGCCGTTGCAGCATTCCTGAATATGGAAGTTAATAGGAAAATAAAAAAATGGAGGAAGGTTTATCTGTTTAGCAAGAGTAACAGAAGGCAGATTTCAGACTACCTAACAGATGAAAACGAAACTTTCTGTCCCGACACTGACAATGTTGAGTGTTTATGGAAAAAGTTCAAGGCAATCGTAAAATGCGTTTTAGACAGGTACGTGCCGAGTAAAACTGTGAGGGACGGGAAAAACTCACCGTGGTACAACAACAAAGTTAGGAAACTACTGCGAAAGCAAAGAGAGCTTCACTCCAAGTTTAAACGCAGCCAAAACCTCTCAGACAAACAGAAGCTAAACGATGTCAAAGTTAGCGCAAGGAGAGCTATGCGTGAAGCGTTCAGTGAATTCGAAAGTAAAATTCTATGTACCGACTTGACAGAAAATCCTAGGAAGTTCTGGTCTTACGTTAAATCAGTAAGTGGCTCGAAACAGCATATCCAGACACTCCGGGATGATGATGGCATTGAAACAGAGGATGACACGCGTAAAGCTGAAATACTAAACACCTTTTTCCAAAGCTGTTTCACAGAGGAAGACCGCACTGCAGTTCCTTCTCTAATTCGTCGCACAAACGAAAAAATGGCTGACATCGAAATAAGTGTCCAAGGAATAGAAAAGCAACTGGAATCACTCAATAGAGGAAAGTCCACTGGACCTGACGGGATACCAACTTGATTCTACACAGAGTACGCGAAAGAACTTGCCCCCCTTCTAACAGCCGTGTACCGCAAGTCTCTACAGGAACGGAGGGTTCCAAATGATTGGAAAAGAGCACAGGTAGTCCCAGTCTTCAAGAAGGGTCGTCGAGCAGATGCGCAAAACTATACACCTATATCTCTGACGTCGATCTGTTGTAGAATTGTAGAACATGTTTTTTGCTCGAGTATCATGTCGTTTTTGGAAACCCAGAATCTACTATGTAGGAATCAACATGGATTCCGGAAACAGCGATCGTGTGAGACCCAACTCGCTTTATTTGTTCATGAGACCCAGAAAATATTAGATACAGGCTCCCAGGTAGCTGCTATTTTTCTTGACTTCCGGAAGGCGTTCGATACAGTTCCGCACTGTCACCTGATAAACAAAGTAAGAGCCTACGGAATATCAGACCAGCTGTGTGGCTGGATTGAAGAGTTTTTAGCAAACAGAACACAGCATATTGTTATCAATGGAGAGACGTCACAGACGTTAAAGTAACCTCTGGCGTGCCACAGGGGAGTGTTATGGGACCATTGCTTTTCACAATATATATAAATGACCTAGTAGATAGTGTCGGAAGTTCGATGTGGCTTTTCGCGGATGATGCTGTAGTATACAGAGAAGTTGCAGCATTAGAAAATTGTAGCGAAATGCAGGAAGATCTGCAGCGGATAGGCACTTGGTGCAGGGAGTGGCAACTGTCCCTTAACATAGACAAATGTAATGTATTGCGAATACATAGAAAGAAGGATCCTTTATTGTATGATTATATGATAGCGGAACAAACACTGGTAGCAGTTACTTCTGTAAAATATCTGGGAGTATGCGTGCGGAACGATTTGAAGTGGAATGATCATATAAAATTAATTGTTGGTAAGGCGGGTACCAGGTTGAGATTCATTGGGAGAGTCCTTAGAAAATGTACTCCATCAACAAAGGAGGTGGCTTACAAAACACTCGTTCGACCTATACTTGAGTATTGCTCATCAGTGTGGGATCCGTATCAGATCGGGTTGACGGAGGAGATAGAGAAGATCCAAAGAAGAGCGGCGCGTTTCGTCACAGGGTTATTTGGTAACCGTGATAGCGTTACGGAGATGTTTAATAAACTCAAGTGGCAGACTCTGCAAGAGAGGCGCTCTGCATCGCGGTGTAGCTTGCTCGCCAGGTTTCGAGAGGGTGCGTTTCTGGATGAGGTATCGAATATATTGCTTCCCCCTACTTATACCTCCCGAGGAGATCACGAATGTAAAATTAGAGAGATTAGAGCGCGCACGGAGGCTTTCAGACAGTCGTTCTTCCCGCGAACCATACGCGACTGGAACAGGAAAGGGAGGTAATGACAGTGGCACGTAAAGTGCCCTCCGCCACACACCGTTGGGTGGCTTGCGGAGTATAAATGTAGATGTAGATGTAGAATCACCTTTAATACTAGAAGGCATATCATTTATATAAGTAAGAAACAGCAGTGGCCCCAGCACCGACCCTTGGGGACGCCCCACTTAACAGTGCCCCATTGGGACTGAACATCACTACCACACTCAATATTGCGGAGAATTACCTTCTGCTTTCTGTTCTTAGAGTAAGAGGCGAACCAAATGTAAGCTACTCCACTTACTCCATAATGGCCCAACTTCTGCAGTAATATTTTGTGGTCAACACAGTCAAAAGCCTTCGTTAAATCGAAGAAAACACCTAGCGTTCGCAACCTTTTATTTAATCCGTCCAAAACCTCACAGAGAAAAGAGAATATAGCATTTTCAGTTGTTAAACGATTTCTAAAACCAAACTGAACATTTGACAGCAAATTATGTGAATTTAAATGCTTCAGTAACCTTGTATATACAACCTTCTCGATAACTTTAGCAAACACCGATGGCATAGATATAGGTCTATAATTGTCAATATTATCCCTGTCTCCATTTTTATAAAATGGCTTCGCTAACGAGTACTTTAATCGGTCAGGAAACCGACCACTCCTAAAGGAATAGTTACAGATATGGCTAAGTACTGGGCTAACATACATAGAACAATACTTCAGTATTCTGATAGATACCCCGTCATATCGATGAGAGTTCTAGGTCTTTAGTGATTTAATTATTAACCCAATCTCCCTCTTGTCAGTATCATGGAGGAGCATTTCAGGTAACAGTCTCGGAACACTTTTTTCTAAGACCGCTATATGATTCCCTGTTGGGACTAGGTTTCTATTTAGTTCACCTGCTATATTCAGAAAGTGATTATTAAATACCGTATATATATATGCGACTTATCAGTAACACGGACATTCCCACTACGCACTAATTCTATATCCTCGACCTGTCTCTGCAGACCAGCCACTTCCTTTACGACTGACCATACGGTTTTAATTTTATCCTGAGACTTAGCTATTCTATCTGCATACCACATACTTTTTGCCTTCCTAATAACATTTTTAAGCATCTTATAATACTGTTTGTAATGGGCTGGTGCATTTAGATTCTGACTGTTTTTAACGTTTTGATATAATTGCCACTTTGTTCTACAAGATATTCTTATCCCTCTAGTCAGCGACCCAGGCTGCCTGTTTGTGCTAGTACCCTGTTTTGAACGTTCTAACGGAAAGCAACTTTCAAAGAGCACGAGAAAAGCATTATATTTATCGTCTACTGTATCAGCGCTATAAACATCTTGCCTCTCTTGTTCCTTGATAAGGTTTACAAAGGTCTCTACAGAAACTGGATCAGCCTTCCTAAACAGCTGATGACTATATTTAACACGTATTGCAGCACAAAAATCTTTTAGAGTTAAAATTTGTGCATCATGATCAGAAAGGCCATTCACCTTTTTGCTAACAGAATGCCCTTCTAGTAATGAGGAACGAACAAAATTGTTGTCTATGGTTGTTCTACTGTTCCCTTGCACTCTCGTTGGAAAGAATACGGTTTGCGTAAGATTATATGAATTAAGGAGGTCTACCAGCATCCTCTTCCTTGCACAATCACTTACACAATTAATATTGAAGTCACCTCATATAACTAACTTTTTGTATTTCCGATAAAGTGAACCAAGAACCTCCTCTAGCTTTAGCAAAAATGTTGTGAAATCGGAGTCTGGGGATCTATAAATAACAACAGTTAGAAGTTTAGCTCCATTAAATTTAACCACACCTGCACAACATTCAAATACCTATTCAGTGCAGTACTTTGAAACATCAATTGACTTAAATGGGATGCCGTTTTTCACATACATGGCTACTCCCCCACACCGCAAACAGCTCCTCGAGAAGCTGCCAGCCAACCTGTATCCTGGTAAAGGAAGCCTCTGAATTATCTCCTTATTTAAGAAGTGTTCGGATATACCAATAATTTCAGAGTAAACATCTATAAGCAATTCACTAACTTCATCTCTAATACGTTGTATATTTTGATTGAATATACTAATTCCCTCATTACTCGGATACCTAAGCTTTGTCA
The DNA here is from genome assembly GCF_023864345.2 of Schistocerca serialis cubense. Lineage (NCBI taxonomy): Eukaryota > Metazoa > Arthropoda > Insecta > Orthoptera > Acrididae > Schistocerca > Schistocerca serialis. The sequence continues at coordinate 362,747,630 of NC_064645.1, read as the reverse complement.
AAAGTGGTTCCTTTGTTAGAGAGACTTCACTTACGCAGGAATACCTATCAGCTGACTTCAATCTAAAAAAGGTGCAGCTCTAACACCCACTACTGCAGGAATTTTCCCATGAGTGATCCCACCAACCCCACCTATGCTGTCACCTATAAGCTTTGCTAACCTTACCTTCCCATACCTGTTGAGGTACAGGCCATGTCTAGTGAAACCCGTCCTGCTGATAGACTCCACCGACACCACTGAAATGTGACCCATGCTTTCTGTCATCAGCGCACCCCCAAGTCTCATGTTATTACGTCTGACGGCTGTATTAAGATGAGGCCGATCGTGACGCTGAAACAGTTCCACGAAATGCACATTCGTGTTGCCAGTGTGAGTGGCTATCTTTTCCAGGTCACCATCTATGTCATACTCACCATCCCTACCAATACTATTACCAGCCCCACCCACAATCACTACCTGATCCTCTTTAGTAAAATCCCTGCATAACCCCCCTATGTTAACAGTCACCTGAGCCAATCCTGCATTAGGTTTCACAATGCTGGTGACCTGGTACTCACTCCCCAGCACTTCCTGCACCTGCTGGCCTACACCTCTACCATGAGAACTACCTAACAGCAGAACCTTCTTCTTCCTCTTCGACTTTGCAACTGTTCTAGCCACCGTAACTACTGAGGTCTGCTGCATACTTCCTACATCTACAGCTACTAGAGATTCCTCTCCACTAGACTCTGACAGCTGGTCATATCTATTGTAAACACCAATAGTAAAACTATCTGGAAATCTTCTTCTCCTAGCAGATCTCTTGCCAACAGCCAGCTTCCATTCCCCAACCCCCTTCTCCCTCCTCATCCTATCTAGCTCCTCCTGTGCGTTTTTCAGCTCCACCTGAAGGGCACAGATCTTACGCTCCTGCTCCTCTATCAACTTACTCTTGCTACATAACCTGCAGTTCCAGGAGAGGATCACACCAGAATGCCCACTGGCTTCCCCAATGCATTTCCCCCAGTGAAAATACTTCGAACAAGTCTCACACCGCAATCCACTACTCAAGAACCCACGGCAAAGCCCACACTTCTCACTCATGGTAAATTCTTACTTTTTCTAAGTTCCGCTACTACAATAAGAAGATGTTAAAAACCTGACGACAATAATCACATACTTACTCTACAAGGGAAGTAACTACTATTATTAACAGTATTAATTAACAACAAATGTGAATATAACAAAAGACTAATACAGAAAGAGAATCAAACGACTAATGACACAGTAACGAAGCTGAAAACAGTTTCCAAAAGGTTCTTCTGAAATTATTTCACCAGAAAACACAAAAAACACCGGTTGAAGACTACTAAAGTTCCTAAATAAACCACTATACACAAACAATTAATTAGTAATTAGCTTTCGATGCGCCGCTACAGCTGCAATTGGTCAGCGCGGAATGTAAACACAGGTAAGAGGTTACGTTGCTCGATACGAAACACTCACAAATATCAGGTCACAACACAAGAAAGGCAGAGGTGAATGAAGAAACCACTAATAAGTCACTTATATAGTAAATATTATCACAAAAACCGTTAAAATATGTATCTGAAACCTAAAAATATATGAAAACTTAGAGAGCGACCTCATACGCAGTCACTCGCTTATGACGTCACACCAAATATGTCAGAATCCAACACGTCACAGTAGTCCAGGAAAACATTGCGTTTTCATCGGCTGTTTCGGATTCGTGACTGGTATAATGCCACCGTGACGTCATAGATTCTGTCAACTTGGATTGTGATCTCATGCAGTCAAGGTCAATATCTTGATGCGATAATTGTAAGGGCGCTATGGCTTGTGATGTCATGGGTAGGTTACCGACCAGAGCATCTGGCATCGCGAATCTAAGTATTTTGGTTGCTGGAAAAAGTCTAGCGTTACTGTCATCGATATTTAGTGCTGCTACTTAGCCACAGAGTAAAAATTATAGTTCTTTAGCAAAATAATAAGTAGTGTGAGTTAGTATGTGCAGAGGTCATTGTTGGCAATAATAATTGGATCCTTTTACCGACCTCCCAGTTCAGATGATACAGTTGCTGAAAGGTTAGAAGAAAACTTGAGTTTGATTTCAAGCACTTACCCGACTCATACGATAGTAGTTGGCGAAAATACATGTCTAATTGCGGAGGTAGGCATAAAATATCATCCGAAATTGTGCTAAATGCATTCTCTGTAAATTATTTCGAGCAGTTAGTTCATGAGCCCACGCGAATAGTAAACGGCTGTGAAAACACACTTGACCTGTTGTAAGTAGGCTGTGTGGTGTCACCGCCAGACACCACACTTGCTAGGTGGTAGCTTAAATCGGCCGCGGTCCATTTAGTACATGTCTGACCCGCGTGTCGCCACTGTGTGATCGCAGACCGAGCGCCACCACAAGACAGGTCTCGAGTTACGGAATAGCACTCGCCCCAGTTGTACGACGACTTTGCTAGCGACTACACTGACGAAGCCTTTCTCTCATTTGCCGAGAGACAGTTAGAATAGCCATCTGCTAAGTCCATAGCTACGACCTAGCAAGGCGCCATTAGCCTTACATAGTTTGATAGTTACCGTATAAATGTCTCAAGAAGAACGTTGTAAACCAACAAGAATAAAAGATAAGTATTCGAGGAGCTGCATACTTTTCTTATTAGAATTCACTACTTATCCTGTTCCAGACTTGACGCCAGTCGGCGTGTGTGTACGCGTGCCTTTCGGCTCCCTTCTCAGTGTGGCGTAGCTAGCTTGTTACGCCACAACAGGCTGTGTAGGTTTTTTTATTGGTAACGCCATGTAGCGCTCTGTATGAAAATCACTCGCTGTGCTGTGTGCAGTCTCGTGGTCTTATCGTGGCATGTTTATCTTCTGTGGTTAGGTCAGACGATAGAAATGCCACTTGCACGCTTAGAGTAGCAGATTGACGGTGACCCACTTTAAACAGAACTTGTAGTTTGTGTAGTTAGTGTAGCTATTCTTTATTGCTAGCGCGTAATTATAGAGAGAATTTCCTTTGTAGTTGTAGTTTTTCATTGTTGTACAGTAAAACAGTTGTGGCATGCATGTAGATTTGCATCAAGTATTTCGCAGCTGCGCTTGCAATTAAGGAGATATTGTTTTCAATGCGATGTTAATGTGTTTTCTTATTTTGCTCTTCAAATTGTGCTTTTCTGTGTTGTCGTGTGAAATATTGTGACAATAATGGCATGTGAAAAACGTAATACTAGGCTCCAAAGTAAACTGAGAAATGACAGTGAAGACGAAAGCAGTGTGTTAGCGCCACCGTGTAATGAATTAACTGATGTTCAAACTAGTAATTTAGTAATTGTGCATTTGATATCTTTGTTATTGTTATTATGAAAACATTTATCAAATCATTTATTGGTCACTGCCCAAAACAATTTGTAAAATTTTTTGTGAGGTGCATGGGAGCTATGTAAGTAGGCTGTGTAGGTTTCTTTATTGGTAACGCCACGTAGCGCTCTGTATGAAAATCACTGGCCGTGGTGTGTGCAGTCTGTGGCTGGATTGCATTGTTGTTGGCTATTGTAGTGTTGGGCAGTTGGATGTGAACAGCGCGTAGCGTTGCGCAGTTGGAGGTGAGCCACCAGCAGTGGTGGATGTAGGGGAGTGAGATGGCGAATTTTTGAGAGCGGATGATCTGGACAGAGACAGTAAATTTGTAAGACTGGATGTCATGAACTGCTATATATATTATGACCTTTGAACACTATTAAGGTAAATACATTGTTTGTTCTCTCTCAAAATCTTTCATTTGCTAACTATGCCTATCCGTAGTTAGTGCCTTCAGTAGTTAGAATCTTTTATTTAGCTGGCAGTAGTGGCGCTCGCTGTATTGCAGTAGTTCGAGTAACGAAGATTTTTGTGAGGTAAGTGATTTGTGAAAGGTATAGGTTAATGTTAGTCAGGGCCATTCTTTTGTAGGGATTATTGAAAGTCAGATTGCGTTGCGCTGAAAAATGTTATGTGTCAGTTTAGTGTTGATCAGAATAGGTAAAGAGCGAAATGTCTGAGTACGTTCAGTTTTGCTCATCTGTTTGAAAATCAAATAATGCAAGAGATTTATAAGCACAGTAATTCATAAACTTTTCTAATGGGACGTTTCACTCTTAGCAACAAATAATCCTGAGTTAATAACCAGCATTGAAACCGATATAGAGATTAGTGAACACAGGGTTGTCGTAGCGAGATTGAATATTGTAATCCTCAAATCCTCGAAAAATAATCGAAAAATATATCTATTCAAAAAAGCAGATAAAAATTCACTTGATGCCTTCCTGAGAGACAATCTCCACTCATTCCAAATTAATAATATAAGTGTAGACCAGATGTGGCTTAAACTCAATGAAGTAGTATCGGCAGCAATTGAGAGGTTTATACCAAATAAAATACTAAACGATGGAGCTGATCCTCCTTGGTACACAAAATGGTTTAGAACACTGTTGCATAAACAACGAAACAAACATGCCAAATTAAAACAGACACATAATCCCGAAGATTGGCGATCCTTTCAGAAGCTCGAAACTTAGCGCGGAGTTCAATACGAGACGCCTATAACAGTTTCCACAACAGAACTTTGTCTCGAAACCTGGTAGAAAATCCAAAGAGATTCTGGTCGTATGTGAAGTATGTTAGCGGCAAGAAACAATCAATGCCTTCTGTGGTGTGCGTACTGTAAGACCTTCGGTACACACACCCTCAGATTATTTGACTTGTCGCTCTAACGAAGTAGGCGAGTGTCAGCAATATGTCTCGTGGTCTTATCGTGTCGTGTTTATCTTCTGCCGTTAGGTCAGACGATAGAAATGCCACTTGCACGCTTAGAGTAGCAGATTGACGGTGACCAACTTTAAACAAAACTTGATTAATTTTCACACACATTTATTAAAATGATAAAAATCATAGATATTACGTAACTTGATTCTGGATGCTGTTTACAATTGACAATCTGAAGTTCCTTTGGTCTTGGCACGTTAATCTTATTCTCACATATCTCTGATACTTGACAAAGTGTCTATACATTTCTCTTCATGGCTATGTACAGGAATATGATAATGTTATCAGGCGCAGACTGAAACTTGACTATAGACGGGTACAGACAAATGTAGACTGATGCAGACTAATGCAGACTGACTAATCGGAGGTCTGTACACTCGTTATAATACCTCGTGCGTTCATGTGTCACTGCGCGAGTGTGATCCGCGAGGAGAAAAGGTCCTACGTTAGCAGCAATCTCATTGGCTGCGTTACACATTACTACGCGGATCGGCGGAAGCAGAATTTGGTCCCTCTCTAAGACAGCGCCATCTCGTAGTGCGGAGACGGACGAGCGCTGCGCCTGTGCTGTTGTGCTTAGTGGGGCGCGCTCTAGTGGGAAAGTTGTGTACGCGCTGACTACGCGGAACTATGTACACAACACCTTCTCTGCGCGATAACAATGGAGATACTATCGAAGACAGTGCTGCCAAAGCAGATTTACTGAACAGAGCCTTCCGAAATGCCTTCGCAAAAGAAGACGAAGTAAATATTCCAGAATTCGAATGGAGAACAGCTGCCAACATGAGTAACATAGAAGTAAATATCCTCGGAGTAGTGAAGCAACTCAAATCACTTAATAAAAGCAAATCTTCTGGTCCAGACTGTATATCAATTAGGATCCTTTCGGAATATGCTGATGCATTAGCTCCATACCTAACAATCATATACAACCGTTCACACGACGAAAGATCCGTACCCAAAGACTGGAAAGTTGCACAGATCACACCAATCTTCAAGAAAGGTAGTAGGAGTAATCCACTAAATTACAGGCTCATAACGTTAACGTCGATATGCAGCAGAATTTTAGAACATATATTGTGTTCGAACGTTATGAATTACCTCGAAGGAAACGGTCTATTGACACACAGTCAACATGGGTTTAGAAAACATCGTTCCTGTGAAACACAACTAGCTCTTTATTCACATGAAGTGCTGAGTACTATTGACAAGAGATTTCAGATCGATTCCGTATTCCTCGATTTCCAGAATGCTTTTGACACTGTACCACACAAGCGGCTCGTAGTAAAATTGGTGCTTATGGAATATCGTCTCAGTTATGTGACTGGATTTGCGATTTCCTGTCAGAGAGGTCACAGTTCGTAGTAATTGACGGAAAGTCTTCGAGTAAAACAGAAGTGATTTCAGGTGTTCCCCAAGGTAGTGTTATAGGCACTTTGCTGTTCCTTATCTATATAAACGATCTGGGAGACAATCTGAGCAGCCCTCTTCGGTTGTTTGCAGATGACGCTGTCGTTTATCGACTAATAAAGTCATCAGAAGATCAAAACAAACTGCAAAACGATTTAGAAAAAATATCTGAATGGTGCGAAAAGTGGCAGTTGACCCTAAATGACGAAAAGTGTGAGGTCATCCACACGAGTGCGAAAAGGAACTCGTTAAACTTCGGTTACACGATAAATCAGTCTAATCTGAAAGCCGTAAATTCAACTAAATACCTAGGTATTTCAATTACGAACAACTTAAATTGGAAAGAGCACACAGAAAATGTTGTGGGAAAGGCTAAGCAAAGGCTGCGTTTTATTGCCAGGACACTTAAAAAATGTAACAGCTCTACTAAGGAGACTGCCTACACTACGCTTGTTCGTCCTGTTTTAGAATACTGCTGCGCGGTGTGGGATCCTTAACAGGTAGGACTGACGGAGTACATCGAAAAAGTTCAAAGAAAGGCAGCACGTTTTGTATTATAGCGAAATATGGGAGAGAGTCTCACAGAAATGATACAGGATTTGGGCTCGAAATTGTTAAAAGAAAGGCGTTTTTCGTTGCGACTTAATCTTCTCACGAAATTCCAGTCACCAACTTTCTCCCCCGAATGCGAAAATATTTTGTTGACATCGACCTACAGAGGGCGGGACGATCACCACGATAAAATAAGGGAAATCAGAGCTCGTATGGAAAGATATACGTGTTCATTCTTTCCGCGCGCTATACGAGATTGGAATAATAGAGAATTGTAAAGGTGGTTCGATGAACCCTCTGCTAGGCAGTTAAATGTGATTTGCAGAGTATCCATGTAGAGGTAGATGTAGATGTAGTGTGGAAGGCGCATCGCGTTGTCGGCCAGCGTGGCGACATTTGGACCACAGTAACAGACACGCAAATTGATTCCAAAGCTAGGAGAGCAGAGTGCGGCAGTAAGCTGCTCTACACAGCAGTAATCGTGTAGCAAGTCACCATAACAGGGCAGGTCTCTTGTTATGGGCGACGTGACTAGGCGCAAGGTAGTATTGAAACACATTCGCACCACAGGCTTTAAATAAGAGTGAACCTGATGGTGCGGATCACTTTTCGTCGCCGGAACCCAACAGCACCGCCGTCGTGAACCCGGAGCTACGCCAGACAGCACGGCACCGCCAGTAGCAGCCATAGGCTGGAGACAGGGTGCGGCGGCGCGGTTCTTTCCGTCCCTTTACGACGGACCTGCACCTACCTGTGAACATTGTCTCAGCATATCATCAGTAGGAAAGCCGAGTGAGACCAACTGTACTTCGACGTGAACCAGGCTGCAATTCAAGTCATTAATCTACGTTTCGGGAGAAACACGAAATGAAAGGTTGGAAATTTTGTCCTCAGTTAATATATTCTGAAACTTAGGTGAACAAGTATCACTGCCAAGCCCGTGCTAATCTTAACACAGTCACTCACAATCCCTTTCACTCACTTTGGCAAGTTTATGGTGTTGCATTTCCCGGAAACGTAATAGCTACAAAAATACTGATTGTTTAAATCGATAATGCTCGCCAAATATTAAGTCTGTCTGTACCAAATGCAGTCACAGTTCTTAGCCACCGACCTGCTCAATACGCCACGCGGAATATATGTCTTTTCTCGTCACAAAATTCACTTAAAAATTCCTAAATTTCTACACACCCATCGGAATAATTATGCCGTCGCTTTCCAACACTTTTGATGTATAAAACACTGCTATATCCGGCAACTTATCATTTACATCGGAACTACTACTACACACGTTCGAACTGTTTCATGGCTAGGCTCCGACCCCTCTCTCGAATACTCTAAATCTTATCTACCAGCAGAGAAAGGCGCGCGAAGAATATTGCTTTACCATTGGTCAGTTTAATCAACAGCCAATAGCAAAACAACAGTCTCCCGCGTCAGTCCGCGCTTTTCATCAATAACCAATCGCAAAATAGTAAACCTCACGACTGCACTTTACACTGACATAATTATCTAATATGTTGAAGTTTTGCTTATGCATAAATTTATTTACTATTGTTATTTATACCTGAATTAACTTTCCCTTTACCATAAACTTACTTTACAAATCTATTCTACAAAAATCCCCTTTGTCCATATCCACACTTCTTCGAAAGGTTCCCACACTAAATCCTACTACATAACTCGTTAAACAATTATCTTCATATTAACATTAATCCACACTCACGCATAATTCATACTGCTAAAACACATTTATAACGTTTTACATACACAAAAAGACATAACACTTTATGAAAATACTATAACGGCTTATGAAAAACATTCTATTACTCTAGTGCACTCTAGTGGTCACAATCGAAACTAAAATCACAGTCTCCCTATCCAATACTGTCGTCTATCGGCTGATACATAAACTACGTGCGCGTTCAGACTCGCGTCACCGTCTGTCACTCTCTAGCTCTGAGACACATTTCCCACTTAACCGCCTCCAAGGCAGGATCGTTATATGGCGCTACGCCTCAAGGGCTGCACCTTCAGAGGACTTGGTGTAACAGCCCACCGACCTGTCTTCTGAGTCTGCTGCCGCCGGTGCTGAGTTCCTAGTGGGACTTGGCGGCCAAGTGCCAGCCGCCGTTGGACTCCTGCCAGAAGGCAGTGGGTCGTACCCTCCGTGCACTCTCCTGGTGACGCAAATGGAGCGAAGCGCCGCGCGGAAGCCCCGGGGGAAGGAGCACGCCGCTGACGTCAATGGCTGTGGCCTCTAAAAGTTTCCCGCCTTCCACGGGCCCGTCGTCAGCATTGCAGAGCGCTACTGCCCATACATAGGTGCCGGTCGGGGACAACAGAGAGAGGTGTGGTCGCACCACTATGTCATGTGTTGAACAATAAAACTCATTTTCAGCTGTCAGTCTTGTTTTCACTGGGGGCTTTGGTCCCGTCACTCACCCCGCACCCTTCATTGTGGCGTCAGCAGGCAATCTGTGAGTCTGCCATCACACTGTGTAGCAGCAACAAAAAAATGGTTCAAATGGCTCTGAGCACTATGGGACTTATCTTCTGAGGTCATCAGTCCCCTAGAACTTAGAACTACTTAAACCTAACTAACCTAAGCAGCAACAGAAGGAGCTACAACGCCTTGAGAATCTTCATTCTGGGGTGAGTGCAGTCTTTTTGTTTTGTTTTTGTTTGACTGCAAGGTTATGTCGAGCGAGCGCATTTTGTCATGGGTTGAGTTACACTTCTAAGTCCAGAAGGCGACAGGTGAAGGCAGAAGTAAATGGAGAGTTAGTTTTCATCTAGTTGGTACGAGTGATGTGGGTGTCATGACCAACAGGTGTGGCTCATTGTTTGGTAGAACGTAAGGCGTTAACCATGGGTAGTTTGACGGTACAAACCCCCGTTACTAGATGGATGTTTCTAGTATGCAAGGATTGCTTTGTGGAGAGCGAGCGCGCTACACGGCGCGCGATTCGCGGAAGCACGTAGCGCCCCCGCGCGAGATTTGCAACGGTTGGTGGGACGCCTCAGTCGCCATGTGGCCCATAGCTTGGAACATTGTTTGGTTTTTCGCGCATTACGCGAAAACTATGTAACTTACGGTGAACAGCGATGCGGCAGTGGATTGTGGTCAGCAATATGCACCTCCTGAAAGATCGATCTTTATTTCAAGTCACGAGACGCAAAAGTTATAGTAACCTCAAAATCGGTTAATAACACGAATACTGAAAGATTAATAAAAATAGTAAATACCAATTTACAGGGATAAGAGAGCGGTCATTAAAAACGTTTCGTCATAGCGGATCGAGTACCGTAGTCATATGTTAAGATTCGTAAATAGTTAAGCCCGTAAAGAGCAATAAACAAAGTTTGAAGGAAAATTGTTTATAAAAGTCAATGGAAAATTCAGGACATAAAGAACGGCACTATATAATAGTTTGGGTGGCATCACATGTATTTTAAACTAGTTATGTTATACTACACACTTAACTTGCAATATTTATCATTGTTTGCAAATTATTATTAACATTTATCGCCCATAATTAATTAATTATTCTAGATATGAAGATTTTGAGCAGTGCAATGTGTTGATCGCTATAAATTACGTCTAAAAACGGTGCTACATGCAGTTCTATGTTAAAATTTTGCAGCATAGATGTCAACAAAAACAATTTGCGCTAAGTGGCGAAATTTTGCAAAAACTAAAACTTGATTTACGGGCGATAGAATAACCCTAGAAATTAATGTAACATATTAAATCCGATGTACTTTTTAGCGCGATTGCGATGGTGTAGTTATTTCTGTCGAGGGATGTATGTATCACAATTGGTAGGAGGTAATCATGTCTTGGTCAGTAGCACAGAGAGCTGGGTTGTCGATACCACAAGGAGCTTCCAGGGAGGAGGTGGTTACATTTTCAGTAGATGAAATGGATAAGATTTAAGAGGAAAAAGTGAAACGGACAAGATATTAGAAGAACTTTATGCTGAGGTGAAGGAAACGACTCATCACAAAACTCCAGAGTATAGGGAGAGGGTGTGCAGACCGCATGAGGAATGGATAATGGAAAACGGTCCTTGGGAGGTGTGTAACATGCTGGAGTCGAAGCAGACAGAATAGGAAAAGGTGAGTTGGGAGGGAGAGAAGCAGGTTTGTAGCAGGCTATTTTCCTGAAGAACATCCAACTACCGTTGACATAGAATGAACCTGTCGATCTTGTGAAGATTAGAACAGAGTGTCCCAGTCAGACGATTTTATTTTAGTAGAAAGACTAAGTTAGTGGTAAATTATGGCGAAATACAAGTTGCTGGGAATTTATGTGAGGCGCAGAGTAATGATGCTGTTTAAGTTAAGGAAAACAGTCTATAAATACCAGCACTGATATCCACTGGAACGTGGAGTCTGGGGTAACGGTAGCTTTAAACGTAATGAGAGCTGTACGAAAGTGATTCAGTGTGATGACAGCAACATCAGTGACTTAAATGCAGTAGCATGTGCCTCACTGAATGATGGTGGATGTTGTGTTGAGGCCAGAGAGCCTGGGCGAGATGCACAGGGGCGAGCAGATGTTGCTGATTTTCTGTATCATGCAGAGTCGATCTGCTAATGATGATTTTTGCTTTAGATACTACAGGGAATGTTGGTAGTGTGGTTGCAAATGCTGTAGTAGAAGCTGTATCGACACAAATATTGAAATATTCCCTTAGGAAAATTTATAAATGACAGTGCTGGGAAAGCTCTACGTTATTAGTTTTTCAAACAGCTGAGCAAAACTGAACGTACTCAGACATTTCTCTCTTTACTTATTCTGATCGTCACTAAACTGACACACAATATTTTTAGCGCAACGCAACCTGACTTTCAATAATCCCTACAAAAGAATGGCCCTAACGAACAATAACCTATACCTTTCACGAATCACTTACCTCACAAAAATCTTCGTTACTCGAACTACTGCAATACAGCGAGCGCCAATACTGCCAGCTAAATAAAAGATTCTAACTACTGAAGGCACTAACTACTGATAGGCATAGTTAGCAAATGAAAGATTTTGATAGAGAACAAAGAATGTATTTACCTTAACAGTGTTCAAAAGTCATTGTTTTTCTGACGGACACACGTCCAGATTGTCTGCTCTCAAAACTCTGGAATCTCTCTCCCCACATCCACCACTGCTGGCGGCTGACCTCCAACTGCGCAACGCTACGCGCTGTTCACATCCAGCTGCCCAACACTACAATATCAAATATTCCAACAATGCAAATCAGCCACAGACTGCAGGCAGCACAGTCAGTGATTTTCATATAGAGCGCTACGTGGCGTTACCAACATAAAAACCTTAACAGCCTACTTACAATATTTCCTCAGAATCAGAGTGAACAGAGTAAGAGAGAGACGAGTCGAGTTCGTAGTGTGGATTATCAGGTAGACAGGGGTGAGTTTGTTGAAGAGTGTACGCCAGATATTAAGAATGTGGCCAGAGCGCTAGTACTCGGTCACAGCCACGCAGGACGTGCAACTGACAGCGAGCCATTTAACCACAGCCATAGTCTGCTGTACAGAACGAGTACGTAGTGGATGAAGGCTGCAACCTGAGACTGACAGTAAATGTTCTGACTGAACATCATGCCAAAGTTAACCTTCGGCGACAGAAATAAGTTTATGGTGAAACAAGCACTGTATCATTTTAGAGATACAGAGGCGAGCGAGTGTGCCGCGACTCATCCCAGTTTACTGCTACCAGCGCCACGTCATCACAACGCACCTGCGCGTCGCATACAAGTTATTGTGCCATAATCTAAGAACGAAATTAAAGATTAAAGTAAATTTTCTAAGCTTTGTCAATATGTGCTTCAGTAAATTAACGTTAAAGCTGCTAAATATCAGAATGACCAGATGAATATGTTTCGCGAAATACATTATTCTATGAAAAAATAAGTGGCCCTAAACAATGCAGCTAGCAAGCTAAAACTTGTTCATAATGTGCAACTGTTACATGTCTCAAGTTGATCGGAGCAATATTGTTGTCAAAATCGGCGTTTTTACGAAAAATTGAAGCCGCTAAGTATCAGACTCAGAAAGATGACAATTCGTATGTAGCCTTAGATAAAGTAATTTTTACTTAAAACTTAAGTTGGAACAAAAATTTCCTTATTCGTAATATGTTAATTATCATTCGCTATTATGACGGAAAGTTCTAATTACAGCACTTGATCACATTCATTAAATAATGCAACTGCACCGAGTTTCAAGACTTTAGAATAAATAATTATCAATCCAATGACTCTTGCAGAGGTAATTCAGAGGTATTGTTTTACTGTCTGTTCCTTTCTAAAAATTCTAGCCAGCAAAGATTAAATGCAGTCGACCTGAAACTTTTTCAATAACTAAAGCCAACTTAACTCCATTCATATAAAATTTACGAAGATTCTAGATTGTTTCAAGACAGAGTTATTAAAAAATACGTATCCAAGGAAGCAGCCATTTAGATGCGGGTGACTATGCCGAGAGCGGTTGGCAGCACATGTTCCATTCGGCCGTCCGCTTGTAATGGTTCTTTATTTATGTTACCATTACGGCACTCCAACCCCAGTTCTCGATACCAGTAATATCGCACTACTTTTCTGCAAAGTAACAGACATATTTTTGTGATAATATTCACATTCGGTTTTATTAATGTATAGCTACTCCGATGTATCAGTATATTACAGTGATTTGGTTCTTGTGTGTAATCATTTCTGTGAGACTGTAATAATCTTTGACTTACTAGCTACCGTTTTGGCGCGAATGCACACAGAGAGCAGACTTTTTTTCACTTTGTAGAAGTTAAGTTGTTATTTCGCTTTGTAAAAGAACAGTCAAGTCTTGTGTTTGGTTAAAGTGGAAATTAAATACATGAAGATTGATACAAAACTGTTTTCTTGATGATGTGACAATTAAGAAGAAGTATATGTGAATTCACAAGAAGTTTAATAAAAATGTCGATCGTGAGCACCAAGTCAAAAATTATTTCTACCATACCATTGCTCTGATCTGGGATTGTTTGATCATTAAGAATTTCCCGAAAAACGCATTTGTTAGGTCTTCAAATATTGCTAAAATACAGATCTGGACCTTCTAGCAGTCAAAGTGGAATCACCCTAGAATCAAAAAGATGAGCCATAACAACTTAGACGAAATATACGTGGGAATCCATTCAAGATAAGTGCCAAAATTAATGACTTTTTTACAGTGACTTCATTATTTCCATTCTGACGATACCATCCACAGTCAATAACTTTGCTGTTGCCTGATAAAGCGAACATAAGCTGCGTGAGCAATATTATTAATCTGATTTCTAACCTACTTTGCAAGTGATGGTATTGTTAGACGCTGCGCCCATACATAAATAGGGCTAGAGAGGCAGTTCGTTGAGATACACGTTACACACTCTGCTGCTCGACTCGCTGCTGCTCACTTCATCGCGATCTGAAATGTCCGGATGTGGAAAGGGAGGCCAGCTTGCTGCCAAACTTGAATTGCTGCTGGGAATCATCGGGAGAGATTGTGGCTGCAAACAGCAATCGAGGAAGTGCACTGTGCAGCAATGTTTCAAGTGTCAGCGCATGGGACATGTTGCAAAGGCGCACGACACGCTCAACTCTACCAAGCGTCTTGGCGTGGCCGCCAGGTCCGTGAATCGCGTCGCTGTCCTCCTGCAAATCCGCGCAGCTGCGGCTACGTGAGAAGGCCGCCCCACACTCTATGGCGGTCGCTGGCCCCAAGACAGCCGTCCCACCTCCCACCTGGGGACAGCAAGCGACGCCGCCTTGACACCGACCGCCACGGACGACGCGTTGGCCACCTTCAATGCTGTTTTCACGGCGAAGAGGGCCACCATGAAGGCGGAGCTCTGCTGTCCATCCCCAGCAGCAACAGCCCTGCGAGGAGCTGTGGGCTCTAAAGAAGTCGTCTGCCCCTGCTACCGCCTGCACTGTGAGGCAGCGTGTGGGGGTGGACGCCTCTACCCAGACAGACCCAGCACCGCCTCCCGCTATCACTCGGGAGGCCCTGTCAACACCGAAGGATATGGAGACGTGTGCTCCCCCTCCCGAGTGGGAGGATGACGCATGTCGTCGAGGCCACTCATCACGAACGCTTGCTGCTCCCTGACGAGCGCAGCCTTCACCCTGTGCTGCAAATGGTTGCTGCATCCCTCCATGACAGGTCTTAAGCCGTCGGCACACGGACCGTGCTGTCGAAAGTTAACGTTGAGCCTGCCAAGTTCAACATGCTGCTGAACGCTCAGGAACTTGTGCACATGGAACGTGGGCCCCACCATGGTACACGCGACCGCAACGCACTCCAGCGGTAATTGAGGGATGTTTCTAGTCGTAAATCATACTATTTCCTCAAAGGGCGCACGTAGAATTCCCACGTTAGCTCTATTAAAATGCACATTTCCTCCATCGTCCACGAAAAGGAAAGTATCATGTCCAATCAATAAGGACACAGACTCAAATTTGGAATACTTCTCCGCATACGATAAACTTTATTTCATCATTCCCACATTTTAGTAAAACACCAAGGTCAGTCTTACTTGATCACTATTCCTACTCATTAACAGAATCTTTGCAACATGAGAATTACGAAGCGTAAAAGAAAAAGGAACAAAATATCTTTATACAAGTAGCGCAAGCTGTCCTGTAGATTAATCCAGCCGAACAAAGTCACCCCCTCAAAAGAAGGTGAACTTATATTTACATAACATCAAATATTATAGTATGTACTTATATTAAACTAAAAATAAAGTATCAGAACCTAATAAAAACGCGAATGTTAGGAAAAGTAAACTTTGGAAGTGTCCAGACGCGAATCACCACCCCCATAAACAACTGAAGAGTAGACAGTGACGCTACTCATTACGCTATACGAACAACGCTCGCCTTTTAACTAATCATATTATCTTACCCCTTGCTGGAAACTTTAATCGTAGATATGGTACTAACTGATATTTAATTAGAACAAATTGTACCAAGAACAATACGTTTTGGGTGAATCTTCTGTGTGTCGCTGCCTTCAAATAGCCTACTCTCATAATACACAAGTTACAATAATTCTTTTGCCATGAATACGATGTTTCTCATTATTTTATTAGAACGAATCACACAGTTAACAACGGGTTTTCCAGTGATTCTCAATTTGCTGGTGCTCAGAAATGGCATATATACATATAGGCTTGAAATGAATGCCAATATGGTGACTCACAACTCTGTACTGAAGGGAGACGGCGTGCGTGTGACGTAGGTGGGATTGTGCCATCTCATTGGTCAACGCTCAGATGCACGCTCAGAATATCTGACATGCCAGATATTGCTCTGCACGTTCAGAAAGACTCACGAACGTGCTATTCCACGCTATGAAGTCAGAAACTCGGCACGCTCAACGCTCAACGTTCGGATGCACGGTCCGTGTGCCGACAGCTTTACCCCGCTTAAGGACAATCGATATCCCTTCATCCCTCCCGACCTGACTAAACCCCTTCCTCTACACCGGGTCCTGCGCTCCCTAGCGTCGAGGAAGGACCTGGAGTTAATCAATCCTCAATCACACACTTTAACTGGGAACACATTCTTGTGGTCTCATCCAGATGGGGTAGTCACATTCGAGTCAGAGGCGGTCGCCCCCGCCTGACCCGCCTTCAGTTCCGATTACTTGCATCATCCCCGACACTCTCGTCCACTTTTTCCGAAATCAACCTTCACTGGACGCATTCCGTCCGCCAGGCCCGTCCTCACGGTGAGTTCTCTCTCCTTCCTAGTGAATGAAGTCATCAGTCATCATCAGAAAGGGAAGAAATTACATGTGGTGTCCCACAAGGATCCATCTTAGGGCCATTGCTTTTTCTTGTGTACATTAATGATCTCTCATCAGTTACACTGCCAGAAGCAGAGTTCATTATGTTTGCAGATGACACAAGTATTGCAATAAATAGTATGTCGAGTGTAGTTCTAGAGAGATCTGCTAATGATATTTTCATGGATATTAATAAATGGTTTAAAGCCAACTCACTGATATTAAACTTCGCAAAGACTCACTATATGCAATTCAGAACCTGTAAGAGGTTTCCACCCAGCATATGCATAAAGTATGAAGAAGAGCAGATGGAAGAGGTTGACAGTCTTAAATTCCTTGGGTTACAACTTGATAATAAATTCAGTTGGGAGGAGCACACCACAGAACTGCAGAACGCCTTAACAAATCTGTATTTGCAATTCGAGTGTTAGCAGACATAGGCGACATAAAAATGAAAGAGCTTGCATACTTTGCCTACTTTCATTTCATAATGTCATATGGTATAATATTTTGGGGTAACTCTTCCAGTCAAACGAAAGTTTTCAGAGTCCAAAAGGGTGCAATACGTATTATTTGTGGAGTAAATTCACGGATGTCCTGTAGAAACCTCTTCAAAGAAATGGGTATACTAACTACTGCCTCTCAGTATATTTACTCCTTAATGAAATTTGTCCTAAATAATATATCTCTTTTTCCAACAAACAGCTCAGTTCATACAAACAATACCAGGAACAAAAATGATCTGCACAAGGATTTAAAAGCGCTTACTTTAGTTCAAAAAGGAGTCCATTACTCAGGAACACTCATCTTCAATAATTTGCCAGCAAACAGTAAAAATTTTGTTACAAATAACGATCAGTTTAAAAGGAGCCTGAAAGACTTACTAGTGGCCAACTGCTTCTACTCCATTGGACAATTTTTTAATAGAAACAAATGATGTATTGTATATATACATACTATTTGTATTGTTATTTCAGGTTTTAAAAAAAATTGACATTTTCCACATCCACGAGGTTCTCCTCAACACTGATCTATAGAACGAAAAACTAATCTAATCTAATGTAATCCTACCACCTAGGTACTGCAGGAATAGCAACTACGCTTACCCCGCTCTCACGTGAGTTCTGGTTTTCCTCGTTCTGAAAATGCAGCGCAGCGCTGTGCAGTTTGTTGGGAAACTTCGCACTGAGCTGTCAATCTGTCTACATCAGTCGAACGCTGTGTCTCAGATGACATCACAGCCAGGCTCTACCAAACACATGTTTTCGGTAAAGGCAGGAAGTGAACTCGCGAGGACTGTAAGCCGTCGTGGATCGCTTAGATTTCTGGGAAGTAACTGTGTGGTACCCGTAGCTGACAAAACCACGTGGCGAGAAATTAACTTTGATAAGTAAGTCTGGACGATAAATCATTTTACTTGGAACTTACTGCAGAGGTCGCCTCTGAATTGCTAATGGTGGTGTTTATGATACGGTCAATATTAATATCATGAGGAATATTACTATGTTCCTGCATGTGAACATTTACTGAATATATTAATCAGTTAGAACTGCAAACTTTTATTTGTAGTGTCACAGTTCCTGATCGCGCTGAGTAAATAGCTAGTATGAACACTTTGTTTCAATGAGTACAAGAAGAATGTGGATTTGCAGACTGGGAATTATGGTCAGTATGTTCTCCACCGCTTTCTGGCTGACCGCAAAAATAGTTTTCAGGTTTTTCTTAAAAAACGACGGATCTTTGCGTTACTATCCACCCGCTGCCCCACGAGCTGTCTTTGTGGAGCTGTCACGAGCTGCACCTAAAGTGCGCATTATTTACGATGGCGGCCGAGTTTAGGTTCGTTCTGCGCATCTGACGTCACAAAACACAATCAGCCAACGAACAGAGAACGACGTTGCCAGAGTTCGACTGCAGTGCAGAGCACCGACGAGTGTCTTCAGTTTTAGAAACGTTCAGTCATAAATAAAGCAGTTGAACAAAAGCAATGTCTTGATAGCGGACTTTCTTTTATAGAAAGTTTGGAAAAAGCATTCTTTATTCCAATTGCTTCAAATTATATTAATTAATTAAACCAAACAAGCAATAAGCCTCCTAATTCAGGCGATAGCAAGGAAAGGTGTTTGTATAATTCTCACGAACTGTTTCGCAATAAAGAACAGCGGTAATTGTTCATTTCCTATTTTACTTCAACGAAACGTAATTCATAGTCATACAAACAGTGTTTGTCAGTATTTTGCTCTCTTGAAAGCCGAGCTGCGTTAGTGTATTGGTTAAGGTGTAAAGGCGCTAAGTACGAGGATCTGAGTTCAAACCTTGTTTGGTGCTTTATATTTTCTTTATTTCAAAACAATATCGAAGTGTCTTAATTCATGAATTTTATTCGTTTGAATGTAATTTTTTGATGTTTCTAGTGCTTTGTCTCTTCCTTGTAATCATCATAAGTTTTCGGTTTTTCTAATTTTGTCCTCCAACATTTGTTTTTACAGCAACTAAAAACAATGAAAAGGCACACATACAATATTCATGTTATCTGTTTTGTTTGTATATCTTCTCTTCCGCAGTCGCTGTTTTACTATTCATATTGAGATATATTGTTTTGCTACAGTATTAAAAGTATTATTTAGAGCAAAATTTCGGCTCGTACGTTGCCGAGCTACTTGATTGTCGGACGCAATTCTTTGCTTCGCTGCTTTGGCAACATCATCATATTCCATGTTTTCGTCGCTGCTTTGGCAACATCATCATATTCCATGTTTTCGTCGACTGATCTATGTTTTGGCAAGTATTTGCTGTCCGTTGTGACAAACACAAATTGTTTGCGCACTGTGCCTCACTGACACTATATTTTAGTTTTTTCTATGTTTTACTACGTCCACAATTCAGTTTTGTGTACTTCGCCAATTTTGTTTTAATCAGAACTTTTTAGAAAAAATCGAAATGACTCTGGTATAAATAAAACTTTTATTACAGTCGCGAAACACAGAATATTTCTCAATATTACATACGACACCTATCTGGTACTTAAATTCAATGAGATATTGTTATACAGCAAATTTTATATGAAATTTAGCTATCTTGTCCACATTTCATTCTCAACATTGTGGCAACTAAAATCGACCATACGGAAAGTATACGCTATGGACTTTTACCTCTGCAAACTCTTCAAAATTTCGTGGAATGGTTTACTACATTTAATGCTACACAATAACTGCGCTGAACATCGAAACAAAATTAAGTCGTTTATGGAGGGAAGGTATCAGTCAAGAAGATGTGTAAAAATCAAATTTTTGGGCCAAATAGTTTTTGTGAAATCGAATGATAAGTGTCAAAACAGCCGGAACACCATGTGTCAGCACAGGCGAGCAGTGCAGTGATGACAAAATCGCGCACAGCGCGGAATGTGGGGAGCACGTCTCTGTAGCAGCGAAAGGGTTAATGCGGCCGTGGTGGCTGTACTTCATAAACTGCACGCTCCCCCCTAAACGTCAGTTTGCGAACTATACTATACCATGGCGCTGCTTCTCTTGGCGCGTGCGTCGTTTGCAACTGGCAACGCAACAATCTCCCGCGTCTGGGCGGTCATGCGCGAGCCGCCAAGATAAAAGAATTGAACTATAGTATACAAGACAACAAGTTAAACAGTGTACAAATACATTAAGGAGTAATTAGTATGGCATAGTTGATGGGTCCCAATCGATTTTACATGACCACGATCGAGTCCTGCGACATCACGGGTAGGCGACTTGTGGACAGATGCCCCGTGGCGGAGGGAGGTCTTCACGCAGCGCGCTACAGAGAGAGCGGAGAGATAGCCGATAGGAGTGCGAGGTCGCACGGGAGACGGTGGTGCCGGCAGCGGCTGTTGGCAAGTGGGGTATGCGCGACATACGGCCAGTAACAGAGAATTGTGGGCCAGGTCAGATGCCTTGTTTTGCTGAAATGGAGTGCACTGACGTCTCTGTGAGGTGCGGGGCGTTCTGTAGCAGCTGTGGGCTACAGCTAACATGGTGAGCTGTAACTTTGAACTATGGGGGACTGTGCTGGGGTTGCGGCTCACTATAAAAGTCTTACAGTGCCTCCGCCGCAGCCGCTGAATTTTCAATTTGTGTCCTTCTGGGCGTTCCAATGTTATAATTGACAGCGTTAAACTCACCTTACTGCTGGTTCAAGCGATCAAGGGTTTCAAGTGATCAAAGGTACATTTCTGACGTAAGCCTTGAAATTCAGAAAGAAGTGGTTCTGGCAGCGTGGCCTTATTTGGACACCAAGTTTAAGTTTGTAAAAATAGTTATGACTGTTCTGGTGCCCTGCGATATTGTCCATCGGGCACATTGCAGCCAATAATAAATGTGTGTCATTTCAGTTAACTAATTTTACGTCTTTATTAGTTGTAGAAGACTGGTTATACTTTCCACTTTGGTTCCCATGCTAGCATGGGATTGTTTGTAACTACAAGCGGCCTGGGGCGGGTTTGACCACTATTGTGCAGGCGACGGAATCGCGCATTTCTGGCTGCAGTTTTGTAAAAGTGGCACTCGAATTCTGGGGATTAAAATTTCGCGAAATAAAAATTTTCTCCATTGTATTTCTTCATTGTTATTTTAAGTATTTATTAGTGATTAGAAATTTCGATTACTGACAGTATATAATGCTTAGACTGCTATTTATGAGCTTTCTAATCTCTAATGTAAGAAATTAATTAAAATATTATTGATACTTACCTCACAAATGATAAAAATTTGGGTCAGTGGCATGAATTTTTGGCAGTAATTTCATATTATGGACAGAGGTACCACCAAAGTTGTTTAATGTTAGGATATCTTATGTGGTCTGATATACAAGCAGTTAAACGAAATTTTCCTTTTTTATTAAGAAAAGAATAAAAGGTAATCATAGGCTATTACTTAACTTTGATTATTTTATTGCTTCTTGAATTATTGTTAATATTACTGTGATTTGGTTTATTCTGTTTCCTTTAAACGAGTGCTTTCACTAACCTGAAGTTTCACTAATAAGAACCTTAAGCACCAAAGAAAGAATGCTTTATTGTAATGAAAGTTATATTGATAAATACAATATCTCGAAAGGAGATTCTTCAGCATTCACCAAAGGAACTCTGCTTCCTGACCAACCTATACTTTTAAAGGAGTGTGCCTGTCAATAATGTTTTGCGTGAGCAAGAGTACCTGAAACCCGAGCATTCTGAGAAGAATTCACTCTGTAATGAGCGCTGCAGTAGCAGGAATAAGTGTTGCGTATGGTAGGGCTGTATGTGACTTCCTTGTAAGGACGGTTTGTGAAACATGTTGTCTTGGGAAGCATGAGGAGAACTATTGTCGTAAGTATGAAGTTCCGAAAAGTGTTCAAAAGTAAGGGGTTAGGAGACCACCGGACGTACAGACGAGTTACCAAGCATAGTGGTTTAGACCTTGTTTTGTTGAAGTTAATATGTTAAGAATACTTTATTAGCAAATAAAGAGTGTCACTTTAGTTCATAGGTGTGGAATGGGGAGCCAGAAGTTGTTTTTACACTAGCATGGCCAGATGCCTCCGTGGTACTGAGTAAATGAGCAGGGTAAGGAACCATTTAGAAGGTATGAGATTAAGCAATAAGAGCAAAATGGTTCAAATGGCTCTGAGCCATATGGGACTTAACATCTGTGGTCATCAGTCCCCTAGAACTTAGAACTACTTAAACCTATCTAACCTAAGGACATCACACACATCCATGCCCGAGGCAGGATTCGAACCTGCGACCGTAGCGGTCGCGCGGTTCCGGACTGAGCGCCTAGAACCGCTAGACCACCGCGACCGGCAATAAGAGCAAGAAACGAAAAATAAATTTTGGTGTTTATAGATTAATGTATCAGTTGTGTAGAATTTTTGAGTTGCCAGTCGAGTATTATGTACTTGTTTTACATATTAAGGGTAGGAGTAACTACAAAAGAGACTCGCACTGGGCAAGACCCTATGTAGATAGTCTTCTCCGTGCAGGGGGTAGTGTAGGGCCACAACACAGTCTTTTAGTAAATACTGCAAATCTTCAGCAAAAGTAATGAGAATTATTGTGTGATCCACCATGGAAGCCCCTGTAAAATACACACAAGTTTATTACGAAACCAGGACAGCTCAGCACAGAAGTAAACTGCCACACAGCGGTCACTGTGTATCAAGCAGGGCGATGTCACCACGCCAGGGCTCGTCTCTTGTTGTGGACGATGTTACTGGGAGCCAGGTTACAGCGAAACACACGCGCACCAGACGCATATGAATAAGTCTCGATTATTAAGCAGAGATCGCTTCTCATGGCCCGAAACCAGCAGCGCGGCCACAACGCCAGAAGTACACGGGACGGCGAGACGACTGTGCACCGCCAGCAGCAGCTATGGATTCAGTACTGGACTTTGCGTCACTCCAGCACTAAGACATTCACGGGACTTGGTGCCACAGCCCCGTCTACTTGCCGCCAGAACCTGCTGTCGCCAACACTTAGCTCCTAGCCGGGTTTGACACCACAGCGCCATCCGACATCTGACTCCTGCCAGAAGGTCCGTGCTGCGACCCGCACCCAGCCGTCTTCCCAAGACATCGTGGTGATGCGAAGGGCCATTCGGACTTCATGATTCCAAGGGAAGCACTACTCCACTGACGTCATCGGCTGTGGCCTCTAAATGCTACCAGCCTTCCATGGGACTGTCGTCAGCATTGCAGGGCACTGGCTGGCTGCAAGAACAGGATCAACTGAAGAGAATCGTTCAGCATGACAGAAGTGCAACCATTTCGCAAATTGCTGAAGATTTCAATGCTGGGCCATCAACAAGTGTCAGCATGCGAACCGTTCAACGAAACATCATCGATATGGGCTTTCGGAGCCGAAGGCCCACTCGTGTACCCTTGTTGACCACACGACACAAAGCTTTGCGCTTCGCCTGGACTCGTCAACATCGATGTTGGACTGTTGATGACTGGAAATATTTTGCTTGGCCGGACGAGTTTCGTTTCAAATTGTATCGAGTAGATGGACGTGTACGGGTATGGAGAGAAGCTCACGATTTAAGTATTATACGTAAGTGTTATATCAGGGCTGTTGAAACCTATTTCTGTCAACACACGGAATTGCTCTCGACAATAACTTTATGGACATTGCCTCGTTAGAATTCGTTATCACAAATAATGTTATTGCACTGGTATTATGAGGAAGTGTGTAATTTTTGGACAGACTAAAAAAATTTCCTGTCAAAGAACTTATTCCTTTAGGAACAGTTAATGCATTATGTATGGAGACGGAAGTGGTCGAAGTCGAAAATGAAAACGGGAGTATGTGGCTAAAATAAGTGGATAAGACACGGTGTAAGGAAAAATCTGGGTTTGACTGTGAAATGCGTCAGAATTTACTGTAAATGGAAGTGGAAAGTGGCTGTTTATTGGAGTACTTGCGGAAAAAATTGATCTCTGGACGTTCACTGCAGTAAAGGACAGGCGAGAAATCTGGTTATAAATCTCATCCTGGGTCGGATAAGCTTAAAAAAGAATACTTAACTTTGTACCTAGATGTAGTGGACCGGACATTGTGCGTCTAGAAAGAGAAGTGCCATTTTGAGGTTAAAAACTGACAGAATAGCTACAATTAACAGTTAATGTTCCAACCAAAAATTCTGCACGAATGTAGAGCGGAAGAGTTACCAATCTACTCCAAAGAAGAGGTGCAATGCTTTAACAATCTTGTAATACAGGAAACATCATGAGAAATTACAGTCTCCAAATGTTGTCAGCTAGAAGAATTCCAAAAAGAAGTAGAAGTAATTATTAAAGCCACAAAAGAGATAGCTTATGGATTGGATACCTATTAGAATTCGAGAACAGAACTTGTTTGGAAAAAGAGTTAGATGATCTCATGTATATTTAAACAATAAGTTAAAAATTAATCTAGATATTATTAAAAATACAACAAACGAAAATAAACAAACAAGTGTTTTCTATGGGTCAATGTACACACTAAAAATTAAAAAAATATTTTTATAGAAGAATATTTGTTTCCTTATTCTTAAGGCTGCCCAAAGATCCTAATACGTTTCTGTTTATAATGAAATGCATGTATCTTTTGAATGATGATGCTGCAAAGTTGCTGAAAATGGTTACTTGGATGACCTTGAGAAGTAGTTGAAACTAGGTAGTTGAAAGTTATTTCCTAACTACCACATATGTGGAGTATTTTTGAACGAGGTACCACCAGTATTTTGAACATCTTTACATATTTTTGACAAATAACAAGTTGTTTGAATTCTGTCGAATATGGGGCCGATTTGTGCTGTTCAGGTTATTTGTGTACTTACAGCAGCACATCCACATAGTTGCCCCTGGATACAAGGTTCAATGCCCATCGCCTGGATACAGCGGGCAAGCTGCTCTATGTGTACTTATGACTGTCATTGAGAACATTTGGATGCTCTTATCGTCCATGCCTCGATGCACATCCTCCAGAAAAGCACTTGCCTACTCCATTCTCCCTGAGACAATTTGTGTCAAATGCGGTTTAGAATGAGACACCATTAAATTTGATGTCAGAAGACGTTCTGTTGGATGTTGAATTCTGGTGGACCAATGGACAGTGATGTTTTAGTGTGTGGGACAACAGGCAATGTATGTAGTACCCATACATGGCTCATAACGCTTGTAGGGTCATTGTATCCATGAGTTTGTCTACATTTAGCCGTTTTCGTCCCACTATGTCAGGGCCAGACTAATTTTTGATACTTACGTGGAGGCTGAACCCATGATGTTGGTTGTGTGTATCCAATGTAACTTACCTGGGCATATACCCAGCCATGCTAAATTGCATGATATCGTCTATTGAGTATGGTGACAGAAAGAGCGTTACGCTAGTCAGTGTAGATGATGATGATGATGATGATAGTTTGTGGGGCGCTCTACATCCTGGTCATCAGCGCCTGTACAAATTCCAAATATTTCCATTTCCAGTCTCGGCACTTCCCGAATGATGATGAGTAGATGGGGACAACACTCAGTCGCCGATAGGAGAAAATCCCCAACGCGGCCGGGAATCGAACCCGGGACAGCAACGGTATGCACTAGACCACAAGCTGCGGATTAGTCAGTGTAGAGAAAATGCTTGGCTAAGGCGAGGAACGCCACAGGTACAGAGTAAACTTTACACTAACTCAAAGCAGCAAGACTCTAGGATACCATGCATACGAGATGAGCCATTGAACGTAGCATCATCAGTTAAACCGCTCCATGCCCCTAGATATAGTGAGCACATAGTAGAAAATCCGCAACGTATAAGCCTTAGGTAAAGAAATGACTTTTTGGGAAAACCTATGAAGCACTGAAGAAAGTATTACGACGTATCATAAGTGTACTAAGTACACAGTAGAAAGGTGGAGAGGGACAGCTGAAGACCAGCCGTGACCCAGGTAGAACGCCAGTGATACCGCAGACTTCTTGCAGCACCATACACAGGACTAGTCTCCCAGCCACTGGACTCGCATTCGGGAGGACGACGGTTCAATCCCGCGTCCGGCCATCCTGATTTAGGTTTTCCGTGATTTCCCTAAATCACTCCAGGCAAATGCTGGGATGGTTCCATTGAAAGGGCACGAACGACTTCTTTCCCCATCCTTCCCTTATCCGATGAGACCGATGACCTCGCTGTTTGGTCTCTTCCCCCAAACAACCCAACCCCCCTCTCCCAGCGTTAGAGGCATCGGGAAATGAGACTTCTGAACTAAAATGAGCCACAAAACCATTAGGTTTTCATAGGTAACCACGCCTTCCGTCTTGAATACGACTATAATAATGTTGCCTTTTACTCGTTTCATTTGTAAATAACCATCCTCACTTGTTACGACATAGTCATGAGGTGAAAATCATTTTTAAATTCGTTTTGATCCTCTAATTACTTGTCGGTAAATGACGGCATCATCTGCAAACAAGCCCACCTGTTCTCTTAGATTGCATAACGATTTACACGAGATACCTGTACAGTGTAAAAAGTGTCAGTTGAATGTAAATAATGAAAAGTTTGAGCTCATCCATAAGAGCTCTAAAAAAAATCCGCTAAATTTCAATTATTCGTTAACTCACACAAAACTGAAGGCTGTAAACTCAACTAAATACTTACGAATTATAATTAGGAATAACTTAAATTGAGACGATCACATAGATAATGTTGCGGAGAAAGCAAACCAAAGACACTGATTTATTGGCAGAACACTTAGAAAATGTAACAGCTCTACTAAAGAGACTGCATACACTACGGTTGTCCACCATCTTCTGGAGTACTCCTGCGCGGCGTGGGATCCGAATCAGATTGACGCAGGACGTCGAAGAAGTTAAAACAAAGTCAACTCGTTTTGTACTGTGGCAAAACAGGGGAGAGAGTACCACGGATATGATGCACGAATTGGGGTGGTAGACATTAAATCAAAGGCGTTTATCTCTGCGGTGGGACTTTCTCATGAAATTTGAATCGCCCTTTTCCTCAGAGTATGAAATTATTTTGTTGGCGCCCACCTACATAGGGAGTAATGAACATTGTAATAAATTACAAGAAATCAGAGCTCTCACGGAGAGATTTAAGTTGAAACCGTCCCGTTTCCTCTATATCTATTTTGTTACACAAGCTTCCCTTCTACAATAACCTACGAAAACTTCCCTTAGGATTTCTATCTCTTGTTTAATAGTAACAAATGAAATCTTTCCTTTGAAATTATTTCTCTTTCTCAAAAGTAATAAGTGCAATCTTCGCATACAAATTTAAATGCTGCTTATTAAAAGTTATTTTCTGATTATTTCGACGAAACATAGAATTTGTCGTAGTCGTGGTCCTCAGTCGTTACCTGCAATAACCCAAAACTGTTCCTTACCTTTTTTACTGTTACTGGATCGCCATCTGACTGCTACATCGAACTGCGGCATGAATATACTTACTGTGTTTTACTACACTCCTGGAAATTGAAATAAGAACACCGTGAATTCATTGTCCCAGGAAGGGGAAACTTTATTGACACATTCCTGGGGTCAGATACATCACATGATCACACTGACAGAACCACAGGCACATAGACACAGGCAACAGAGCACGCTCAATGTCGGCACTAGTACAGTGTATATCCACCTTTCGGAGCAATGCAGGCTGCTATTCTCCCATGGAGACGATCGTAGAGATGCTGGATGTAGTCCTGTGGAACGGCTTGCATTTCCACCTGGCGCCTCAGTTGGACCAGCGTTCGTGCTGGACGTGCAGACCGCGTGAGACGACGCTTCATCCAGTCCCAAACATGCTCAATGGGGGAGAGATCCGGAGATCTTGCTGGCCAGGGTAGTTGACTTACACCTTCTAGAGCACGTTGGGTGGCACGGGATACATGTGGACGCGCATTGTCCTGTTGGAACAGCAAGTTCCCTTGCCGGTCTAGGAATGGTAGAACGATGGGTTCGATGACGGTTTGGATATACCGTGCACTATTCAGTGTCCCCTCGACGATCACCAGTGGTGTACGGCCAGTGTAGGAGATCGCTCCCCACACCGTGATGCCGGGTGTTGGCCCTGTATGCCTCGGTCGTATGCAGTCCTGATTGTGGCGCTCACCTGCACGGCGCCAAACACGCATACGACCATCACTGGCACCAAGGCAGAAGCGACTCTCATCGCTGAAGACGACGCGTCTCCATTCGTCCCTCCATTCACGCCTGTCACGACACCACTGGAGGCGGGCTGTACGATGTTGGGGCGTGAGCGGAAGACGGCCTAACGGTGTGCGGGACCGTAGCCCAGCTTCATGGAGACGGTTGCGAATGGTCCTCGCCGATACCCCAGGAGCAACAGTGTCCCTAATTTGCTGGGAAGTGGCCTTGCGGTCCCCTACGGCACTGCGTAGGATCCTACGGTCTTGGCGTGCATCCGTGCGTCGCTGCGGTCCGGTCCCAGGTCGACGGGCACGTGCACCTTCCGCCGACCACTGGCGACAACATCGATGTACTGTGGAGACCTCACGCCCCACGTGTTGAGCAATTCGGCGGTACGTCCACCCGGCCTCCCGCATGCCCACTATACGCCCTCGCTCAAAGTCCGTCAACTGCACATACGGTTCACGTCCACGCTGTCGCGGCATGCTACCAGTGTTAAAGACTGCGATGGAGCTCCGTATGCCACGGCAAACTGGCTGACACTGACGGCGGCGGTGCACAAATGCTGCGCAGCTAGCGCCATTCGACGGCCAACACCGCGGTTCCTGGTGTGTCTGCTGTGCCGTGCGTGTGATCATTGCTTGTACAGCCCTCTCGCAGTGTCCGGAGCAAGTATGGTGGGTCTGACACACCGGTGTCAATGTGTTCTTTTTTCCATTTCCAGGAGTGTGTATTAGCTGCTGGTGGGCTTTCGTAGTAAGTGGCTATACTTATTACCAAAGCTTAAGTTATTCTTTAATAGCAACTCTGACGTTATTCTTTAATTAATTTGACTGAACTTGCGTAATTCATAGTTAGACCTTTTCTCGACAACAATAAATTTTTGCAAAGTTTTACGTTGATGGTTTTTGGGATGGATTATAATCAGAAATGCAATATTGCTGGCAAAAATTAATTATATTCTGAATGAAATGATTTAATAAACGTTCAAATGGGACTTACTTTTTACAATAATCTTACAACTAGCATTGCGCAAACGTACCTTCAGTCACTTGAGTTTCTCTAAAAATTAATTCAATAATATTAGTTCCTCTTACGATAATAGTTAGCTGATGTCTCTGTACATCCGTTTATAATCTCTTGTAAATCATAGCTGGTGGCTGGCAGGCACACTGCTCCTCTCAACCTCTCGCTTCAGACCTGCTACCGACTCGCTTCACATCTCGCTTACTACTCACTTTCTACGAACGCTAAAGTGCGGCCTCTTTACAAAATGTATGAATGCGTGGTCTTTCCCGCTCTTTTCTTAAAATGTATCCATACGCGGTCTCTCCCGCCCTTTTTAAAATTATATCAATGTGCGGTCCCTCTGCCGGCCGGTGTGGCCGAGCGGTTCTAGGCGCTTCAGTCTGGAACCGCGCGACCGCTACGGTCGTAGGTTCGAGTCCTGCCTCGGGCATGGATGTGTGTGATGTTCTTAGGTTACTTAGGTTTACGTAGTTCTAAGTTCTAGGGGACTGATGACCTCAGAAGTTAAGTCTCATAGTGCTCAGAGCCATACGAAGTATTTGTGGTCCCTCTCGCCAACAATACTTTGGTGCAGACATTCCCTGCTACAACAGTTATTTCTAACATGACAAAGATTAATTATTCCTACTTTATCCTATTAATAAAATATAAACATCTTTCATAAATTGTGGTTTGACTATAGACAATAGAAATATACTCGTCTTACAAAGTATTCGTTTTGCCCGCTCGCTGTTCGAGATTAGAATGGCGGAGAAGTAGCTTAAAGGTGGTTCGATGAACGCTCTCCAAGTACTTATTTGTGATCTGCAGAGTAATCATGTAGATGTAGATGTAGATGTAGATGTAGAAGCCACCAAAAGCGGGTATATAGATAAGTTCCTAAAAACCAAGACGCATCTGCTTTGGTCTTCAGGACTGGGAGAGCGTGTAGTATTATTTATACAGGATGGGGTTTTATGGACGTACATTTTATTCGTGCCTGCTTACTAGTTACCCAGATAGATAATTTCTAGGAAGGTATCGCACAAGTGGACAGGGTTAGCAACGTTACGCTGGTAAGAAGTCACCCTGCCCCCATCACCCTGCTTACGAGGAGGAACAACACAGCTCTCTCCCGGACGTAGAAGAGAGAGTTGCAGTGGGGCAGTGCAAAACAGGATATAGAGATTCCTTGACTCATATGAGTGACACAGTGTAAATACAGAAATGGAAAAAATACATAGAATGCAGTGATTCACACTACAGCAGATCGTGTGCTCATATGAAGCCTGCTGACGGATAAAACCTGTGTGCCGGACCGGGTCTCGAATTTGCGACCTTCCCTTTTCACAGGCAAGTGCTCCACCGAGGCACCTACACACGACTCACGACCCGTCCTCGCACCTTTACTTCCGCCAGTACCTCATCTTCCAACCTCCCAACTTCACTGAAGTAGAGTAAAAATTGTCTCTGGAAACATCGCCCAGCCTGTGGCTTACCCATGTCTCCGTGTCTCCGTAGAATCCTTTCTTCCAAGAGAGCTAGACCTCTTGGTTTCGCAGAGTAAGAGATGAGGAACTGCTGGATGTACGGCTGGAAGGAGTGTTCGGACTCGCGCTCGGATAGTTCGGTTGGAGGAGCCACAATCTACGACCGAACAGTCGTGAGACTTTGTAGGGCTAAAAAATGCAAACCTTTGACCGCTGCAGCGATGCTAGCGCTCCACGAGACTTGCACGTAGCAACGGGATGACGACGTGATAGCAACGAAGAAATTGCTCATTTCAGTACTGTTACTTCCATGTTTGTCAGTCACTAAATGTGTAATGGAACTAACATCCCTATTCATGCTAATGTTCATATACAATAATAAAATATTGAATGAAATGTAACATACACTTTTGGAAAAAAATCACAGCCATAAACGAAAGTTCGTAAGTATGTTTCTACATCAGAAAGATGATGTCTATTCATATTTAACACCAGTCGCATAAGAATGCCACTAGTAGCGCAGCTAAGAGGATGCAAATCACTTTTGCTTTAAATACACGATGTAACGGTCGTGAGCGTTGTCTTTGACATTGGACGTGTTGTACTGATAAGACAAGACTGGCTTTAAGACGACAAAGACGCCATTATTAGGACCTACTGAGTTTGAAAGAGGTCGTGTAATAGGGCTATAAATACACAGCTGGCCATTAAAACTGCTACACCAAGAAGATGACGTGCTACAGACGCGAAATTTAACTGACAGGAAGAAGATGCTGTGATATGCAAATGATTAGCTTTTCAGAGTATTCACACAAGGCTGGCGCCGGTGGCGACACCTACTACGTGCGGACATGAGGAAAGTTTCCAACCGATTTCTCATACAGAAACAGCAGTTGACCGGCGTTGCCTGGTGAAACGTTGTTGTTTTGCCTCGTGTAAGGAGGATAAAAGCGTGCCATCACGTTTCCGACTTTGATAAAGGTCGGATTGTAGCCTACCGTGATAGCGGTTTATCGTATGGCGACATTGCTGCTCGCGTTGGTCGAGATCCTATGACTGTTAGCAGAATATGGAATCGGTGGGTTCAGGAGGGTAATACGGAACGCCGTGCTGGATCCCAACGGCCTCGTATCAATAGCAGTCGAGATGACAGGCATCTTATCTGCATGGCTGTAACGGATTGTGCAGCCACGTCTCGATCCCTGAGTCAACAGATGGGGACGTTTGGAAGACAACAATCGTCTGTACGACTAGTTCGACGACGTTTGCAGCACCATGGACTATTAGCTCGGAGACGATGGCTGCGGTTATCCTTGACGCTAAATCACAGACAGGAGCGCCTGCGATGGTGTCCTCAACGAAGAACCTGGATGCACGAATGGCAGAACGTCATTTTTTCGGATGAATCCAGGTTCTGTTTACATCATCATGATGGTCGCATCCGTGTTTGCCGACATCGCGGTGAACGCACATTGGAAGCGTGTATTCGTCATCGCCATACTGGCGTATCACCCGGCGTGATGGTATGGGGTGTCATTGGTTACACGTCTCGGTCACTTCTTGTTCGCACTGACGCCATCTGAACAGTGGACGTTACATTTCAGATGTGTTACGACCCGTGGCTCTACCCTTCATTCGATCTCTGCGAAACCCTACATTTCAGCAGGATAATGCACGACCACATGTTGCAGGTCCTGTACGGACCTTTCTGGATACTGCGAATGTTCGACTGCTGCCCTGGCCAGCACATTCTCCAGATCTGTCACCAACTGAAAACGTCTGGTCAATGGTGGTCGAGCAACTGGCTCGTCACAACACGCCAGTCACTACTCTTGACGAACTGTGGTATCGCGTTGAAGCTGCATGGGCAGCTGTACCAGTACACACCATCCAAGCTCTATTTGACTCAATGCCCAGGCGTATGAAGGCCGTTATTACGGCCAGAGGTGGTTGTTCTGGGTACTGATTTCTCAGGATCTACGCACCCAAATTGCGTGAAAATGTAATCACATATCAATTCTAGTATAATATATTTGTCCAATGAATACCCATTTATCATCTGCATTTCTTCTTGGTGTAGCAATTTTAGTGGCCAGTAGTGTAACTTGATGTTCCACCTGCGGGAATATAGCCACTGTACTTGATTGCTGGCAGTGGCGGTCACAACAATGTGCGGCAACAAGAAGACCATCGTGTTCGTCGTATGGCTGTGGCGCTTCGTACTGCATCTTCAGCAGCAGTTTCAGTACCAGTTGGCACCTCAATGACACAACGAAGTGCTACAAATCGTTTAGTTCAAGCACAGCTCCGAGCCAGAAACCCTGTAGAGTGCATTTCACTGACACCAAAGCGCAGCCATTTTCGACTTGAGTGGTGTCAAAGCAGAGCTCACTGGAGGGCAGGGTGGAGGCCTAATGTGTTTCCTGATGAATGCTGGTTCTGTCTCAGAGCCATTGGTGGCCCTTATTTTGTTTTGAAAGAGGCCAGTTGAGTGCCTGCAACCAACCTGTCCGCATGCTAAAAACACTGTACTTACACCTGGAGTTGTGGTCTGGCGAGTGATTTCGTATGACAGCAAGAGAAATCTCGTAGTTATCCCACGGGCACTGTTTGAAAAATTGTTCATCGATCTTGTGATACGACTTGTTGTGCTGCCATTCATGGGTGGAATTCTAGGGAGTGTTTTCCAACACAATAACGATCGCTCACATACCGCTCATGTAATCCAGAGTGCTCTATATTGTGGAGATGTTGCCTTGGCCTGCTCGATCACCACGTCACATCAGTGCGGTGTCTATATGTGACAGTGTCTATACAGTTCTATGCAATGTTCCAGTGGGGTACATATGGGACATCATCGGACGACAAATGAAGCGTCATCCACAAACATTATGAACCGTACCCATATTGACTAATTAAGTGCAACAGACATGTAGCTCCCTCCCACAGACGTACGTCTGGTACCTGTACAAAACAATAAATGTACGTTTGCGTGCTTACATTGAACATTTAGTGGTTACACGGCTTATTAATGTACCAGTATTTAAGATTTTCAATGGCTTATCTAACGCTTATATTACCCTGCGATCTTTGCAGGGCTAATCGTTTAAGGAGGGTACGATATCAAACGGGCCGACTTGGAGCAGGAGAGTCACCACAGGACATTTCAATTTCTACTGTCTATACTTACACAAATAAATTCATAAGACTTTGTCACCGTGACCAGGAAGGATTGAGGACTCACACTCATCACAGTGGAAGTTCAAGAACGTAGCAAAATACCTTTTCTTACGTGTGAAATTTCATCATTTTTTCACTTATTACTGGCTGCATTTGTTGCTATAGGTACACTTTTCTTCCTAAGTAAAAGAGATTCTTCGATGAATTTTTCATAGCATACAAACAGTAGTTACAGGTGTATGAAACTCTGGAATTTTCCAGATCTATTAAAATACTGTGGAAAAAGTTGAGATAATTAACTATAAAACTTGAGTTTTTTCTAAACATGAAGTTTAAAATGCAACAGTTCATTCACTTTTTCGTAAATTAAATAACTTCTAGAGTTTCATACACCTGTAACTATGGTTTGTATGCTGTGCAAAAGTCATCGAAGAATCTCTCTTGATTAGGAAGAAAAAGGTACCTATAGCAACAAGTGCAGTCAGTAGTAAGTGAAAAAAATGATGAAATTTCACATGTAACAAAATGTGTTTTGTTACGTTTTTGAGCTTCCACTGCTATGAGTATGAAGCCTGAATCCTTCCTGATCATGCTGTTAAAGTTTTATGAATTTATTTGTAAACGTATAGACAGTGGATATTAAAATGTCCTGCTCCAAGTCGGCCTGTTTGACGTCTTATCCCCTTTAAGTATGTTACCTAGATAATGTATTCTTGAAATTGCATAACTCTTCATTAATAATTTTTTGATGTTTCGATAGTTCTCCCCAATGTGAAGAAGAAGTAAAATGAAAACGAGAAAGGGAAAAAGTAAGTATACCGTTTATTACTTCAAAAGTAATCAACACAACCATTGATACCTTTATCCTTCTTTGCCAAGAGACAGCCAAAGCCTTCACTGTAAAATTTTTCCTTTTTCCTGCGGAACCGTGGTTATACCCAAGCGTACCCCCTTAATTCAAATCAAATCGACGCCTCTGAATGTCTACCGTCAGGGCTCTAGAAATATGGAAATCGCTTGGGCAGAGAACAGAACTATATGGAGGATGTGTAAGAGATTCCTAGCGAAACGTCTGCAGTGTAGTTTATACAACCTTGACAATATTTGGGCCTGCCATGAAGAAACACACTCATGGCCATCAATTTACTTCAGATGACGAGGGGGATGCCTAAGAATACTAAAAAAAATCATGGTTCTGTTGGCAACCACAAGACTTTTCCATAAAATTACTTGAGAGGTGGCACACTTTAACAAAAGTTGTCAGTCAGATTAACATTCATATTTTTGTGTGTGATCTCGGTGTTCCCCAGAACTACATTTGCTCTGCGTGTTTTGTGACTTTTTCCTGTTGAGGAAACTATTCGCAGAATGTTCGTGTAACTGCATGTGCAACCTGTAGAGAGCTTGTACCCGGGAGGCCGTAGCAGAGGCGACCGAGGACAGAGAGAAAGATGAATTGTGGGCCATAAGTGCTGAGCACAGTGACTGAGCTGTACGAGTAATTCTGGGAATTGATGTTCAGTGGTTTTCACCTGCAGAGGGACTTCTGGCCAAGGCGCTCTCCTCCTGACACTTAAGGTCAGATAGAAGGGCGCTGGATCACAAATCACTGTACCTCAGCCAGGCACCAGTCCATCACAGAAGATGGACAGATTGCTGAAACTGGGGGAGGAATCCATTTAAGAGAGACTGCTGTAAACTGAGTGTTTGTGCCAATGTAGGGAAGTTCATAAAACTCCATGTATTGTCGTATTAGAAGCTGGGACGATACAGAAAGCATAGCTGGCATATGTGTCGGTGGAAGTACGACTGTAAACCCACGCCACCGTTATGCCAGGAAGTCGCCAGGTTCTTTTAGTGAGCAGCAAAAACAAATGTACCCAAAAATGGCCATGATTATCGTGAAACGATGCCTTCCTAGTCTAAAGTCTTCTTTTTTCATTAAAGAGACATCTGGAGTGGCTGATTGGCTCCTTACAGGATAAGCAAACTGGAGGATTGCTCCCCAGCGTGGGAACTCCGTTACTGTGACTGGATTGGCTACCAGGCTAACAGGACAAGATGAGAGATTCCATCAGTAGAGGATAGTTCGATTAGTTTGTGCAATGTGGAGGCGGATTCGTTTTGCTAATTCAGCGCCGGTCGATGTGGCCTAGCGGATCTATGCTCTTAAGTCTGGAACCGTGTGACCACTACGGTCGCAAGTTCGAATCCTGCCTCGGGCATGGATGTGTGTGAAGTCCTTAGGTTAGTAAGGTTTAAGTAGTCCTAAGTTCTAGGGGACTGATGACCTCAGATGTTAAGTCCCATAGCGCTCAGGGCCATTTGAACCATTTCAGCTAATTCAGCTCCTGCACCGAGGCTTGGTGGAAAGCAGTGGTGATACTTGAAGGACTTCGTCTTCTGGTCCTCTCCTGGTGGAAAACTTCCGGTCGTTCCCTAGTGGATCAGACCTGTGGCCTGTTTCTTGTGGTGGGCTAAGCCTGTGTCAGTTTCCAAATGTACCATCAGTGGAACTGCATATCATCTCAGACATATCTTCTGTCACGATGGTGAACTTCCTGAGTCCGCCATCTGAAGTTTGACAATTCCAGCATGCACCGTCATGCCTATGAGCCAAATTGGTTTGGCCAGACCAGCGAATTGGTGCACCTCACACTGAAATCTGTCGGGATTTCAGGCCTCTGATAGAGAAGTTTCCCGGGTTCTGAAAATGAGAACGACAGAATGCGTAGTTCGCATGTTTTCGTGGACGCGACAGAACGTTTAGGCTGCCGCAGCGAGAGATTCTTGCACACAGCGCTCCACTGGAATCAGGGTGAAAGGGTAAAGTACTTTTCTACCGGCGTGGGGTTCATAAACCGTATTCACAGCTCCCAGTTCTGAAGTAAACCTTAGTTTGTGGTAGTTAATTCCATTTGAACAGAATTGGACCTCATAGTGGAATCATGTAAACGAAATCGGATTGTGTTATGAAAGGAATTAATACAGGGGAGAATTTGTACAGCTTGCACCCCAATGTATGCTTCGCCTATCAAACATCATTTCTTATCTGATTTGTGTTTGTCATTTTTGTGTAAGATTTATCAGCTAGTTGCTGTTACTAAAGATTTAATAAAGCTTGTCATTATTTTGTAAACTTAAATACACCACTGTTCTCATTCATAACCTTTCTTTTTTTTTTTTTTTTTTTTTTTTTTTTTTTACAATCGTATTGACCAACTAGGATCACGTTAACAACTTCAGTTCCTCTTCTTCCTTTGTTGTTGTTTCCTATTTTTCCAGTTTTCCCTCATTTTCTCCCCATGAAATCTCTTCCTTTCTTCAGTCCATGTTGTTCCGAATTTTTTTATTTCTTCTGCTTTGAAAGCTTTCCAAATTTAGTATTTTCTTTTAAAAACCGTTTCTTTCTGCTACTTCTGATTCTTTGATGTTGTTTCTTTCAAGACATTTCTTACTTCTGTAATCAATGCAATTGTCGATTTCTTCTTCCAGAAATATAGGAGTATTTGTTTTGTTAGTTTATTTCCATCCATTCGGTAGAGATATCCAAAGAAGGTTAATCTTCGTTTGGCCATTACTTCAGATATTTTCTCTATATTTTTGTAGATCTCCTCATTACTTCTTATTTTCCAACGATCTGCAGTTTTCATTGCACCCATTATTTTTCTAATAATCCTTCTTTCCAGTACCTCTAGTTTGTCCATCTTATAGTTCATTGTTAGGCATTCAGATCCACATAAACATTCTGGTCGTACCACTGTGATGTAGTGTTTTAGTTTTGTTTCTCTAGATATACATTTCTTGTAAATATTTTTGGTAAAACCATATGGTCTTTCCATTTTGTTAATTCTTACATCTATTGCAGATTTTTCTAGTCCATTCTGTTGTATAGTTTCTCCAAGATATTTAAATTTATTTACTCGCTCTATTTTACCTATCTGTCTTTCTATGTATTTTGGAGCATTTTTTATATTTTTCATGAAATTTGTTTTTTCAGCTGAAATTTTGAGACCAGTTCTGTTTGCTAATTTTTCCAGAACGTTTATTTGAGTAACTGCTTCTGTCAGGTTTTCTGAAAGTTTTGCGAAATCATCCGCAAAAGCCAAGCAGTTCACCTTAATTCCATTTGTTTTCCTTCCCAGAGTTATTGGTTTAATTTTGTGCTTTTCTTAGCTCCGATTTCCAGATCCTTACAATTTTTTCTAGAACACAGTTAAACAGTAAAGGTGTTAAACCATCACCTTGTCTAACACCAATTTTTATTTCAAATGGCTGAGATGCTTCTCCCATAAATTTGACTTTAGAAACTGTACCTGTTAGTGTTTCACGAATTATGTTTGCTAGTTTTGATTTAACTCCAAATTCACTAATGACCTTATCTATCGT
The DNA here is from genome assembly GCF_023864345.2 of Schistocerca serialis cubense. Taxonomy (NCBI): domain Eukaryota; kingdom Metazoa; phylum Arthropoda; class Insecta; order Orthoptera; family Acrididae; genus Schistocerca; species Schistocerca serialis. The sequence goes on along the minus strand of NC_064645.1, from coordinate 362,709,300 downwards.
TTCTCTGTCTATACAATCATACCCCCTTTAGTATTCAATTTTTTTTTATAGTGGTGGTGCATGACTAGCTTCACTCAGACATATCTTTATGACTAAAGCGAGCGATGCCTTGCAAACTGACCTCTTGTCTCACAGTGGGATAAATGTATTAACAGTAACGGTGATTACTTCTAAAACAGTTTGCATACATCCAGAATGAAATTTGCACTCTCAGCGGAGTGTGCGCTGATATGAAACTTCCTGGCAGATTAAAACTGTGTGCCGGAGCGAGACTCGAACTCGGGATCTTAGCTTTACTTCTGCCGGTATCTCGTCTCCTACCTTCCAAACTTTACAGAAGCTCTCCCGCGAACCTTCCAGAACTAGCACTGCTGAAAGAAAGGATATTGCGGAGACATGGCTTAGCCACAGCCTGGGGATATTTCCAGAACGAGAGTTTCACTCTGCAGCGGAGTGTGCGCTGATATGAAACTTCCTGGCACATGAAAACTGTGTGTCGGACCGAGACTCGAACTCGGGCCTTTGCCTTTCGCGGGCAAGTGCTCTACCATCTGAGCTATCCAAGCAGGGGTCGTGAGTCGTCCTTGAGTAGCTCAGCTGGTAGAGCACTTGCCCGTGAAAGTCAAAGGTCCCGAGTTCGAGACTCGGTCCGGCACACAGTTTTAATTCGTCAGGAAGTTTCAGTTTATGTACTATTTTCCATTTGCCTCATTTTCGTTTCATGGTCCTCATATTGCGTATAAACTTGAGCCAACTGAGCAGGTTATCGGCACTGTTGGACTAGACATCAACGCTTGCCTTCATATCTGCCTTGGGGTCGCTGACATCTCCTGACTCAACTACCATCCGTGCATCCGGGCTGTGAACCAATAGCCACCGCCTGACGTCTTAGCTATCAAGTCACCTTCACTCTACCGGCCTCTCCTCAAGACCACGAGCCAGGCATAACACCACCGTCTCATGGTCCAACGTACGAACCTAAGTCCTCCCAGATCTGCGTCGTTGAGTTCTGTAGTGTCCAACCATCATCCCAGAGTTCCTCATCCAGATGTCACTGCCGCCTCTGCAAAATATATTTGCTAATTTCGAATACGGTATCACAACAACTATACAGTTCACTATAAATATGTGAAAATCTTTGCCAGACCGGGACTCGAGCCCAGATTTTCCATTAGTTGCGAACGATCACTTTAACCACTTCAGCTGTCTGATCACTTCCAGGACCGACCCAAATTTCCATATACAGCGTCTTCTTCCCTTAGTACAAGCACAATTATGTGATTCTCGCGTAAGGAGAGACTTATTTTTCTCATCGGGTTGCCCCTGGCTTTGACATTAAATATATCAAAGAGGTGCCTGTATTTGACTGTTCCTCTGTAATTAGATGCAGTCTTCCTTTGGACTGTTCTGAGTGTGATATTGAGTTGTCAGCCAAAGCGTTGGTCAGTAATTGTGTTTAATTTGGATGTATAAATTGAGGAAAGAAGACTTGAGAGCGTGTAAATTAGCCTCGGATGGAATGTAAAGTGGCCTATCGATCATGGTATCATTATTGGGCCTGTTTGGTTAAATTTACGAGCCCAAGAAGAGTTATGTCAGGGTGTGGCTAACATCGAGGGGCATGGTTACTTTACTGCCAATTTTATAGGCACTGTAACTTGCCAGAAGCACCACCACCTTCAGCAGAACTGTTATCTAAATACGTACAGCCATTACCAGGTATTAAGTACTGAATAATAACTCACTTGTGCACACCCGTGATTATCCCCATCTGCATTCCTAATCAGGGTCCTTTCCAAGTCAATTAATTCCCATTATCGTGTTTTTTTATGAAATTGACAATTTTGCAGCTTTATTACCTTTATAGAACAAGAAGTTTGGTTAGTTTTCTGTACAATAGTAAATGATTTACTCCACATAGTTTTTCATCTTAGTAGATCCTAAAGTTTGTTCATAAAGAAAGCTTTTCATGAAATAAGAAGCTGCCATTAAAACAATCAATCAGGAAAATATTAAGTGCTCTTAGCTGTCTGTAAGTTATAAAAAGACAGCAGCATTACTTCACTGCGAACAGTGCAATCTTTTATTCTGAACCAAAACTTTTCTTATAAATTATAATTGTATTGCCCACTTGTATAGAGTAACTTCGTGTGCAGATTTATGAAGCCCATAGTAATTCGTACTGAATTAACATCAAGATCTTTTATGTCATAGTTCACTAAAAGAATAGTAGTTCATGCTATTGCCAGTCAAACTTTGCTTGTAGGTTCATATGTCCTGTATTTGTTCATTATACAGCATAGCAGTTTTTGCCAATAATAAGTGTTGTTTTGCGACTGTGTGTAGTGCTTCATTTAATGGTCGTCCTATGTTATGCATAAGGGTTAGCTGTTGTATGTTTTGCTAGGGCAAATTGCTGTATAGTATAACTGAGCTAGAAGAGATTAGTTAGGGTATCAAGTGATGGCAGTTTTCTTAGGTGAAGTTTATTTCCACTTTTCCATCAAACTAGTCGAATTGGGCTGGCGACGGTGTCTATATACGAGGGTTGTCCAGAAAGTTAGTTCCGATCGGTCGCGAAATGGAAACCACTGGGAAAATCTGGTAAAGCTTTGCACAGATGTGTTGGTCAGTGTCTCTAGTACGCCCGTCGATCGTGTCGCGTCGCTCTTTTCAGTTTTGAGTGAACAGTGAGCACGTAAAGATGCGTAGGGAATAACGTCTCCCGCCATGTATGAGGGCCTGGTTAGAGATTTCGCCTGTGTCATGCAGCCCACATAACACAACTGTCGAGCAGTTCCTCCTTCGTGCCAATTCTCGGCCGCAAACTGCAGGGTAATGAAGACGCTCCTGCAGCGTTTCCAATGAGAAGTGTTTGATCACTCACAATACAGTCCGTAATTGTCTCCCCCTGAGTCTCATGTCTGCTCACAAGAACCGCTGGCTAAGAAGACAAAATTCTTCCACAGAGAACGAGCTGCAGACCGGTGTAGATAACTGGCTGAAAGCACAGGGCGCTGCTTTCTGTGACGAGGATATTGGAACGTTGATATACCACTATGACAACACTCGAAGTTTTAGCGGCGACTATGTAGAGAAGTAGGTTGAAGGTGTGCCTAACTGTTGCAAATAAAACGTTTCTGGTTTTCACTGTGGTTTCCATTTCGCGACCGATCGGAACTTACTTTCTGGACAACACTCGTATAATTACAGTTTACTGTCGTATTTGTAGAACGTCAGTTCAAATCCCGTTTACTTTGCTGTTGTTACTGCTTCACTTACTTCGCGATTATGAAATTATAGTCCGATTTCTCGTCATTAGATACAGTCACAATCAGGCTAAGCCCTTCATAGGAGGTTAACATTATCGGCGATTGTTAATTTGGCAAGAGCTGGTAGTGCTACAGATCGAACTGCATATCATCACAGACATATCGTGTGTCACGATGGTAAATTACTGGTGCTGAGTCGGCCTTCTGAAGCTTGACGATTCGAGCATGCAACGTCGTGCCTGTGAGTCTGATTGGTTTGGCCAGACCAGTGAACTATACGCCACTACTGCGTTTCATGTCAAAACCAAGGCCACCTGACGAGAGAAATGAGGGATTCACATAAAGTGCGAGCACCAGGGGAACCAGACACTGTGATATATGGAGATTTAGGCCGGTCCTGGAAGCGTACTAGGACAGTCAAAATTGTTTAGGCAACCGCTAAACCGACCTCGAGTCTCGGTTCGGTACAATTTTTATATGTTTCTGGTAAACTACATATCTTTTCTAGTACCCTTTCTTATTTTTGAATACACTACGTGACGTAATATGGCTTTCGATCGCCAGCAGTGTCTGTTCCTTTCGACAAAGAGGCATGTCCGAAGCACACCGTCAACAACAAGCATAGCACCAATGTCTTCGACATCTGCTTACAGTCGTGTATCATCAGCACGACTAGGTGCAGGATTCAACGCCCGCTGCCTCACATCCGCTTCATTCAGGCACGCTGCATTGCGTCTTTTCACGTAAGCAACTTTGACAGCATTTGCCGACATTTACAATCCATCCCCCCCCTCCTCCCCAATATTCCCACCTCCACCACATAAACATTCACGCTCTTCATTCTGTCTGATGCCATTACACATCTCAGAAACAGATATATGCTTGAATATTTTACTACGACCAAAGATAAACTCGACGAAAACGTCAAGGCGTCAACATAAGTGAAGGAATGTATCAGATAACTGATTATTGGACAATCTGCCAAAGCGCATGAAATGTAATTTAGGTAAAGTGATCGACTTTAGGAATGAATTAAGAAAACTTCGTTGAGTAGATTATTCTAATCCATTGAACATTATCTTCACAGAAACTATTATCTTGAGCGCTAGCTTATTTTATAGCTGGCGCTTTATTATGTCTTTCCTAATTTTAAGACATTTCGCTATATTGCTCTTAAATCAAAAGACATAATAACATTTTATTTCTTTCCCATATCTGTGGGTTTGATGGAATGTCACTAATGTAACGTAATGGCGCGTGAGAGACGTAGAATGCTAGGATAATAACGCTTAGTTCGGGGAAGATTTGTGCTTCATCACCATAGTTGTCTAATGAATACTTAGCAGAGCTTTAATAAGACTAGAAAGAGTATTTGACAATAATTGTTACTGAAAAATGAGTACAGATGAAATCGTCTGACTGAAACTTCTTAAGTTACTCCATTAAAACATAAAAGGAATAACTGGGGAATTCTTGAAAATCGACGCCCAGACGGGCGCCAAGCAGTGATGAGGAAGATGCATCACAGCGTTGACAATAATATGCTAAATTACTACACTCATGCTCATAAATTAAGGATAATTGCAGAATGTGATGCCACACAACGTGGCACTGCACAAAACTGCCGCTAGTAGCATAGGCACATAGGGAACACACACGACACAGATCTGTAAGTCCACGGTATTGGTGATAAGTTGAGAAAACCGTCCCGAAACATATGTGCTACAATACACCACTGTTTCCTGCGAATGTACCCCGACATCAATATAGGATATGATCACCATGCACACGTACAGAGGCCGCACAACCGGATAGCATACCCTGGAACAGGTGGTCGAACAGCTGTTGGGAATTAGCCTCCCATTCTTGCACCAGAGCCTGTCGGATCTCCTGGAATGTCGTTGGGGTTTGAAGATGTGCAGCGACACGTCGACCGAGAGCATCCCAGACGTGTGCTCGATGGGGGTTTAGGTCTGGAGAACAGGCAGGCCACTCCATTCACCTGATATCTTCTGTTTCAAGGTACACTTCCACGATGGCAGCTCGGTGGGGCCGTGAATTATCATCCATCAGGAGGTAGGTGGGACCCACCGCACCCCTGAAAAGGCATACATACTGGTGCCAAATGACGTCCCGATACACCTGACCTGTTACAGTTCCTCTGTGAAAGACATGCAGTGGTGTACGTCCACTAATCACAAATCCCACCCCACACCATTAAACCATGACATCCATACAGGTCCCTTTCAAGTATATTAAGGGGTTGGTATCTGGTTCCTCGTTCACTCCAGATGAAAACCCGGCAAGAACCACTGTTCAGACTATATCCAGACTTGTCCGTGAACATAACCTTGGACCACTGTTCCAGTGACCATGTACTGCGTTCTTGACACCAGGCTTTGCGTGCTCTCTTGTGACCAGGGGTCAGTGGAATGCACCTTGCAGGTCATCGGGCGAATAAACCGTGTCTGTTCAGTCATCTGTAGACTGTGTGTCAGGATACAGTTCAGTTGTTCCAGTGGCTGCGGTAAGATCCCGAGCAAGGCTACCTGCAGTACTGCGTGGCCGTCTGCGGGCACAGATGGTGAGATATGGGTCTTCTTGTGGTGTTGTACGCTGTGGACGTCCCGTACTGTAGCGCGCGGACACGTTTTCTGTCTGCTGGAATCGTTACCATAATCTTGAGATCACACTTTTTGGCACACGGAGGGCCTGTGCTACGACGTGCTGTGTTTGACCAGCCTCCAGTCGCCCTAAGATTCTACCCCTCATAACGTCATCAATATGTGTTTATGAGCCATTTTCAACACACAGGCACCATTAGCACTTCTGAAAGCGTCTGCGCAATTACTCGCTGCACCGCACTCTGACATGCACCAGCACACCTCTGCGTATGTGGACTGCTGCCAGCGCCACCATGTGACGACCGCAGGTCAAATGCCCTATGTGCCTATGCTACTAGCGGCAGTTTTGTGTAGTGTCACGTTGTGTGGCATCACATTGTGCAATTATCCTTAATTTATGAGCGTGAGTGTAGTAATTTACGAGGGCAGTTCAATAAGTAATGCAACACTTTTTTTTTTCTCGGCCAATTTTGGTTGAAAAAACCGGAAATTTCTTGTGGAATATTTTCAAACATTCCCGCTTCGTCTCGTATAGTTTCATTGACTTCCGACAGGTGGCAGCGCTGTACGGAGCTGTTAAAATGGCGTCTGTAACGGATGTGCGTTGCAAACAACGGGCAGTGATCGAGTTTCTTTTGGCGGAAAACCAGGGCATCTCAGATATTCATAGGCGCTTGCAGAATGTCTACGGTGATCTGGCAGTGGACAAAAGCACGGTGAGTCGTTGGGCAAAGCGTGTGTCATCGTGGCCGCAAGGTCAAGCAAGACTGTCTGATCTCCCGCGTGCGGGCCGGCCGTGCACAGCTGTGACTCCTGCAATGGCGGAGCGTGCGAACACACTCGTTCGAGATGATCGACGGATCACCATCAAACAACTCAGTGCTCAACTTGACATCTCTGTTGGTAGTGCCGTCACAATTGTTCACCAGTTGGGATATTCAAAGGTTTGTTCCCGCTGGGTCCCTCGTCTAACCGAACACCATAAAGAGCAAAGGAGAACCATCTGTGCGGAATTGCTTGCTCGTCATGTGGCTGAGGGTGACAATTTCTTGTCAAAGATTGTTACAGGCGATGAAACATGGGTTCATCACTTCGAACCTGAAACAAAACGGCAATCAATGGAGTGGCGCCACACCCACTCCCCTACCAAGAAAAAGTTTAAAGCCATACCCTCAGCCGGTAAAGCCATGGTTACAGTCTTCTGGGACGCTGAAGGGGTTATTCTGTTCGATGTCCTTCCCCATGGTCAAACGATCGACTCTGAAGTGTATTGTGCTACTCTTCATAAATTGAAGAAACGACTTCAGCGTGTTCGTAGGCACAAAAATCAGAACGAACTTCTCCTTCTTCATGACAACGCAAGACCTCACACAAGTCTTCGCACCCGAGAGGAGCTCACAAAACTTCAGTGGACTGTTCTTCCTCATGCACCCTACAGCCCCGATCTCGCATCGTCGGATTTCCATATGTTTGGTCCAATGAAGGACGCAATCCGTGGGACGCACTACACGGATAATGAAGAAGTTATTGATGCAGTACGACGTTGGCTCCGACATCGACCAGTGGAATGGTACCGTGCAGGCATACAGGCCCTCATTTCAAGGTGGCGTAAGGCCGTAGCATTGAATGGAGATTCCGTTGAAAAATAGTGTTGTGTAGCTAAAAGATTGGGGAATAACCTGGTGTATTTCAATGCTGAATAAAACAACCCCTGTTTCAGAAAAAAATGTGTTGCATTACTTATTGAACTGCCCTCGTAGCATACCCAGAGGTGATTTAAACCCGCAAACTGCCCACCAGAGCGTTGTTTCACCATGTATAAGCATTATCATTAATTTATGAGCATGGGTGTATATGCACATTCACGCATGGAAATGACCGCCTCTATAAAATCATCTAAGGATGGAATAAATGATTCAGTTCTAATTTAGATGCATTACGTTGATTACTTATTGGCTTTTACAACCACAACGATAGCTGTAGTTATCGTTGATATTTTCGACTTTAACACACATTACCATGTGGGGAATATATACTAATGATAGTGCGCAGTGTTACTTATAAAGAAGGTTATCATTTTGTGTGGTTCAAGAACTGCCTGTATTATATGCTCGATTGTCACACGATGCGGGTTCTGTTGACGGGTGAATCGCGGCTTTTCGTATACGGTTAGTAGTAGTAGTAGTAGTAGTAGTAGAGGTGTTTGTGGGCGCACGACAGCAAGATCTTCAGCGCCCTATACGGTTAGGAGTTTCTCTTAGAGCAGATGGTATCGCGGACACTGAACTCATTAAAGGGCTTAACACTTACAGCTGTATGTCTCGCTGAGATCAGTGCTAGAAGACTTCGTTGAGGCTAGAATGATGAGTGGTACTGTAACTCAGAAATGTAATGCCGTTTGCTCTCGTATTGAATTATGGTCACCACAGGTGAAACATTAGCGCGGACTGGAGGATGAAAGTAATCACCTTTGGCGTTTGTGAATAAACTTCCCCGGCATTCGTTTGTAGCGAAAATCACAGGTGGCATTGTCCACACCACTGTTTTCGACAATTTCGAATTTCTGTCGATTCCAGCGTTAGCATCGATTTGTATTTGGAAGTGGTAAGGAAATGTATTCCGTAGGGTTTCTCATTTAATACGTTCGGTATTCATGCGACCAGGAAGCAAATCAGAAATCCTTAAGAGAAATCGGGGACTTACCTTTCCATATTTCGTAACCATGAGAAGTAATAAAACATTACTATATTACCGACGCTCTACGTATTTACGTCAATGAGAGGTCGGAAAATTTTGAAGAACTACACAAAAGTAAAAAAAAAATTATATAGTAATATAAAGCACTTTTAGTTTGAGCTTGACTATGTCGTGTAACATGTTTTGCCTACTTCCGTCACATTCGACATGCAAATTTTTGAATTATTTCTGATTTAGTCGTTTGTTCTTCCCTAGTACGTCTAGATTTTAAGGAAGTAAACACAAGTGTCTTTATTTCTAGAAGGTAATGGAAGCACGAGTAAACAAAATGAATTTCGCTTACCAACTGATTATAAACATTTACATTAATTATATTATTTCAGTCAATGTGAAGTTGAGACATTACCAGTGATTCGTCCTGAAACCTTATACGCAGCAGTAAGTTTGAAACTAGTAATATCAGAAGCAATTAAGAATCTAGAACTTATAGAAAGAAGATTACTCAGGGGGAAATTAGGTCCTCGAAGAATAGGAGACGATCGATATATACTACCAGATTAGCGGAGGTGCCGGATTATTGAGTGTCTGAAATTTGTTTAATTCATTTATATTGTTTTTTATTTGTTTAGAAAACATAGGGGATGTAGAGTACTGTACTTTATTTAACCAAAGGATTCAATTTCAAAACATGGAGGACATACTTCATTAAATCCAGAAATACATTGATTTTCAAATAAAACTTAGTCCTTGAGTGTACTATATACTGTATATAATTATACAGTCGTATCACGCACTATGAAACATGTCCTTAATTTTTAAGTGTCACTATGATGATAGCGACGGTGTCATGCTTCGGCTGCTTGGAAGTTAATAGCCTTCCACGCCTTCTGCGTAATCTCGATAGAGTCGTTTTCACTTTCGTTCAGGAAGGAGACGAGAAGTGAGCCCATGGGCTCAATTAGGGCTGTCACATTGGGTGGGAGAAAGAGTTCTTGTACATTTATACCATCGGACTTTAGAGAAACATCTTAAGGACGAATGGGAGCATTGTCAATTATAAGGATAGCTTTCAGTGGAAGCTTTTCCTTCTTTAGCTCTTTTCTCACTGCTGGTACAAACGTTTCATGGAACCACAGCGAGAATATTTGTCTGTGCATCCACGCTTTCTCCTGAGCGCAGTACTGTACTGGTACAGCATTTATATCAGCGTGTTGAAACAACGTGGATGTTGGGATTTTCCAGTCACCATAAGCGGTAGTTTATGACTTCCATTTGCATCACAACAAACCACTAATGTTACATGCTGTTTCTGTTGCTTGTAACCACGAGATTCTTTCTCGTTCGTGGCAGCTAATGTTTTTGAAGGAAGCATATTGTAAAAGAGTCCTGTTTCATCAGCATTATACAGGGCATCAGCAGTTAAATCTTCTTCCACTATTATCTTCTATTATCATCAGCATCCTTATCATTAGCTGAGAGGTTTTCCCCAGTGACTGTCAGCTGTCGAATGACATGTCGTTTTTTTCAGTTTGATACCCAACCTTTGCAAGCTGAAAACAAGTTACTACCGCCAAGTTGTGTGTTAAATGCAGATGCTTTTTCTCTATAATTGGGGCACTGACTGGAATTCCTTTACTGCGTTGTTGTGTGTGAACCATTTATATACAGCTTCGTCTAGTCCTTCATTCTCACTCTTTCGCGTAAGCTTCCCTTTTCCGAACTCACTATCCATATACGTTGAGTACTGTCGAATAACATCTTCTTTCCTTTTGATGTCATAAACAGTTGCTCGTCCAACATTGATCTAAGCAGCAATGGCTTTCTGTGAAGAACCTCGATTTAACTTATCTAAAATTTCTATTTGCTGCTTGAGATCTAGCGTACCGTGTTTCCTTTTAGAAGACATGATTCCGAACTGTAAGGAAAGCTACAATTTCAAATACATTATATAAAGCATTGTTTAACTAAGCATTGTTGTGCACGATAATTCATTGTGCACGTGTTTTTGGATGTGCCGCGGAAAGCTGAGAGGAAGGACTACTGAGGGCCAGACAGCGAGAGTCTATTGTAGAAGGGAAGAGAACCAACAACTCTACACATAGTTACAGAGATCTCGGTCATCGTCAGAAGAAGGAGCATGTTCTTCGGACACACTCTCAGAATAGACTAGGGGAGGTTGGTACGTCAGTTTATACAGTTACCTGTCAACAAGAGAACCAAAGTACGCTGCATTCGAGAGGTACAGAGCGACTTGGAAGAAATGTGAATTCAGGAACGAGAGATTTACAACAGGGTGACTTTTTAATAAAAAATTCAGATTTTATCAGGTTTCCAAGACAGGATTAGACCCACCACCATCATCGGCAGAAGAGCGAGAAAGATTCCAAATTATCGGAACGAAAGAATACCGAACGAGATTAAACATTTCCTCTCCAACGACGGGTGCCGTTGCAAAATGCGAATTTTGTTTTCCACTCTGATTCCAATGAGTTTTCGTATATCTCACATGCTACATTCTCTAATCTGACTATACTAGGTCTCAGTGCTGCATAGTACTGCCATCTAGAGAAGCCTGTGTTAATTCGGTGTCGAACTGTAGCAGCTGTGTTGAGAGAAAGGTTGTAATTATTACCTTCAAGAAAGTGAACGTGAAATTGCTAGCACTTCACGCTAAATCCTATGTGACGAAGAGAATGTACAACTTTTGCGGGGATTTCTAAGTGAAAACGACAGCGAAAATGACTCTGACGACAATGATTTTCGTGGTGACAGTGGTTCACTTTCAAACAGTTCGAGTTGAATGACGATGGAAAAAGACCAACCTGAAGAGTTTCAATGGAAATCACATACTGAAAATATCTGTATTGTAATGTTTTTGTAATGTTTATGTAGAGGGTCTAAACAAGGGTCATGTACTTGAGGACAATATTATGGAAATGGAAGAGGATGTAGATGCAGATTAAATGGGAGATATGATACTGCGTGAAGTGTTAGACAGAGCACTGAAAGACCTGAGTCGAAACAAGGCCCTGGGAGCAGACAACGTTCCATTACAACAACTGACAGCCTTGGGATAGCCATCCCTGTCAAAAGTCTACCATGTGGTGAGCAAGATGTACGAGAAGGTGAAATACACTCAGACTTCAAGAAGAATATAATAATTCCAATCCCAAACAAAGCAGGTGTTGGCAGATGTGAAAATTACTGAACTATCAGCTTAATAAGTCACGGCTGCAAAATACTAACGCCAATTCTTTACAGACGAATGGAAAAACTGATAGAAGCCGACCTCTGAGAAGATCAATTTGGATTCCGTACCAATGTTGGAACACGTGAGGCAATACTGACCCTACGACTTTCTTAGCAGATAGATTAAGGAACGGCAAACCAACGTTTCTAGCATTTGTAGACTTAGAGAAAGCTTTTGACAATGTTGACTGGAATACTCTCTTTCAAATTCTGAAGGTGGCAGGGGTAAAATACAGGGAGCGAAAGGCTATTTACAATTTGTACAGAAACCAGATGGCAGTTATAAGGGTCGACGGGCATGAAACGGAAGCAATGGTTGGGAAAGGAGTGAGACAGGGTTTAGCCTATCCCTTATGTTATTCAGTCCTTCTATTGGACAAGCAATAAAGGAAACAAAAGAAAAATTTGGAGTAGGAATTAATATCCGTGGAGAAGATATAAAAACTTTGAAGTTCGCCGACGACATTTCATTTCTGTCAGAGACAGCAAAGTACCTGGAAGAGCTGTTGAACAGAATGGAAATGGTCTTGAAAGAAGGATATAAGATGAACATCAACAAAAGCAAAACGAGGATAATGGAATGTAGTCGAATTAAGTCGGGTCATGCTGAGGGAATTAGATTAGGATTGGTTCAAATGGCTCTGAGCACTATGGGGGACTACTTCTGAGGTCATTAGTCCCCTAGAACTTAGAACTAGTTAAACCTAACTAACCTAAGGACATCACACACATCCATGCCCCAGGCAGGATTCGAACCCGCGACCGTAGCGGTCTCGCGGTTCCAGACTGCAGCGCCTAGAACCGCACGGCCACTTCGGCCGGGAGACACTTTGGGAAACAAAATAACTGATGATGGCCGAAGTAGAGTGGATATAAAATGTAGACTGGCAATGACAAGGAAAGTGTTTCTGAAGAAGAGAAATTTGTTAACATCGAGTATAGATTTAAGTGTCAGGAAGACGTTTTTTGAAAGTATTTGTATGGAGTAGAGCCATGTATGGAAGTGAAGCATGGACGATAAATAGTTTGGGCAAGAAGAGAATAGGAGCTTTCGAAATGTGGTGCTACAGAAGAATGCTGAAGATTAGATAGGTAGATCACATAACGAATGAGGAGGTGTTGAATAGAATTGGGGAGAAGAGAAATTTGTGGCACAACTTGACTAGAAGAAGGGATCGGTTGGTAGGACATGTTCTGAGGCATCAAGGGATCACCAATTTAGTATTGGAGGGCAGTGTGGACGGCAAAAATCGTAGAGGGAGACCAAGAGATGAATACACTAAGCAGACTCAGAAGGATGTAGGTTGCAGTAGGTACTGGGAGATGAAGAAGCTTGCACACGACGGAGTTGCATGGAGAGCTGCATCAAACCATTCTCTGGACTGAAGAGCACAACAACAATGTTTGTGTAAATATATTTGAATGAAAGCAAAGTTATTGGTTCAATGCATACCATACTTGTCGGTTAGTGCCCTCATTTTTTCCACAAACAACCACTCTCAATTCTCTGTGGCGCGCTTGCCCTGGCGGCGGCGATTTAAATAAGAGCTCACAGATACGTCTTTGTCTGAATTACGGAGTGCAAGAGGATTAAAGAATAGAAGAAACTAAGCTGACGCGAATTAAATGGTCCTCACATGGCCAAATGGAAAAGACCATACTCTCTAGGTACACTCTCTTATTGCATATCCCAAGTTGGAGAGATACCAGCGTGTGCTAAAAAAGGCAAAATAAAGTGAAACCAGGCACTACCTGATGCTGCACTGAGCGCTTTTAATCTATACGAAGCTTATTAGAGCAGATTACCGACGGCTTCTTAGCAGCCAACAACAGGGAAGAAATGGCGGTATCGTAGCAGGTCGTAAACATTCCAAAAGTAAAACGGAAACTGAGGGAATTTAAATGGGAACCTTTATAAGATATGAGGCATAAGAATCGCGAGGATGAGATACATGACAGTAGAGTGCTTAGTGAGAAACGTAGTCATTTGAAAAGTGAGAATGGGAAACACGAGATAAATCTCTAAAATCCCTCTCATATACTTTGTTTTATCTAAATTGTTCATTGGCTTTTGCCACTTGCTAATCATTTGCAAATATCATCAATTTCTCCGGAGAAAGTTTGTGCTGTTGTTTCCTTTATGTTTTACCATGTTTAATAAGTGCCAATCTGGGTCTACACTCCTCATTTCCTTCCTAAACCAACGAATAAGTAAATCCAACCTGACACCAAACGACAAAGAGGTAAGTTAATAAAAAGGACAAGGGAAGATGATGATATGTGCCTCAGTAAGTCCACTTTGACTGAGGCACCCACCTGCTGATTAAAAGTCGGTTAAGTTTGGTTTGCAATCAGTTAAGATTGGTTTCCACCAGTAATTTCTGTGTGGATATAGCAGAAACAATTTCAGTCATCATCTTTCCTAAATGCTTTTATTAATTCTAATTTGACAAACTGATACTCTTATTAGCGGACCAAGGGACAAGCATCAGATCTAACTGAAATAACAATTTTTACTTTAACAGGAGTTACTGTTTGGGACAGCTGACTTTCGCGAGTTGCGCAGCTCCTTCCAGCGAGGGGGCTTCGTAGGCCTTCTCCAAACAACGGAGACCGCGAGCCTCGTACTCTACAGAACCGGTCACCTTCGCGTGCTTTTCACTGTGTTTCTCGTAGACAAGCACTAAGAACGAAGTTTGATTGATAAGTGCAGAGACAAACCCCCTCCATGCCCCCTCCACAGTCAATATGCTTGTGCCATACGAAATTAGACAGCTTGTTGATTGTGAAAGCCGGCCGGAGTGGCCGTGCGGTTCTAGGCGCTACAGTCTGGAGCCGAGCGACCGCTACGGTCGCAGGTTCGAATCCTGCCTCGGGCATGGATGTGTGTGATGTCCTTAGGTTAGTTAGGTTTAATTAGTTCTAAGTTCTAGGCGACTGATGACCTCAGATGTTAAGTCCCACAGTGCTCAGAGCCATTTTTTTTATTGTTAAAATCACTTCTTTTGCAGACTAGCTGACACCAGACCCAAAAAACTCTGAAAAAGGAGCATTTTACACCATCTGGTGACATGCAGGTACCAGAAGAAAGTTGTCAGCTTGCTGATTAAACATTAAATAGTAATGTACGCCCCTGGCTCACGTACTGACTTCAAGGATGTTTACCAAAACTGCGAGGGGGGGGGGGGGAGGAATTAAGAGGCCTTCGAAAAATATTTAGGATGGTAGGGAGAGAAACGAGTAGTTAGCAGTTTCGCATGTCTCATATGCTAACGCCAAGGCTAGAACTCCCACTGGGTACTAACATGCTACGTAATTCGTTGTGACACTCGTAACAGGTGAGGAGGAGACAGTTGCGGAAGATTTTCTCTTTTTATGAGCCCTGGTTGGCTGTCAGGAATTGGAGAAGCGAATAGTATGGAGGAAATTCTGTTGTGGAGAATGTTTGTGTACCGCTGATGCTGCTCTGGAAAGAGCTACAGAGATGATTTCGTTTCAGAGAGGGACGGAGAGAAGTTGATAATTGTTCGAGGTCCCAGACAGCAACTAAAAATTGAGTTTCTGCTGTTGTGCTCGGAATTTAATCGAGCTTAACATCGTGTGAAGTTGAGAAACCTTGTAATGAAATCAGGGTTGTCTCGTAGCCGAAGTCATAATATCTAGTTTTTAGTTTAAATTCATTCTCGATTCGGGACCTAATGTTTTGTTACAGTGAATTTTTAGTGGCCACTGACTTGCTCCCTTACTTGTCCGATGCAAGTATTAATTGTGTTGCGTATAAACTCTCTTTGATGCCATGAGTAATGTAATTATTTCTGCCAAATCATGTAAAGTATATTTAGTTGCGATCTGTGGAAATAACGCCTCTTTTAAACTGTGGAACCTACATTGCATGCATTAACTCAAACTGAAACAATTTGAAACTTCATTGTATTTCATGTAATTTTTGAACGAAGACGTTCGCCACGCTCAGTTTGTTCTGTGTGTGCTGATATTTATAAAACAAACGTGTATTAATCAAATTTCTCTGAATATCTTTCCAGTAATTAAGTAGTCTCATGTAATTTCAGTACAGTTTAACCGAGGATGTCAGCCATGCATATACGTGAAGGACATTGCTTTCCTATGACTGTTAAGCGGTGTTTATTTTCTTCTAAAATTCAAATAGCTTTCGATCAGCCTACAGGCCATTGGAAGTACTACTTCATTTTTGTTTTAACCGCTGATGGTCAAGAATCTGATGAACCTTGAACTGAATAATTAGACAAATCAAACAGGAACAGCTTGCTCGCTTGCTCCCCATGTAGTGACAGTCAAGTTTATATCATTCACGCTGTCAGGACTCGAAGTTTTCCACATTGTATAGATAGGCTTCGTTTAGCTCACACTGCCAGCATATTATTGATGTATTAATAATACCTCACTTTCATTTAGTTCCCCCATCATTGTAGTCAGGTTTCAAAAATTCTAAATGCTATTCCTTCACATAACGCGTTTTCAGTGCTATTGTGTTCTCGGTACCGTCTAGCGTGTCTCAAGACTTGTTGCAAGTGTCAAATCACGGAGAAAATGTTCGAAACATTCATTACGAGATGGCGCATGGTGTTTGTGCCAAGCAGCGGTTCCGTCTGGAATTCCAATGGCTATTCGTCAATTTTTTCTTCATTTAGCCTGGGATGCTTTGAAGAGGTAACACACAAGTTGTTGCTGAGTGGTCACACCTTTCTGATCTGGGACGGAGATTTTGCAGTTATAAAGAAACAGAGAGGGTTACGGAAGGCCTCCGTACGGCAGGATTTGCACAAGATTGCTGAGACAACTAAACCCAGGAACCCGTTACGTGTAACTCCAATACGAATAAATGACAGCTTCGATTTTAAAGACGCTGCTGAAACATTGTTTCCAATGTAGGCTTGTAATATCTCACAAATTCAGTATGCTCAAAGGGTCTCATACCCATCCATCTAAATATCTATCAAAAATTACTCCGAATCCGAAGAACGGAAGTATGCCAGTGAATCAACAAAGACCATGGCTGATGTATGCCAAGGCATACTTCATCTGAAAGACCCGCCATGTTTAGCATTTCCAAAACAGGAAGCCCTGTTCATATGGTTCAAATGCCTTAGAGCACTATGGGACTTAACTGCTGAGGTCATCACTCCCCTAGAACTTATAACTACTTAAACCTAACTAACCTAAGGACATCACACACATCCATGCCCGAGGCAGGATTCGAACTTGCGACCGTAGCGTTCGCGCGGTTCCAGACTGTAGCGTCTAGAACCACTCGGCCACTCTGGCCGGCTGGAAGCCCTGTTGATGAGGCCATTCCCTCCTCGACGGCACAAGGAGGATTTCAGTAATCTTTGCAACGACTAATTTCAAGAATGCAGTTGCGTAAGAAATAGAAGTCGATACTAACAGGTAATTTGCATTAAATTTAATTTTGTTATTATTTTGTAAGAAATTAAAATAAATGAGAAATTGTTTTTGCTGACCACAGTTCCAAGAGTTAAAATAATACTGCTATGTTACCGCAAATGAAAGGTAGTGCCTCAGAATTAATTGCACCTGAAAGCAAAACATTCCTGTTAGCACTTAGAATTAGTTAGTTTCCTGGTAAGACACTTAGAAAGTTCTTAATGTACCATGTTTTTTGTCCAATTTCTTTTGTTACTTGTTGGAGTGATGAGGTAGTCAATATAATTCCGTGATACGAAAGTAGCTTCTTAATTTTTTGCAGAAATATGCTATGTACGAAAAGAGCTATGTATATTGTTTTCTGATTCTCCTGACAAAGTGAGATTTGGCACCCAGAATGTTGTCTGTTTCCACTCTTCATATGCCCACGGCCCAATACGCAAACACAAGAGGACAAAAATGGCTAATATTGGTTACTACTAAAGCCCACCATTCGTTGTTCAATGGACTGCAAACTATATGTTTGTATTCATGGCAATGTTGATGAATACTAACAGCTAAGTCTTTGACCTACGAAAGTTATGAATACTACCCATTCTCAAATTGGGAACTAGATAAATAAACATTTTCACCCGTACAAGGTAAAACTAGACCAGCAAACCTTGAGTATCAGCCAGCTTTTAATTATTTACGCTGACCTGTAGCAGCTGTCTACTGAAACTTCAGAGTAATTAGTAGGTGGACATTCTAGACACCTGATATTCAAACACGCTTTGGAAGAAAACGTTTTTTACTCCAATCAGCGGTTTATATAATCTCTAGAGAAATTTACCTTGGCTCATCCATTATAAACGTCAGATAGAAGGTTCATGATCGTAAACAAGCTTGCGAATCTTAAACTAGGGTTTTTGTGTCAACGCCAGCATCTCGTTTTCATCTACATCCGCATTCAATAGCAACAGACCTTCCCGGTAATTCCAGACATTGTTTTAAGTGAAGCGTACTGTGATACTTCATTAACTTTATTGCTTTTGCAAATTGTTATAGAAGGTACTGAAGCCTTGAGGTAGCAATCGTGAAATGGTACTAGAATATAATTTATGTTGTTGTTGTGGTCGTCAGTCCTGAGACTGGTTTGATGCAGCTCTCCATGATACTCTATCCTGTGCAAGCTGCTTCATCTCCCAGTATGTACTGCAGCCTACATCCTTCTGAATCTGTTTAGTGTATTCATCTCTAGGTCTCCCTCTACGATTTTTACCCTCCACGCTGCCCTCCAATACTAAATTGGTGATCCCTTGTTGCCTCAGAACATGTTCTACCAACCGATCCCATCTTCCAGTCAAGTTGTGCCACAAACTCATCTTCTCCCCTATTCTATTCAATACCACCTCGTAAGTTACGTGATCTACCCATCTGATCTTCAGCATTCTTCTGTATCACCACATTTCGAAAGCTTCTATTCTCTTCATGTGCAAACTATTTATCGTCCATGTTTCACTTCCTGACACTTAAATCTATACTCGATGTTAACAAATTTCTCTTCTTCTGAAACGCTTTCCTTGCCATTGCCAGTCTACATTTTATATCCTCTCTACTTCGACCATCGTGAGTTATTTTGCTCCCCAAATAGCAAAACTCCTTTACTACTTTAAGCGCCTCATTTCCTAATCTAATTCCCACAGCATCACCCGATTTAATTCGACTCCATTCCATTATCCTCGTTTTGCTTTTGTTGATGTTCATCTTATATCCTCCTTTCAAGACCATTTCCATTCCGTTCAGCTGCTCTTCCAGGTACATTGCCGTCTCTGACAGAAATAAAATGTCATCGGCGAACTTCAAAGTTTTTATTTCTTCTCCACGGATTTTAATTCCTATTCCAAATTTTTCTTTTGTTTCCTTTATTGCTTGCTCAATATAAGGACTGAATAACATCAGGGATAGGCTAAACCCTGTCTCACTCCGTTTTCAACCACTGCTTCCCTTTCATGTCCCTCGACTCTTGTAACTGTCATCTGGTTTCTGTACAAATTGTAAATAGCCTTTCGCTACCTGTATTTTACCCCTGCCACCTTTAGAATTTGAAACAGAGTATTCCAGTCAACATTGTCAAAAGCTTTCTCTAAGTCTACAAATGCTAGAAACGTAGGTTTGCCTTTGCTTAATCTTTCTTATAAGATAAGTCGTAAGGTCAGTATTGCCTCACGTGTTCCAATATTTCTACGGAATCCAAACTGATCTTCCCTGAGGTTGGCTTCTACCAGTTTTTCCTTTTGTCTGTAAAGAATTCGTGTTAGTATTTTGCAGCAGTGGCTTATTAAATTGATAGTTCGGTAATTTATAACGCGGAAAATTAAAAGTTAAAACACGTTCTAACAACTCTTATTTCGTGATCAAAGATTTTAAAAACCTTTAGCTCCCACATGACTAGCGTATAGTACATATGTAAATAATTGTGAGTGGTTGATGCATACTGGCCCATTTACATTTCTCACAGCGGTCGATAGACGACACTGTGTCAGGTACAACAAGATGAGAACTTACCCATCTGTGATTACAGGATCCTGCAGACTATAGATGCGGGCTGTTGTTCCCGTAGCTCGGTTCAGGGCTGAGTTTTGAAGCGCCCACACACGCTCCGGCTGCCGTATCACTAAGGCCTGAACAGTCCACCGGAAGACCAGGAGCCATATCATGCCTGGTTCCAGGGTGCCCTGAACAGTTCGACTGATCCAGCTGCCGGTGTGTGAACAAAGCCGCGTTCGTCCATCAGGCTGAACTGTAGAGCGCAGGCGGTCCCGAGCAAAGGTGGGGTGGATGATACGCCGTCAGTTGCAGAAATTTGGTACGACGTTATCACTGAGTAGGCACAGTTACTGCCGCCGCAATGTCACGGGAGAAAGTCTACCTCAAAGTGGAAGCTGCAGATGCCGTGTTTCTTGACTTCTGCAAGGCGTTCGATACAGTTCCCCACAGTCGTTTAATGAACAGAGTAAGAGCATATGGACTATCAGACCAAAGTGGGATTTGATTAAAGAGTTCCTAGACAACAGGACGCAGCATGTCATTCTCAATGGAGAGAAGTCTTCCGAAGTAAGAGTGATTTCAGGTGTGCCGCAGGGGAGTGTCTTAGGACCGTTGCTATTCACAGTATACATAAATGACCTTGTCGATAACATCGGAAGTTCACTGAGGATTTTTGCAGATGATGCTGTAGTACAGGGCTTCAAAACCTTTTCAGCTGGCTGACCCCTTCTTCAGTCGAAAATCCATGGCGGACCCCTAGTCAGTCAAGAGCACAGTAACTTCAAATTTCAGAGCGAAACCCATGGGAACTGAAAGCTTCTTAATGCAGGTGCCATGTTGCCAGTGACGCCCCCCCCCCCCCTCCTAAGTATCAATAGTCTTTGGTTTAGAGATGAATGAAAACAACTTGAAAGTAACGATCCAATTGGAATTCCCACTGCATCCAGACACTTACTAGTGGATTTACTCCCTTTGTTCAACACACTATAGCCTGATTAAAATTACTTAGTAATTGAAATTTCATACGATGGAGCTTTCTTCCTCCAAGAGCAATCAACGTCACGTCCAAAATGTTAGCTGTTGACAAACTGTCGCTTATGGTCTGTTCACTTCCACTATTTGGCTACTGTTGTGTAAGGAGCATGCATATTTCGTAAGTCGTGTGTTTGTGTGTGTGTGTGTGTGTGTGTGTGTGTGTGTGTGTGTTAGGTTTTTCGTGAAATCCGAAGAAAAATGTTCAAATGTATGTAATGTCTTCCTTTGGTCGTCGTCCTCCCTCCTCATTCATTTCAAATGGAGACTTCCCTTGTTGTGAAGGCGATGGAGAAACTGCAGCCGTCTTCAATGATCCTAACTTCAGCCACCGATCCATGTTAGAAGTATTAAACTGATCAAAAATCGACATATGAAACAGGTAGTGCAATGACAAAGCAAGTTTAACATTTAATGATGCCTGGGGCCGCATACGTGCCAGCGAGCGCTGTGATTGGTCGACAAAGCTCGCTCCGCGCAAGCGTAAAGGGTTTCAGCGCATCTAGCGCCGTGAGCCAGTGCACAGACGATCCCCGTATTGTTGCTAAACAGTCGATCAGAGAAGCCGCATTCTCCGGCACTAAATTGTGTATACGTTCTCACTTAGGAACCGCAAAGGCTGCTTGGAGATACGGCCTGAAGTAAAAGTACACATATTTTTCACACAAAAAAAAAGTGATGAAATTGATTTTCAAATTTTTATTCAATAGTTTTACTCTTTATTTTACACGATTTCGTGAAAGGTGGCCGCGGACCCCCTGGAAAGAGCCGGCGGACCACAGGTTGGGAAGCCCTGCTGTATTACATCAAGAGGTTGTAAAAGTGGAAAATTGTGCTGAAATACAGGAGGATCTCCAACGAATTGACGCATGGTGCAGGGAATGGCAGTTGAATCTCAATGTAGACAAGTGTAATGTGCTGCGAATACATAGAAAGAAGGATCCCTTATCATTTTGCTACAATATAGCAGGTCAGCAACTGGAAGCAGTTAATTTCATAAATTATCTGGGCGTAGGCATTACGTATCATTTAAAATGGAATGATCATATAAAGTTGATCGTCGGTAAAGCAGATGCCAGACTGAGATTCATTGGAAGAATCCTAAGGAAATGCAGGCCGAAAACAAAGGAAGTAGGTTACAGTACACGTGTTCGCCCACTGCTTGAATACTGCTCCCCGGTGTGGGATCCGTACCAGATAGGGTTGACAGGACAGATAGAGAAGATCCAACGGAGAGCAGCGCGCTTCGCTACAGGATCATTTAGTAATTGCGAAATCGTTACGGAGATGATAGATAAACTCCAGTGGAAGACTCTGCAAGAGAGACGCTCAGTAGCTCGGTACGGGCTTTTGTTGAAGTTTCGAGAACATACCTTCACCGAGGAGTCAAGCAGTATATTGCTCCCTCCTACGTATATCTCGCCAGGAGACCATGAGGCTAAAATCAGAGAGATCAGAGCCCACACAGGAGCATACCGAAAATCTCTCTTTCCACGAACAATACGAGACTGGAATAGAAGGGAGAATCAATAGAGGTACTCAAGGTACCCTCCGCCACAAGCCGTCAGGTGGCTTGCGGAGTATGGATGTAGATGTAGATGTAGACAGTCGGTTCGAGTACCACAGACAGGTAGGGAGGGACGCTGCGTATCCTCTTGAATCCTGAACTCTGATTTTATGAATGAGAAGTTGATATTGTCGTTAATGCATTGTTCTTGGGCATAATAGGATTGAAATACTGAAATTAAAAAAAATGCTGCTTTTCATTTTAGAACACGTTCAAGGTGAATACTATCATAGAAAATAATTGAAATACG
Organism: Schistocerca serialis cubense; assembly: GCF_023864345.2. NCBI lineage: Eukaryota > Metazoa > Arthropoda > Insecta > Orthoptera > Acrididae > Schistocerca > Schistocerca serialis. The sequence continues at coordinate 362,686,656 of NC_064645.1, read as the reverse complement.
TGAAACATTCAGAAAATTTAATATTAAAATACCTAAAAATGATGAAAACAACGTCACTGCAAAGTGAAAATATAAGCAGTTGCCAAATGTAGTCCCAGTGCTACAGCAAGAACAGTACATCGCTATATTGTTATGATGAAATAAACAATCATTTATTCGATATTACAGCAGGGTCTAAACACACTTCATTCCAAAATTACTACAAAGAAACGTAATTATATTTATTTTTCGGAAACGTGCTGACACTGCGGTGAACAACTTTTTTAAGCACATGGTGCAACCTACTGGGAACATGCAGAGATGGAAAGCAAGTGATGCAGTGAAAGCACATGGTGTAAAGTACTTGTTAAATTAGACACAGAATATTTGTTTTGTTCCCTGAGCTAGAAAAAAATAAAATTTCGATGTAGTATACATGCTACATAGGGGCTGAAGAGGATATGCACAACCAGCTGGAAAACAGATAGAAACAGAAGAGAGTTGCGCGAAATCGACTGTCGTTAAAGAAGGTCAATACATCTACATCTACATCATTACTCTCCAATTCACACTTTATCGGCTACCAGAGGGTTCATCCAACCATTTTCAAGTTCTTTTTCTACCATACCACTGTCGAACAGCGCGCGGGAAGAGCAAACACTTAAATGTTATTGTGCGAGCTATGATTTCTCTTGTTTCACTATAATGATCATTTCTCCAGACGTAGGTGGGCGCCAACAAAATATTTTTATAGTCTGAGCAGAAAGCTGGTGACTGAAATTTCATGAGAAGATCCCGACGAAACGAAAAACGCCTTTGTTTTAATGATTGCCACCTCAATACGTGTACCACATCCGTGGCATGTTCCCCCTATTTACCGATAGTACAAAACAAGCTCAGCATCTTTCAATTTTTCGACGTTTTCTGATGCAGATCCAGTTTTTAATAAGCCTGTTACATTTACTAATTGCTGTGAAAATAAATCACAGTCTTAGGTTTGCTTTCACCACAACATTATCGATGTGATCGCTCCAATTTAGGTTATTCACAGCTGTAATACTTAAGTGCTTAGTTGAATTTACAGCCTTTACATTTGTACGATTTATCATATAACCGCAATCTAGTGGATTCCTTTTAGTGTTCATGTGGATGACTTCACACTTTTCACTATTTACAATCGATTGTTACTTTCTCACAACACGGATATCTTCTCTAAATAACTCTGCAATTTTTTGATCATCTGATGACCTTCCAAGACTGTAAACGACAGCATCATCTGTAAACATTCTAAGAGGGCTGCTCAGTTTGCCTACCAGATCGTTTATGTAGATCAGTAGCAGCAGAGTGCGTATAGCACTTCCAGAATATTAATTCTGTCTTACTAGATGACTTTCCGTCTATTTCTACGAACTGCGACTTTTCGGACACGAATTCGCGAATCCAGTCGTACAACTGAACGACAGTCCATAGGCGCGCAATTTGTTTAGAAGTCGCTTGTGAGAAACATTGTCAAAAAGCCTTACTGAATTCTAAAAATACGAAATCAATTTGACATCCCTCATCTATAGCACTCATTATTTCGTGAGAATAAAAAGCTAGTTGTGTTGCACAAGGAAGACCTTTCCTGAAATCGTGTTCAATATTTGTCAATAAATCGTTTCTTTCCAGGGAATTCATAATGTTCGAATACAGCATATGTTCCAAACTTCTACTACGGTTCCTTTCTTGAGTACTGTTGTGACTTCTTCAACTTTACGATCTTTGGGTACGGATATTCCTACGACTGAGCTGTTGTGTGTGATTGCTAAGTACTGAGCTATTGTATCAGCATACTCTGAAAGGAACCTGACTGGTATACAATCTGGACCAGAAGCTTTGCCTTCATTAAGTGATGTGAGCTGTTTCGCTACACCGAGGATATCTACTTCTAAGTTACTGATACTGGCAGTTGTTCTCCATTCAAATTATGGAATATTTACTTCGTCTTCGTTGTTGAAGGAATTTCCGAAGACTGTGCCTCGTAACACTGCTTCAGTGGCACTATGATCAGTAACGTCACCACTTACATCGCGCAGTGAAGGTATTGATTGTTTCTTGCTACTCGTGTACTCTCCATACGACCAGAATCTCTTTGGGTTTTCCACCAGATTCCGAGGTAGAGTTTTGCTGTGGAAACTATTTAAAAGCTTCTCACATTCAATTTGGGGCTAAATTTCGAGCATCTTTAATATTTCGCCAGTCTTGCTGATTTTACATTCTTTTCAATCTGGCCTGTTTTCTTTTCGTTGCTTCTGCAACAGTGCTTTGACCTGTTTTGTGTACCATTGTGGATCAACACCGTCTGCCATTAATTTTTTTGGTATGTACCTTTCAACTGCTGTCAACACTGTTTCTCTGAATTCAAACCACATCTGGTCTACGCTTACATAGTCAGATATGAAAGAGGGGAGACTGCCTCTTAGATAGGCGTCTAGCGAATTTTTATCTGCTTTTTAAACAGATGTATTTTGCGTTCCTTTTTTTTCGGTTTGGCTGTTACAGCATTCAGTCTCGCTACAACCAGCTTGTGATCACTAATCCCTGTATCTTTCATGCTGCTCCGAATTCGCTGATAGTTATTTATAACTAAGTGGTCAAGTGTGTTTTCGCAACCATTTACACTTCGAGTCGGTTCCTGAACAAATTGTTCTAAATATTTTCCTGAGAAAATATCAAGTACGATTTCGAACGATTTTTATCCCTACCACCCACTTTAAACAAGTATTTTCGACAACATGTAGAGGGTACATTGAAGCCACCACCAACTAGAACTGTATGACTGAGGTTCCTATTTGAAACGACATTCAGATTTTCTTTGAAGTGATCTGCAAGTGTATCAGCTGAATCGGGGGTCGGTAAAAGGGAACAATTATTTATTTATCCCGGTTTTCTATCATAACCTCTACCCATATTAACTCACAGGAACTATCCACTACACTTTCACTGTAAGGCAAACTGCTGGCAACTATACACACTGAATTCAATCTGTCCTTTATGAACACAGTGAAGTCCATTGTTAAATTTTAGGCTGAACTCATATTCGGATGTAGCCAGATTTCCATATCTATAATTACTTGTTCAGCGGTTTCCATTAGCGCTTGGAGCTCTGGTTCTTTCCCATCACAGCTACGATTGATGTTAAGTCTACCTTTGTGCCGTGTCAGCTCTCACTCTGTTAGACTGATGCCCTTTCTGTAGACGTCGGTTTGTAACCGTTCCCTACTATTTATTGCTTTTATTAGTGAATATAGTTTATTAATACTTGCTGTAGTTTCACTGGTTGGAAAAATTAGCCATCGCACATTGATAAGTAGGCACTTATAGCGAGCGAATATTTTCTGAAGGTACACGCGCCGGTAACTAAATTTCTGACCGTGAGCCTGCGAAGCATGCCGTATCTATTCTCCCACTCTGTTCTATGATCGTATTACTTCCCAAATGTTCCTTTAATAATAAAGAAAGTTTTAATATGTGAACACTTTTGTACGGTACAGTTATTTTATAGCTCTTTAAATTCAGGTAACGCATTCCCACTGGTTCAGATTGCAGTCACTGTACAAATGCATTCTTTTACTTATCGCGAGCCTGTATGAGTTTACTACTGGCGGTTCATTACTGTACTCTCACCCTTTCATTATGTAATAATGTCTTCGATACGAAATACAAATATGATTTCAAAGTTATCTCTTCTGAACACTCGGGATCAGCTCCGCAAACACGCTCCGGTCCTACTGACAATATTCCTCAATATCACAAAAACTAATTCACTTTTCATCGCGCATCCGCAACAGCAAGATTTCCCGGGACCTTCCCAGTGGCCTTGCTCACTCCTTAGCTCCAAATGATCTCCAGGCGTGATTCTGTCCTTTCTAGAACCATGGGACATCCCCGTCAGTGACGCCGCTGCGCTGTTACAAAGGGGCGTAAGGGTGGACTCGATTCTTCAAGTATACAATCAATATCTGTACACCTACACCCTTTAACCTAAAGAAACATCTAGTCCCTGCCATGTCGCTCCCGCTACCTTCGTAGCTGCTTCCTGTGTGTGGTGCATTCGAGACCTACTAAGCGGAATCCGGAAACCCACCACCAAGTCAATAAATCTGAAGCCTACATGATCACAGAACCATCTGAGTCTCCAGACCTAGTACTCGGCTCTGTATCAGGCTTAAAATGAAGCTGCTAGAAGGAGCTTCGGAAGCTGAAATAGCCTATGAAAAGAGGACTATCTTAACAGGAATGTTGCACGTGAAAACTTCAATATTACAAGTCAACTGAGTCTTCAAAAGACGAAGAAACGCCGTGAAATCTGCGAAACAGCTTACGCAGTGGTTGCGAGTGGATGAGGTAAGTGTAATATAAAGCAAAAACGTAACTTCAATAGGGCAGACAATCACTTTTAAGGAAAACCATTTACACTTCCAGAAAATAGCACAAGCGGTTATAAGGTACCCGGTACTGAACCAAGCTGATACACCCATGTTAGCATGTTGTCTAGCCTCCACGGGCGGCTATGCTGTCGCTGACGCTGGTCTTAGGCGGGTAATGGAGCCCCTTAGGGAAACATCGGAAAGGTCGGGGAAGAAGGCCAATGTACACTCCGTCTGCTTGCCCGAGGGTCTCATCCGAGATGTGGAGGAGGCCCTGCCGGCGGCGATAGAGAGCACTGGGTGCACCCGACAGCAAATTGTTGCTCATGTCGGCACCGATGACTCCTGCCGTCTAGGTTCAGAGGTCATCCTCAGTTCATACAGGCTATTGGTGGAGTTGGTGAAGGCGGAAAGCCTCGCTCGCGGGGTGGAATCTGAGCTAACTATTTATAGTATTGTTCCCAGAACCAATCGCGGTCCTCTGGTTTGGAGCCGAGTCGAAGGCTTAACCCAAGGGCTCAGGTAATAGAATATTTGTTCTAAAGTTTAGTGTATAATAGTTACTTTTGTTCTTTATTTATTTATCAGAAAGTACATGGGTGCAAGGCTAACATTCAAATCTAAGAAGGAAATTGTATTGATGTTGTATAAAAGAATTTATTGTTTATTATGTAACGGATGTTATTTCTACATTATTTCGAATGTGAGAGTGGTCAAGCTTTGATTATTGAAATATGTTAAAATCTAAAACAATGTAGAATAAGCTGTAGTCAATATGATGGACGGCTTCAGGAAAAGGACTGCCCTGGTCAGTTGGAGCGAGGATATTCGGCGCGCAGAAAACGCGGCTGGGGACGGGCAGATGGGCAGTGCTGATGCAGACGCGAAAGCGGACGATTCTGGTCTAGACGCCAAAGAGTACAGTTCGGCTGGACACACCAGATAGAACAGTTCGGATTGAGACCCGAAAGCGGACATTCGGTCTTTAGGGAGCTAGGAAGTGAAAATTTCGCGTTGTGTCGTATCGCGGGACTTGGTCTCTGAGCGGTGAGCGGCCACGTGCCTCGTGTTAACTCTACTTTTTCGCGTACTTAACGAGGTGCAGTATCGAAGTTGTATTTCGCGATGGGATTGTGAATGATCAAACTGTGTCAAATGTATATGCGCTAGAGTGTAACAGTAACTCTAAATACGACCACTTCCGCTATTATTTTGCTTTCTGAATAAACACTATTCTCAACAAATCGCCATTGTGTGGCCCACATTATTTATGTGTCGTTAATTTAGTTCTAGATCTTATTATTACTGTTATAATATGTGAACTTCGTATTTCGCAAACTTGCCCTCACGTCAGTCAGATAATTTAACCCAAGGGTCACAAGTGTCTAATTTAGGGCGTGTAACACGACATGTGCGTTTCAACCCCTAGACGAGTTTGAGCCAAGATATTTCGACGAAGAGGAACCGCAGGTGAGCCCGAACCTCTTTGGGTTGTTATCTTACTATTGGGGGCTCAGCCGGTATATGAATTTTGAAAGTGTTAGTTCGGGGACAAGAATCTTGCAAAGTTTTGGAACAGGATTGGATTGTGGAAAGTGTTATTTGCGGAATATGGAGTCATGAACGTTTAGAATTGGATCTGAATTCTGCAAAGCGTTTCCGAAAGTATTATCTGAACTTCGATAGGCAGGACCTCTCTAAAGTTAAATGTGAGATCGGTTCAGGACTGAATATAAGGTTACTTTAATAGTTGTGAAATTATAATTCTCACAGTTAACGACATTCTATGACCTAGGTCCCAAGTCTGGGCCAGTTTAGGCAGTTCGCGTGGGGACTGTGAGCTACTAAGTTTGCAACAGTTGTGAGCGCCGAGTTTTAGCGGTGGTTAGGAGTGATAAAAAAGTAACACAGAAGAAGAGGCGACATCGAAAGCACGTGGTTCCAGCCAGCAGCGGCATCTTCAATGGCGATTCATTGCTCAGCGGCGGTTGCAGTAAAACAGCAGAGGCTACGAAACCTTCAGCGTCGGCTTCAAGAGCAAAATAGGCAGCAATACTATGGCAGAAGGATCCAGCACGACAAAGCTAAGTACCTGCGCTGATAGCGACATTATGTATGATTCTGTAATTCAAACGCCAATAACAGACGTCGCTAATATTAAGCAGTCGGCCACTTTGGGTGGGTCCGAAAATACTAGCTAGCAGCTTAGCTCGAAATCGGAGCGGGAGAGCGTTATCGGCGGTGAATTTAGTAGGGAAAATAGTCCAAAATCAGGCAAGGGAGATGAATCTGGGAGAGACATGATGTCGCAGTTAATCCCAAAGATTAAGAGGATTGGGATCCAAAACTGATTCTGTTACAGCAGATATGGGTGACGTAAATTTCAAAATTGACTCTGTTAAAACCGATATGGTTGACGTAAATTTAAAAACTGATTCGGTTCAAGTTGTTAAGGAGGTTAATAAGGGCGACGTGGCATTACTTTCGTCAGCTGTTGAAGAATTTGTGTGTGTATCGGCGGAGGTGGTGAATTATTTTTGAAGGAAGGTAGCAATTATGTTTTATGTGCTGAAGTTACTTAAGTTGAAGCTGCTGGTAATGGTACTCCAGAGGAAGAAATCTGTGCGTATCTTTCTACTAATGGAGGTAAACCCGAAATTCTGCATGAATCGGTGGATCTTGAATGTTTGTTTCAGAATGAATGTCGATTTGAATTCGATGAGCGATCTGAAATTAATGTGGCACAGGAGCGTGTAGGAGACAAAAAGGTATTATGCTCAGGTTTAAATCAAAACACAGCGGAATTTAATAGTAATATTGATTCTGAAATTGCACTACTCTGCAGCTATAATTCATATGACGTGACGGCAGAGGATGGTGAAACTGTGAACGGTTCTTATATTGGTGATCTGTGGCCGGAGGTAAATGAGGTTTTTATGTAGCGAGTTGTATGATGTATCAGCGGCTGTTGAAAGTACTGTTTGTAAAGGAGTTTGTAATGACGTGAAAGTAAAAAGTAATAGTTTATTTCATGATAATGATGCTGTAACTACTGAGGGGAATACAGTGAGTTTGATTCTAATATAGAAAGTTATATTTGGACAGAAAGGTACCTTAAGTAGGAATGTGATTTTACTATAACTGATTGGGGATGGTACGATAGAACATTACGGTCGTTATTGCCTCATTTGTGGACTCGAGAGAGGTCTAGAAAGGAGAAAAAGTGAAAGTGAGGCGAAAGAAGCATTTAATGAATTATTTTTGGACGAATACGAAATTTAGGGGTGGATCGAACAGGATATATATACCCTGGCGAATGAAGAGAAGGGACGAGACATAGAGAATGATTTATTGAGGGAGCAGTGTTTAGAGCGGAAAGAAATGATTAATGTTCAACCTATCATTGAAATTGAAGTAAATGACGAGAAAGTAGATACACTGCTCGATTCTGGAAGTAATGTGTCGGCAGTGTGAGATGGTTTTGTACATAGGATAAAGGATAAGAATTTAGTATTACTACCTGTAAATATTGTAAAAATGAGAACGGCAGTTGGCGGTTTAAGTAAGTCGATAAGGCAAGAAATGCTCTTAAAATTCAAGAGCGAGGAGAATCATTTTAGTATAAGATTCATTACAGTGAATCGACTTGTTAAAGATGTGGTGCTGGGGACAGATTTCATATGTAAATATTAAACTTCACATCCCTGCATGGGAAGGTGCTTGGATCTTGAAGCCGGCCGAAGTGGCCGAGCGGTTCTAGGCGCTACAGTCTGGAACGGCGCGACCACTACGGTCGCAGGTTCGAATCCTGCCTCGGGCATGGATGTGCGTGATGTCCTTAGGTTAGTTAGGTTTAAGTAGTTCTAAGTTCTAGGGGACTGATGAACTTAGAAGTTAAGTCCTATGGTGCTCAGAGCCATTTGAACCATTTTTGGATCTTGAAATTGAGGGTGAAAAAAGGAAAGTAACATTTAAGAATCTTTTGATGGGTGACAAGCAGATTGTGCACACTATAGTTACACATAGTTGGGATGAAGAGAATAACATGTGTGACAAGTTTGGTGGGGTAATTTGCAATGTTTTATTTCAGGATTTATTGTAGATTGTTTGTTGTTTGTCGCATAAGGTTTTTTTTTTGTTGGGGGTGGGGGGGTAAAAGGTGGATTGCAGGCGAGCGCGGGAAAATGTGCACGGGCACTGCACGGCACAACGGGCACAGTAGTTGTTGTAGTTTAGCACTGGTTTGAGCAACACCTTCTGGAGCGAGGAGGCTCTCGTGGAAGACGTAGCTTCACTGAGCCTCGGGTATGCCGTTGCAACGCCCACACAGCATGGCAAAATTCCATAGGCACTAAATGGAAAAGTACTGCGACGCTAAGAAGAATTAAAGTGCCGATACATCAAGAGCCATAGCTGTGGTTGTATTTGTGCTCTGTGCGTCGCCATCTTGCCGTTCGCCAACCGCCGCATCGATATCAGCAGGTTGAATCTTTTAGTATTGTATTCGTATGGATCAGAGAGTGAACAGATTTTGTTTGGTGCAATAATAACCTAAATTTTACCAGAACTTTTCCATCATTCAATTATCCTCACAACTAAACTAGACAGGGTCCTTTCCAAACGTTGTGCAATCCGAGTGTCCCGAAATGAAAATTAAAAATTGTGTTAATAATAATTATTTGCAGAACTAGCTATATTAGAATGGTGTTTAAAGAATTGTTTTGTTAATGAACCAGTAAATGAATAGCGAAGGTCTAATGAAGTCGAAAGATAACTTTAGTATTGACATAGTAATGAAGTTTATTATTTCGAGACAAATTTAAAGGCATTTAAATGAGCAGTAAATAAGATGAAAAGAGTAGTAACTTATATATTGGTAATCTTGAATGAATAATAAATTCAATATTCCTTTTTTTTTAAATACAGCGATCATAACAGTTTCAGGGTCCACCCTTCGTTCATTTGAATTCTGAAGTGTTCTTGGTTCGACCAGAAAAAATTAAAGTCAATATAAAAATCAAAATTTATCAGTGTTATCCTTATCAAAAATGACATTTTGTGTGTGGTATGAAAGTACAATTTCTAAGGTAACTCATGCCCGATTTTAATCAGATTAATAGACAGTATAAAGTTTTGTAGTAAACATTATAGTGTAGTGTAATGTATTCATGATTTTCCATATCAGTACTGAACGTGAAACTATCAGTCCAACAGATTTTCTGGTTCTAAAATTCTACAATATTATGCAGTGTTACAACTTGTGGTTTTGCATGAATATATACCAACTTGTACATGGAAGAAACTCAGTTAATGCCTAATTAGGCTGGCGACCGTATTATTGTCATATTGGTAGCATCTTCTGGTTTGTTTTTGATCCATCCTGAGGTGTAATTGTATTTCGAACTTACTTGACCGATCATTGTTATTACAGAGTGGATGTAAGTCTGATTTGCCACCATTCAGGTACACGGGGTCAATATCTATGAGAAAATCGTTTCTCATAAGGTGAATCCCTCTCACTTGCCATAGCACAGGCTTTAACCGGTACTGTGTCATGGAGGTTACAAACTCGATTATTTGGTGAATGGTATCAAGTCAAAAACCAGTGCACAGTATGCATATAAACTGGTTTTTGGGGGTATATGAGGGATATATTTATATGTGTGTACGTGTTAGGCTTACTTTATTGGATGGTTTTATGTTTGTTGTAATACCAAATTGTAAGTTATGGTCAAGCCAATTTGGGTGCATGGAGGTCAGAAAAATTTGGAAAATGAAAATTAATAATGCTTACCTAGGAATACAGATGAATGTTTATCTACTTATCTGAAAATAATTTATTGTTGTATGGAGTATCGATTTGTGTACGCAGCCTCACTTCACGGAATTAAACGAGGGGTGAGATTTGTTCATATTTGTTGTTAGTTTGAGTGTAAGGCACTTATTGAAATTAAAAGAAAATATTAATTTGCTGATGAAGTCGATAGGGAATCTGTCACGAGATGCATGTCTCTAGTGAGATTTGAATAACGTATCAGAATCATTGAAGAATTTACGAGCATCTTGAAAATGCTGTGACTGAATTGTTTACTATGTGGTTTATATCTGTTTGTACTGATTCCACTGGGGGAAGCGATCAGTGCAGATCCTGGGTAGTTTCGGAAAGTGTTTCTTTTCTGGTATCTGCACCCGTTTCAAATTTCAACAGATTTGCTCCGGCAAAACGATGGCGATGGAATACAGAGCCATACAGAATTTCGGCGGGGTACTCGGCTCCGAATCTGTGGACCGCCGCTGGAGACTTCGTTGTGACAAAAAGGTTCTGTGAGAGTGAGAGCAGTGGCGCTGATATTTCTCCTAGACGAGTCTGAATGAAGACATTTCGACGAAGAGTAACCGCATGTGAGCCGGAACATCTTTCTGGTGTTACCTCGCAACCTACTTTGTGTTCAGGAATCCTAATGTGAAAATTCTCGCTGTTCTCGTTTTTACTACTTCTCATTACATTCTTCTTTCTTCGATTCGTTCCCAGTCCATATTTTGTACTCATTAGACTCTTCATTCAATTCAGCAAATCATGTAATTCTTCTTCACTTTCACTCGGGATAGCAGTGTCAATAGCGAATTGTATCATTGTTATCCTCTCACCTTAAATTTTAATTCCACTCCTAGACCTTTTTTTTATTTCCATCATTGCTTCATCGATGTACAAATAGAACAGTAGGGGCTAAAGACTACATCGCTGTCTTAGAACGTTTTTAATCTGAGAACGTCATTCTTGGTCGTTCACTCTTATTATTCCCACTTGCCTCTTGTACCTATTGTATATTAGCCATCTCTTCCTATAGCTTATCCGTATGTTTCTCAGGATTTCGAACGTCTTGTTCCATTTTAGATTGTCGAACACTTTTTCCTGGTCGGCAAATCCTATGAAGGTGTCTTGATTGTTCTTTAGCTTTCCTTCCATTGTCAACTGGAACATCAGAATTACTTCTCTGGTTCCTTTATTTTCCTAAAGCCAAACTGATTGTCATATATAAAAAAAAATTAAAAACATTTAGTGTCATGTAATATTTTGTGTAATGTAATATCTTGTATAGACACCTATTATTAACCTGACACGTTCCACGTCATTACGAAGTGTCGTATTCATGATCTATGGAACAAGTATTAATCTAATCTAATCTAATCTAATCTTTTCCATTCTTCTGTATATTGTTGTTGTAAGCAGCTTGGATGCATGAGCTTTTAAGCTGATTGTGCGATAGATGTCGGACTTGTTGGCTCTTGCGGTCTTCGGAATTGTATGAATGACATTTTTCCGAAGGTCAGATGGTATGTCACGAAACTCTTAAATTCTAATTCTAATACTGGCTCCCCTGCCTCTTTTAAATCGACTCCTTGTACTTCTTTTGTCACATTAGACAAATCTTCCTCCCCATAGAGGACTTCAACGTACACTTTCCACATATCTGCAGTCTGTTCTGCATTTAACAGTGGAATTACCGTTGCACTCTTAATGGTAACAACATTGCTTTTAATTTGGCCGAAGGTTGTTTTGACTTTTCAGTATACTGCATCAGTCTTACCGACAATCATTTTCGATTTTTTCACACATTTTATGCAGCCACTTTGCCTTAGTTTCCCTGCACTTACTGTTCATTTTATTCGTAAGTGTCTTCTATTTCTACATTCTATATTCTGAATACAGAAATACAGAAATTTAAGATAGATGAGCAAAAGCCACGTTTCTTCAGTTCGAGGAAACCAAACGAAGAACTCGTTTGCCGAAATCCTGTCTTGCAGGTTGCTTGAATTTGCTTGTGCGACGACCTGATTGGCTAACTTCAGTCCTAATTAACTCGGGAACGGTGCAACGTATCGAAGTTTTTCCTCAACACATTTTTTTTTCTTAGCGCAACCATCCATGAAACACCCTTACAAGCTCTCCAGACTGTTTCTGACAATTTTGTATAATGAGCGCTCATTTGTACCATTCCCGCAGATGCCGACACTCTCGTTTGTCAAGAGCCTCCTCACAGTTTCGGCTGCCGACCACATCAATTTTCGTTTATTAAGCAAGTATTTTGCCCTTAAGTATACCAGCCATTAAGTTTTAGGTACGTGTATCATTTGCTAAGAAACGAGATATATGCCGCAACACCTCCGAAATTCGGAGGGACGATAAACTTTAAACTTCTAACAACTTGTTATGACTGGAAAAGTATTAGTATTCTGCATGTTTTGACGTGTCTCACATGTGTGGTCCTTTGCGAAGATTCATTAAGGAATTCCTAATCCTGGTTTTACATCCAGAATCTTCCTGGCAGACTAAAACTGTGTATTGTATCATGACGCGACATTTAGTCCTTTGCCTTTGGTGCGGAAATGCTCCACCTAATGGACTATGCAAGTACGACTCATGTCCCGCCGTCATAGCGTTGGTTTGGAAGGTATAAGAGGAGATACTCAAATGGTTCAGATGGCTCTAAGCACTATGGCACTTAATATCTGAGGTCATCAGTCCTCTAGACTTAGAGCTACTTAAACCTCACTAACCTAAGGACATCACACACATCCATGCGCAAGGCAGGATTCAAACCTGCGACCGTAGCAGCAGCGCGGTTCCGGACTGAAGCGCCTAGAGCCGTTCGGCCACAGCGGCCGGCTGAGGAGATACTGCCGGGAGTAAGGTTGTGAGGGTGCGTCGTGACTCGTGCTTGGGTTGTTTTATACTTTGTACTGGCAAGCTTTCTGGCCGTGACTTTGGATTTTTCATGAATGTTGGTGGTATTTAAACAAGTTGTGCTTTTTTAAGAACAGAAAACCAAAGAAAAACCTGGAGTAATTCTCTCAGAGACAGTGAAGGATTCGGAAGAGCCGTTATACGGAATGGACACTGTCCTGAAAGGAGGATATAAGATGAACATCAACAAAAGCAAGACAAGGGTAATGGAATGTAGTCGAATTAAATCAGGTGTTGGTGAGGCAATTAGATTAGGAAATAAGACACTTAAAGTAGTAGGCGAGTTTTGCTATTTGGGCAGAAAAATAAAGATATGAAATGCAGACTGGCAATGACAAGAAAAACGATTCTGATGAAGATAAATATGTTAACATCGGATATAGATTTAAGAGTTGGGAAGTCTTTCCTGAAGGTATTTGTCTGGAGTGCAGCCATGTATTGATGTGAGATGTGGACAATAAACATTTCAGACAAGAAGAGAACAAAAACTTTTGAAATATGGTACTACAGAAGAATGCTGAAAATCAGAGTGTAGCTCACGTAACTAATGAAGAGGTACTGAACAGAACAGATGAGAAAAGAAATATGTGGAAAAACCTGACCAGAAGAACGCATAGATCGATAGGACGCATACTGAGACAACAAGAGATCGCCAATTTAGTACTGGAAGGAAGCGTTCAGGGTAAAAATCGTAGAGGGAGAGCAAGAGTTGAATACACTAAGCAAATTCAGAAGGAAGAAGGTCACAGTGGTCACTCGGAGATGAAGAGGCTTGCACAGGATAAAGTAGCATGGAGTGCTGCATCAAACCAGTCTTTGGACTGAAGGCCATGACAGGAACAACAAAAACAGTAACAGCTACCTTTAGAACGAAACTGCGCCCATATAAAAAGCTGTCTTTATAAAAATCTGCCTTTATAACTGATAAGATGAGATACTGAACCATGAACAATATTCAGGAGAAGGATAGATGGGTTCGAGTGTCGAATGAAGTGGAGCTATTTGGTTACATCTGTTATGATCTGTTTATCAAAAAACGCTGTTGGTGAATTCCATGATGGCGCTTTAAACAAAGCTATGATCTTTTTAATTCCTTACTTTCCTTTAATTCTGCAGCTTACTGTCGTCGATTATTGTAGGTTAAAGTGTTCAGATGGTCTTCATAAAATTGCGAAGGTTTCGCGGAAATGTTTCGGAATCGTTTGCGTCAAAATATCCCTCCTTTAAATGCGTGAAACTATTTTCTTCCCCTTCTTTTATCAATGATATTGCTCTGATACATGTTTAAATATTTTGTATCGTGTTATTTGCTTATGATTGAACTCAGACAGGAAGAGTCTGATGAAAGTATTTGTTTTTATCTACTCGTCGTTCTAGAAAGCAGACAAAAATTGATCGGTTCATGTAAGCCTCGAGCTAGACTTCACTGTCAGTTGAGTGGACAACGTGTCTGACTGCCATGCAGCGGTCCCGGGTTCGATTCCTGGTTCGTTCGGAGATTTTTCTCCTCTCGGCGACTGGGTATTGTGTTGTCCTCATCATAGACGTGGAGGTCCCGAACCAGGCGTCAAGTGAAATGACTTGCAACTCGGAGGCCGAACTAGCCAGAGGTGGGAACTCATAGCCATTAGGTCACATGATCATTTCATTTCGTTTCACAGCTAATTTCTAGCACAACATTCGATACAGCGAATGAAGATAACAAGCACAAAGTTATGCCCTCGAACCAAAGTTTTCTCATAACAAATGCTCGGCGAGGTTAGTTAAGTATCGCTTGTGTAAGTAACGATTTTCGTGATGCACATTATTTTTATATCAGCAACTCCATACATTTTATCTTGAGCAACCATCTGGCACTCTCACTGTCACTCAAGAAACCCTTGACATTCGCGCAACTCTATTCAAATTTACTATAGAGAATAGGTGTTGGTGTTATAGCGATAAATCGAAAATGCAGAACATCGCCAGGCCACGATTATTGTCAAAATAAACGTTGTCACTTATATCAGTTACCAAATGGTTCTATATTCTGTGGCTCCACAGTTACAAACTTAAGGAGATTCAATTCCACTGTGTAACGCTGTACTTCCTACTGAATGCGCTGGCACCGTAAACTTTTCTAGGTATATGTATATCTTTATTTGCTGGCACTGACTTTTGACCAGATGACAGGTACGACAGAATGTCGTATTACCTCTGCTATTCCAATTTTCAACTTATTGCCCCTACATACACATTCTGTGTTCAGCAGATTTCTTTCGCTTATCTTATTTGCGATGTTAGAGCGGCTGGTATCAAGCCCCCACACGAAACCTAATTTCTCTGATTCTCCTCTGGGGGTCATTTCGTTAGATGTTTGTGACAGGAAGTAACATATTCGTAAAATCTTTTCCGAACTGTGCTCTCGCAGCATTAACAGTAAACCACATCCTGACGCAAAAACTTGCACAGTCTGCTGCAGGGGACGGATAACGCTCTCAAGCTTACTCAACAGATCAACGACGAAAAGAGCAATTCTTCATTGGATCTTTTATGTCTGCTATGCCAATTCTGCATTTAATGGCTCCAGGCGGGCAAACAGCATTCCAGAATCCATCGGACGAGTAGTTTTGAAGCCAGTTCCTCCGCTTGTGGTTTACATATATACAGTGACCTTGTAAGTAGGCTGTTTAGGTTTTTATGTTGGTAACGCCACGAAGCTCTCTATATGAAAATCACTGGCTGTGCTGTGTGCACCCTGTGGCTGGTTGGCATTGCTGGAATATTCGCTATTGTAGTGTTGGGCAGTTGGATGTGAACAGCGCGTAGCAATGCGCAGTTTGAGGTGAGCCGCCAGCAGTGGTGGATGTGGGGAGAGAGATGGCAGAGTCTTGAGAGCGGACGATCTGGACGTGTGTCATTCAGAAATAGTAAATTTGTAATAGTGGATATCATATATATGATGACTTTTGAACATTATTAAGGTAAATACATTGTTTGTTCTCTATCAAAATCTTTCATTTGCTAACTATGCCTATCAGTAGTTAGTGTCTACAGTAGTTAGAATCGTTTATTTAGCTGGCAGTTTTGGCGCTCGCTGTATTGCAGTAGTTCGAGTAACGAAGATTTTTGTGACGTAAGTGATTCATAGAAGGTATAGGTTATTGTTAGTCACGGTAATTCTTTTGTAGGGATTATTGAAAGTTAGACTGCGTTGCGCTAAAAATATTGTGTATAGGTTTAGTGATGATCAGAATAAGTAAAGAGAGAAATGTCTGAGTACGTTCAGTTTTGCTCAGCTGTTTGAAAATCAAATAATGTAAGGGGTTTACCAGCACAGTAATTCATAATTTTGTCTAGGGGGAGGTTTCATATGCCTTCTCTTAGCCGAGGATAGCTCACTGGAATCTTCTGACATTTCCTTGTAGTTTTTTGTAATTAGTGTAGCTATTGTTTATTGCTAAAGCGTAATTGTAGAGAGAATTTCCTTTGTAGTTGTAGTTTTTAATTGTTGTACAGTAAAGCAGTTGTGGATGTGGATTTGCACCAGGTATTTCGCAGCTGTGCTTGCATTAACTAGATATTATTTTCAGTGCTATGTTAATGTGTTTTCTTATTTTTGCTCTTCAAATTGTGCTTTTCTTGTTATCGTGTGAAATACGTGATAATTACGGCGTGTGAAAAACGTAACACTAGGCTCCAAAGTAAACTGAGAAATGACAGTGAAGACGAAAGCAGTGTGTTAGCGCCACCGAGTAATGAATTAACTAATGTTCAAAGTAGTAATTTGGTAATTGTGCATAGGGAAATGGAGCGGGATGCAAACAATGGTAAAACAATTGGTGAACAGGGAAGCATTATCGATCGATCGGTCGGCAACAGCTCGCCTTAGGATTCCGAAATGACAGGACACAGTCTTGCAAATACTGTAGATTCAGGTTTTGCGTCCTCACCTTTTCCTTAAATAAGTCAAGACACATTTTCTGCTTTTCAAAATGGGAATATTGCCGGTTCATATGCACTGCCGAATAGCACTGAGGAACAAGTTTTAACTGCTGAGTTACTTAAAATCGAATCGAAATGTAATGACGTAAAAACACAAATTTGTGAGCATTTCCAGCCTATTTTTTCGCGCCATGAAAATGCAGTAGAGAATCACGAAGGAGCCATAAAGGAACTGCAAACTATTTGTCATGAAAATCATGACACCTTGCAGGCTAAAATTGACTCACTTGCATCTAAAAATGGCTCTGAGCACTATGGGACTCAACTGCTGAGGTCATTAGTCCCCTAGAACTTAGAACTAGTTAAACCTAACTAACCTAAGGACATCACAAACATCCATGCCCGAGGCAGGATTCGAACCTGCGACCGTAGCGGTCTTGCGGTTCCAGACTGCAGCGCCTTTAACCGCACGGCCACTTCGACCGGCTCACTTGCATCTACCGATTCGGTTACGCAACTTGCAAAAACACAGGAAAACTTAAAGGACACAGTAGATACGATTTTAACACAAATGGACACTCTGAAACTTGGTTCAGAAAAACAGACTGAGGAAATCTGTTCACTATCGGAGAAAGTAACCGAACTTTCATCAGTTCACTAACTTATCTACAAAGGTAGATGATGATCTGAATGACACAAGACCTGTAGCCATCACTGACGCGGAAGAGTATGAACAAATTAAGAAATTCAAACAAAATCAGAATCAAATTAATACCCAACACAAAAGAGAAATCCGGGAAGTACAAGATCAGTTTGCACAAGTAATACAAGAATTACATATTTCAGAGGACACTTGCGCTCCAATATTGGAAGAGGGACATAGAACAACGGAACAGCTACAAAATAATAACACAGGGCACTTCGGAAGGCGAGGTACACCGCAGTTTGAGATGGAACCGCCGAAAAGAAGTAACAATGACCGATATGCGACTCGCCGACATGATAATTCTGACTATAAGCTGTTCATTGCTACACGTAAATTCTAAACATTTAAGAATTTTGGCAACGACATTCATTCACAAGCATGGCACCATCAATTCTCTCATTGTTTTCCTCCCAACTGGTCACCGGAGCACATGTTAGAATTTATGTGTGGCTACTTAGAGAATAAACCAGCTGTAAGAATGCGATCGGTCATTCACGATTGTCACAGTGAAGGAGAATTTTATCATGCCTTCCTCTCATCATATTGGTCTCAAGATACTCAAGACCGAGTAAAACATAGCATCATATGGATGAAACATTTCGAACAATCTGAATTTTCCAATCTTGTCAAATATTTCGAAGACATGTTACATAAGAATCAGTATCTTTCAAATCCATACAGCCCCTCAGAACTTATCCGCATTTGCTTAATCAAATTGCTTGAACATTTACGACATATTATTTTGCCAGGACGTTGCAGAGACGACATTGAAGTTTTCAGGGACTGTTACAAGAATTGGAAATTGACACTGACAATCGCGGAACGCGAAAACAGGAGCACAACAATTAAAGGTCACATCCATCACAATTCCGCGATGACATAAATAATAACTGGACACGACAAGGCTATTCTTACAACGTAAATCGTGACAAAAGCAGACACCACCCGTATGACAACCGTTGGCAGAATAGTTATAATTACAGGGAAAGATCACCTCTCCGCAGTAGTGACTATCACAGAGACAATCAGAGAAACAGACAATTTGGGAACCAAAATAATTATTATCAAGGGAGACGGAATAACATCAGACGCAACGGTCCACCGCGCAGTCACGATTCTGGGAGAAATGACAAAAAAGAAACTATGGAAACTACCGACATAACGACAAACCTGAATGTCATCAAAACTGGCTGGATTCAAACATGGCAGGGCCCTCTCGACAAGGTGAACTTGTAGAAGTTAGATCTCCAAATCCCAATAACGAAGCGCGCCAACAAAGAGACAATAGGCGATGACTCACACCGCTGGCAGCCACAAAACGTACTTATGAAGCTGACGACGTAGCTGCCGTGGCTAGTAATTACGTAAAAATGGAAGACATTAGGGACATCTTACTCCAGGAGCACGACGTAAGACATAACAACATTGCATATCATGTAATTCACATTACAGTAAATGACGTAAAATTTACGGCAGTACTTGACTCTGGCAATACCATTTCGGTAATTAGTGAAACAGCCTTTAGCAAATGCAACAAATCGAACGATCGCCCCACACTTCCGTTACGTAGGATTAAATTACAAGGTACAGTCGTTTGAAAAAGTATAGATATACGCCAAGAAACCAACTTAGAATTCTTTTGTCAACGCCACAGTTTCTCTATGAACTTTCTTGTTGTTCCATTACTGTCGACGGAAATTATATTTGGAGTAGACTTTTTGAATGAATACAGAGCAATCTGAAACTTTCACGATGCTGAAATAAGTTTAGAGAAAGAGGTATAGTCAATAGCTTTGAAATTTGAAGATTGGCTCTCAAACCATGACGAGGAAATTAGTCGGCTTTACCTTCTGTTAGACAACAGTTCGGAATTTTCGACGGAACTTGACACTAACAATCACTCTGCAAGTACTGACAGGGATGATATCGACATCGTATTTGATACTAGTGAGTTAATTCAGAAAAAAATTCCAACAATTGAGAATTGTAATGACACCGATAGGCAGAACATTTCTGAGATTTTACAAGCACATTCCACAGTTTACATAGTTTCTACTCACAAAACAGGAACAATCAAGGGATTTCAATACCAATTTCGTATTTGTGAACATACTAAATTTTGTGTTAGACCATACGTAATTCCGGCACATTATAGGAACCGTGTTAGAACAGAAGTACAATCTATGCTTGGCGAGGGAATTATTGAGCCTGCAGTAAGCTCATACATCAATCCATTACATGTTGTTGAGAAGAAAAGTGGATCGATAAGGCTTGTCTTAGATTGGAGACAAATCAATACCATCATCATTCCTGAAACAGACAGGCCGCAAACTTTGGAAGAACTTGTTCAAAATTTTAATGGTGTAAAAGTGTTGTCTTCTATTGATCTCAGATCCAGCTTTTATCAGATCGAACTTCATCCAGAATGTAGAAAATACACAGCTTTTCTTTGTTTCGACGTTTGTTATCAATTTAGGAACCTTCATTCGGTTTGAACATTTCTTCGGCAGCATTCATTCTTGGGCTAAACTCCTATTTAACCTGAGTTCTTAAAACGTCACACCACCTTATATGTGGACGATATTCTGATAGCAGAAGCCTCATGGGAACAACATAATCGCATCCTCAACAGTGTGTTACGTATTTTTGCAGAATCTGGAATTACAATTGACTTGGAAAAGCCTGAATTCGGTAGGACAAAGGTAAAGTTTTTGGGACACCTTTTTTCTTCTGAAGGCATTCAGCCGGATCCTGAAAAGTTAGAAGCCTTTCCAGTTCCATCCACAAAAAAACAAGTTCGCAGTTTTCTAGGTCTCGTAAAATTTTACCGTCGTTTTCTGAATGTGCAAATTCTAGTTACACTAAACTTTGTTCTCTCACTGGAAAAAATATTATTTGGAACTGGGACGAACAGGCGCAGTAGGAATTCAATTCTTTGAAAGAAGTGCTACTTAATGCGCTAATACTAGCTCATCCAGATCTGTCACAAGTTTTCTACCTTAGCACAGATTCTTCTAAAGTCGGTCTTGGTGCCCATTTATTTCAAGAAGCCGTAGAAAATGACACTACTGTTCAAAAAACCATTGCTTTTGCTAGCCGAGTGCTAACAAAATCTGAAAAAAATTATTCCGTTACTGAATTAGAAGCTTTAGATATAGTTTGGGCATTTAACAAATTCCGTTTCTTTCTTTCTGGTAAGCACGTAAAAGTATACAGTGATCATCGTGCATTACAATTTCTTGTGTATTCAAAATTAAATCATGACAGGTTAAAACGTTGGGCGTTGTTTCTGAAAGAATTCCAATTCACAATAGTCTACATTCCCGGCAAGGAGAACATTGTTGCGGACGCACTGTCACACCCACCGGCTGGGCTTGAGAAAAGTAACACAGAAGGCAACCTCGAGAAAAATTTCAGTATTCCTTATATTCAGAAAGTCACCTTTGAAAACTTCACCACCACATCTTTGAAGGACATTGTTCATGAACAAGATAAAGATCCGATTTGGAAAGACATCAAAAGTAAATCACATGAAAAGACACACACGCAGATTTGGCATTATTATCTGGTTAGAAACAGCATACTCTTCAAACGCTGCACTGTTGATGACAAGCTACGGGTACTTTCATTCCAGAAGACTTTCTTAATAAGCTCATCTGGTACAGTCATTTCAGCTACGCACATTTTGGTCCACGAAAACGTTATGATATTCGGACGACTTGTTATTTTAACACTATGGAAAAGAGAATTGGAAGAGCCTTGCCTATTTGTAAACTTTGTAAAAAAGCTAAACCATCCACCATCTCACATCGTTCTCCGTTGTTTCCTACCATTCCTTCTAAATTAAAAGAATTTGCTGCTGTTGGCTGGGATCCCTTGTCAGGACATCGAATGGATTTTCGTACGTTCTAGTCGCTGTTGAACTTACTTCAAAATTTGTTTCTTTCACACTGTTACGTAAAGCCACTGGACGGTCTGTATCCAACGTGAAGTTGGACACGTTAGTAAAGTCATTTCAGATAACGCACCGCAATTAAGATCTGCGGTTTGGTCACGCATGCTTGGGAATCATTAAATCAAACCTGTTTTTACTTCATTGTACTCACCACATTGTAACCCGTCTGAACGGATTATGAAAGAAGTCAATAAGCTTTGCATACCTTATTCTCACAGAAAGCATCAGTATTGAGACAGATATTTACACTTATTTCAAAACGTGCTGAATAAAATGCCTCATGACTCCACTGCTTTACCACCTATTCTTGTACTGAAGAATAAAGAACCATCGAACAGAATCAGATAGCTTGTACCTTTTCCGAATACACGTAAACTTTGACACAAAGACATAATTTATTTGTCTATTAAAAATATAAATTCTGCAGCAGACAAAAGGAGAAAACTACACGGTAAAGCAAATGCTAATGCAAAGAAATTGTATATTGGTCAGAAAGTTCTCATTAAAGCTCATTGTCACATAAGAAGAAACACTTGAGTCTCAACTTCTTTCTGATTTACAATGGATCTTACAGAATCCGACGTATGGCACATGATAATTGCGTTGAAGTTGAAACTCTGTGTTCTAGGAAGTCCAAAGGATTGCATCATATTTCACATGTAAAACCGTTTATTGAGAGATAATTTGCTTTTTAGCTTAGTCTTTGCTATAAAATGTTTCACTTCACGTTACTAGTACGCTTTGTCACACTTAGAAACTTTAACATGCAACAATGTTTTGAATTTAACTATCCAGTCTAGAACCTAGGGAACATATTTAGACGGTAATGACGAATGCATTGTTATAGTGAACAGATGACACAGTGTTATTGTGTGTGTACATTGTTGCTTGTTAGTTGCACGATTACGTAATGACTATAAGGCTCACATACTTAGAACATATACCGGTACTGCTAAAGAGATTTTAATGCAAAATTTTTGTATACTTGAAAATACATTCAGGGTTTAAAGTACTTTCTGAGAGATACCAGGTGACACAGTGGTTAGTTTATTTGACAGCTACACGATTATATCACGATGCTACTAATGAGTTACACAATTTATGTTAGTGCTTTTGCACTGTATCTGTTTCATATCTGCACAGTTTTTCTGAATTCTTCTGGAAAGAAAAACATGTTTTAGTAGTAACTTTTGTGGTATAGCTACAATGAGAAAGCCTTTTTCATAGCACAAGAGTATGTTACAGTAAAGTACTTTCTTGATCACGGTAATGTACGTAATAACTACGATATCTATATGCATAGCATACGAGATAAGTACATTGACTTATACAGAACTTTGCTTACAGACGACGATAATTACGACACTTGGCACATTTGTTACCCTTAAGTAATGACAGAGATTATCTTACAACAAGACACACAGTTTAGCGCTACAGTAGACGTATTTGAGTGATTAATTTTTGCACTTAAAACATTTATTTTTAAAGATTTTTTTAATTTCAAAAATATAAAGAACGTTTTCGGTGATACATTTCATTCCATTGCTGTAATCTGTAACATCTGAGGGTATAATTACATTTATGCTCATGGGTTACACTCCTACTTTATGTACTAAGTGTGTGGCAAGCGCTAGGAGCCCTAGCTAATGTGGTATTTGCTTATACAACTTTACACATTGGTACCATATTTCTCTAACACAGAATTACACAGCCATCTGATCATTTAACTGAGAGAGACAAACATTTTTTTTCCTACGTTAGTGAAACATGTTTACGCAGTTACACAGTTGGATAACTTCACACTTATGAAATTGTATTTTGTCTGCACTTTTATGGAACCATTGTGATACTATGAGAGCTTTCAATGATGTATTTGGTATGGGATCATTATTTTTAAAGTACATTTGAGGTAGATGACAGTATTGAAATGAGCAGAGAATTTTTTTAGGTTTTGAAATTATTGCAGAAAGCTACAAAGTATTTGAGATTTGACTGAGGTGTTACGATGTTATTATTATGACGGCAATGTGTATTATGCTGTTGAGGTATGTTTATGATCAATAAGCTGATGCTATATGAGGAATTTGATTATGCTACATATTTATTACGATGAAATATTGAAGAAGTGTCGACAAATATGTATATGTGTAATAAGGTAAGGAATAATGAGTAGTGGTTAGGGACTCTGATTTGTGAAAAACAATGTTGGAAACCACGAATCGTACTTAAAGTGTTATGAAACGTATGTACATGTGTGAATGTATCAGAACACTGCTATTTATGAGACTTCGTTTCTACACATTTCTACTGTAATTTTTCGACCTGTGAAATTTTATAGGTATCAAACTGTCACTGTAGTGGAGACTGCTGTCATAAATGTTTCGATAAGGAAGTTAAGTGACCTTGAAGCAATGCGTTGTGGGTGCCCAGCTGCGCCAGTCGCCTGGACAAAAAGCCATTAGGTGGAGACAAAAAGAGGCCATTAACCTCGCTGTTGACATCCCTTTGTATAAAACATTACAAATACGACACGCTAGTACTTGAAAAAATATGATTACAATTTGCAGCTTGTACTTTCAGTTTTTTACTGAAATGTCTAATGAAATGATGAGAAACATTTTATGACTAATGTCTTTCTAGTTGAAAGACATTTTACTGCCTTAGGAGTGTCATATGGATGGTGAATGACAGTTCATGCTTTGCTTTATGTATAGATTTGCCTATTTTGTTTAATATCTAGTTGCTAGTTGCACTGCAGCAGTGGTTAAAATAAAATTTAATAGATATACTAATAACACTAATTTTCCTGTCTACAGATGCAGTAAATAATAATTTTATGATCTAATTTATTTAAAAAGGGGGGAGCACAAATAGACATTTCCCTTCACAGGAATTGCATACATAATCTTTTCCACGATTTGGTAACTTGTTTTGTAGAGTGAGTTTTTGTGATGCATCACTGTAGTGTTAAGATATGACATAGGTATTAGACATTTCCTATCTCTACTGTAGTATTTTTTTTGCTTCAGCTTGATCATGTTTATGTATAAGTAATTTCATTTGCTGCTGCCTTTTACCAGGCATAGTTCTACTGAATTTACATTGTATTAAGCCAGTTTTACTACTGATTTATTTTTCTTTTTGCTGCACATTGGCTCATATTAGTTGTAATGTTGCATTTGCTTTGCTAATTTAGATATACTTCTGCTTGCTTTGCCAATTTGCATTTTTTGTCATTGCTGTTTGTGTTAATTGTTTTGTGCTGCTGCATTGCCTCGTCCCTTAGTTTAGCATCTGAGCTCAGTAGATTTAAGTTAGCTTAAGAGCGGGTAGGCTGTATGAGAGAATGAGTTGCGATGGATTGGATGAAATGCATTGAGAAGTTATACGAAAAAAGTTTGTAAAAAAAGGTGCTGTACAATGAAGAATAATTATTTTGAAAGAGAATATGACCAGAATACAGAAAACAGGTATAGATAGGACTTTATGGAAATAATGATGAACGAAATGAGATCTTCAAGAAGTAAAGAAAGTTTTATTTGCAAAATATTGCAGTGAAACAAATCCTGTCCTTTCCTTTTGTGTTATTCTGCTATGTGTTTGTGTACCCTTGTGTATTTGTGTTCTTCTTGTCTTTATGTGTTTATCTGATAAAAGTTATGTTGTAGAATTTTTCTAATAATATGTTATTTACTTTGTAAAGATGTTTAGACATAATTTATTTTGTTTTGCTTTAATACTCATGTGCGATCATAGTATATGCACAATATTTGAAAAAAAGGACTGTTAGTGCTTGCACGTGTGTTGATAATTCAGCAGGGGACTGGTTAACAGCATTGCTGCTTTTAAGGACATTAAAAAATTTATTAGTGATTGCACAAGTGGTGATTCATGGACTCGCTATATTATCCGCAAGACTCTTAGATGGTGATTGTGCACCCGCACAGTTGCAATGGATGGCTGCTAGCCATCTCTACAAGGACTGCAGTGGGTCTGCACCTTTGATGGCCCACCAATACCATTATTTCTACAAGGACTGCAATGGGTCTGCACCTCAAGGCACACTGATACAAAATCTCTATCAGGACTACAGTGGGTTTTCTCTGTGATCACTTACCTACCAATATTCTTCAAAACCTCGAATGACTCTGCTGTGGGTTTGCTCTGTTGTGGCCCATTACCTGTCTGCATGTCAAGAGTCAGCACTGTCTTTCCGTTGGAAGGACAACACTACTTCCTCAAGACTGTATGGAAATCCACGACCTCCGTGTGCATTTTCTTTTACTGCTCACACTTTGAGAAAAGAAAACTGCAATTCCTACTGTGATGAATGATCTGGAGTCTTTATGGACTGTGAGAAAATTTTTGCTTTTGACCAACATTGTATCGATATGTGTGTGAATTTGATATATTTTTTAGCGTTAATATAAAATTTTTTAACAAATATGTATTGGCCAGTGCCCAAAACAATTGGTAAAATTTTTGTGGGGAGCATGGGGGCTATGTAAGTAGGCTGTTTAGGTTCTTATGTTGGTAACGCCATGAAGCGCTCTGTATGAAAATCACTGGCTGTGCTGTGTGCAGTCTGTGGCTGGTTGGCTTTGTTGGAATATTCGCTATTGTAGTGTTGGGCAGTTGGATGTGAACAGCTCGTAGCGTTGCGCAGTTGGAGATGAGCCGCCAGCAGTGGTGGATGTGGGGAGAGAGATGGCGGAGTTTTGAGAGAGGACGATCTGGACGTGTGTCCATCAGAAACAGTATATTTATAATAGCTGGCAGTGTTGGCACTCGCTGTATTGCAGTAGTTCGAGTAACGAAGATTTTTGTGATGTAAGTGATTCATGAAAGGTATGGGTTATTGTTAGTCATGGCCATTCTTTTGTAGGGATTATTGAAAGTCAGATTGCGGTGTAGTAAAAATATTGTGTGTCAGTTTAGTGATGATCAGAATAAGTAAAGAGAGAAATGTCTGAGTATGTTCAGTTTTGCTGAGCTGTTTGAAAATCAAATATCGTAAGGGGTTTACCAGCACAGTAATTCATAAATTTTTCTAAGGGGAGGTTTCAGCCTCATACAGGAGACACCTTTTCCTACACAAACTGTGTGAGGTTGTTGAAATTCAGGTCGCTCCGGACAGATTCTCCTAAATATTTTACCGCTATTACTGATTGAAGTGGTTTATGGCCAGTAGTGTAATTGAACAGTAATGGGTCAATCCGTCAGTTTATGTACAGTATGCTATACTTTCTTACGGTGTGGGTTGTCAGTCGCTGCACCAGGCGTCGATCCTTCACGGATGTTCTTGAGTCTCATTACTGGTTTTTGGGGTCTCACCTTAACGATATAAAATGGCATTATCCGCCAACAGCCTCACGGAGCTATCCATTTAGCGGAATAAAAATGTACCTGTATCGTTTGCTTTATTTATTGTTTATCGCACCCGTACGACAACAATTAAGGGTTTTGAAGCACAAGAAAATCTATAAACAGCAATATACTTCAATACAGCTCTCCAGCATAATATAATACAAATGTCAACAGTTGTAGGATACTATCAAGATCGCTTATATAGCTTAAAACACCACTCGTCACTCTCAGGAAAACTTCGAAATGAATATCTTTAGTAGTAACGGATCTATAGCACTCCTAAGGGAGACTGCCGAGGTTACTTTTACATCTAACGATTTGGTTTCTGTAAGGACGACGAGATGAGCTTCAATTTTCTAGGTAACCCATAACCTGACGGAATTTTGTTGACTAAGCGACTCCGTGGAACCAGCACCAACTACAGCCTGAAGATGGCGCGATGAAGCGCCGAAACTCGTAGCTACAAAATAAATAAAATCATAAGGACGGCTGTAGACGTTTCATTTTCTCACAATATGGAATGATTTCTGGTCGTCAAGAAACGTGACACCAGCCTGCTCGCCGCTACGTACTCCTCCTGGATGTCGTGCAAGAAGGGAGCGAGCTCTCGCAACACCGCTGTTCGTGATATCCTTGTTGAGTAGTACAGTTGCTTGTGATTAAACTCAAAGAAGAAAAATTTATGAAAAACATTTGTTTTTATCTATTCGTCATTCTAGATAGAAACTATCGATTCTTGCAATTTCAGTGCTAGTCTGCCCCTTAGCTGAGTGGTTAGAGTGTCTGGCAGCCAAACAGCGGGCACGGGTTCTATACACAGTAAGGTCGAAGACTTTTGTTGGCTCAGGGACTTGGTATTGTGTTGTCCTCACCGTCATTTTCTCATCATCGACATGGATGGTCGAACTTTCCCTATGTGAGGACTCCTGGCCATCAATGTCATATGATCATTTCATTTCGTTTCAGATCTAATTTGTAGCACAACATCCGAAATAGCGAATGACAGATAATGAGCGCAAGCGGTAGGAATAGCAATGTCGATATCCAGTTTTGCGCTTTTTGAAAAGAGTGGCCATGAGCCGGCATCGTTGTTCACTCCCTGTCAGCTCAGTAACGACTACAACGCACTTTTGTACTCCAGATGACATCATCACGAATACTCTACACCAAAAAAAATTAAACTCATCACTTCCTACGCAAACCACTGAAAGGCAATCCTCCTGTAATAGTTTGCAACAGATCGTGAATTATATAATAAATAAATTTTGACTATATCTTGTAGAGCCGGCGCTTACTTTGGAATGGCCTATTTTTCTATCTTCCAAAGGGAGGTACGGGTTGTAAGAAGCAGTTATTTTTTGTTGGTGAACCTGCTTCCCGTCCAGATGTAACTAGAAGCCTAACTGAAATATTTCCGAATGCCTCACAGATATATAAATCTAGGTGAGCCCCATCGAAAAAGATTGTCGGGACACTTACAGTTCATTAGTGACCTGCAAACAACATGTTTAGTAGTCTCACACTGTTTCCAAACAAAACAGTTATCGATGGTGAAGTACTATCTCAAAATTAGCTGGACAGTCTTCAGGCAAATTCTGATAAGATTTCAAGCTTTAAATGTTCAAACATGTAAAACTGTGCGCTTAATAAAACGTAGAAACGTAATGTCCAGCGACTAGGAATGACAAAATAGACTATGTTGTAGGTAAAGCACTGGTAGGTTACTGGAAAAATAGAATCACGTTAAAAAAGGACATTGTTTACATAAAAACCGTCCAACTCATCCAAGAATA
Organism: Schistocerca serialis cubense; assembly: GCF_023864345.2. Lineage (NCBI taxonomy): Eukaryota > Metazoa > Arthropoda > Insecta > Orthoptera > Acrididae > Schistocerca > Schistocerca serialis. The sequence goes on along the minus strand of NC_064645.1, from coordinate 362,657,777 downwards.
TTGAGCGTGTGTGGGCGACCCATCCCAAAATATTTCTCAAGCGCGTGTGACTCATTCCAAATAGCACTCAGAGGGGATATTGAGCATTTACAAAGAAGGGCAGCAAGTTTGTGTGCGTGAACGGAGGGGGGTTTAGGGAGAGGGGGAGGGTATTGAGTGGGGTCGGAAATGCTCAAAAACATGAAGCGGCAGACATCTGAAATAAACATAAGGCGTTACCTTTGAAATAAACTGAGATTTGTATCAATTCATAATTTCGTTGATGTTTTTCTTTTAAATTAATTCATGACGGAGAGGAGAGATGTTTGTATAATATTACCGACTCACGCTAGTGTGTAATCTATTTCTGAACTTTGTACATGCTCGTAATTAGCATCGCAGAAGAATGAGGAGGAGATTCGCTTTTCTACCATGCAGGCAATCATCTTTCTTAGTCCTGAGGTTCTGTAAGCTACTTGTAAGTGAAACTCCGCTTCCTAAATAGTTGGTTAATTGATATTATTACCTACACTGAAGAGACAAATAAACTGGCACATATGCCTAATTTCGTGTAGGCACCCGGTGAGCACGCAGAAGTGCCGCAGCACCACGTGGCGTGGACTCGACTAATGTCTGAGTAGCGTTGGAGGGAACTGACACCATGAATCCTGCAGGGCTCTCCATAAATCCATAACAGTACGAGGGGGTGGAGATCTCTTCTACATCTACATCTACATTTATACACCGCAAGCCACCCAACGGTGTGTGGCGGAGGGCACTTTACGTCCAGTGTCCATGGATACTTCTGAACAGCTCGTTGCAAGGCACCTTAGTTACGCTCAATAATGTTCATGTCTGGGGAGTTCGGTGGGTAACGAAAGTGTTTAAATACAGAAGTGTGTCGCGGGAGCCACTCTGTAGCAACTCTGGATGTGTGGTGCGTCGCATTGTCCTGCTGCAATTGCCCACGTCCGTCAGAATGCACAGTGGACATGAATGGAAGCTGGTGATCAGACAGCACGTGTCACCCACCTGTCAGAGTCGTATCTATACATATCAGGAGTCCCGTTTCACTCCAGCTGTACAAGCCTAATGCTATTATAGAGCCTCCACCAGCATGAAAAGTCCCCTGCTGACATGCAGTGTCCATGGATTCATGAGGTTGTCTCCATACCCCTACACATCCTTCCGCTCGATACAATTTGAAACGAGATTCGTCCGACCAAGCAACATGTTTCCAGTTATCAACAGTACAGTGTCAATGTTGACGGGACCAGGCGAGGCGTAAAGCTTTGTGTTGTGCTGTCATCAAGGGTACATATCGACGATTTTTCGTTGAATGGTTCGCACGCTGACACTTTTTGATGGTCCAGCATTGAAACCTGCAGCAATGGTTGCACTTCCGTTACGATGAACGATTCTCTTCAGTCGTCGTTGTTCCCGTTCCGGCAGCAGCGATGTCAGAGATTTGACGTTTTGCTGGATTCCTGATACGCTCGGTACACTCATGAAATGGTCGCTACCTCGGAGATTCTGTGTCCTGTAGCTCGTGCGCCGACTATAACACCACGTTCAAACACACTTAAATCTTGATAACCTACCACTGTGGCAGCAGTAACCGATATAACTACTACGCTAGACACTTGTTATGTTATATAGGCGTTGCTGACCACAGCCCCGTATTCTACCTGTTTATATATCTCTGCATTTGAGTACGCATGCCTATACCAATTTCTTTGGCGCTTCAATGTATATACTGTCATGTCTTATTTCAGTTCTATCACTTAACAAAGTCCCTTTCATGTACGTAATACTCACTGTGTTTTTAGAATTTCATTTCAAGCTCAAAACAGGAGACGGTGGTGAAAAATTGTCGGACGGCTAACGATCGAATTCCAGTCGCGTTCTCTCGCTGCATATTTCTGTAAATGAAGCCGAAGCGTCCCTGAGATTCTTTTACCGATCTGTCTTCAGTAACATGCGTAATATTATCCGTGAGAACTTTAATAAGGTGATCGGTCACCAGCAGTCTAACAATCCCGTCTACTACAGTAGTCTGATAGCCAAGAGCACGAAGCTGGAGCCTTCGAGGTAAAAATTAACTAACTGCATGTTATTTTCCTCTTCTTTACGGAGATTAAACACAATATTAACCTCACATACGGCCTCCATCTTCAATTAGGCTTATGTCTCCGTAAAAAAAAAGTGCAAGTATCGCTTCAAACGTCACATGCAGACACCTATATTAAGCTCCCGTAGCGTCTGAAGATACCGGATTAAACTAATTTAGACTAATTACAGTGTGCACAGCGGCATTCGAGCAGTCATTCTTACTGCACTCCATACCCGAGCGGAACAAGAAGAAACTCTAATGCGTGGCTCAGTAGCAAGTACTCTCTGCCATGCACCAGCAGATGTCTGTCGGTGTACATGAAACATATAAAGTGGTGAAACGCGTTCTCTTATACATATTTTGGTTATGAATTGACCGTCTGCTACCGGGTCATAAAACAACTACGTCTGATATTAAGCTCTTTCTTGCTGTATATCGTTACCTCTGAAAAGGTTTGTATCTTCCCCTCATTCGAAGAGGAAATGAATAGTAAGGAAAACTTCTTCTCGATAGTCTTTGCCAGAAGTCGTCGTAATGTAGCTGTTGATTCCGTTCATTGCTTTGGGTGGTCCTTGGTGACACAATGGTTTATTTTATTGATTTTAGACTTTAAAGTTTTAACACTTTTAATGTTATTGTTTTTTGTTTTCTAAAAAATCTAGAGCTCTCCAATATCCGGATAGGATAGGTAGGATTCGGGCAATTGTCGTGCCACTAGTTTATATAAGGAATGTGTGAGGTATAACCCACGTGTGTGTTTTGGGATTTTATGAAAATGTTCTTCCTGTCACCATTAAACATTTTTCCATGTGGTAGGCGGGTGTAAGTTGTTGTTTGAAGGCTTCTATTTGGGCAATCATGGCCCACGAGTATCACTTGGCTGCAATTCGATAGGCGGATGGCTGCTGCCGACGTGGTTGCCGTTGGCTTCAACAGATGGCGCCTAAGACGTTTGCGTACGCGAGCTGACCACTGGGTTTTAGTGTATTGTGGATACCATTGTTTATATTTAATTTGGTGGTATTCTTTTAGAGATTTGGGAGGTTGAAAGGTTTATTCATGAAGGAAATCTCCCCCTATTATTTATTTTATATTGACATATCGTTTGAGTTGTGTTTAGTGCCATTCCTGGCTATAGGTATAGTTTGACAATGTAAAAATTTTGAAGTTTTTAATTTTTTTTAATCCTATAGTGTTAACGTGTACGGAAGTACCACTCTGGATGCTAGTCATAATGACATCCTGTTAGATGTTTTATGCTGAGTATATTATTATCAAATTACATGTGAATGCATGGAGCACATAACCATGCAGTGCCCCCTACCGAGGGCGCTTCGCTGCTAGTTGACTTGTTTAGAGTCAGTATACGCCCTGCTTCAACACTATAATGTGTTGCAATTATAGTCATATGTTATTGGACACATTCTTTGAGTTGTCAAGGGTGTACGCCTGGTTGGTTAGGGAGGAGTTGAAGTTTGTGGTGTGTAACTCATATGACCCAATTTTATTTCTGTAACGCTGAGACGTGTTGAGTGTGCTGTTCACTTATGTTTTGTACTTTTTGTAACAGATACCTGAAGATGGGTGAATCCCGAAACGCGTAACATGTGCTAATAAAAGAGTCAATTGAACATCTCATGACTTTATTGCGATTGTACAGTATTGGTTGCCAATTATTAGATAATTAACCATAGTATTCAGACTGGCTCTTACACGGAGCTGTCAAATTTTAACGCGATGTCCGCTTTGTTAGTTGCCCTAAACACGAGCATCTGCCTTAAGTTTTTAACCAAAATGCCAGCTTTCGTCATTTGAGGGTGTTCTAATCATTCTGATTATAGTCTAAAGTGTAAAGGAATCACATTTCACTCATAACTTGAGTCGTTCATTCAATGTTTTCTTTCGACACATGAATTTGGTAGGCTCTGTTTGCTTTTACTGTAGTGACTGCATTTCTGTCATATGAGATTCGAGTTCCTGTCAACCCAATTCGAACACTATGAGAAGGAAAGGTTGGAAATCGATCTAACATACAAGACAGGTTCTTAGCATTTTCGGGGAGGGAACATAGATCGATCATCAATTTCGTCAGTTCGTATTAAGCAAAATGTTGGATCGTGAAAGCAGCCATTTTAAATAATATATTTGTCTTCTTGGTCAATCGCAACGTATAACAGAAACAAAATTACATTAATTAGATGAAATTCGTCCTATTACTAGATCAAGTAAGTTTAGAATTGCAGAAAAATGTTTGAAAGTCGTTCCTTGACGTTGTGTTATTCAAGAAAGCAATGTAACATTTTTATTCAAAACAACTGACGTATGCGCACGACAGATTTTAAAAAACAACCACCAATCGTGGACAGTAGTCTGCTAATGTTTTGCGGCATCTAACATGGCGGCCCTGATTTCAAAGCAATGCACAGCGCAAGTCTGTGGCGCCATATCGTCTTATTATACCTCCATGGGAGCTCATCTAAGTTCTAGCAGTTACATTCGAAGTTAAAAGTTCTCCACACTTTATCACCTTAGACGAAAACCTCTCAAGAGATCTGATACCATATTGGCACTAAATGCTCGTACTGGTCGCCAAAATAATTTTATTTATGTTATCTCATGACGCTTCTCTGGATAATCTCGCGATAAAATCTGTTAATCAGTTCAACGTCTCTTGTCGCTTCTTATTTCTTTCCCTCCTCTGGTGATAAATAAAATTATTTTCGCAACTAAGTCAAGTGTGTTACCATTATTTTACGATAACAACATGCATTAACATGCATTGCATCACCTTCAGATTATCGGAATTAATATCTTTCATCCTCAGTCTTTGAAATACCATGATACGTTTCTGTAGTGAACTGGTCGAAATATTTTTATACCAAAGATATAATTTCTGACTTTCAGCACATATCACGATTTAAAGACTTTTCTCAATATACAGGGTGTAAGTGCAGGCATTTTTGTGTGTGGTACCTTAATATCTACACACATCAGAATGTTGTTTCTTTCTGTGCGTCTAACAGTCTTTCCATATGCATGTCAACAATTTACTAGCTGAAGTTTTCTACACAGTCATAATTGCACCACTAAGTAGACTACGCCTGTCAGTATAGATTGACCTTTTTGCGTTCAAGCATCCAGACGTCTACATCTGACCTTCTACCCAAAGGAAACGACGTTCTAATGGCTTCCACTTACCACATGTATTTGGCGGTACTACCCAACCTAAAAACCATACGACTTGTAACAGCTCTACCTATAGCAAAAACAATAACAGCTACCTCCAGAAAGAGACTGCGCCCATGCAAAAAGCTGTCTTTGTAAAAATCTGCCTTTATAACTGATAAGATGAAATACTGAACCATGAACAATATTTTGGAGGAGGATAGATGGGTTCGAGTGTCGAATGAAGTGGAGGTATTTGGTTGCAAGTCATAACATCTGTTATGATCTGTTTATCAAAAACACTGTTGGGGAATTCTGTGATGGCGCTTGTATTTGGAGGTACTGCCCAGCCTAAAAACCATACGACTTGTAATAGCTCTACCTATTAGTGTGAAAACGAAGTAAATACTGATGTAGCGTTGTTCAGTACATAGTCCTAAGTCACCAGTAGAAACATCATCACTTGTACCTGCTGCAAGTAGTATGTAATCATTTGATCGTACACTGAAGAGCCAAAGAAACCGGTACACCTGCCTAATATCGTGTAGGGTCCCCGAAAGCATACAGAAGTGCCACAACACGACGTGGCATGGACACTAATGTCTGAAGTAGTGCTCGAGGAAACTGACACCATAAATTCTGCAGGGCTGTCCATAAATCCGTAAGACTACGAGAGCTGGAGATCTCTTCCGAAAAGCACGTTGCAAGGCATCCCACGTATGCTCAATAATATTCATGTCTGGAGAGTTTGGTGGCCAGCGGGAGTGTTTAAACTCAGAAGAGTGTTCCTGGAGCCACTCTGTAGCAATTGTGGACGTGAGGGGTGTCGTACTGTCCTGCTGGAATTGCCCACGGTTACGCACGTCTCACATGTCAGAGTCGTATCCAGATGTATCAAGTGTCACATATCACCCCAATTGCACATGCCCCACGCCATTATAAAGCCTCCACCAGATTGAACAACCCCTGCTGACATGCAGGAACAATGGATTCATGAGGTTGTCTCCATACCCGTACACGTCCATTCGCTCTATACGATCTGAAATGAGACTGTTCTGACCAGGCAACGTGTTGCCACTCATCAACAGTCCAATGTCGGTGTTGACGGGCCCAGGCGCGGCAGTCGAGCAGTCATCAAATGTACACGACTGCGCCTTCGGCTCCGAAAGCCCATATCGGTGATGTTTTGTCGAATGGTTCGCACGATGACATCTGTTGGTGGCCCAGCATTGAAAGTGCCCCAGCATTGAAATGTGCAGCAGTTTGCGGAAGGGTTGCCCTTCTGTCACGCTGAACAATTCTGTTCAGTCGTCGTTGGCCACATTCTTCCAGGATCTATTTCCGGCCACAGCGATGTCGGAAATCTGATGTTTTACCAATTCCTGATATTCACAGTATATTTGTGAAATGGTTGTACGGGAAAATCCCCATTTCATCGCTACCTCGGAAATGCGTTGTCCCATCGCTCGTGTGCCTACTGTACTATCACATTTAAACTCACTTAAATCTTGATAATCTGCCACTGTAGCAGCAGCAACCGTTCTGACAGCTGCGCCAGACACTTGTTGTCTTATACCGGCGGTGCCGACCGCAGCGTCGTATTCTGCTTTTTACGTATGTCTGTATTTCAATACGCATGCCTATACCAGTTTCTTTGATGCTTCAGTGTCATTTTCATTACAAATATGTTTGAAAATAAACTTCTAAGCAGGCGCGTTTAATAATATGGGTAATTCAATGATTAGTCATTATTTTCTCAATAACCTCAGCTGAGTATATTTTACCACCCGAGATTACAGTATTATGCTGCATATTAAAAATCTTAACTTGTGTTGTAAAGCAGAGCTTGAATCTAGCGTGGGTGAAAAAGAGACTACATACAATATTAACAGCTTACATTACAGTCGCTATGATTCAGTTATTTCACTGTACAATCATAATCGTCGCAAGAGACGTGGCGCAGCTTCAGACTTCTGTTGCGGTGGACGGCCGTCGACCAGTTGAGTGCCTGAATACGGCGACGTGGTATCCTGTGCCGTACTGTAACCTCCCCCTCTCTAATGACAGTGAAAAATTAAACCGCGTGCACCTAATGGAAATTTGGGGAAAGCAATCGTCACTGAAGTTAATTTGTCGGTAAAGAGGGAGGAAAGGGTTACATCTAAATGAAAGGAAAAATGCAAATGAAATTGGTGGAAATTAATTTTGAGAAAAGGGTAAAATTAATAAAGAAAGTAAATATGCGGTCGTTACGTTAACAATTAATTGGCATTAATTAGATATTTGAGATTTGGGGGAAATTACGGTCGCCAGTCCTATGGATCACTACTATAATAACTGAAAATGAAAAATTAATGCACATATAATTTGCACTAAAAGCGTGGCAACTGAAGGTTGACACGTGTTGTGTGAAAACTGAATGTTTGTCAGAAGTAATAAATTTCGCTACACTCTGACTTAATTTAGCGAAATAATTAATAAAACCGGAAAATTGAAAGTTAATTTAGTGACTGAAATTAATAGTGAACTTTGCTTCTGAAGCACTACGAAATTCAATAAAATAAGGTTCGTCTTGGGCTACCTCAACAATCATTTCAAAAGCTACTTGAATCTACGCAATTTAGAAATAAGAGATTTAACTTTAAACTTGAATTAAATGATTCTGAACAATTAACAATAGTAAAATTTAGTACGTACCAAGCTGAGCTGCAGTCACAGGTAAACTAAAATATGGTAACAAAACTCGCACTCTTAATTTGTGCTTGTGTAATCTAAATATTGTAGCCAGCTATGGTTACTTTAACTGAACTTTGCAATTAAAGCAGTGAAATGGAATGATATTACTTTAATGCTGGCGTTTGAATTTCAACGACATTCGGGTTCATTTCGGAAAAGGAAGGGACCCAGCTTGGTAACGCAATTGGGACAATGAGCAACAAAGGTTCATGCAACGTTGCTGTAATTTTGTGGGGCAAATATAACAGTTTGAAAAGCTGAGGTCTGCCATACAGTTCTAAAACTTTACTTGCTTCCAGTCTTCCTTGTTGGTTGATTAAAAGTTTGAAGCCGTCGATCGAGGAGGTGGCGACAGTCACTCATTGTCGGCCGTCGCTGTTGCAGAAGCTGGATGTTGGCGCGCCTTCTTCTCGACATGGTCACTAGGCGAAAGGGGCTCTTCATGTGCGCCAGCTAGTGCTTCCCGTCCGCGACACCGTGTTAGAAACTATTATAGCAAGTCGAGCGCAATTACATGCTGCCAAACCCCAAAAGCGCGGCAACTCGCGGGATCGTCACACAACACACCTGCTCCACCGCCCTACTCCAGCCAGACTCCCTCTGCCCGCGCTCCACGCGGCTGAGTTAACCCTACTAAAGATCCTAAACACTTTGGTTCTCCACATGACCTATCGATGTAATCGTTCGATTGCATAGTTTTCCCTAGGCCAGACCCAGCGGAAAAATACAAATAATATTTACACAACAAACCAATTGTACATAGACATATATCAATTACAATATATTAAGACACAGAAATGTCATACCTTCAGGTAAGGCATTAAGGAAAAAAAATTTATAGTACAATAGATGGAAATAGGAGGATATGCATTTCCGGCGTTACAGTACGAAGAACAGCCTTCAGAGTTCGCTAGGTCTCCGTGACTTGAACAAAAAAAAAAGACACTTTGCAGTTTATCATTAAGCAAATAGTACTATGATAAATCATTAAACTAATTATATACAAGTATCTTCATTGTGCAGATGGCCCATTTTTCGGCGATACTGCACAGTTTTCCGAATCCATACTAACACTGCTACGAATGTGTGTAGAGCACGTAACTTCAGGGCCTACAGCATCCCAGAAAATTATGCGAGGACCGTTTAGACGCTTAGATTCGTAACGCCCTGCCCGCCAAGGCTGTCCTAAAAAAAACCTGTGCTCTTAGCATGGCGCTGCTATAAACTACGCAACTGACCGACTTTCTCAGTGTCTGGGTGCGGGCGTAGGCGTGTGGAACCAGCGGGCGTCCGTCGTTGCTCGACCAGAAAAGATTTACGTACCCTTACCGTCCGCCGGTATACAGAATATGAGATACGGGGAAGGTCCATTTCCAGCGCATGTGGACGAAGTGCTGTACTTCGTAACAAATGGTTCAAATAGCTCTCAGCACTATGGGACTCAACTTCTGAGGTCATTAGTCCTCTAGAACTTAGAACTAGTTAAACCTAACTAACCTACGGACATCACACACATCCATGCCCGAGGCAGGATTTGAACCTGCGACCGTAGCGGTCTCGCGGTTCCAGACTGCAGCGTCTAGAACCGCACGGCCACTTCTGCCGGCACTTCGTAACAAACATAGTAAATTTGGCTAAAAGTCTTGGTAGAAGTATGCGACTACTATAATCACAAAACCGTAAGGAATGTAACAAAGCTGAATGAGCGCGAAATGTAAAGCGTGCCTAAAACACCCGTGTCTTACAAGCAATGTAGTTGTGACATATTTCCACAACACTTATTTATTTATTAATTTATTTATTATTATTATTATTATTATTATTATTATTATTATTATTGGATAGAGGAATGTAAACCACTTTAAATAACTGTGAAATATAACTTTAGCAAGTACGTCGAAAAATGTCAGGAAAACCATGAAGTTAAACAAAATAACAACAGTAACTTGACACGATGACCCATCATGGACAAGACAGAGTGGCATGACATTCAACGGACTCTGTGCCTGCCAGGTAAACAATCTATCAACAGGAGATATGACTATAGCGGCATTGCTTTACAACATCGTTTCATCGCTATTTTTAGTGACATATTAATCGATAGTAAAAGTTGATGTTAAAAATGACACACGAAATAAAATATATATTTAAAATTTTTAATAAGTATTCGTGTCAATGTATTACGTAAAAAACGATATATGGAAGGGATTTTTTTATTTTATATATACAACTCTACCAGAAGGTCTTATGGATCGAAGACCGGATGATACAAAGGTGGATTGATTCATATTTTCATTAAAACTAAGCATTCACCAGTGATAGCAAATTATTATATCATTAATCATCACTTGCTTTTTAGGTACACCTTCTGCGGATTATATGCCCCAGTGGATATTTACCAAACAACTTCCAGTTAAGTAATTCACTGAAACTTGCAACTAAATGGAATTACCTCCTTTTAAATTTTTAATTTTCTTGAAATCGCTTAACCAAAAGACCATAAAGCATAATGACCATTTACAAAATTGAAATTTACTCATAACTGCTTGACCAGAAAAACCGTGGAAGCATAATAATTATTTTCACAACTCAGTATAATGGGCAAAATTTTCTACTTACCATAAAATAGCAACAAAAGAATTTTTTACAATTTACGTCCAGCCTCGCACACGAGTCAATGAAAGCATGTCACCTACTGTCACAACGACGTAGTATTAACAACCGTTTATTGCATTAAATTACCAACAGTTGACAAGGGTTGGTAAATTTATTTTGACCGCCGCTTGGTTGACAACCCAGGGGCCCCAGGTAGATTCACAGCCGTTACGTAGACAACAGCCACTCAGCATACAGCGGAAAATGGCACCGGACTACTACTACCGACAATTTTCACCGCGGATATTAACGTCCGTTGCATTATATCACACATTTCACCAGATAATCTGAAAACAACCACAATTAGTTTCTGCACACCCATTTCACCAACGGCAGAGACCCACAGGATTTTACCAAGTTGTGAGAAAATTATGGCGCCACTGAGAAACTAGTCTCTAGCAGGATTTTTTTTAAACATAACGCAGTAGACACACGTTTTAATTTAGTCAATCATACAGCACTAGAACTTTACACAAGTCTCATATACCGCTCGATACAAAATTAGATCAAACGTCGTGTGCTAACAGCATGCCCCACCCCTTTTTTTAAAAGAAAAAAAAGTGTACCCTTTCAGCATACTTAAGCACCAGATTCTAAGTGCATCTATAATTGAATATTCGTCACTGTAATGCGGAGCTTTAAAATCACTCTGTTTATATCACACAGAAATACCTTATTCTACATCCTTTTGCCCGGGAGGCGCATATGACATTCATATAATCATAAAGATTATGGCGCAGTGAAAAATGGTTCGATCTACATACGAATTACTACTGTTTCTAAGAGAGTCTATTTTCTGATGCGGTTACAGCCGTTAACAGCAAAATGTTGACAGAAAACTGATTTGTCGCCAATAGTATCCACAACAGGCTGCATAACTAGAAATGTAAGCCCTCGTTATACAGCAGAAATAGCCGTAGATCACACGATTAGACGTACCGCCTTAATCCTTTGCGGTACATGGGACACCCAGCACACTACTGTCCTACAAAACCCAGCAATCTCCGACTCAGACCACAGTTGCACGACATTCTGTAACGCTATCGGCTTTTAGCAACGCATCGGTAATGCTGCTTCCTGTGAAAGGATTTTGATTGACCGTGATCATGCGTATAATGGTTAATGTATCGGACTGTTTCCATTTCTCCAAACATTTGTATAGAAAGGATGGAGTACCATAACAAACGGGAATCGAACTAACGTCTTATTAGTAGTCGAGTAAATTGCGGTTACCTAAAAGAAAACAGTTGCCTGAGTAATTAGGTAAAATTATACCAAGTACAAGCATGCTTCATACAGGAAGTCAACTACTAGGATGGACTTTACTCGACACTGAAATTGTGGTTTTCTGATACAGTACAAGGCAGCAGCGCAATTTAGCCACTAATGTACCATTGCTCTGACGTGAATTACACTTCAGGAGTATTAATACGTTCAGTCATCAAGTGGCTCTCAATACCACTATCTATTAATTACAGGAGGAAGCTAACGGTCGGTATAGGTAAATATTAATAGTGCAGCACTACTAACTTGGACAAGGGTTTCTTTTGTCAGTTTAATTATTGGAAATTACTACGGTTGAATAGTTTTCAAGTAATTGCATTATTTGTGCTAATTATTGTTCATATTCTCAAGGAGCATTCACATCCTTATACTATTTAGCACGAATCGAATATATGGTAAGGATCTAGTATAGTTTGAGTAGTTGTAGCCAGTTGCTTATTCTTGACTGCCGTTATTCTAATACGACATTTAAAACTGGCTCGACTATTAGCACGGCATCCCAGAAACTAATCTACGAGTAGACTCAGATCAAGGCGGAACGCTTTAGTCAGAACACAATATGGGAAACACTTGACTACATAACACAAAAAAATTTTAAGGACTATTATTTCAATAAGAAGAATATTTCATCTGAATACTTTAAATCTTCTCTTAGTAATAGCACTTTGATAAATTTTTAACTAACCCTTTATGAAAACTACGTGGAATACTTCAAAACTTATGCCCACTAAATAATATGTACGTTACAACTCCACGAAGTTTATTGACTTCTGTTAAGGAAGGTAATTGCTTTTCATTTCAGTAAAATAGATACTCTGAATTATCGTAGCACTTGAGATAGGTCCCTGTCTAGGCAAACGACTAAGGATGAGATACGGTGGCTCAACACAAAGTTTATAGAATACAAACTTATTATTGAAAATAAATCCGCTTATCTGATCTATCTGTAAATTTGAAATGAAGCGCTGTTGAAATAAGTCGGCAAAAGCACCCATAGCTCTTACTTTGTAACTAGCTTTCAAAATTCTCTTCTTAGCACCGTATTTTCTTAGTACAGAGCTAGCCAGAGTATGCCATGAGTAAGGAGCCAAAATACGTCACATCCGGGGCTATATTATGAGTATAATCTTGCAGTTCTTCTCACCTCGTCCGGGTCACATGCTTTGCCTGCTATCCTCCGACTGACTCACGCCAGACAGGAGCCTTGGAAATCGACCACCAGATCCACCTTCTCTATTTCCGCCTAGCCAGTTTCGTTGCGGTGGGGCTTCCCTCCAAGTTTTACGTGATTACAAACCTCCTTTCGCTAGGCATGACTCAGTATTACAAGTTTAAACATTTTCATTCTTTTATAGTATATTACTTTTGTAATTACATCCATAGATTATGTGCAGTTACATAAATTATCATAAATAATGATAAAAACATTTACATGGGTGTTGCTGTAATCAAAGAGTATCGTTATACAGAAGTCACATTAAGTAAAAACAGACAAAGTACACTCCTGAAAATGGAAAAAAGAACACATTGACACCGGTGTGTCAGACCCACCATACTTGCTCCGGACACTGCGAGAGGGCTGTACAAGCAATGATCACACGCACGGCACAGCGGACACACCAGGAACCGCGGTGTTGGCCGTCGAATGGCGCTAGCTGCGCAGCATTTGTGCACCGCCGCCGTCAGTGTCAGCCAGTTTGCCGTGGCATACGGAGCTCCATCGCTGTCTTTAACACTGGTAGCATGCCGCGACAGCGTGGACGTGAACCGTATGTGCAGTTGACGGACTTTGAGCGAGGGCGTATAGTGGGCATGCGGGAGGCCGGGTGGACGTACCGCCGAATTGCTCAACACGTGGGGCGTGAGGTCTCCACAGTACATCGATGTTGTCGCCAGTGGTCGGCGGAAGGTGCACGTGCCCGTCGACCTGGGACCGGACCGCAGCGACGCACGGATGCACGCCAAGACCGTAGGATCCTACGCAGTGCCGTAGGGGACCGCACCGCCACTTCCCAGCAAATTAGGGACACTGTTGCTCCTGGGGTATCGGCGAGGACCATTCGCAACCGTCTCCATGAAGATGGGCTACGGTCCCGCACACCGTTAGGCCGTCTTCCGCTCACGCCCCAACATCGTGCAGCCCGCCTCCAGTGGTGTCGCGACAGGCGTGAATGGAGGGACGAATGGAGACGTGTCGTCTTCAGCGATGAGAGTCGCTTCTGCCTTGGTGCCAATGATGGTCGTATGCGTGTTTGGCGCCGTGCAGGTGAGCGCCACAATCAGGACTGCATACGACCGAGGCACATAGGGCCAACACCCGGCATCATGGTGTGGGGAGCGATCTCCTACACTGGCCGTACACCACTGGTGATCGTCGAGGGGACACTGAATAGTGCACGGTACATCCAAACCGTCATCGAACCCATCGTTCTACCATTCCTAGACCGGCAAGGGAACTTGCTGTTCCAACAGGACAATGCACGTCCGCATGTATCCCGTGCCACCCAACGTGCTCTAGAAGGTGTAAGTCAACTACCCTGGCCAGCAAGATCTCCGGATCTGTCACCCATTGAGCATGTTTGGGACTGGATGAAGCGTCGTCTCACGCGGTCTGCACGTCCAGCACGAACGCTGGTCCAACTGAGGTGCCAGGTGGAAATGGCATGGCAAGCCGTTCCACAGGACTACATCCAGCATCTCTACGATCGTCTCCATGGGAGAATAGCAGCCTGCATTGCTGCGAAAGGTGGATATACACTGTACTAGTGCCGACATTGTGCATGCTCTGTTGCCTGTGTCTATGTGCCTGTGGTTCTGTCAGTGTGATCATGTGATGTATCTGACCCCAGGAATGTGTCAATAAAGTTTCCCCTTCCTGGGACAATGAATTCACGGTGTTCTTATTTCAATTTCCAGGAGTGTAGTTATATAAGACTATTATAGGTCATACCGATAACGGTGTTACATCCTTTCACCAAAGGTAGTGGGAGTAATCCACTAATTTACAGGTTGTATCATTAATGTCGATATGCAGAAGGATTTTGGAACACCTAAAAATTAGGTGCATCCAGTGACATAACAATAATTCAGTATCGTTAAAACTACAGAAGTTAATACTTCACAGTCAATAAAAATTTACACAATGACCGTCTCAATTAACAATTTTTATTTGTTATTAAAATTCTTCTGGGTATTATGCCGCGTCATTGCTAAAAACTAATAACAATAATAAACTAAAACCGACGTTTCGGCCGAAATGCCACGGCCTTCACTCCAAGTTTAAGCGCAGCCAAAACCTCTCAGACAAACGGAAGCTAAACGATGTCAAAGTTAGTGTAAGGAGGGCTATGCGTGAAGCGTTCAGTGAATTCGAAAGTAAAATTCTATGTGCCGACTTGACAGAAAATCCTTGGAAGTTCTGGTCTTACGTTAAATCAGTAAGTGGCTCGAAACAGCATATCGAGACACTCCGGGATGATGATGGCATTGAAACAGAGGATGACATGCGTAAAGCTGAAATACTAAACACCTTTTTCCAAAGCTGTTTCACAGAGGATGACCGCACTGCAGTTCCTTCTCTAAATCCTCGCACAAACGAAAAAATGGCTGACATCGAAATAAGTGTCCAAGGAATAGAAAAGCAATTGGAATCACTCAATAGAGGAAAGTCCACTGGACCTGACGGGATACCAATTCGATTCTACACAGAGTACGTGAAAGAACTTGCCCCCCCTTCTAACAGCCGTGTACCGCAAGTCTCTAGAGGAACGGAGGGTTCCAAATGATTGGAAAAGAGCACTGGTAGTCCCAGTCTTCAAGAAGGGTCGTCGAGCAGATGCGCAAAACTATAGACCTATATCTCTGACGTCGATCTGTTGTAGAATTTTAGAACATGTTTTTTGCTCGAGTATCATGGTGTTTTTGGAAACCCAGAATCTACTATGTAGGAAACAACATGGATTCCGGAAACAGCGATCGTGTGATACCCAACTCGCTTTATTTGTTCATGAGACCCAGAAAATATTAGATACAGGCTCCCAGGTAGATGCTATTTTTCTTGACTTCCGGAAGGCGTTCGATACAGTTCCGCACTGTCGCCTGATAAACAAAGTAAGAGCCTACGGAATATCAGACCAGCTGTGTGGCTGGATTGAAGACTTTTTAGCAAACAGAACACAGCATGTTGTTATCAATGGAGAGACGTCTACAGACGTTAAAGTAACTTCTGGCGTGCCACAGGGGAGTGTTGTGGGACCATTGCTTTTCACAATATATATAAATGACCTAGTAGATAGTGTCGGATGTTCCATGCGGCTTTTCGCGGATGATGCTGTAGTATACAGAGAAGTTGCAGCATTAGAAAATTGTAACGAAAGGCAGGAAGATCTGCAGCGGATAGGCACTTGGTGCAGGGAGTCGCAACTGTCCCTTAACATAGACAAATGTAATTTATTGCGAATACATAGAAAGAAGGATCCTTTATTGTATGATTATATGATAGCGGAACAAACACTGGTAGCAGTTACTTCTGTAAAATATCTGGGAGTATGCGTGCGGAACGATTTGAAGTGGAATGATCATATAAAATTAATTGTTGGTAAAGCGGGTACCAGGTTGAGATTCATTGGGAGAGTGCTTAGAAAATGTAGTCCATCAACAAAGGAGGTGGCTTACAAAACACTCGTTCGACCTATACTTGAGTATTGCTCATCAGTGTGAGATCCGTACCAGATCGGGTTGACGGAGGAGATAGAGAAGATCCAAAGAAGAGCGGCGCGTTTCGTCACAGGGTTATTCGGTAACCGTGATAGCGTTACGGAGATGTTTAATAAACTCAAGTGGCAGAGTCTGCAAGAGAGGCGCTCTGCATCGCGGTGTAGATTGCTCGCCAGGTTTCGAGAGGGTGCGTTTCTGGATGAGGTATCGAATATATTGCTTCCCCCTACTTATCCCTCCCGAGGAGATCACGAATGTAAAATTAGAGAGATTAGAGCGCGCACGGAGGCTTTCAGACAGTCGTTCTTCCCGCGAACCATACGCGACTGGAACAGGAAAGGGAGGTAATGACAGTGGCACGTAAAGTGCCCTCCGCCACACACCGTTGGGTGGCTTGCGGAGTATAAATGTAGATGTAGACTGGGATGGCCGGCAGCCAGGACGCCGGGAGTTTGTAGCCATCTTCTCTGTTGATGTTGTCAGGCTGCTTATTAAATTCGATCGACTCCCGTATTTTCCGTTCTCGCATCCACGATTCTTTCGCCAGTACTCGGGCTTCCTAGAACCTGATAGGTGTTGCACAGTCACGGCGGTGCTCCGCTATGGCCGATTTATGATGTTGCTGTAATCGTACATAGCGTTCGTGTTCTGCTACTCGTAAGCTGACAGGTCTCCCTGTTTCTCCCTGTTCCACACTCACACCGTAGTTCGTAAACACCTGCCGTGTTAAGATTGTTGAGTACATCCTTGGTGGAACCTATCATTTCGTTGATCCTGTGACTGCTTCGAAAAATCGGTTTGAAGCCTCGTCGGCGGAGGACGTTGTCTATACGTTCGCTGACGCCTTTTGCATGTGGTAAGTGTACCAGTGGAAGCTTCTCTTCTTTGACTTCTTCTCGTGTTCTGCTCCCTTTGGTTTTAGCTACCTTTCTTACGATGCAGAAGCCACACGGAACACGGACGTATCTGCACAAACAGCTGTAGAGCGACTGTCAGTCCACTTCCGTGCACACCAGGAGGAAAACTTGCCGACCAGAAACCGAACGGTGATCGGCGGACAGCTACCAATCGTTGACGACATCGACATCCACGGATAGCATCTTTCCTTCCATATTCCCTTACGTTATGACTATCCAATTATATTGGAGGGCCAATTAAAAGTTTTACAACAGTGACGTCAGACATCGACAGTCTGTAATAAACAGAAGCACCTATCCCCATGCAAAACCAGTTGCGCCCTGAGGAAGGCCGGTGCAATTCGACCGAAACATCGGTTTTAGTTTATTATTGTTGTTCGTTTTTAGCTATGACGCGGCGCAATAACCAGAAGAATTTTAATCACTATGACACCGGCCGCAGAAGCCTACGATCTTTATCAATTTTTAATTGATTCATTAGATTATATTGGTAGATGGCGTAACTAATGAGGAGATACTAGACAGAACTGGGGAGCAAAGAAATTTGTGGCACAACATGAGTAGAGGAAAGGATCCGTTGGTAGGACACATTCTGAGACACCAAAGGATCACCAGATTAGTACTGGAGGAAAGTCTTGGCGGCGTAAATCGTAGAGGGAGACCAAGATACGAATATAGTAAGCAGATTCAGAAGGATGTATGTTGCACTGGTTACTTGGAGGAGAAGAGGCTGGCACAAGACAGAGTAGCATGGAGAGTTTGTAATGGTCGCCTAGTCGTAGATATGGCTATAATCGCACTATTTCACTCCCATTTACGGAGCTTGTTAGCACTTGACGTTAGGTTGGCGCCATTAAAATGCATTGTGGTAATCGCTGCTGCTTGCTGGATCGCTGCTGTGTCTCGATGTTGATGCTGGCTCTAAATCTGGTTGTCTAGGGATAAAAAGATGAGGTCCCATGTTTTTACGTGCTTTTGATGATAAATAATGAGCGAAACCAACAAATATTTAAACTTCAAATATTTATTACTTTGGTGGCCAACTTAATTTCACTGTCCACCAAAGACAATGACACAACACATAGTAGTACTTCTTTTACATGTCCTTTGCATTGTTTATCCACCTCGAACAATAACACACATACACACTTTACCAAAGTGACATTCCGACTGCGCTCCCAACCCTTCTTGGTGCTTGTATTTATAACCTTGTCCAAGAACTACTAAAAAGATATATAGTTTACAAGTCACATGTACATCTGTTATTGTAATTAGTGCAGAAAAGTTATTGATTTATATCAAGTGACATAATTTAACAGGTTATTAAAATAACAAACAGGCTTGTTGACTTGACAGAATAATTCTTTGTTAAAAAAAGGCAGTTTTTTAGAAGTTTGTCAACTGACTTCTCTAATTTGTATAAATAAGTAAATAACATGAATTATTAAGAATTACATTGGTTTTCGTCTACTGAGTGAAAACTGTCCTAGTGAACAAATAGGTTTCACTGGGTGATTTTTATTTAAGGAGATCCAAAATACGTGAGTTGGCCACTATTTTTCGTACTTCATATTAATTATTTAAGATGAACTTAGTGTTTATGCATGATGACATTTGCTGTATCAGTGATCAAGTGATATTAACTTTCGTGTGGGTCAGTTATTCAGTATAATTTTAATGGGTTGACTGTTTATGGAGACATGTTATGCAATCATTGTTAACATACACAATAACTTTATAGAAAAGTTAAACTGGTTGAATTTGGAGGGTATCGCATACTTCGGTAAAGTAAAACCTTTAATAGGTTCCGTTACAAGTTGCATGAGACCAGTCTTCGGACTGAGGACCACAACGACAACAACAACAACAATTGATTCATGCGATTCGACCAAACAATACCTCAGATAATAGCATTGCACTATATCTATCATCTCTGAAAGTTATACAACTGTATCTACTTTATTTCTTCATTTATCACATTTTTATACCATGCAAATATTTGTCAGTACATCATTCTGCCACCATTACACAGCAAATGAAAGCAACATAAGTACCACGTATTTTGTCATACTTGTGATTTGTTTAGTGAACAGTTTACTATTTTGCCAGTGACTTTGTACTAATTTTGAATTTGTCAATCACATGTGTTAGCGGACACCACAATTGAAAAGAGAACCAAAAACGCTTCTGCCAAGAAGGCACCAATAGCTGTTTAAGCAATATTTAACGACAATCGGTTGTCATTTATTGTGAGCACACTTGCGCAAGAATGTTGGCTTATTTGTTTATGAAGAAAATATTACTTACATTTATTGTAAATGATCTCGGTGTAACCGAATATTTATACCATTTCTGTTTAAGGATTGTTGTGGTATGTTAGTCTAATATGGGAAGTGATCAACTTGAATCAAATCACGTCTGTAGAAACCTAGAACAGTGTATTCTGGTGGGGACGGCCTTCAGCCATTGGAGAAGTAGACTGTAAGTCTGACTACAGGAGTCAAGTGGAGACTGGGACTTTTCGAACGAAGAGCTCAAGAGAGCTATTCTGGACACTTTTAGTCGAGTGCTGGAAGAAGGCAGACCTGGCTGTGATAACGTGCGTGATTCAGTTGTATAGGTGATTGATTCTAGGCGGTGAATGGTCGCTGCGTTTAACCTTCGAGGGCTCGTTATATTTCGGCAGGCGTGAATGAGCACCAGAATAGGACTCTTAACTTATTCCGCTTGTGTTAAGGAACTGAGGATTGAAAGAGTGTGAGTAACTATTCTTTGTATCGGGTGTGTCAATTTGTGAATCATCGCGTTGCACTCTGAACTGTTTTTAGCTGATGACTTGCTATCACAAGTTGGACTTACTTTTACCTTAGCTTTGATAACTATTTAGTTTGGAGATTTTGCTACCAATTTCATAATGCTATTATCGTGACTGCATTTCATAAGGGTATTTCCTGACTGTATTTTAATTGAATATCGTAGAACCACTTCCCGTTAATGCAAGATGCCCTTCCTTATTCAACATAATTCTCGGTCGTCTACGTCAGTTCCAGACACTACAATAGAAACGTTTTCATTAAATTATTCATATTTCTTTTTCAAATCTGGTTTTGCAGGACAGAGCGGATCAGGTTGTCGTAAGGGGACCACATCGGTTGCTGCTAGTTGAACAAACATACAAACTTTATTTTGCTAAAACACTTTAACACACATTCCTTTAAAAGAATTCAGAAACAATAAGGCTGAAGGCCAGAACACATGGCTGAAGACCATAGTTACAAAATAGAAGAACTGAGGGCTTAAGGCCTGGATTTCAAGAACTCCAGTAAAAACATTTTAAAAGGTTTTTAACAAATGACCTTTCAAATTTAAATTAAGACGACTGAAGGCCTTATCTTAAAATATTTCATGTAGAATTTCGGCTGAAGGCCACATACTGAACATTAAAACAAACTAAATTAATACATGGTTGAAGGCCACGCACAGAACTTGAAACTAAAAGAAAATCTCAATCCAAAACAACAAAACAGTGGTGCTCAGAAGTGTTCCGAGGGTCGGCCTGGGGAGGAAACTCTAATGTAAGTTTAGGTGCGACAGGCAGCCAAGCGTAATACTAAATAATAGGATGGCAATAGGACCTAGGGACGGCTGGAGAACCATCCAACAACCTAATCTATTCCCTTCCACCCGACAAACGGCACGACAACTGAAAATATCAGTGAGGACGAAGATACTAGCAACACTACGTCTTGACAATTGGCGTCTAAATACGGTCAAGGCACAGTAACCACTCAAAAAAACCACGGCGATGTGTCGCTACCTGGTGGTTGAGAACCGCTGCTATAAACAATATCACACAGCTTGATGCCGTGTTCCTTGGCTTTTGGAAGGTTTTCGGTGCGGTTCCGCGCCGTCAGTGAATAAAAAACAAGCTTTCCGTACATCGGATCAGCTTTGCTGTAGTGTTTAGGACTGTCTGTCAAACAGAACTAAACACGTCGTTTTTTCTCCTTCTTAACCTTAATTAAAGGTAACTTTTTATGTACCCAATTGTGAGTCTTATTGCGGGGGGCGAGAAAGGGGGTGGGGGTAGCCGACAGTTTCAGTATATATCCGTAAATGATCTGTTGCTGGATACATTCGGAAGCCCCATAAGGCAGTCCGTGGATGATGCTACTGATTATAGAAGAAATGCAATCCTAGATTTCTGTAGCCACCTGCCGAGGATTTGCGCTTGCTACGGAGTGTAGCAGCTCGTTGTTGTTGTTTGATGTGGTTTTCAGTCCAAAGACTGGCTTGATGCAGCTCTCGATGCTACTGTATCCTGTGCAAGCCTCTTCATCTCTGAGCAACTACAGCAAACTATATCCTTCTGAATCTCTTTACTGTATCCCTCTCTTCGTCTCCTTCTACAATTTTTACTCCTCATGCTTCAGCCCAGTACTAAACTGGTGACCGCTGGTTACCTCGGAATTTGTCCTACGAACCGGTCTCTTGTTCTTGCCAGACAGAGCGACGAATTTCTCCTCCCCAATTATATTCAGTACCTCCTCATTAGTTCCGTGGTCTATTCATATAATCTTCAGCACTCTTCTGTAGCACCACATTTAAGAAACTTCTATTCTCTTCTTGTCTAATCTGTTTGTCGTCCATGTTTCACTTCCATACATAGTTACACTCCATACATATATTTTCAGAAAAGGCTTCCTGACACTTCAATCTGTACTCGATGTTAACAAATTTATCTACTTCAGAAAGGCTTTTTCATCTCTCATAGCTACCCATTATTCTTCTACTGTATTCCTTTCCTCTGTTCTTGTCAATCATTCCCTAATGCTCCCTCTGACACTCTCTACAACCTCTAGTTCTTTTAGTTTATCCCGGCCCCATCTCCTACCTTTCTGCAGTTTCTTTAGTTTTAATCCACAGTTCATAACCAATAAATTGTGGTCAGAGTTCACATATGCCGCTGGAAATGTCTAACAGTTTAAAACCTGGTTCCTAAATCTGTCTGCCGGCAGGAGTGGCCGAGCGGTTCTAGGCATTAACAGTCTGGGACCGCGCGACAGCTACGGTCGCAGGTTCGAATCCTGCCTCGGGCATGGTTATGTGTGCTGTTCTTAGGTTAGTTAGGTTTAAGTACTTCTACGTTCAAGGGGACTGATGACCCCAGAAGCTAAGTCTCGTAGTGCTCAGAGCCATTTGAAGCATTTTCGAACCTAAATCTGTCTCACCATTATATAATCCATCTGAAACCTTCCAGTTTGTCCAGGTCTCTTCCACGCCTACAACCTTCTTTCAAGATTCTTAAATCAAGTGTCAGCGATGAATGAATTATGCTCTCTGCAAAATTCTACCAGGCGGCTTCCTCTATCATTCTCTTCCTCCAGTCCATATTCACCTGTTACTTTTCCTTCTCTTCCTTTTCCTACTATCGAATTCCAGTCCCGGACGGCTATTAAATTTTCGTCTCCCTTAACTACCTCAATAATTTTTCTTTATGTCCTCATACATTTCTTTAATCTCTTCCTCATCTGCGGAGCTAGCTAGCATAAAAACTTGCATTACTGTGGTAGTCATGGGCTTCGTTCCTATCTCGGCTACAATAATGGTTCACGATGCTGCTCATAGTAGCTTATCCGAGTTCCTATTTTTCTCTTCATTATTAAACCTACTCCTGTATTATCTCTATTTGATTTTGTATTTATAACCCTGTATTTGCCTGACCAGAAGTCCTGTTCCTCCAACCACCAAACGTCACTAATTCTAATTTTAAGCTATCTAATTCTGCCCGATTAATGAATTTGACATTCCACGGTCCGACACGTTGAACGCCAGTTTTGTTTCTCCTGACAATGACGTCCTCCTAAGTTGTCCCCGCCCGGAGATCCGAATGGGGGACTATTTTACCTCCGGAATATTTTACCCAAGAGGATGCCCTCGGGAAGAATTTCGGTTGTAGTTTCCTCTTGCTTTCAGCCGTTCGCAGTACCAGCACAGGAAAGCCGTTTTGGTTGGTGTTGCAAGGCCAGGTCAGTCAATCATCCAGACCGTTTCCCCTCCCACTACTGAAAAGGCTGCTGCCCCTCTTCAGCAACCAGACGATTGTCTGGCATCCTAGCAGGTACTCCTCCATTATGGATGCACCTACGGTTTGGCTATCTGTATGGCTGAGGCACGCAAGCCTCGCCACCAACGCCAAGGTCCAGGGTTATGGGGAAAAAAGATTTGATAATACTGCGGCCATTTCAAGGTAAATTCCGTCATTCGTGTAAAGAGTCCTGATTTCTTGCCTAGCAGGAGCCTATCGAAAACCCAAAAGCTTACCTCAACGGAAAATCCTATAAAGTACATGTTGCATTGTAGGTATAATTAATACACAATGCTGTGGCCCGGATATCTCATGACATATGCTCCTGCACATGTATCTACAACTTTGTAAGCGATCATAATTTGCTGCTGATAGTTTCTCAGTCGAAAATGAGCGTTAACTTTTTGTGTGACGTCAATATTTGCAGGCATTCTTCTTCAGTTACTACTTCAGTTATAGGTAACATGTAGATAAGAAAAATTCCGTCGTGTGCAACTAAATGGTTACGTTTTTTTCTAACAAGACGTGTTTAAACTATTAATACTAGATATCATCAGGTGTCTGTAATATAAAGACAATATTTATTTATTCAAATTTTCTTAGGATGTTCGTAGTGTTTTCTAACAGCAAATTTTAGCTATCTAACAATCCACAAATAAAAGGTCGTGAATAATCAATTACTTTCGTTTTTCTTTTTTTTCACGTATCTATTGGTTCTTCTGTACAAGCTAGATGCACTCACTGTACAGGCTTCCAATTGATAGTGGGCTGCACTTATAGGTTTCATTACACATAACCTTTCCTGTTGCTCACTGCACATGACCTTGGCCACCTGTGCAGTATTTGAAACGACCCACTATTCTTATTATTTGTTTTTTACTCTTGACTCCGGAGAGTCATGTCGCGTCTACAAAATCTCCTGACTTTGCTACAACATTGAGCGACAACAACAGTGCGAACTATACAAGTAAACATTCCAGCAAAGTGTCATTTAATCAATATTGATGATTAATTTTAGTGAAGTTGTTACTGATACAAGAATTAATTTAACGATTTTTAATTTTGAAGAAAGTTAACCTTATTCTAAAATCTGTCCAAATAACAGCAATGGCTATCGTGTCGTGCAGTGGAATACTAAAAACCTAAGAAATGATGTATAATTACTTAATTTTCCATATAGTACAGGCCACTGACGACGCCTAACGTGGATAAAGGGAACATGTTTGGGTAGACACGAAATAAATATTAAGTTGGGAAA
This sequence comes from Schistocerca serialis cubense, assembly GCF_023864345.2. Taxonomy (NCBI): domain Eukaryota; kingdom Metazoa; phylum Arthropoda; class Insecta; order Orthoptera; family Acrididae; genus Schistocerca; species Schistocerca serialis. The sequence continues at coordinate 362,632,866 of NC_064645.1, read as the reverse complement.
GACGGAATTTTTGTGTAATGTTCCTTTATGATGGCCAAGCGGTTGAAATTACAGTTAGGCATGAAATACAGAGGTTTTCACAAATGGCAATACAGTCTTGACGGAGGAGAAATTAATTCATACAATAAGCTGAATGCCGCTGTTGAAATGTGACCTTACTGACGGGACTAGTACCATTACTCACTTAGTAGAAGTATCTCGTTACTGGAAACAAGACTACCTGACCTAATGTGACCTTACTGACGGGACTGGTGCCATTATTCATTTAATAGAAGTCTCTCGTTACTGGAAACGAGAGTACCTGACATTTCGTATGTGGTATTATCTCACAATGCCTAAAACCGTAAACAAAACAAAAAAGAACTGCACCCTATTATCTGTGTGTCAGATGTAGTGTGCTGTTGCTGACACAATTATGGCAGGATATGGTACAGTCGGTCTGTGAGTGACTGCTACGGTAAAAGTTGAAATATTACGAAAACATTCTGTGTTGTTTCCAGAAGCCATAAGAGAAAGGCGGAGTTTCTAAATTTCATACCAACTGAACTAATCGGCGGAACAAAATCAATATTCCGGTTTTATCAACTCCAAGTATTATATTTCGTAAAGGAAAGAGAAAGCTGCGTTGACTGATATCAGTCAACATCGGCTGCTTGTGGAATAATGAAATACTGTGAATGGATGGAAAACTACCAGAGTTACATTTATGCAAGCGACTGTTCCATCTGGTCACGAAAAGATGATCTTATCGCTCGCTTTTCGCGTGACTGCACGCATGCTAGAGTCCCAGAAGTCGCTACGTTTGTCGTCAACATATACTACCACTCATTTCAATGCACCTGATAACTGACATCTAATTCCCTGTAGATATCACATAATACCAAGGCTAAGGATGAGTAACCAAAGGAATAGTACAACATTGGATAACATCTCTGGTATATGCGTCCGTTTTCATTTACACGCAATATTTTCCGGAAGAGCGTTATTACAGACAAAATAGTTTCCTGAATTGATACGTCCGTTTACCTGTGTGTCATATGAATGCTCGTACCATACTGCCCTGTTGGGTTCTGCTGTCTGTAACTTCAAACAGCGATAGGATAAATACAATATTACATTTCGTAAAGGAGAGAGAAAGCTGCGTTGAGTGATATAAGTCACCATCGGCTGCCTATGAAATAATGAAATACATAATGTCCTTACTAACAACTGACAGTGCGCACATAGTTATTATGGCTCCAAGAGCAGAGGTATCCATAGACAAATGTGCTGCGACTGTAGCACTCAATTTATCTGTGGCCCAAATTGTGAAACGATGTGACGTGTCTATAGAAGGGGGGGGGGGGGGGGTACAATACACCCTTCACCGACAGAAGACAACAGGAACAATAAGGACCTACCATGGCAAAGCAAACCTAGTGAAATAGCTAGAATTCATTAGAATTGTTAGTAAGTGAAATAGGTTCAAAACAGTCATACGAATTCGGGCAGAACTGTTAAATATGAACAAGAGAAACATTTCGGTTTCAACAATAAAAAGAAAACTAATTGACGCCCGCTTTGAAAGACGTGTAGCATAAGAAGAAACCCCTTGTGAAGCCTTTCAATAAAAAGAAGATATTCCAATGGGCTAGGGAACAGAGTAAGTGGACACATGAAGAGTGGAAGAAAGTTAAAATTCATAGATGAAACAAAATTAGAGATTTTTAGTACCACGAGGACGACGTTTCTTCGACGGTCCAAAGGAGAAAAGGTGGTCCAGTAATGCATTCTACTTATAGTTAAACACTGTGGGGTTCTACTATGGTTTCGGGGTGCTTTGCAGGAGATAGACTGACGGCATTGTAAAAATAGATGTACGTATGGACAAGAAGCACTACCACCGCATTCTCCAGTTTCATCCGAAACCATATGGATTCCGCTTAATAGGCAAGAGTTCACATTACAAGATAACGACCCAATACATTGGCTGGCATTCTGTATGAAGTACATTGCATCAAAGAAAAATAACAGAAGATCCTGAAAGATAAAGTGTAGCCACCCTAAAGGCCTGGATGTAATGATATTGAAATAGCAGGCAGACGTCTCCGGGAAGTCGTTATAATAAGCGAGGAGCATTTCTGGTTGCAACTAAGGATGTGATGAGTCGTATAGACTCACAATACCTATAAAAACGTTTTGAAGCATGCCTCGAGTTTGTGAGGCAGTCATTCAATCCAAGGGATGATACCTTGGTGAAAGTAAAACGTAATTACTCTAATCATCTTCAAATAGAAGGTCTTCTGTTCTTGTTTGCTTTACCTATAGATTTGTTTTAGGAAGGGGTCCGCCTTGAGCAAAGCACAATTTCGCTGAAGCTTCGGCATCAATTTTCTTGCTATTATAATGGAAAAATGCTGTTTACTATCTGTAGACACATAAATTTGATTTTCAAACAGTACTTACGAATTTCAAAAACAGGCTTAGTGTTGTGTATTTGGTTACCGCCTGCTGTGGTTTCCCAGGAAACGTTCACACAAGGGAAATCATTTTGTGAAAAGATCTGTATCGAATCTTTATCGACAGCCGTAAGTCGTAAGGAGTCTTTGAACCACATAAATCTATTTGCTCGATTATTAGCAAACGTTAAGGATTGCAGTGATAAATTGCGCTTGCAGCTGCAACAGACGTGCCGCGAAACCGATCAGCGCGGACTGGCTCCAAAATGCCCCTCAGAGCGAACGCTCCTCTGTCAAATTGATGAATCCATTCTCAAACGTATACATAAAAGGAGTGAAACCGAAGCGCATACTGCGCTGGTAGGTGAAGAGCCCCCAGCCTGATGCATCTCCCGCCGTGTGTGGCAGGGATGCCGCTGAATCCGAGGGTATAGCAGTGCAACTTCCTTGGTCAGGAAAATTAGAAGTACAGTCTTGCAAGTTTTTTTTTTATAACGTAATCGCTTCAAGCAAATCATCACGTCGTCGAGACGGTTGCAAAGGCTAAATGATGATAAATTAGTTCTCGTGTCAGTTTTCTATGTATGCGCAGATTACAAATCTTAGTCCACAGAGAGTCACAGCAGACCGTCAAAACATGAACGTTCCTTGTCCATGTATTCCTCCCGTCCAAGTGTAGATTCTAGTCTCATTTCATTACTTTGAAACCCAACAAATAGGGGCAGGGATACTGGATGGCTGTCGATAAAGATTCCAAATATATGCGAAATGCTTCCCCATGTTCCGATAAAGATGAAACTTCTGCTTGTGGTGAATCTCTTAGTGGTTTTGTAGTCAAGAAACGTGTACGTCCATACCTAAATAAGGGAAGAGGTTTTTCAATCACTTTTTCTACCACGATATCTGAAAAGCAGCTGGACAGTCTCGCTTCATAGAATGAACAAAATTAGAAAGGAAGTATCTGTGTGCATGCAGAAAGCTGGCGACAACCTATGCAAAACTGCAGCTTACAAATACGGCGATATGATCCTCACAGACTGTTAAGGAAAGGGAGAAATGATCGTAATGATTCTCAGTCCCTTGCATCCAGAGTTACGTATTGGAATTGACACGCACTCGAAGTTTGAAAGTGACAAGTTTCGATGAAAACTACACATGGAGTAATTGATGTTGAGCATATGACTCGCAAGTACTCAATGAAAAATGGTGGACGCAAGTGGCCTGATCATATTTTTGTAATACTCTAGACCTTACTTGAGTAATATACAGGGAAGTAACAAATCTCAAAATAACATTACGAGATTTCTTTCTTTAGCTCACAGTGCAACTGGTCAAAGATTATACAGAAACCAGGACCTGCCTACAGGAAATGTTTTGTTACAGCTCCACATTTCTGCGCATGTTACAAAGCTTAATCCAAAGACAACGATGGTCTGTAGCAATCTAAAAGGAACCTCTAACTTACTATTAGACAGACTACATTTAACTTCATATAATCTGTATTAAAATACAGACCTCTATTCGTCCGAAGATTATGGTAACATTTTCTCCACGAATTCTTCTACGATACCAATCTCTTCATCTCAGAGCAGCACTCGTAACCAACGTCCTCAGTTATTTGCTAAATGTATTCCAGTATCTGTCTTCCTCTATAGTTTTTGCCATCTACAGCTCCCACGTAAGTCATTCCCTACTGTCTTAACAGATTTCTTATCACCATGTAACTTCTCCCTGTCAGTTTTTTCCATATATTCATTTCCTTTCCAATTCTGCGCAGAACATCCTCGTTCCTTACCAGATCAGTCCACCTAATTTTCGACATTCGTCTGTAGCACCACATCTCAAATGCTTCGATTCTCTCCCGTCCCGGTTTTCCCACAGCCCATGTTTCATTACCGTATAATCCTGTACTCCAAACGTACATCCTCAGAAATTTCTTTCTCACATTAAGGCCGGTGTTTGATAATAGTAGACTTCTCTTTGCCAAAAATGCCCTGTTTGCCAGTGCCAGTACGCTTTTGATGTCCTCCTTGCTTCGTCCGTCATTGGTTATTGTGCTACCTAGGCATCAAAATTCCTTAACTTCATCTACTTCCTGACAATCAAACATGATGTTAAGTTTCTCGCTGTTCTCATTTCTCCTACTTATCATTACTTTCGTCTTACTTCGATTTACTCTCAATCCATATTTTGTACTCATTAGTCTGGTCATTCCATTCAGCAGACCATGTAATTCTTCTTCACTTTCAATGAGGATAGCAATGTCATCAACGAATCGCATATCCTCTCACCCTGAATTTTAATTCAACTCCTGAACTTTTCTTTTATTTCCATTATTGCTTCTTCGATGTACAGATTGAACAGTAGGGGTGAAAGACTACGTCCCTATCGTACACCCTTTTTAATCTGAGCCCTTCCATCTTGTTCGTCCGCGCTTATTATTTCCTCTCGGTTCTTTTACGAATTGTGTATTACCCGTCTCTCCCTATAGCTTTGCCCTATTTTTCTCAGAATTTCGAACATCTTGCACCATTTTACATTGTCGAACGCTTTTTCCAGGTCAACAAATCCTATGAACGTGTCTTGATTTTTCTTTAGTCTTGCTTCCATTATAAACCACAACGTCAGAATTGCCTCTCTGATGCCTTCACCTTTCCTAAAACCAAACTGAGCGTCATCTAGCACATTTTATTTTCCATTCTTCTGTATATTAGTCTTGTAATCAATTTGGATGCATGAGCTCTTCAGCTGATTGTTTGATAATTCTCGTACTTGTCAGATCTTGCACGCTTCGGAATTGTGAAGCCGATATTTTCCAGAAAGTCAGATGGTATGTCGCCGGTCTCGTACATTCTACACACCAACGTAAATAGTCGTTGTTATGTTGCTACTTCCCCCAACGATTTTAGAAATTCTGATGGAATGTTATCAACCCCTCTGCGTTCATTGAGCTTAATTCCTCCAAAGCTTACTTATCTTCTGATTCAAATACTGGATTCCCTATCTCTTCCAAATCGACTCCGGTTTCTTCTTCTATCACATCAGACAAATCTTCCCCCTCATAGAGGCTTTCAGTGTACTCTTTCCATCAATTTGCTCTCTTCTCTGCATTTAACTGTGCAACACCCGTTGCACTGTTAATGTTACGATCCTTTTAATTCCACCGAAGGTTATTGTGACTTCCGTATATGCTGAGTCAGTCCTTTCGACAATCACTTCTTTCTCGATTTCTTTACATTTTTCATGCAGCGTTTCGTCTTAGCTTTTCTGCACTTCCTGTTTATTCCATTCCACAGCGACTTGTATTTCTGTATTCCAGAATTTCCCTGAGCATATTTGTACTTCCTTCGATCAACTGAAGTTTTTCTTCTGTTACCCATGGTTTCTTCGCAGTTACTTTCTTTGGTTCTATGTTTCTCTTTCCAAGTGGTGTGATTGCCCATTTTAGAGACGTCCATTCTTCTTCAACTGTACTGCCTACTGAGCTACTCCTTATTGCTGTATCTATAGCCTTAGAGAACTTCAAGCGTCTCTCGTCATTCATAGTATCCCACATCTTTGCGTAAAGATTCTTCCTGACTAATCTCATAAACTTCAGTCTACTCATCTGCTCCTGGGTACCCCTTACAATCCAGTATCTGATTTTGGAACGTCTATCTGCCCATGATGTAATCTAACTGAAATCTTTCCGTATCACCCGGCCTTTCCCAAGTATACCTTCTACTCTTATGATTCTTGAACAGAGCATTTGCTATTACTAGCTAAAATTTATTACAGAACTCAATTAGTCTTTCTCCTATCTCATTCCACTATATTCTCCTGTAACCTTTTCTTCTACTGCTTCATCTATAACCGCATTACAGTCTCCGATGAGTATTAGATTTTCATCTCCCTTTCCGTACTGTATTGATATACTTTCCCCATCTCTTCACCCTCAGCTTGCGACATCGGCATGTATACAACTATCGTTGTCGATGTTGGTTTGGTGTCGATTCTGATAAAAACAACCCTATCATTGAACTGTTCACAGCAAACACTCTCTGCCCTACTTTCCTATTCATAACGATTCGTACACTCGTTATACCACTTTCTGCTGCCGTGGCTATCACTCTATACTCATCTAATCGGAAATCGTTGTCTTCTTTGCATTTTCTTCAGTGACCCCGACTATATCTATATCTCTTTTCAGGTTTTCTATTTTCGCTACCACATTCGAGCTTGTAACATTCAATGTTATAATTTCTTTGGTTATTCAGTCTTTTTCTCATCGTCAATTCCCTTTCGCAGTCCCCTCCTGCAGATCCGAATGGGGAAATGTTCCGGAATCCTTTGCCAATGGAGCTATCATTGTAACACTTTTTAAAATACAGACAACATTTCCTGTGGATGCACGTTATGTGTCTTTAATCTAGTGGTTTCCATTGCCTTTTGCATATTCATGGCGTTGATCATTGCTGATTCTTCCGCAATTAGGTGCCTTTCATATCTCAAGGACAAAAGGGTGCCCTTCACCTCTGTCCGCTCTTCTGCCCTCTTTGACAAGGCCGTTGTCAGAACGAGGGTGACTTCTTCCGCTGGAAGCTTTCGGCCACCATTGCTGATTATTAATAAGAATTTAAGCGGCAACGGGTTTCGAACCCAGACTGAGGACGTTTTGTTCACTAATCGACGACGCTATTTCTAGACTACAGGTGGTAGCGTGCTGACTGTTAGATGTTACTTCCTACTTCTAGAAAATATCGTTTTGTTTCTAAAACTTTTTGACTTGGCTGTAGTTCTATAAAAATACAGGATTTTGTTATGACATGACGATCATTGCGTTTTTAAGTTATTCTGAACAAAAAAAATGAAAACATCCTTTGTTTAAACTTAAAACAAAATAACAGATCATTGCAGTCACTATTTTCTATAGAAAAACTCATCCCCTAAAATAAAAAAGACTGACACACAGCTGTAAACTCTTCGCCTATAGTTTGGACATTTTTGTCCCGACGGCGGTTCTAGGGCGTTCGCAAAATCTGGTGGTTCTTGTGTTAAGGCATTTGAGTGTTGCGTCACCAAACAAGCTGCCTCCAACTTAATTTAAACAGCCAGATATTAACTGCTTGGTTTATTTAGAAGAGGCTCAAAGACAGTATTTGTTTTGTTTTACGGAATAAAAACAAGTCTGAAATTTAATATTCCAATTATTACTGATAAAACGATACAACTAGTGCAACTTTCATCCGAATTGCGTTGGTGGCAGAACAAGGTGAAGAAACAATATATTGTCGCATATTTCTGACAGAGAACAATTATGGAGACAAAGACTGTTATAAAATCAATGATTTAAAGATATTGGTTTTTTGAAAACTTTGCTTTTACATATTGCAAGAACCCCCACTCATACTGAACCTCCAGAAATATCTCAGTTTAGCCCGTGAGTCTGTAGATGATGGTATAAGGAGCGTACAATATAACTGGCCACGCTTTCCCACCGGGGTTTTGCGATAATCTAGCCAGTACGTTCTTGAAATGACTTTGCTAGCGGCAACGTAGGAATTTTTCCTACCTGTTATGTCGAGATGTTCTCGTAGTTTTACGTTCCCTTGCAGAGTCGTAGCAGCGCCTTCGGATTCTGAAAGTGCAGTACTACTGTCGATGTGTTACATAATGAATCGGATGAAGTTTTGTGCAAATAATTTTTACACGGGCTGCCATTGTGGTACGTTTATCTAAGAAACACCGTAAAATGAACCTGTTCACAGTCGTTATAAGCTATCTAGTAACGGTACGAGAGCATGGTCTACCGCTTGACTGGATCGAAAGGCATCCTACCGAAAGGCATCCTGCCGGCTAGGGCGCAGAATCTGTAGCTTGAGCATACAATCGTTGTGGTTCGTATAAGATCGTATTTCTTCGGTTGTTTATTAATGTCAACGTTTCCTGACACTGTAAAGTTACTGAAAGATAACATTTATGACATGTAGATTCCTCCTGACGTCTGAGTGGCAAAAGGCAACTTTTGTTAGAAGCCGTGCGGGATTAGCCGAGCGGTCAAAGGCGCTGCAGTCATGGACTGTGCGGCTGATCCCACGGAGGTTCGAGTCCTCCCTCGGGCACGGGTGTGTGTGTTTGTCAAAAATGGCTCTGAGCACTATGGGACTCAACATCTCAGGTCATCAGTCCCCTAGACTTAGAATTACTTAAACCTAAGGACATCACACACATCCATGCCCGAGGCAGGATTCGAACCTGCGACCGTAGGATAATTTAGGTTATGTAGTGTGAAAGCTTAGGGACTGATGACCTCAGTAGTTGAGTCCCATAAGATTTTACACACGTTTGAACATTTTTTTGTTAGAAAATATTTATTCATAACAATTACTCGATTTCTGCATCGGTATCTCATCCCACTGGCTCTGAAAACGCCAGATGGCCAACCGTTTCTGCCAGCCAGTGTGGGAACCTATCGCTCGCTCCTTACTCCGTACGTATTGCACCGCTCAACATTCACCTCACATACATGAAGTAATAAAATTGGAAATAAAGTAATCTGCTCTCTTATCCGCAAATATGGGGTTCCTTGACGCTTACTGGCAGGTTATAACTGTGTACTAGACCGATACATGAAATCGGGATTTTTGCCTTTTGTGGCCAAGTGCTCTACAGACATTGTTTTTTTTTTTAAAAAAAATCACATTTTGTTCTATATTGTTAGTTGTATATGTTTGGGGCGAACACCCTATGACAGCCGTTAAAGTTCAGTTTTGAAACGTTCACTCAGTTTTTTTATTTATTTTTATTACAGAGGGCACCTAACCCTCTGACCAAACACGCTGAGCTACCGTGCAGGCAATGAGGCAATGGACTGAGCTACCCAGGCACGATTCATGATACCTCCTCACAGCTTTGCTTCCTCCAGTACCTCGTCTCCATCATTCCTAACTTCACGGAAGTTCTTCTGCAAGAGCAGTGAACAGAGCAATTGCCCGCAAGTGGCAAGGTCCCGAGTTCGAGTCTCGGTCTGCCACACATATTTAATCTGGCAGGAAATTTCAGAAAAGCGCACATTCCGCTGCAGAGTGAAAATTTCGTTCTGGAAGGGGTATCTTACAATAGGTACAAGCAAAGTAATTAGTTTTTAACTGTTCAAAAGCAGAAGCGACATAATCTCGCAAAAATTTTAACTGAAATTATAATAGTAACTCTTACGTGGCAGTCTACAGGCAGGAATATCATTTCACATAGTTCATGTCGAGTGCTCTGTGGATTTTCAACGAGGCACAAGAGTACACGCGTGGGTCTTCATCAAAACATATGTCACCACTGACCTAGAGCGACAGTCTGAGAACAAAAAATGTTTGTAATCATGGACTGGAGTACTAGGAACAAATTCTACACCAGATACACTCGCTAGAATTTCGTTATTTACATTCGCGCTACTGTGGTGAGTCTGTGCGGGATGTGAAGGATTTAGTAATTACCGCACCCTGGTAATTGCTGTGTTTCAAGCTGAGAGAAGGTGTTACCGACATTTTTTCTTGTCCTCCATTCATAATTTGTCAAAAGCTCTTGCAGTGGCTGGCTGGTCCTTATTCATTCCCTTATTCCCTAGGCGTCGCTGTTAAACGCGATGTGGTCGATTGGTAACCTCGGACCACACTGACATATTTCATTGTCTTTCCTGTCGAATCTGTGCAGATGAACTGCATATGGGCTCTTCTCCATAAAGCAATGTACCCTTCCCTGAAGGGTTTACACGGCATTCTTGAATTCACGGGAATAGTTGATGGACTATTCGGTGCGTTTCACTGTTGTTCCAGTCGTTCAGCAGTCTACCCGCTATCCAATTCAAAGGTTGAGCCTTAGTTGTTGTCCTTCGGTCTAATATTTATTCGACTTTTGTCAAATCTCCTTTCCATAAACAGCAGGACGCTGCACGAAATTCGAGAAAGACCAGTGAAGCATCGGTTGGCATGTTAAAGGCCTGTAAGTCTGAGGGCCACATCCCTCTGTGCACATACTCATATTTTCCTGTTTCACGCGCACTGAAGTCTGTGCTTTCAGGAGCATACTGCAAAACTTCTGATGGACTTGAAAATGGCATTGTTGCAGATCCTCAGCGAACAGTGTTGCTTCCTCTACGTGCGACTGTCTGTGTTGTGCGATGCTATCCTTTCCGCCCAGTTGGACTCCAAGATACGGTGTGACTGTTTGTCTGGTGATGAACATTTCTTATTTTTTTTAATTTAACCATAGGATTTCCACGTAATGGAAGTTGACCTTTCTGGAGCATGTATGTACATTCATGTTCGGATAAAATAGAACCCCTTGAACGACTGGAGATAGGACGTTCAAATTCGGAGGACATGTACATCAGCGATTCCTGCAGAAATGACTAGCATGTGTCCTGTTGCCTAACAGGCACAGGGTCTGCCAAGGGCTCTGATAACTTGTTCCATGTGTGATAGCATCGACGCGAATACGGCGTATATCCTGTGGTGTATCCATCCATGATGCACTCACCTGGTGCCAAAGCTCATCTGTGATGGTTGGCAATGGGCCACAGCGCTGCACCCGTCGTTTTACCATACTCCACACATTTTCGATTACCGACAAGTCAAAGGTAGGCGGAGAAATGGACGACGCGAATGTAGCCCCTGATAGTGTACGATGTGTTCCACTGTCCATCTGTTGCGCCACAGCAAAGGAGGATGCAGATCTGTCCTGCAATGCAGTTCGGACGAGGTGTCGATCTTCTCCAGAGGTAGTCGGGTGATGTGAGCTGACCCATCTCGTCGTGCTCTACGGCCTTCCGTGAACCATTCTGCACACACCTGTCGCACTGCCGAAACACTTCGTCCTACGCAAACAGCAATTTTCCGGATGCATGCACCACATTCTCACATATCAATAATGCGCCCTCTTTCGAACTCATTTGACGGTATAATTCGCGCATACGTCTACGAGTCATCCTGCATGTCTGTTCAAGTCACACCCATCCATTACCTTCGGTTTATAGCGACAACAAGAGCTGCAGGCACATTTTACAGGTAGGTGGTGTTGGTGACGCGATATCGATGTGGACCTTGAACCTACGAGCCGACATGGTTCAAATGTTTATCATTTCTGCAGAGCATACGAATGTACATGGCTTGTGCATCTGAACGTCCTATCTCTAGTAGTTCAGGGTGTTCTGATTTTTTCCTGAACATGAGTGCAGTTGTTTGCGAGTTTATGGTTATTTGTTGTCTACGCTTCTTTGCTGTATGCGGGAGAGGATCTCATTCACCATTCCTCATCTCCTGAGTTCCCCGACACCACAGCCAAGAATCCGACCCCTTTTGGCAGACTTCTTTTTTATCACTTTCTATATGCTGGCTGATTATTCCGCAACTCACCCCCTACAGTAATCGATGAGCTCCAGCATAGACACTGTGGTACCAGTAGTTCAAGCATATTGGCGAACAATGCAGGCCATGACGACATATCAAATGGTTTCGCGATGTCTATGAATACTGCAATTGTACACTTTTCATCGTATGTATGTTCCTTCAGTGACCTTGTTAAACGTATCTCCAGTAAATTCCCTTCCATAGGCACAAACTGGCACTGATTGAGCACATAAAGCTCCGAGTGCGAGTGTAGTTTGTCAGCTGTTTCCATAACTTTCGCAAAAGTGTCATTGAAACAAATTCTTCTATGGCTTTTGGGGCTAGACAGATCTCTATTCTTAGAAGTCGTTATTGTTACAACATTTGCTAGTTTCTAGGTGGCAGCCACCACTGTCATTGAAGGAAGGGAACAATTTGTACTTGCAGCTGTTTTAGAAATTTGCCTTAAGTACAGCTGGAGCCAGGTGGTAAGGTACATGCTTGGAGGGGTGATAGTACCAGTGATTCTGAACTACAAACCTATGGGGAAGAGGACTAATACAGATGATAGCATGTGATACATTGTGATCTAATGTTTTGTTTGATTGTGAAGTTTCCTCACAAAAGTTTTTCAAAATTTCCACCGACAACTGCAATGCATTTTGCAGCTGTTGTAGACAGTTGTTGTGTTGCTAACCTTAGCTCATTCGCATGATGCATTACTTGAGCACACGCATGTAAAGAAGCGATCGAAAAGTCCCTCCTTTGTGTCCATTCTGCGGTTGTAGACTTATCTCTTAAGCCAATCCCACTAACAGTGATCTAATGGAGTAAGATCGGGTGTTTGTTCGTAATCACCAATATTACAACCCCCCAAAGCCTCTACCTTTCCTCCTGTATATACGGTCCTGGAGATTTTTCCATTTTTCAATTTCTTTATGGCTACGGTTACCTCCTCTACAGCTAACGATAAAGTTATCAAATTACTGGTATACTCGTTATGTAGTGGATATCTAACTTGTCTGTATAGTTATCGTTTAGATCAGGGGTCTCAGACATTTAGCCTGGGGGCCGCACTGACACTTCTGCTAAGTCCCAAAGGCCGATGTCTAGCTATAGTCTGTCTACGTTTTCTTGATATTTGATACCCCAGTACAGCTCTGAACTCCTCGTTACAACTCAGAAGTTTACGTGACTCTTACCATTGCTGCCAGGTTCTACGAGCTGACCCTGAGTCTCACTGCTGTAGTCATTATGTAGTGAATTGTTTTTTGTTTGATCTTGAGCTGTGACCTTCATTTCATTTCATATACATTGTCATAAGTAAACACCACTAGTAAAGGTCACATTAACGCCCGTTCACGATACCTTGTTAGAGGACCAACGTTAATAGGAACTGAATACCTTACATGTTTGTAGGCAGGGAAACAGTGATAATTTCAGCCTCTTAATTCCGTCAGGAAGGGAAACCGGGAATGGCTTGACCGGCCGTGATTTTACACACTTAATTCACTGGTAGAGCACAAATTTATTTCACAGTTTCAATCACATACCAGCCAATTAAGCTTTTATTTATTTTTTAATTAATTAGAACGCCAAACAACAAGAGTCTCGTTTAAAATTCAATTCCAATTTAAGTAACTTCCAGCAAATTTAAAGCTAACTATTATCCAAGATGATTTAATATTCTTTAAGGCAAGACTTGCCCTATACCTATGACTCAGAATGCAATAAGAGTAAGGCGTAAAATGGGCAGACGTAAATCTAAACAACAGTACCGGAGCAAATCAGATTGGCCTTACTTATCAAACGGTCAGAATAGAACACGATCTAAATTTGACTGATTAAATAAAACCTGAAACCACTTATACGATATCTAGGTAAGACAATTTGTAACCAAGAAACACACATCAATGGAACATTTAATACATTTTCCAATAACAGAAGAATAATTAAGTTACCACAGATTAAGGGGTCCCAACATGTATCAAAATTCGCTTAAGGTAAAGGCCGCAATTTAACGGATCCAAATTCACAATTATTCCACGTATAAACTTAACATGAGAAGATACATCATGGTGTGGTTGCGTTTGGAGGAAACAGCGCGATAGACAGACAGCGGCGAGAGCTGCCAAATGTATGCACTCCAAATGACGTAATCAGCTGGCTAAGCAAGCCGACGGGGACCCGATCCTAGGTACCACGTACCAGAAATGGAGTACAAGAAATTATTAACGACAGTTTCCTGCAGCACAAATAACTTTAGACAGAATTCCAACACATAACCGTGCGTGAAATAGATAACTCCTATGGTAAAATTAATTGCCTGAACTCTTACGAAAAACCATGACAACTTAACATCGTTTTCGTAAGTCAACCAAAAGATTTAAGAAATCAGCTACAAATATTTTTCAAAATTAATTGTACCAATAAGGTAGTAGTATGAGAAAAATTTTCCTTTGTAGCAAACCAATAAAACAGCCGCAAGGATAATCGCATGACATTAAAAGCTCGTCAGTACGTACATTACTCGATAACGGTTCGGAGAGAACAGATGTGTCCTGGAATAGACTAAAATTTATCTGAGGTACTCACATAAAACATGCGCACTATATATTTTCTTAGCCAGCATAGACCTTTAGGATTAGATTCAAAGAAACCAGAACAACAAAAGCAAATTATAAATAGGCCAATAAAATCGCAAAACATGCACATATTGTGACAAGAACAATTGATCGTCCGTGGTAATTGGTAAAACTAAATATTTCACTACGCCTCCAATTGAAAATGACATTGCCATTCACTTACTTTAAATATCAGAAGAATTAAGAGGAGGCGGAAAAGAACGGGCGACGCATTGAGGTGTAGCGCCGTATAACGGTCCTGCCTTGGAGGCGGTTAAGTGGGAGATGTGTCTCAGAGCTGGATAGTGACGGATGGTGACGCGAGACTGGACGCGCACGTAGTTTATGTATCAGCCGATAGAGGACAGTATTGGATAGGGGGACTGTGATTTTAGTTTCGATTGTGCACACTAGAATGCACTAAAGTAACAGAATGTTTTTCATTAACTGTTCTAGTATTTTCATAAAGTGTTATTATGTCTTTTTGTGTATGTAAAATGTTATAAATGTGTTTTAGCAGTATGAATGATGCGTGAGTGTGGATTAATGTTAATATGAAGATAATTGTTTAACGAGTTATGCAGTAGGATTTAGTGTGGGAACATTTCCTAGAAGTATGGATATGGACAAAGGGGATTTTTGTAGAATAGATTTGTAAAGTAAGTCTATGGTAAAGGGAAAGATAATTAAGGTATATATGACAATAGTAAATAACTTTATGCATTAGAAAAACTTCAGCATATTAGATAATTACGTCGGTAAAAAGTGCAGTCATTAAGTTTACTATTTTGCGATTGGTTATGGATGAAAAGCGCGGACTGACGCGGGAGAATGTTATTTTGCTATTGGCTGTTGAGTAAACGGACCAATGGTAAAGCAATATTCTTCGCGCGCCTTTCTCTGCTGGCAGAGAAGACTTAGAGTATTCTAAAGAAGAGTCGGAGCCTAACCATGAAAGAAATCGGACGTGTGTAGTAGTAGTTCCGATGGAAACGATAAGTTGCCGCATATAGCAGTGTTTCATACATCAAAAATGTTGTAAAGTGACGGCATAATTATTCCGATGCGTGTGTAGAAATTTCGGAATTTTTAAGTGAATTTTGTGACGAGAAAAGACATATTTTCCGCGTGGCGTATTGAGCAGGTCGGTGGCTAAAAACTGTGACTGCATTTGGTACCGACAGACTTGATAATTGGCGAGCACTATCAATCAAAAACAATCTGTATTTTTGTAGCTATTAAGTTTTCGGGAAATGCGACACCATAAACTTGCTAATGTGAGTGAAAGGGATTGTAAGTGACTGTGTTAAGACTAGCATGGGCTTGGCAGTGATATTTGTTCAATTTGTTCAACTAAGTTTCAGAATATATTAACTGAGGACAGAATTTCCAACCTTTCATTTCATGTTTCTCCCGAAATGTAGATTAGTGACTTTAATTGCAGCCTGGTTCACGTCGAAGTACATTAGGTTTCACTCGGCTTTCCTACTGATGATCTGCTGAGACAATGTTCACAGGTAGCTGCGGGTCCGTCGTAAAGGGACGAAAACAACCGCGCCGCCGCAGCATCTACTAATGCACAATGCCAATCTTCAAAATAAGCTTTATTCTGCAACATGGTGCTTTAGGCTGGTTAAAGGTTCACAAGCGCCGCGGATACGCAAGGTTAACACATAAAACAAACTGAGTTATCAGCCAATGAATCAGTCTAAAATGCCCACCAGATCTTGAGCTACGGATACCATGGAGACACCGTCATCCATACGAACAAACAGAAGGACGACAGACCAAAATAGTGAAAACTGTCCTCAGGCTCGGCGCCCTTTTGATTAATCACAGCACAAGCCACACCGGTACTCGATAAATTACACTGGGTAACATGACCCTAATATTGGACGTCCGCCAACATTTAACAACATGGCGAAGAGGACCCCACAGAACACACGTTACAGCTTCGTTCCTCAGCTCATACTGTCCACCACGCCCGCAGCCGTCACACCAGAGGGCGCTGCGCTCCAACAGAAGCATGTTAGTCAAAGATCGTAACAACAGTGACATCGATAGGTTGCGAGAAAGCCGCCGTGGCTCAACGAGTACCGCACATGTTTCAGATTTCACTCGCGGATTTCTCTGTCGCACAGGTCGAAACCACTGCGTGTCTGTCAGTGAGTCAGTCGTGACAGTCTGATATGCGTATAAAGCCGATGTTGTTGTGTTCAACATGAATTTGTATCGTAACTTTTACAATGTGTCTATTAAGCAGTGCGCTCACAAGCCGAAACACATGTGCGAGCAGCAGATAATCGTTTCGTGAAGGAAACTAAGCTGAAGTTCACTGACAGGACGTAGTCGTACAGTTCCAAACAAAGGTACAAATGATGGTGTCTTTCATCTGAAAAGTAAGTAAATGTTCAACGACATGTAATATACATATTATATACCAATAAAAGTTTAGCTTTTTAGGGATTTGTTGAAAAGGTTAATATTACTTTCGTGGGGTCTTGTTTGATTGTTCGCCTCTGTCTGTTGACCGTCCCAATACTTCTCAGGACTGGCATGTTTAAAACACTGTTTTCAATCACATGTTAAAGCAGTGTTTAATAGAATACGGAATAAATTCATTTTTACGTATTTTACCCTACTATAGGGTGAACTTCACTTGAAGAGGTCGGGGGCACCACATCTCACCAGATCTCACCCAGGGGGCAGGGTAGGGGGTTCAGATTTTAGAGAAAAACCCTCACGGTAACGTCCCATTACTTCCGCGCTTCATTATCATCGCAGCAAGTGGTCAGAAAGTAGGGTAAGCTGCATATTGTGTCAGCACTGTTAGATATCTTGCCACTGCAACACTCCTCCCCAAGCGGCGGAAATAGTGATTACCTCTTCGTTACCTGCGGTGACAGCTGGCATGACTCAAGAAAAAATGGACGGACCATAGTTCATAATTACAACAATTTTCGTTTCAGGACTAGACGGTGTTTGGAATATCTATGGTACATGGAACGTGGGTGACTCCACTCCGCAGTTTCTGTAGGCTCTTACGGGCAAGAGTCCAGGTCATTTCATTGTCGCTGTCATAGCCGATGTGTGTTCTGTGCTTTACGTATTGTTACCACAACTTCGGACAATGCTAAATGTATAGTAGTGAAGTCTTCCGGAAAGCAGAGAAGATAAGTGCAGTAGTACAGCACCATCTTCTCAGCAGCTGCAACACCTACAATCTAAATATCTAAATATAGTGGGACTCGTGTGTTTTGTGAATACTGTTCCTTACTGAAGATAGTGTGTATTTAACAGCGAGAATTCAATTTAATTAAAATTAAAATTTTGAACATGGGTGTGCTTCAGCGACAGTGCGTGAAAGAGCTTCAATGTATTGATAATAACAGCCAACCAAGTACAGGTTTATTAAACCTTGACCATGGTTTCGACAATTTTATGACTATCTCCTTCAGGAGGTATTGTACACTTGACAGCAAAAAAAGTGGGTCACTGGCGAATACAACCAGCATAACGTAGCAGTGTTGCAGGTCCTCTAAACACCAAAACCCCGTGGGGTACAGTCGTTTGACTACACACAATGAATACCGCAAGAGACTACTAAGAGACCAAAGGTCTTTATGGCAGTCAATCTAAGTGTCAACTAATATCGTCATACAAAACTATTAGAAAACACGTTCTTAGCGATGAGACACCCCATATCACTTATAAACTAACCTTAATTACAACAAGTGACATTCCAAAAGTTCACAGAAAACGGATTATTTTACATATATCGTACAGTAATCCTTAGTCAAAATTAAATACTTGAGACAATATTTGGAGTTACAAAGCTGTACGGCAACTGGAAAAAAGTTTTTCGCTCTCTAAAAGGTTTTCCGTCCACGTGCTGAAGGTCGCTCAATGGCGAGTGGCCCTGGAAACTGGATATTGGACGAACCAGTAGAAAAACGCGATTAACGGCAACAAGCACTCTAGGGAAATCTCAACATTAACAGCGAATCGCCAGTAATGTCATTGTTCTCGTAACACATCAACAGCTACGTATACACAAATTTAAATTTTAAATGACATGACCAACGTCGTCGTTCTGGACCTGGATTCAAAGCCAGCACCTAAAGCCATTGCTAACTAAGCTAAGCTTTGTTTGTGCCATATTGAGACCGGATCACTAGGCATAAAGAGACGTGAAATATAGACGTTTTCACCAGTATCAGTTATCAATTCAGATCCTGAAAGTAAATGACGAAAATGTTTGTACTGAACTGGGAATCCTGGCATAACAGTTACCGTCCTGGGAACTACCCCCAAAGACGTTTAATATGGTGTCATTCACAAGGAACAAGGCATGCTCATGTTTAAAATTGAAATGCCATCATATAAAGCTTCTGATATGGATCCGAACCCAGCACTTAATCGGATTGTTAACGAAGTACAGTCATGCTCAAAAACCGAGCGAGGAGGCGCAGTGGTTAGACACCGGACTCGCATTCGGGAGGACGACGGTTCAATCCCGCGTCCGGCCATCCTGATTTAGGTTTTCCGTGATTTCCCTAAATCACTCCAGGCAAATGCCGGGATGGTTCCTCTGAAAGGGCACGGCCGACTTCCTTCCCCATCCTTCCCTAATCCGATGAGACCGATGAACACGCTGTCTGGTCTTCTTCCCCAAAAAACAGCCATCATGCTCAAAAGTATCCGAATGACCTGGATTGCATTTCGCCTGATTCCCATGCAACCCACATAACGCAGCTGTCTAGCTGGTCCTCTAATCACTCCTTGATACAGTCGTTTGACTATTGAAAATGGTTCCAACAAATCACCACTTTTTACACTGCTCTGTATCGGAATAACTCAGGATATAAAGTAATACCACGATGCTAAAAATATCAGGGAACACCTCATCACAGATAAGATTGTCCTTAAGGCTTGTAAGCTCACATTTATTGCAATAACTGACATACCTGAGATGTTAGCACTCTCATTATTACGTCAGACAGGTAATGCACGTAGTAAGTTCGTCGTATTCATGATTTCTTCTTCAAAGTAACATACCATACTTGTTATTTAACACAAAATGTCATTAAAAATTTACGTTATTCATGAGCAACTAGTTGACAATATGTATGAACTTCAAATGACACGACGAACCGTCTCGTTCTGCATTTGGATTCAAACCCAGGTAGTGCAAACTGAGATTTCAAGACTGACGGAAATTAACAGTCATTCCTGACTAGGCATACAGAGAGTGATATACCTTGATTTTAGACAGTATCAGTTAACAAATATCAACTTTAAATTACCTAATGTAAACATTTTTAACGGTCGCGAATTCCTACCCAGCATCTATTATCCCTGTTAACGAACTAAGAGAGATGTTAAATACTGCTTCTTCACAAGAAATTTACTTGAAATGCAGTGAGGTAAAGCTTTGTGTTGGACAGGGATTCGAACCCAGAACCTAATCGGATTGTTTTCGATGCACAATCAACTTTGACATATCGGATTTTCTCGACAGTAGCTAGATGTATTAACTGAAATGACGAGACGAAACATTAATTTTTTCCTCCCCAGGACTCCAACCCGGAACGTATCGCTGTTATATTCTAGAGGAAAGGAACGTTAAGTATGGGTTTGTTACATCAGCAGCGACATGTGAGCATCTTTGAACTAGAAATAATATGACAAGGAGTTCAGTGCTGACTGAGAATCGAACCCCACACGTATCGTTGTTGACTACACACAAAGAGACGACACTTACCGAATTTTTCTCCATCAGCAGCTCGGAATAACATCCTTGAACTTACAGTGATGTCGCAAATATTTCTGTGTCTCACTGAGAGGCATAAACGTCAGATATCGTTAGAGTTGACAACGAATGAAAATGCATTAAAAATTAAAATTATTATCCACCAGCAGATAGGTGTTCTCATGCTAGAGTTTGATAATACATAGTGAAAAGTTTAGTGCTGGACCAGGATTCCAACCCATTCAGGCGTAATATGTAGAGATGTTGAGGAATCTGCAGTTTTGAACAAACAACAAGTTGTAGTCAAGCTGTATTGTCACGAAGGGATCAAATTCCGCGTTAAGGGCGGTCTGAGTTGCATTCCCAGTTCAGAACCAATTTTATCGACATACAGAAGCTCAAATAAAAGATGGAATAAGTGTCCTGTGACCATACACAGTGTTTGTTTCGTCACTAGAAATAAATAAGTAGTATAAGTAAGGTTACTGGTGATAGAGTTTCTACATGTCGCCACTCCTTACTTTATTGTGGTTCCACCTAACGTCTACTTGGTAGAGAAGGAATATCATGTTTAATATGATTTTCAGACCACAATGACATTATACCTTCTTCACTTGGTGTATCCAGAAGAGAATAGAATCTGCCTCTCCCCATCAAAAAACATCGGCGGAAGTTGGAACCGAACCGAGACCAACATCATATGAAACTATCATCAGTCCAACGGACCGCCAAACCCTCTTCTCTATGAGTAACTTCTGTATCATAAACCGTTGCGGCACACAAGATAGGAATTCTGACACACTGGCTCCCTGTAGTGGTTTGCAGGATGTTCAGTACATTCATTTACTTGGTTGACCGAATCGCCATGAACTAGCTGCCTTGGCTATCCAGTGCATACATTCGACTCTATTTTGTAATCACCGAAATAAAGTCAAATAACTGCCACCTACACAGAACTGCCAACAGCGTAGGATGCAGAAATTTAAATAGGAAGTGTTCCTTTCCATTTGAGCTACTCTATTGCGCTATCTGTTTGTTGAAACCATCGTGCAGTGCAAAAGAAATGCTGTAACTGTCTGTCTCTCAGAAGTCTAGATCCGACCATATGCATTATCTCACAGCACTGTGGAATGCCGAAGCTCTGGAGGAACTGTTGTGCACTTCCTTCGGTGGTGTAGCTACGTCACAGCTAGTAGCGTAACGGTAAGCGTCGCGCACTGTTGATAAGACGTCGCGTGTTGTATTACATTCGTTACTACATTTTTTTTAAACGCAATTCTGTTGTCTGCTGAAGTTATCAATTTAATGGAACTTTGAACATAATTCTCTTCACTTCTCAACCCAAAATAGTCGCATGTGGAAAAAGCTAAGTTCTGCGTCATTTTGTTCTTTTCAGGTTTAATAGACGGCCAGGCAGCAGATGCGTCTCGAAGCTTTTGTATTATGTATGATTAGAGCGCATCGTGCCAAAAAACGCCAGAAAAGTATTTTCTACATTAGCTGTCGCCTGGTAGTGTCATTTTATTCTTCTTCAAACCTTGTTTGACAGCTTCAACTCAGAACAAGTTTTCTACATGCATGTAATCAATAATCTGCATGTGCATTGTCAGACTGTTATAGATAACATCAGGAATTCTCATATATCGTTGATGATTAATTTCTCTCTCATGTTTAGTATTGTTTTAACAACACTAAAAGAAACCTTACGAAAACTGTGCACTGTATTGTAAGAAATGAAATAAAACTACCCACGATAACCTTACGATGGAAGTCTGTTTTAACAAAACTGAGTATCTGTACTCAAGTGTGCCTCCATCTGCACGAATTAGTAAAACACTACTCACTTGGATTTTGATTGGGTCTATGTTTAAATGGTATGCTGTGTCACACTCAACAGGTGTGCAAATGTGGCATTTCATAAATAAAGTTACGTATTCCTAGAAACCCAAAATTTTCTTGTCAGCAGCGGAAAGAGGCGTTACCTGTTGTGCAGCATTGTAAGTTTTTCACCATTGCACTGTGAGCTGAAAGTACTTTCTTACAGTATGCTTATCGATGTTTGATCTGACTGCTTGCAGCTCTTACACAGAAGGAATAAAAACGTTACGTTCAGCGAGGCTGGAACCGCGAACCAAACAGTCTTATTTCCACAGGTCAGCACGTCAACACAGAGCTAGCGGATATACACTCCTGGAAATGGAAAAAAGAACACATTGACACCGGTGTGTCAGACCCACCATACTTGCTCCGGACACTGCGAGAGAGCTGTACAAGCAATGATCACACGCACGGCACAGCGGACACACCAGGAACCGCGGTGTTGGCCGTCGAATGGCGCTAGCTGCGCAGCATTTGTGCACCGCCGCCGTCAGTGTCAGCCAGTTTGCCGTGGCATACGGAGCTGCATCGCAGTCTTTAACACTGGTAGCATGCCGCGACAGCGTGGACGTGAACCGTATGTGCAGCTGACGGACTTTGAGCGAGGGCGTATAGTGGGCACGCGGGAGGCCGGGTGGACGTACCGCCGAATTGCTCAATACGTGGGGCGTGAGGTCTCCACAGTACATCGATGTTGTGGCCAGTGGTCGGCGGAAGGTGCACGTGCCCGTCGACCTGGGACCGGACCGCAGCGACGCACGGATGCACGCCAAGACCGTAGGATCCTACGCAGTGCCGTAGGGGACCGCACCGCCACTTCCCAGCAAATTAGGGACACTGTTGCTCCTGGGGTGTCGGCGAGGACCATTCGCAACCGTCTCCATGAAGCTGGGCTACGGTCCCGCACACCGTTAGGCCGTCTTCCGCTCACGCCCCAACATCGTGCAGCCCGCCTCCAGTGGTGTCGCGACAGGCGTGAATGGAGGGACGAATGGAGACGTGTCGTCTTCAGCGATGAGAGTCGCTTCTGCCTTGGTGCCAATGATGGTCGTATGCGTGTTTGGCGCCGTGCAGGTGAGCGCCACAATCAGGACTGCATACGACCGAGGCACACAGGGCCAACACCCGGCATCATGGTGTGGGGAGCGATCTCCTACACTGGCCGTACACCACTGGTGATCGTCGAGGGGACACTGAATAGTGCACGGTACATCCAAACCGTCATCGAACCCATCGTTCTACCATTCCTAGACCGGCAAGGGAACTTGCTGTTCCAACAGGACAATGCACGTCCGCATGTATCCCGTGCCACCAAACGTGCTCTAGAAGGTGTAAGTCAACTACCCTGGCCAGCAAGATCTCCGGATCTGTCCCCCATTGAGCATGTTTGGGACTGGATGAAGCGTCGTCTCACGCGGTCTGCACGTCCAGCACGAACGCTGGTCCGACTGAGGCGCCAGGTGGAAATGGCATGGCAAGCCGTTCTACAGGACTACATCCAGCATCTCTACGATCGTCTCCATGGGAGAATAGCAGCCTGCATTGCTGCGAAAGGTGGATATACACTGTACTAGTGCCGACATTGTGCATGCTCTGTTGCCTGTGTCTATGTGCCTGTGGTTCTGTCAGTGTGATCATGTGATGTATCTGACCCCAGGAATGTGTCAATAAAGTTTCCCCTTCCTGGGACAATGAATTCACGGTGTTCTTATTTCAATTTCCAGGAGTGTATATGGTTTGCGCCTTCCTCTTACGAGGCCAATAGTGGCTAGAACTCGTAAACCGCTATTTGAAGGACGAGATTAGTTGCGATTGCCACGTTCAATGACTTTGCTGGGCTGAAAACCGTAAATTTACAATCTTCTGTTACACCTCAAGCGATAACAACTCAGGTTATTCAATGGAAATGACACGAGAAATCAAGTGAACTTTGAGGGCTTAATTCCGTGCACACCAGGAAGTAACTCGTCGATCACAGAGTTGCCAAACATACCTTGCGTTGTTGTCAAATCTCAGTTACATTGCGAGCAGGAAGAAGACGAACCGATGTGATCCTACAGCGGGCTGGGAAGTGACCATAGCTGGCGCCTCAAAGACGCGGCTGCTACGGCCTGGAATACGTAATGCGTCTGATTCGCATTTCTGTAACTAGGTTTAGGGACTGGAGCTTAGTTGCTAATAATACTCAGAACTGACTGCTACTAAGCATAATAAATCAGTAACTCTTATAGTAGTTCTCATATTTCTTTCGTAACTGTACTCAAAACTAAGAAACTCATTCACGGACGTTTTTGTGCCTCGCCGATAGTCGAGCACAACAAACAAATAAAAATAAAAAGAGAATGTGTGTGTGTGTGTGTGTGAGAGAGAGAGAGAGAGAGAGAGAGAGAGAGAGAGGGTAAAAAATTGTTGTAAAGAAATTGAATACTGGTATGTAAAGAAATCTTTCATTAAAATGACTCGTTCCACATCATTACGAAATGTCGTATTCATGATCTATGGAACAAGTATTAATCTTATCTAATCTAATCATATCATATTGCTGAATATCCATGAAGAGTCATGAAGTACCGAAATTTTCGATTATATCAGTAACCAAATCTAAACTTGAAAATAAAAGACGACAGTTTTTGTAATAAACCGGGACTCCTATCAAGACCCTTTCATCCCTGTTAACTAACCATGAAAGATGTCAGATATACGTCAATTCAGAAGTAGCGAAGTGTGTATGAATTTAAAGATGAAGTGCATGATGTGAAGTTCTGTGACTGAGATACGAACCCAAGACGTAATCGGATTGTTAACTAAGTAAAATCAAATGTTACGTATCGGTTTTTCTTGTCAGCTGCTAGGTGTTTAATCTAAAATAAGGACACAAATTTTTGTGCCTGAGCGACAATCGAACCGCACTCCTATCGTTCTTCTTTATTGTCCACGAATATTGCTTAAGTATCAATTGCTTGCTCACCAACAGTAAGATATGTGCGTATTTGTCCAGAAATTGTTGGCAGCATGAACAGACATTAAAAATGCACGTTAATTTTCACTAGCAAGCCGGTGTGCACGTGATAGGGCTTGAAATGAAATTACGAATATTTTTGTACTGGATCAGGATTCGGACCCACATATTTACCTTTGGAGGAGACCTAGAGAAGACTGCAGTCTTGGGAAAAGGAATGAAATGATTGAACTACACTGTTCCGAGAGATTCAGATCCTCGAAAGAGGAGATACGAATTCGAATCACAGTCCAGCACCAAATTTTTCAACGTTTCTAGTTCAATCAAGTACAAGTAAAATAAGAGCCCTGTTCCTTTAGACGGCTATCAGTTCATCAAATAAAAAAAAAATTTCTGATGTAAATAAGTTTACTGGTGACAGTATTTCTGTTTACCCTGATCTCCACCTATGTCATTTTCCAACGTAAACCGGCTCTGCCCAGTTTGGAATGAAGGAACGTGATGTTTAATGCGGATTCTGGATTATAACAGCTTTCTCTTGAGGTCACCAGAGGTAAAGTAAATCTGTTTGTGCCTCTTAAAGTAAATGCCTGAACCCACGCATTGCACTTGTGATAGTTCGTTCCACCAGATCATTGTGGCCACATTTCCCAGCTCCAGGAGTGTGCTGTAATGGATGATGTGCTTAGCTTACTAAACTAGTCACGGTGGGAAAAAAGCGAGTCTATTAAACGGTTAAGTAGAAGCAAGCTTCTGACGTGGAGATTATGCTATTCTCATGTCAGCAGGATGTAAAGACTCTTCTAGGCGTCATAGCCTCGATTTGAAACCATTTTGAAATTTTCACTAATTCAGGAAATTTCTTAGTTCGAGAAAATCCACTGTGAAGTGTGAAGTTACCGGATAATTCGATTATCACCGTCATTATTACTATCATTTTCATTCTGCTGGCACACATGTGCTTGAAGATCATGTAAGTCCTTTTGGTCATTATAGAAGTAGTTGCCCAAGAACAAGTTCTTTCCCTGTCTACGGAATCCTATTCATGTTAATATCAAACATCTGCAATTACTCGTAGATCACATTAAAACTAAAGTAATTGATGAAAACGTTACTTGATAACGAAAACGCGCTGCCTTTCTTCATTTACTTGCGCCTAGAAATGGCTGTCGAATACTGCCAAACCAAAAGCCAAGGGATCATACTCCCTTCCAATATACGTCGCTGTCGGTTCTTCCATATGATTTGGTCGACGTGACCTGTTTCAAGTTGTGTATGGCACAGAATGTTTTAGAAAATCAATTGTTTTCCTTTGCAATAAACAGAAAGATTTTCATTCTAAGCTATCCAAGTCCACAATTTTCGCAATATTAGTTCAAATTTAATATTCGTTTCCATAATGTAAGGAAAGTATTTCACAGTTGCAAGACCCGCATCCGACTCACTGTCCTTACACTTAGTCGCTGGCCATAAATTCTAGCTCAAAGTGACGCCAGTTTAAGTAACCTAATGTAGCGAAGACTGTTTGCCAGTGCTCTTCCTCACCGGAAAATATGCAGTTAACTCATTGGGCTCCATAAGAACACTGCAACAGTAATTTCTGTGTGTACGCAATGCATACGTATTGTAGAATTTAGTGGTGCTTTCTCTTCCACTTCTGTGTACAATATACCTGACCGAAACGAACCCTTTATCATTACAGGCCCTGGGCGGTGCAACATCATATTGACAAAAGTAATGTTCTTATACTGACAAAAAAAATGGTTCAAATGGCTCTGAGCACTATGGGTTTTAACTGCTGTGGTCATCAGTCCCCTAGAACTTAGAACTACTTAACCTAACTAACCTAAGGACATCACACACATCCATGCCCGAGGCAGGATTCGAACCTGCGATCGTAGCAGTCACGTGGTTCCAGACCGTAGCCCCTAGAACCGCTCGGCCATTCCGGCCGGCGCTTATACTGACAACCTCATTGATCGTTTTACCCGCTTTTGTAATCATTTAAGTAAAACAGCATGACCTTAGAGTGGGAGACATTTCGTCCCCCTTTTCCTTCTGTGAAATTTGTTAATAAGCTTTTTGCCTTCGACCCAGCGAAATGCGGCAGAGTACGGCTGGTAAACGATTTACAAACCACGATTTAGTGCCATTAACATGATTTCTTTAAACATTGGCGTAGCTGAAGGAATTTAGTTTCTTCTTAAATAGTCTTATGCAGCAACGTTCACAGATATCTCAAATAGGAAAAGCTCTTTATCCAAGTACGAAGGTTGTAAAACAAACTTCCAACAGTTTGTGTCAGGTTGATCTTTTCGTCTGATAGCACTGCGTAAGTATTTTGTGTAAGAGGTGTTAAAGTAGTGTTCCTGTAGCTGTGGTAATCATTGGTAGAAAACGAGTTCCACACCAATGGGGACAGTACTGATAAGTACCTAAGTCTGCGTTCATCCACAAACAGAGGCGTATTTGTAATACTGAAGCTAGACTAGGTATCCTTGTCTTCCTTGACGTATACGAGGGTAATCCCAACGGTAAGGTCTCCTAAGAGACACGCAAGTGCCAACGCGGGCACAAACGAGAGATCCTTAATTTTAATGGCAAGCAGCAACCACAGTGTTGACGGCAAGGTGATAAAGAGCAAGACTATGGATACGAAAGTCTCAGGTTCGATCCCTCACCAGTCCCACGATTTTTATGTGCCGTTTTACACATATTTCCCCTGGGGCAGTGTTTGTTGATGTGAAAAATGCCGAGTTGCACTGTGGTCCGAAAGCCACGTAAAACTGTAGGTTCCCCTATTAACTGGCTAGGTAAGTCAACTCAAAGGTCGGATGAAAGCAACAGCATACCACCTCCAACAAGTCCGTGCCCATTAAAGCACTGTGGTGTTCAAACGACTCTTGCGACTGATGACTGCTTTACTTTCTATGGGATCCAAAACTAATGATCTTCGGGTTATTAACATTTTTGTGTTTTCATGCTGTAGCTTTGATACCAGTAAACGTTAAGTAACCGACCGACCACTGTCACCGCTCGAGTTGTCAAGGTGGTAGACGACGATGCTGTCGACCCCAGTTACAATTTTGGCCATGGCTATGTTTCAGTCGAATACCTCTATGGGCCTTTCTGCGTATTTCAAGATATAGCTTTATACACTTGGTACGCTTCCAAATTGATATTTGATAGAGCTGTATTTAGCAACATGAATCAGATATGTTTTCCGTGCAATATATCGGACAACACGTCAGTGCAGCGAGATTTCGTTTATGTGTTGCGCATGGTGCAAGAAATATTTGTATTTTGCTTGCTTCTGTGATAGGTTTCACCCCACTGAATGCGAGCAAGTTCACGAATAGACTCTCAATAACTGTAATTACGCAATAACACACTTAAAAGTTGTATTTTGTATTATGTAGCCCGATGAAAATAACTGTAAACAGGTTATATGCCTATTTGCTTATTATCGCGCTTCTCGATGCTTTCCTCAAAAAATTAAAATAAAAATAAATAGAGAGAGAGAGAGACAGAGAGAGAAAACAGAAATGTATTTCAAATATCAGCTCAGTGACGCCATGTTCGTGTCGTGATGTAAAGCAAGGATAGCTGATAGGTAATATCTCGTTGTACTAGCGATATGTATGGCTACAGGGTTCCTTGTTTTCTCTCTGCAAACAACTAGAACAGAATTCAGTAACAATGTGGTAAGAACACCTACTCAGTGTGCCAATTAAACATTCAGCCATTCTTGGTTATTTTGTTAATCGTCTGTAATGCAGTAAACATCCTTGATTACTGATTTGTAATTACTACCATTGTTATTGTTATTCGTCACCCCACAACAGCTTTCCTATCACTCTTTGCCACGGATGCACGTAACGAATGGATCCGGATGAATGGAATGTGGGATGTTTCGTCACGGAGAATATACACATTTATCTCGGCTCTTGTGTCAGGGTAATATGAAAATCTCAATAAGAAAAGATGACAATAACACCCAACTATTTCAGTCCACTTAACACCATGACGACAGACAAATTGGCGTCTCACGGTATTTGGATTATAATTCGTTAGCCTTTTTGCGACCTCATTTTAATACCTGGTGGGAGCTTACAATGCTACACAACAGGTAACGCCTCTCTCCGCTGCTGACAAGTAAATTTTGGGTTTCTAGGAATACGTAACTTTATTTATGAAATGCCACATTTGCATACCTGTTGAGTATGACACAGCATACCATTTAAACACAGACCCAATCGAAATCTAAGTGAGTAGTATTTTACTAATTCGTGCAGATAGAGGCACGCTTGTGTACAGATACTCAGTTTTGTTAAAACAGACTTACTTTCGTCGTAAGGTTATCGTGGGTAGTTTTATTTCATTTCTTACAATACAGTGCACAGTTTCCGTAAGGTTTCTTTTAGTGTTGTTAAAACAATACTAAACATGAGAGAGAAATTAATCATCAACGATATATGCGAATTCTCTAATGTTATCTATAACAGTCTGACAATGCACATGCAGTTTATTGATTACATGCATATGGAAAACTTGTTCTGAGCCGGACGAAATGGCCGTGCGGTTCTAGGCGCTGCAGTCTGGAACCGCAAGACCGCTACGGTCGCAGGTTCGAATCCTGCCTCGGGCATGGATGTGTGTGATGTCTTTAGGTTAGTTAGGTTTAACTAGTTCTAAGTTCTAGGGGACTAATGACCTCAGAAGTTGAGTCCCATAGTGTTCAGAGCCACTTGTTCTGAGTTAAGTTGTCAAACAAGGTTTGAAGAAGAATAAAATGACACTACCAGGCGACAGCTAATGTAGAAAATACTTTTCTGACGTATTTTGGCACGATGCACTCTCTCCATACATAATACAAAAGCGTCGAGAAGCACCTGCTGCCTGGCCGTCTCAAACCTGAATAGAACAAAATGACGCAGAAGTTAGCCTTTTTTCCACATGCGACTATTCTGAGTTGAGAAATGAAGAGAATTATGTTCAAAATTCCATTAAATTGATAATTTCAGCAGACAGCAGAATTGCGTTTAAAAAAAATGTAGTAGCGAATGTAACAGAACACGCGACGCTTATTGTTACGTTACTAGCTGTAACGTAGCTACACCACCTTTGGAAGTGAACAACAGTTCCTCCAGAGCTTCGGCATTCCACAGTGCTGTGAGATAATGCATATGGCCGGATCTAGACTTCTGAGAGACAGACAGTTACAGCATTTCTTTTGCACTGCTCGATGGTTTCAACAAACAGATAGCGCAATAGAGTAGCTCAAATGGAAAGGAACACTTCCTATTTAAATGTCTGCATCCTACACTGTTGGCAATTCTGTGTAGGTGGCAGTTATTTGATTTTATTTCGGTGATTACAAAATAGAGTCGAATGAATGCACTGGATAGCCAAGGCAGCTGTTCATAGCGATTCGGTCAACCAAGTAAATGAATGTACTGAACATCCTGCAAACCACTACAGGGAGCCTGTGTGTCAGAATCCCCATATTGTGTGCCGCAGCGGTGTTATGATAGAGAAATCACTCGTAGAGAAGAGGGTTTGGTGGTCTGTTGGACTGAGCGACAGTCTGCTTTAGGCGGTGGCGCGGCACGGACCTGCTGTCCCAGCCACGGGCGCGCGTTGACGAGGAAGTGTTTACACCGCTGGTACTCGCGCGTGTTGTTGTCTGACTCGATCGCCATGGCACACAATTTTCGAAAGACTACGCTCCAATTTACGTTCGATGACGAATTTGCCAGACCCAAAGCTTTCGAAATAGAGCGTTTTTTGAGGGAAGAAGTTCGTTTACCTGCTGCAGACATAATTGGAATACACCCGTCCATTGTAAGCAGTACAATGTACGTAAAGATGACCGATGAAGCTGCGTGTGAAAGAACTCTCTCCGCTGCACAAAGAGGATTTAAATTTCGACACTCTGATGGCCATATCAGCGATGTAACAGTAGCTCCTTCAGGATTGGGTGTTAGGGTCATTCGGATCTTTGAATTGCCGTTTGAGGTGCCAGAGTCGATGGTTACTGAATCGCTGCGACCATATGGAACGGTACTTAGTCATACGCCTGAACGCTAGGCAAGTTTTAGTACCTATCCTGTGCTAAACGGCGTGTGACAGGCGCGGATCGTCCTTACTAAACATATCCCGTCTTATTTATACATTGGCGGATGTCGAGCTATTGTGATCTACGATGGCCAGCCACGCACCTGTTCTGGCTGTGGTGGAGACGGACATATCCGCTCGGAGTGCATACAACGCCGCGTCGTGCAACTGCCACATGGAGAAGCGTCACAGCGAGAAGTTCCCGCGCAACTGCCGATGACGTACGTGTCGGTGGCTCGCCGGGAGGTGTTGCCCAGTTCGGAGCGTGACAAGGACGTGTTTATGCAAGAGCAGACCGAGTTACGGGAGCATGGAGGTGACTCGGAGAATGTCCCTACACCCACGTCACGTCAGTTGAGGGAGGAACCTTCCGAAAACTCACACGAAGCACGCGGTGTGGAAGTAGAGGTCGAGAAAGTGGCGCCGGCAACGGCCCAACGAACGATCGACCAACACAGTGAGGTAGCAGAGGGCAGGGCACGCAAACAGCGATCGTCGAAGCGTCGCAAAAAGCGTCGCCATAGTTCGGGTGACACGTCCCCTCCTAGCCTAGGGGACACGGAAGGTATCCTAGCCGAAGAACTGTCTGACACAGAACACGTGCCTTTGGAGGACGCTGACAGGATTCCGTCAGATGGTGATCGGATGTCCTGCCTTTCAGATGGTCCCTCTTCATTGACACCGACTGACCCAGCGCTGCCGACGAAGGAGTCAGGGATACCAATGTCCCAGCAGCCACGTCGAAACACATCAGAGGACGTTTCTCCGATGGATGACCACTGCGACTGGGCGGAACCAGTCGAAGACATACAGGAATTTCCACCCCCTAATGTTGATCACTCACCTACAGGATGCACACCACGGAACGACAGCAAAGGAGGGCAGCCCGTTGGCGGGCACCCTTCTGAGCACGAATAGTGGACTAAAGCCCTTGGAGTTCTCAATGACATGACACGAGCATGACAACGACAACGAACCAAGCATATAAGGTGGGCCCAGTGAACATTAACACCGCACGTTCTCTTGAAAAGTTGCAACTTCTCCGGGACATGATTTACGTCACTGACGTTAATATTCTGCTGATGCAGGAAACCCGCAATGCTGCTTTTCCCGACGTGCATGGATACAACACTTACCTAGCGCCGACTCCCGATGGAGGACGTGGCACAGCGATACTAGTCCGGGAAGGGATTCCGATGTGTGACGTCGATTACTTTCCTTCGGCTCGGGGTTTGGCTATGACCGTGAACGGCATTCGTATCGCCAACATCTATGCACCCTCCGAATCTGACAATCGACAGGCGCGTGCACGATTCTACTCGGAGGAGATTGCCCCCTATTACATGGGAGGTATGACCACATCTTGGTAGGGGTGGATTTTATCTATGTACTCACACCGAAGGATCAAACTCCTAATTTCAGCTCCTGCCACGCATTGAACACGATCTGCCGGGACATGGCCCGTATGGACACGTGGGAAAAGATCCATGGGCAGCGAGAGGGCTACACGTATTTTACTAGCCACCCGGCGAGCGGGCTGGATCGGATTTATGTTTGTGACGGATTAAGAGATCACGTGTTGGCTGCCGAACGTTGGCCCACAGCTTTTACGGATCACCTTGCATATTTATGCACGTTAACCCTCCCACGGTAGACGGTCTGGCGGAGTCGTAGTTCCTGGAAACTTAATTCATCCTTATTGGTGGATTTCGAATGTCGCCAACGGATCGAAGAAACATGGCAGACTTGCACCCGCCGTCTGCCGCTGCACCGTACGGTTCTTTCGTGGTGGCTGCAGTGTGCAAAACCGGCGATACGAAGAGCTCTCATCACGTATGGAAAGGAAAAAGCGAAATGGCTCCCAGATACACTTGATTATTACTACATGGTGCTCCGCGACCTGTCCTCCAGGGCCCCATCGCCCGAGCGTCAAGCGGAAGTCCATCGTATTCAGGCCTGCATTTTATCGATCACGAGACGTCGACTGGAGAGACTTTCGATCCGTGCTCGGTGCTTGGACAACATCGATGGAGAACGTATTGGCATGCATCATGTGTCCAAGGGACATGCACGTAATCGCCGATCCCTAATCACAGTCCTCCATGATGACGATGGTCGGCCCTTGACATCACAACAGGACATCGCTGCTGAGTTTCTGGAGCATTACCGCCTCCTTTTCACTGGGACGCCGACGGATAATCGGACAGGAGAAGAAATTTTACGACAGATGCAAACGGAGGTGGATGGTCCGGATGCAGAGGCGCTATTGGAACCCCTAACGGAAGATGACATCCGGGTCGCACTCGCGAAGGGTGCGATGCATAAATCCCCTGGGCCTGATGGGTTGACGCTCGAATTTTACCGCGCATTTGCGGATTTAATGATGTCCCAGTTGGTATTGATGTATAATGAGTTATTGAGCCCTGACACGGATGTTCCGTCGCAGTTCATGGCGGGACTACTTATACCAATACCGAAATCGTCAGCGAGTGTCAGCGCCCATCAATTTAGACCGCTCACGATGCTCAATACTGATTATAAGATCTTTGCGCTAATGTTGGCGGCAAGGCTCAAAACTGTAATATCCAAGACAATACCACCAGACCAGGCTTGTCTAGTGGTTCAGAGCAACATACATTCTATCCTCGGCGAATACCGTGACGTAATTTCCGTGACGGAAGATTGTCGCATGCGAGCGGCGTTCGTATCGTTGGATTTTGATCGTGCCTTTGACAGAATCCCCACTATCCGTGAGATATATCGATACTTGCGGCGTCATCATGGCAGCAATGTTGTCGAACTTAAATACCCAACATGAAACTGGCGACAGTTTTGGAGAGCTGTCCATACACCTCTCCTCACCACAGCAGCGCGATCGTCATGGTATACACTAATCAACCGCAAGACAGTCAACCGCCAACGATTGTACGACATTCGCATGGTAGATACCCCGCTCTGTCTTATATGTGGCGTGCAGGACACCGACGAACATTCTCTGCAGTGCGGTGAGGCAAAGGATGTTTGGCAGCTGACGCAACGCATCATGGCCCTCCTCCGACGCACCGACGAATCAACGATCACGACGGACGCTTTATTTTTCCCTGACGCTGTATTTTTCCCCTCACAAAGAACTTCGGCAATCCGATGGATTGGAGGACACGCATCGCACTACGTGCTCTCGCGGACCTTGATGTCGGGCATGGACTATTGGCATTATCTACTAGAACAACACGAAATCATCCGACGCCACTCTAAATATAAAACGCATTTTGCGAACTTTCTAGGCAGCATGTTTCATAACTCCGCGAAGCGGTGGGGAGTCCCAGGTTTCGTTGTTTCGAGGGATAGGATCTACTCCCAGTGAAGCGACGAGGATGTCACTTCAGCCCTATATTTCTTTCCCTTCTTTTTTATGTGTGATTTTTTTTTTGGGACATTAAAATTAAATGAATCAATAAAATATTATTGTTACTAACAAAAAAATTACAATGTACAATGTTTCCTTCCTGTTGCCTCTCCCTTATTTATCCTATCAGGAGACGGGGACACCGTGGCCAGGCCTCCAAGTGCGACCCATGCCCACTCTGCCCCCTTACGAAAAAAAAATGATGTTGGTCTCGGTTCGATTCCAACTTCTGCCGATGTTTTTTGATAGGGAGAGGCAGATTCTATTCTCTTCTGGCTACGCCAAGTGAAGAAGGTAATAATGGCATTGTGGTCTGAAAATCACCGAGTAGACGTTAGGTGGATCCACAATAAAGTAAGGGGTGGCGACATGTAGAAACTCTATCACCGGTAACCTTTCTTATACTAGTTATATATTTCGAAACAAACACTGTGTATGGTCACAGGACACTTATTCCGTCTTTTATTTGAGCTTCTGTATAACGATAAAACTGGTTCTGAACTGGGAATGCAACTCAGACCGCCCTTAACGCGGAATTTGATCCCTTCGTGACAATACAGCTCGACTACAACTTGTTGTTTGTTCAAAACTGCACATTCTTCAACATCTCCACATATTACGCCTGAATGGGTTGGAATCCTGGCCCAGCACTAAACTTTTCACTATGTATTATCAAGCTCTAGCATGAGAACACCTATCTGCTGGTGGATAATAATTTTTATTTTTAATGCATTTTCATTCGTTGTCAACACTAACGATATCTGACGTTTTTGACTCCCAGTGAGACACAGAACTATTTGCGAGATCACTGTAAGTTCAAGGATGTTATTCCGAGCTGCTGATGGAGAAAAATTCGGTAAGTGTCGTCTCTTTGTGTGTAGTCAACAACGATACGTGTGGGGTTCGATTCTCAGTCAGCACTGAACTCCTTGTCATATTATTTCTAGTTCAAAGATGCTCACATGTCGCTGCTGGTGTAACAAACCCATACATAACGTTCCTTTTCTCTAGAATATAACAGCGATACGTTCCGGGTTGGAGTCCTGGGAAGGAAAAAATTAATGTTTCGTCTCGTCATTTCATTTAATACATCTAGCTACTGTCGAGAAAATCCGATATGTCAAAGTTGATTCTGCTTCGATAAAAATCTGATTAGGTTCTGGGTTCGAATCCCGGTCCAACCCAAAGCCTTACCTCACTGCACTTCAAGTAAGTTACTTGTCAAGTAGCAATATTTAACATCTCTCTTAGTTCGTTAACAGGGACAATAGATGCTGGGTAGGAATTCACGACCGTTAAAAATGTTACGTTATGTAATTGAAATTTGATATTTCCTAACTGATACTGTCCAAAAATGAAGTATATCACTCTCTTTGCGCCTAGTTAGGAATGACTGTTAATTTCCGTCAGCCACGAAATCTTAGCCTGCATGATTGGTTCAAATGGTTTTGAGCACTATGGGACTCAACATCTGAGGTCATCAGTCCCCTGGAACCTAGAACTACTAACCTAAGGACATCACACACATCCATGCCCGAGGCAGAATTCGAACCTGCGACCGTAGCAGTCACGCGGTTCCGGACTGAAGTGCCTAGAACCGCACGGCCACCACGGCCTAGCCTGCATGACCTTGGTTTGAATCAATATGCAGAACGAGTCGGTTCGTCGCGTCATTTGAAGTTCATACATATTGTCAACTAGCTGCTCGTAAATAACGTAAATTTTTAATGACATTTTGTATTAAATAACAAGTATGGTATGTTACTTTGAAGAGGAAATCATGAATACGACGAACTTACTACGTGCATTACCTATCTGACGTAATAATGAGAGTGCTAACATTTCAGGTATATCATTTATTGCAATAAATGTGAGCTTACAAGCCTTAAGGACAGTCTTATCTGTGATGAGGTGTTCCATGATATTTGTAGTATCGTGGTATTACTTTACATCTTGAGTTATTGCGATACAGAGCAGTGTTTTCTAGTGGTGATTTGTTGGAACCATTTTCAATAGTCAAACGACTATACCAAGGAGCGATTAGAGGACCTGCTAGACAGCTGCGTTACGTAGGTCGCATGGAAATCAGGCGAAATCCAATTCAGGTCGTTCGGATACTTTTGAGCACGACTGTACATAAAATCTGAAGTTAGATATCAAATGTTTTCACCAATAGCGAAATGCTGAAACCCTAATTGACGATAGAACTGTTTTTGCCTGTCTGGGATTCGAACCCAGTATCTAGAACCGTCGTTTCCTAGCCAGGAACAGACGATAAATAGCTATTGTTGGTTCACCAGTAGCGAGATGGGCGCATGTTTTGCTATACATTAGGCGACGAAAAGCTCTGTGCTGAATGGAATTCAAACCCCGCACACGTGGTCATGAAGAAACTTTAACTATCAAATTCTTTTCCAGTAATAGCTAGGAATGGCATGTTTGTACTTTCAATGATGTGATGGAAAATACTCTGCTGGCTAGAAGTTGAATCCACAACATATCGTCGTTGGTGATCACAACGAACACAACGTTAAACCCAAATCCGTTTTCACCAGTACGATGGAGAGGAATGTTTGATCTTGAAAAGATGTAACGAAACGTTTGATCTTGTGATGTGATAAAAAGCTCATCATGCCGCTGTGAGTTGAAACGAACACGTTACATCTGATAACGCAAGAAGAGACGTTGAAATTGCAATTATTTTTCACCAGTAGTTCGGAGTGCACATGCTAGGGCTTGAAATGAAATAATGAATATTTTGTGCTGATCAGGATTCGAAACCAGATAGGTGCCTTTCGAGGACGCCTAGAAGATTTTGCAGTCTTCGGGAACACAGTGAAATCGAATTCTAATCCCAGTCCAGCACCACAATTTTCAACGTCTCAGTTTCAAATAAAGTAAGAGCCTTGTGAACTTACACGACCATTGGTTCATTAAATGAAATAGGGTTTCTGGTTTACGACGGCTTGCTGGTGACAGAGTCTCTGCCTTACGGGGTTTCTCCATCTGTCACAGCTCAAACGAATGCCCAGTCGGCAGCGAAGGGATGTTATCTTCACTGCGGACATTGAACTACGGAGCTTACTGGCGTTCTGCACTTGGCGTTTCTAGGGGTGAAGGAGAGCTACTTGTGTGTGTTAAAAATCTACGCCTGACGTGAGATGTGAACCTACACGTTTTACACGTCAATACAAGATTAATCCACCAGACCACAGAACCCCCTGCTAAGCACATAATTATGAATTGCAGAGTATTCATTTAGATGCAGATGCAGATGTCAAGGGACGCGTAACAGGAAGGAGGGCGGGATCTGGGAATGGATAGAAGTGCAGAAGTGCAAAATATAAGCGTGAAATGCTTGCAAAGTATTGCTTACTTAGATGTGTGCCACAGTTCGTTTTATCTTAGGACCGAGAGATAAGGAAGGACTGTTCTCAGAACGAAGAATGGGTTATAGGGAAGGGGAGATCAAAGAATACGGTTTCATAGGTGGTAAGAGGAATGATAGAGAGTAAAGACAGCACCAATTAAAAGAGAAAATGTAGCGTCATTGGAAACCGCTATATTTGTTTACAAAGTTTTGGGGGAGTGTAATAGAAGGGCACTTGCGGCGATAGTGTCAGAGAGAGAGAGTGTGAGAGAGAATAGAACAGATATTAACAACGAGTAAACATAAATGTTCAAATGTGTGTGATTGGGTGTTGTGTGATGTCCTTAGGTTAGTTAGGTTAGTAGTTCTAAGTTCTAGGGGACTGATGACCATAGATGTTAAGTCCCATAGTGCTCAGAGCCATTTGAAATGTGTGTGAAATCTTATAGGGCTTAACTGCTAAGGTCATAAGTTCCTAATCTTACACATGTAATGCCACATGCCCGCACAAACCTATCAACAAACTGTCGGGTCACTGACACGCAGAATCAGTGATACATTTCGTTCCAAAGACGGACAATCTATCAAGCGGCGGTCTTAATGTTTTGGCTCATCTGTGTACACACCGAATAGAAACATTAATTTAACCAGCGATTTAGACACTTTAGCACCATTAAATAAAAGCTTAAAGAAAACGAAGTTGTAACGTCAATGGAAAGAGAATGACAAGGTCAACAACCCAATTCAGTTTGATGTCATACTGTTCGTAAGCCACACAGTTAGAGTATGGCGATTCACGTAAACAAAACAATTTTGCGGCATTGATAAAAAAGCAGGTTACTAATGACAAACCTGATGCATAGCGAAGTTGTTTACCTACATTACCATGTACCCGATGGGCAGTAAATGTTACTATGAATCAATAAACACACTAGTGGTCACTCACCAAGCTACACCGAAGCTCTTAACCTACAGTACTCATGCTGTTTCATTAGTTCTAATCTCGATATCGTCACTTACTACGAAGGCAGTAGCCGTTTATCAGACGATATCACAACAATAGGGCTATAACTCACTTATGCTACACGACACTAGCAATTGCTTACGCTAGGTTTTCAACTAAGAGTGGGTGCTTAGTTCCTTTTTCAAGAGACAGGCATTACCCTAAACCAAAATGACAGCAGAACACAACCATACTGCGGTACACTTGCTATCAGTTAGAGCCCTGAGATGTTTTATCGCGTACAACAGCTCTCGTTGTAGAATTTTCCTGTTGACAGTTCGGGATACCCACTAGGCAGAGCAAACAACCTCGATAACGAACGAACTTTGTTCCTTGCAACCGATCTTAATTCCCAAGAGCACGACGATAAAACACAAACCAAACACGATCACAGTACATAAACAGTGCAGTCGCTGATGTATGAGGGGAATACTAGAATTTACTTTGTTCCTCAGCACAAAGGTCTCAATAGACAGTTGATAGTGTATGCATCAGACACACTGTTGGCGCCTGACGCTCCACAAATTCCGCATACAAGAAAAACGGAAGTGTTCCACAGTAGCAACCACGCGTCACTGCAGAAACACTCGCCGAGCAAGCAGATACTATTTACGAAGTCATGCCTAAAAAGGTTAGGAACAAACATGTTCACTGCTGCAAAACATCAGGCCGACAATTAGTATCACCATATCTTTCGCCTGGTTCACGCACAAAATGGAAAACGCAAATTTCACTAACGACCAACCACACCTCACTGCAGAAACATTCGCAAGCGAGTCAAAACCCAAACTGACTAGAAGCATCCACGTAAACTAGACCCTTTGAAAAACCACAGAGACGTCAGTTTGCCGCTTTCTACAACAGGAAAGAAACGCTAAACTACAGCTGTTAGACTGCAGCGATTCTAGCCAATGCTTTCACTTTTCGCAATCGAGTAATCACACCATCCGATAGCCGAGCTATCTATTCTGACCACAAGTTCTTCTTACAAGAACACTGAATAGTAGACATCTCTGCTATACTGCACATAACGGCGCGATGGAAACCGGCCACGACAACATCTACACACGTGATTGTATGCCTCGGCGACTGTAGGAGGGAACCCATCACCAGAACCGCTAGAGGCGGCCCATGCTGCTGACTGGTGCCGGTCTACTGCGCACCACGAGAAAGGACCACCTCTCCCGCCACTGCAATCTCAGGTCGCGGAAGCTGCCGCCAGGCTTTATCTACAGAGAAACGCGCGCCTTAGCCGGCAGGATTTTGAAACTCTCGAAAGGCAGGACCACTTGGCTCACAAGAGAGGCGCTGCGCACCACAGAGAGGTTTAAAACCTAAAAATGAAATAATGTGTATGGAAATAAGAAGAAATCTTA
Source organism: Schistocerca serialis cubense (assembly GCF_023864345.2). NCBI lineage: Eukaryota > Metazoa > Arthropoda > Insecta > Orthoptera > Acrididae > Schistocerca > Schistocerca serialis. The sequence goes on along the minus strand of NC_064645.1, from coordinate 362,592,587 downwards.
ACTATTTAAAATACATAATGTCCAATTAAGTACATAAAGGTATGTTTACGATAACAATTGTCAATAGTGACGTAATATTTAAGTGTTCACAATAGATATAAATAAAATGAACACTTCCTTAAAAAATGGTTCAAATGGCTCTGAGCACTATGGGACTTAACATCTAGGGTCATCAGTCCCCTAGAACTTAGAACTACTTAAACCTAACTAACCTAAGGACAGCACACAACACCCAGCCATCACGAGGCAGAGAAAATCCCTGACCCCGCCGGGAATCGAACCCGGGAACCCGGGCGTGGGAAGCGAGAACGCTACCGCACGACCACGAGATGCGGGCGAACACTTCCTTAACTTCACTCATTTTTCACAATCATCAATATCATGAATGTTTGAGAATTTTGGAATGCCTGAAGTTACTATAAAGAGAGAATCAAAAGGATGGATGAACCATTTCAATAGACTTCAACCAAAAGTACTAGAGAAAAATGTGTGATTGGTCAAATAACTATCTATAAAGAACTGTAAAGCCACATAATAATCATCTAAATACAAAATGCCATGTAAAGCAATACATTTCAAATCAAAATATAATGTTGAAACGACATCATCTAGCATAAGCTAGCAGAGTAGCTGGAAAGTGATGAAATTATTTGAAATTATAATTTTGCACTGCAATGAGCAATGCCTCAACCACTCATCACAGCAGCACAAAATTAATTCAGAAGGGACGGCATGCGTAAGGTATCCGGATTTTATGGACCTTACATGACCTCGATCCATAACAACAGGACAATACAGTATGAGATCCTCAGAAAATAATAATTACATTATATCAACAAAAATCAATTGCAGTTAATCTCATGTACTGAAGACTAACAAAACAATATTCACCAATATATGGTATGGCATGAAAAAACAAGTTAAACACATTTTGGACATTTTGCAGACGAACCGAGCAAGTGGTTAATGATATCGTAAAACTCCCATTTAGTAAGAGTACGGCGACCTTCAGCACAGAAAGCGATAAGACCACAGCAATACATATTTCCTTTTAATGTAAATAAGGCCGGGACCAAGGGTAAGTGGCTGCACATTATTAATGAAGCTAGGCTGCAGCCCAGCAATAGAAATAAAAATGTATTCTCCTCTAGTGAGATGGTGATTGGCTGAAGCCATACTTGGCGATTCAGATTCGACACAGTGGGGAGATCCACATTATATAAAAGAATTTTCAGACTTCAAATCCCTATCTCTCTCTCTCTCTCTCTCTCTCTCTCTCTCTCTCGTGTTGCAGGAGACAGCACTGGTGTGTGGAAATAAGCGAGGGCATTGAGAGCTTTGCTTTCTGCAAAGTGAGAACGACATGCTTTGTGTACTGTGGTGACAGATTGCAAAGTGGTAGTTAATTATTCATGTGGGAATTTTTGTGGGCAAAGAAACTGTGCACATTGCTCCAACCCATAGCGTGTGTGAAATAGCCTTTATTTTGACTAGGCAAAACCTAATGTTCTACAGAATGCACGAAAGTTGCGACTGAGTGCAATCACTCAAGGTTTGAGTAGGGAATTAGCGTTTCAGATTCAGCACGGAGTCAACACTGTTCCAGATGCTACTTGGTAAAGTACCATTGTGCCTTAGGCCACACTGAATACTGAGTCTAGATTTTGCTCACTCCAATTTGCGTACTCTTTGATCATTGAATATCAAAAGCTAGGGTACTAACCTACCCTCACATTGAGTACATGAGAGTTTCTCATTGGTTCAAAAAAAAATTTATTCTCCACCAACTCAGTGCATTGACCAGCTATGACAACGTGGAATTAAATGAGATGATGAGGAGTTTTAATCATCATTCTTTCCTGTGATAAAAAATTTTCATGTGCAGAGATAACGATTTTATTAATCGTCATTTCAATGTGTCCAAGAATGAAATATTTTGTTATTGAGAGTCAAAAATAATTGAACGTGATTGTTGTTTATCACTTGACCCCTGAAAGCACAGTTGAAAAATTATATGTAGAATAAAAAAGGGAATAGTTGTGTTATCTTTCTAGAATAGACCCCAAACTTCCACTTTTATTAATTCATGCATTCTAGTTACGTGACAGAAGTATTTCTAATGATTTTTGTTACGGTCCACACCTTATATCAGCTGCCTTACAGGGCCAGGGTCATATTTATTTAGAATGTCTGTTTGCCGCCCTGGGCTTGAGAAGACAGTTCTGATATTTTGTCCATTTGTGCGCTATGTGGTAAGCTAAGTTTGCACACATTAGTACATTCACTGTGCAGATACAAAGGTCGTATGTACGACAAATGAAAGGAAAAAGAAGCTTATTTCACGTTCCTGAAGTTCATTGACGGACAAGAGACAGAGAAGTAAAAGGAGAAGAGTTAAAAAGTGAAAACAAGGCGTAGGAAGAAAGATTGGCATATGTAGCTAGTAGTGGGGTTCATATTGTTGAGGCACGGAGAACAATCATATCAATGCGATTGTCAAATAGTGACAAGTTACATCATAATAATATTTGTCGTGGACAATAAACAAAATATGTTAAAGGTTTAGTCCAGGAAAATCTCCCTGAATTTTCCCATAAACATGAGGTTTAGTTGTAACAGGAAGGGCTATTGCATTTAGAAATAACAGTCCTTCTGCAGGCTGCAAGGAGGTGTAGGATGAAGGCTTCAAGTTATGGATGAATATGTCCAGAGCTAGTGAAGTTGGGTCCACTGAAATTAATGGAGATCCTAAGAAGGCTATGTGAAAGAGCATCAAATGGAAAAGATGTTCCATCAGAATGGAAAACGTGTTTCATAACGTCGGACAGTAAGAAGGGGTCACATGACGACCCACATAATTATAGGGGATTGGCAGTCAGAAGATTTTAGTGGAAGGTAGTTAAAGATCTGGCAGAAAAAGAAATAAGTCACTAAGCAGCAAGAAGACCAAGCAAGATTCCTAGCAGGGAGCTAGGTATCGGACAACATGTTCACAGTGAAGCTGATATTGGAAAAATACATAAAGATTTGACTGCGGACGCATGTGGGATTGATTGGCATAGAGAAAAATGACAGTGTACCCACCAACAAACTGTGGGATAGAGACAGAGTTGATATCAAAAATTACTAAAGGCAGTTCGGAATGTATACGAAAATAAGAATGCTAGAGTAAGGATTTCTAATAGTTACACAGAAGAATTCGAGGTGAATATGGGTGTGCAGCAAGTATATGAGCTGTCTCTGGCCCTTTTTAGGCTGTGTCTACTAGCAGTCCTGCTCACTTGGCATACAAATGCCAGGTTATGGGGATGGCATAAGCCAGCAGGATATTTAGTCTGTATTTTACAGGTGACCAGATAATACTAACATAAGGTGAAAATGAGCTGAGCTATATTATACGACAGCTTAAAGGGTAGTAAGGCTGGCCTGATGGTGAACGTGAAGAAGTGCAATACACCATCACTGAACGGGAAATGTAAATAATTTTTTTGTAGATAGATAAGTAGTTTCTGGTGTGGAAAAGGCAACATATCTGGGATATTATTTAATATCCCCCCATGAACCATGGACCTTGCCGTTGGTGGGGAGGCTTGCGTGCCTCAGCGATACAGATGGCCGTACCGTAAGTGCAACCACAACGGAGGGGTATCTGTTGAGAGGCCAGACAAATGTGTGGTTCCTGAAGAGGGGCATCAGCCTTTTCAGTAGTTGCAGGGGCAACAGTCTGGATTATAGATTGATCTGGCCTTGTAACAATAACCAAAACGGCCTTGCTGTGCTGGTACTGCGAAAGGCTGAAAGCAAGGGGAAACTATAGCCGTAATTTTTCCCGAGGGCATGCAGCTTTACTGTATCGTTAAATCATTATGGCGTCCTCTCGGGTAAAATATTCCGGAGGTAAAATAGTTCCCCATTCGGATCTCCGGGTGGGGACTATTCAAGAGGAAATAATTATCAGGAGAAAGAAAACTGGCGTTCTACGGATCGGAGTGTAGAATGTCAGATCCCTTAATCGGGCAGGTAGGTTAGGAAATTTAAAAAGGGAAATGGATCGGTTAAAGTTAGATATAATGGGAATTAGTGAAGTTCGGTGGCAGGAGGAACAAGACTTTTCGGCAGGTGAATACAGGGTTATAAATACAAAATCAAATAGGGGTAATGCAGGAGTAGGTTTAATAATGAATAAAAAAATAGGAGTGCGGGTAAGCTACTACAAACAGCATAGTGAATGCATTATTGTGGCCAAGACAGACACGGAGGCCACGCCTACCACAGTAGTACAAGTTTATATACCAACTAGCTCTGCAGATAATCAAGAAATTGATGAAATGTATGACGAGATAAAAGAAATTATTCAGGTAGTGAAGGGAGACAAAAATTTAGTAGTCATGGGTGACTGGAATTCGAGAGTAGGCAAAGGGAGAGAAGGAAACATAGTACGTGAATATGGATTGGGGATAAGAAATGAAAGAGGAAGCCGCCTGGTAGAATTTTGCGCAGAGCATAACTTAATCGTAGCTAACACTTGGTTGAAGAATCATAAAAGAAGGTTGTATACATGGAAGAATCCTGGAGGTTCTAGAAGGTGTCAGATAGATTATATAATGGTAAGACAGAGATTTAGGAACCAGGTTCTAAATTGTAAGACATTTCCAAGGGCAGATGTGGACTCTGACCACAATCTATTGGTTATAAACCGTAGATTAAAACTGAAGAAACTGCAAAAAGCTGGGAATTGAAGGAGATGGGATCCGGATAAACTGACTAAATCAGAGGTTGTAGAGAGTTTCAGGGAGAGCATAAGGGAGCAATTGACAGGAATAGGGGAAAGAAGTACAGTAGAAGAAGAATAAGTAGCTCTGAGGGACGAAGTAGTGAAGGCAGCAGAGGAACAGGTAGGTAAAAAGAGGAGGGCTAGTAGAAATCCTTGGGTAACAGAAGAAATATTGAATTTAATTGATGAAAGGAGAAAATATAAAAGTGCAGTAAATGAAGCAGGCAAAAAGGAATACAAAAGTCTCAAAAATGAGATTGACAGGAAGCGCAAAATGGCTAAGCAGGGATAACTAGAGGACAATGTAAGCATGTAGAGGCTTATCACACTAGGGGTAATATAGATACTGATTACAGGAAAATTAAAGAGACCTTTGGAGAAAAGAGAATCACTTGTATGAATATCAAGAGCTCAGATGGAAACCCAGTACTAAGCAAGGAAGGGAAAGCAGAAAGGGGGAAGGAGTATATAGAGGGTCTATACAAGGGCGATGTACTTCAGGACAATATTATGGAAATGGAAGAGGATGTAGATGAAGATGAAATGGTAGATATGATACTGCGTGAAGAGTTTGACAGAGCACTGAAAGACATGAATCGAAACAAGGCCCCACGAGTAGACAACATTCCATTAGAACTACTGATGGCTTTGGGAGAGCCAGTCCTGACAAAACTCTACCATCTGGTGAGCTAGATGTATGAGACAGGCGAAATACCCTCAGACTTCAAGAAGAATATAATAATTCCATTCCCAAAGGAAGCAGGTGTTAACAGATGTGAAAATTACCGAACTATCAGTTTAATAAGCCACGGCTGCAAAATACTAACACGAGTTCTTTACTAAGGAATGGAAAAACTCGTAGAAGCCGACCTCGAGGAGGATCAGTTTGGATTCTGTAGAAATGCTAGAACACGTGAGGCAATACTGACCCTACGACTTATCTTAGAAGCTAGATTAAGGAAAGGCAAACCTATGTTTCTAGCATTTGTAGACTTAGAGAAAGCTTTTGACAATGGTGACTGGAATACTCTCTTTCAAATTTTAAGGGTGGTAGGGGTAAAATTCAGGGAGCGAAAGGCTATTTACAATTTGTACAGAAACCAGATGGCAGTTATAAGAGTCGAGGGGCATGGAAGGGAAGAAGCGGTTGGGCAGGGAGTGAGACAGGGTTGTAGCGTCTCCCCGATGTTATTCAATCTGTATATTGAGCAAGCAGTAAACGAAACAAAAGAAACATTCGGAGTAGGCATTAAAATCCATGGAGAAGAAATAAAAACTTTGATGTTCGCGCATGACATTGTAATTCTGTCAGAGACAGCAAAGGACTTGGAAGAGCAGTTGAACGGAATGGACAGTGTCTTGAAAGGAGGATGTAAGATGAACATCAACAAAAGCAAAACGAGGATAATGGAATGTAGTCGAATTAAGTCGGGTGATGCTGAGGGAATTAGATTAGGAAATGAGATGCTTAAAGTAGTAAACGAGTTTTGCTATTTGGGGAGCAAAATAACTCACGATGGTCGAAGTAGAGAGGATATAAAATGTAGACTGGCAATGGCAAGGAAAGCGTTTCTGAAGAAGAGATATTTGTCAACATCGAGTATAGATTTAAGTGTCAGGAAGTCATTTCTGAAAGTATTTGTACGGAGTGTAGCCGTGTATGGAAGTGAAACATGGACGATAAATAGTTTGCACAAGAAGAGAATATAAGCTTTCGAAATGTGGTGCTACAGAAGAATGCTGAAGATTAGATGGGTAGATCACATAACTAATGAGGAGGTATTGAATAGAACTGGGGAGAAGAGGAGTTTGTGGCACAACGTGAGAAGAAAAAGGGACCGGTTGGTAGGACGATTCTGAGGCACCAAGGGATCACCAATTTAGTATTGAAGGGCAGCGTGGAGGGTAAAAATCGTAGAGGGTGACCAAGAGATGAATACACTAAGCAGATTCAAAAGGATGTAGGTTGCAGTAAGTACTGGGAGATGAAGAAGCTTGCACGGTATAGAGTAGCATGGAGAGCTGCATCAAACCAGTCTCAGGACTGAAGACCACAACAACAACAGCAATTATTTAATAAACAGAACGCAAGTAAAGATGAAGTCACTAGTAGGCTTAATAAAGGACGATAAGTAAAAATGTAATGATCTCTGTTCTGTGCAACAAAAAGGTATGAAGAACATCTAAGAGCAAAATATAAAATACTGTAGTCCAGAGTGGGGACCTTGGTATGGATCAGAATCTACATCTACGTATATTCTCGTCAAGCCACCATACAGTGTACCACTATTACTTATTTCCTTTCCTGTTCCACTCGCAAATAGAGCGAGGGAAAAACGACGGTTTACATGCCACCATATGAGCCCTAATTTCTCGCATCTATTCTTCGTGGTCCTTACGAAAATTTTATGTTGGCGGCAGTAGAATCGTTCTGCAGCCAATTTCATATGCAGGTTCTCTAAATTTTCCCAATATTGTTCCCCGAAAAGTGCTTATTGCTCCCGTTACTCTCATTTTTGCTCCTGAAGCATCTCTGCAGCACTTGCGTGATGTTCGAACCTACCTCTAACAAATATAGCATTTCGCCTCTGAAATGCTTCGATGTCTTCCTGTATTCCGACCTCGTACGGATCCGAAACACTCTAGCCGCACTCATAAATCAGTCGCACCACCGTCCCGTATGAGGTCTGCCCTACAGATGAACCACAATTCCTCAAAATTCTCCCAATAAACGGAAGTAGACCATTCGCCTTTCCTACCATAATCCTCACATGCTCGCCCCATTTCACATCACTTTTCAGCGTTACGCCCAGATACTTAAACGACGTGACTACGTCAAGTGGGACACTTATGATACTGTATCTGAACATTACATGTTTGCTTTCCTACTCATCCGCATTAACTTACATTTTTCTACATTTCCAGCTAGCTGTCATTGTTCACACCAATTGGAAGTTTCGCCTAAGTGATTTTGTGTCTTCCTACGTCAATCAACTTCGACCCCTTACCGTAACCCACAGCCGTCAATGTCCGTCAGATCGCTTATGTACATAGAAAATAATAGCGGTTCTGTCACATTTCCCCGGGGCGCTACTGACGATACTATTGTCTCTGACGAATGCTCACCGTCGAGAACAGCATACTGGGTTCTATTATTAAAGAAGTCTTCTAGCCACTCACATATCTGGGAACCTATTTCATATGCTGTCACATGCGATAACAGTCAGCAGACGCTTTCCGGAAATATGGAAATATGGAAGTTTTTTGTTGCCCTTCATCCATAATTCGCAGAATATCATATGAGAAAGGGATAAGCTGAGTTTCTCACGAGAGATGCTTTCTAAAACCATGCTGATTCGTGGATGTAAGCTCTTCGGTCTCAAGAAAATTTTTCTCTGCAAACTACTGTGAATCGCATGGCAAAGGGTACTCACCGTGGTACCAGTCATTAGTGCTTTTTGCTATCACATTAAAGTTGGGATCGTGGGAAATATGATTGCGTAAATGAATCTGTAAGTGCCGTAATTAGTCTAACTTTGTTTTCGCAATCCCTATGGTAGAGACACGAAGGAAGCTGTAGTGCGGTCCTAGATTCAACATCTACAATTCACTGTAGAAATTTAACGGGTTTTGACGGGATAGTTTGTGTCTATATTAAAGGGTCTGCTATTTCAGTTGTTTCAGCATTGTCCCTCTCTCTCAAAGGTCGAACAAACGTGTGACCACTCGTGCTTGCCGTCTTTGTGTTCGTTCAATATCTCATTTTAGTCCTGTATGATACTGCACACTTGAACAGTATTTTAGGATGAGTCACGCAAGTGTTTTGTACCCAGTCTCATAGGTGGACTAACTGCGTTTCTCTAGTGTTCTACCAATGAACAGCAATCTGCTAAGGCAAATAATAATAGTATCAGCAATAACTCTGCCATAGCCGGTCCCAAGCCCGGTTGAAAAAGGAGGAGGGGGAGGAGTAACACCTCATAAAAAAACCTTGGTTCACCTGGCCCGGGTGATAGTACCTCGTGAGGGCCCCTTGCCAGGGACACGGTGAAGACCTCAACGGCAGTGAAGGCGGGGATGAAGATCATCGGTACGGCGGAACTGGCGGAAGAGGCAACCTTGTTTTTTGGGATACTATAAAAGCTATCGTCCAAGGTTATTTGGACAGAGGGCACGACGGTTCCACAGGTTAGTAGCGGTAACCCTACAGCGTCTGTTCCACATGTTAGTGGCAGCTGATCTATAAAACTCAGAAGTGGAGCTCTGAGCTTAACCAGACTGAAATCTCAATTTCAGTCGCAAACCCAGTCCAATTAAATCAACATGGATACAGCACCTTCAAAGACAAATTACCCCAGTGGGTCAAATCCCACGGTTGAAAAACCGCAAGTGGTCTATTAGGATTCTGGGGACACCACAGAAGGGGGTAAATCAGAGTACCTCAAAACCCCGTAATAACAAAATCAAACCAAAATCTAGAATTTGGCTAATGACATTTAATGTAAATTCTCTCTTAAAAATGGGAAAACTAAAAAACATCCTGGACAAATCCAGAGAACGTAAAATCAAAATTATTGCATTTCAGGAATCACGATATACAGATGAAAATCCTTTTGATTCGGAAGGATACAGGATATACAAAGGAAAACCTGGAAAACGCGCCATGGCAAATTGTCCACAATTTGGAACTGGATTTATAGTAGATACATCAATACTTGATTCAGTCGCAACTTTCAAATCTTACTCGGGTCGGCTCTCCACGATGACAATAAAATCAGCTAATAAGATATACACCCTAATGAACGGACATGCACCAACTAACATCACTAACAAAAACAAAATAGAAGAAGTAGAAGAATTCTGGAACCTATTAGATAATATTCTCCAAAAAATCCCAAATAACCATGTCAAAATCCTTATGGGCGATTTCAATGCACAAATCGGTAAAGAAAATAAATACCGATATTGGGTAGGTAAATGGTCAGGGCATACACAGACCAACCGGAATGGCATGCGACTCATTGAAATCTGCAAAAACCATGACCTATTTTTCAAAACAACATTTTTCAAGAAAAGAGCCTCGAAAACGAAAACTTGGATCTCACCTAATCCATTACTAGGTGAATATCAGTTGGATCATGTAATGATCTCCCACGTAAATACAGTAGAAATCATGAAACTTAAAGTCCTTAATGGACTAAATCTAGATTCCGACCATTACCCAACAAAATTCTCCCTAGATGTCATTCCAGAAAAAGAAAATTCACTAAGAAATCTCCACACCGTAAATATGATGTACAAAAGATAAATGGCAATGAACAATTTACAAAAGAAACGCAAAATTTAAAACCACAAAATTGGCAACAACTGCAAGCAGGACTTTAAAATGCAGCTGAAACTGTAGCACCGCAAACAAGAACACGTAAACACCCATGGTGGACAGATGAGTGTGACCAACTGATAAATCTCAGACAACAGGCGTGGCAAAATTGGTTGTGCAACAAAAATCAAAAGACCCTGGAAGATCTCAAAGATACCAGGAAAACAGTCACAAAAGCAATACAAACAGTCCGTAAACAACACGAAGACAAAAAATTGCAAGACATAGAAAATGATTTCAAGAAAAACAATTCCCGAAATTTCTACGGAGTATTCAAACAAAAATTAACAAAGTACTCTCCTCCATCACTCCAGTTCAAAAATGACCATGGGTAAATTGCTCATACCAACGCCGAAAACTGTGAAATTCTTGCAAAATACTTTTCTAAATTACTGAATCGTGAAAAGCCTGCAGAAAAATTTGAGTTCCATCGTACACAACGAAACCCAGACTCAAAGCCACCAAGTATACAAGAGATTAAAGAGATAATTCAGTCACTGAAAAATAACAAAGCATCAGGAGAAGACCAAATCATCGCAGAATTATGGAAAAATGCAGGAGAAAATTTTATTGCAAAACTCAAACAAATTATACATGAAATCTGGAAAATTGAAAAAATCCCCACAGATTGGAAGACTGCAATCGTACATCCTCTGTACAAAAAAGGAAGTAAAACAGACCCCAACAACTATCGTGGAATCTCTTTATTGTCAATAACATACAAAATTCTGTCTAAAGCCCTACTAAACCGCGCAGAACCTCAGCTGGATTCAAAACTAGGCGAATATCAAGGTGGGTTCAGAAAAGGTCGATCATGCGTAGAACAAATCCTTAACTTGAAAAACTCAATGAAATATTTGCATAGTACTTCAAACAAAAGTTATGTCATCACGTTTGTCGACTTTAAAAAAGCATATGACAGTATAGATAATCCCTTTTTGAAGTATTGGCAGAATTCGGACTAGATCAAAAGACAACAAACATCATAAAAGAAACACTCACGGAGACCAAATCCAAAGTAAAATTTATGGGAGAATTGAGCACAGAATTTGAAATAGACACAGGAGTACGACGAGGGGATATACTGTCCCCAGTGCTCTTCAATTGTGCTCTTGAAAAAGTTGTTAGAGAATGGAAAAAAGCAGGTGCACCAGCACACAGACTGGGACCAAGACATAAGGGCATAGAATTAGACTGTTTAGCATTTGCTGATGACATGGCACTGATCGCACAAGACATTACCGATGCACAGGAACAGCTAGAATTATTACAAGAACAGGCAGCTAAAATAGGATTACAAATTTCATTTGAAAAAACAACATTTATGACTGAGATCAAAGATGCACCTTCTGATCTCAAAACTGGTATAACTACATCTCTCGAGTAAAAGAATTTAAATATTTAGGTGAATGGATTGCAGAAAATTGTAATGAAAAAAAATCTGTCAGATCAAGAGTTCAGAAAATGGAGACGGCGTTTCAGTTAACAAAAAAAATTTACAACAAAAAGAGTATCTCGTGGAATTGTAAAATACGACACTATACAACAGTAATTAGACCCGAAGCTCTCTACACATCTGAGACACTAAACCTTCAACATAGAACACTAAAAGAGGAATTAGAAGTGAAAGAACGTAAGATAATGAGGAAATTCCTAGGACCAAGAACTAAAGATGGGGTACATTATCCAAAACCCAATGCAGAAATATATAAAAATATCTCCAAAATAACAGACACAATGCGCATGAAAAGAATCCAATTCATGGGGCACTTAGAAAGAATGGACTCAAACAGGTTAACGCACAAAATCCATACATTTTTAAAGAACAAAACTACAAGACCGAACTGGTACAAACAGACGGAAAAAGACCTGAGAGAATTAGGGTCTCCAAATCTACATGATAGAAATGAAATCAGAAAAATCACATACACACGGGGTTTTGAGGAAGAAGAGAGAAAAACTAACCGACATACATGGTCTACGCAACGAAAGCTAGCCCATTCGTTGTTTATGAAGGAATACTGGGCGAAAAGGAAGGCCAACGAATGTTGATTACGCGTGGTCCTAAGTGATCCATCCGCGAAGAAGAAGAAGAAGAATTATCAGCAATATAACCAACTCCCATGTTTAACAGAATGAAACTGTTCGTAAGTGATATGGCGTCTAAATTATTGCACCATCGATTACAGCACTTAATTCCAATTTCAGGTGATTTCGAATCACCCTAGTAAACGTCATATTCTAAAACTGAACCAAAATCTTCGAAAATTTTTGACAGGGTTGGTCTTCTCGGCCTGTCGCTACAGATATTCAGGGCCGTCTTCCTATTACGGCTGTCCAATGTGGTCAGCAATTGGAAAGTTCACAGCTGCGATAGATCCACGCTCGCACCATTGTACAAAGTTCGTGCTAAAGAGCTTCATAAGTCGTATGACAATGTGCACTGATTACGTGCACCGTGTCTGTATAATATATACTTTAAGGACTGCAATACATATTTATTTGCGTAAATCTTCATTAGCACATCATTAACACTTCGACTGCTTTTTGGATTCTGCGGCTGCCATGTAAGAAACAACAATTTATTTATATGCTATATTTCGCTCGGTGCACATTTACAACCTGTTACTCGTTGGCTGCACCTAATTTCTGTTGTGCTTGTTATCGCTCCTATTTTTCGCATTTATAAGAGTGTAAGAAACCTGTTTTCTTTTTGTGATGCTCAAAAGCATGGCAGCATTCGCCATGCAGCCGACTGATATGTTATTTACGTGGGAAATTATGTGATGTAGTTCATAGGCGTAGCACTGACGTGTGCTATCGACACAACAAAGATGATCCTTGCTACAGTAGCATCGAAGGCCACGCCATTGATGGAAGTAACAAGACACACCTAAAGAAGTTCTCTGCGCCACCGTCGGCGACCTGTCTTGAAATGGACCGGTACACGGACATGAGGTCACTTCTACGCCGGGCTACGTGGTAATCACCATCTGGTCCACAGCAAGTAGCGAGAAGAATACCGTTTCTGGTGACAACAGTGTCAGAGACAATCAGAAACAGAAGTACAGCTTTAAACAGCCAAGATGACTATTACACAGTATTAATTGCGGAGACCGGTGTACAACAGCGATCATGGGCGTTTAAAGTTGTACTTCTGATTCTGTATTAATGTAGATGGCCCCCTAAGTTGACAATGTCAAGCACATGTTACAGGCACACTTCAAGTTAATCTACAAGTTCTTGAATATGTTTGTGAACTTTGTCTTTGAACAGTGCTGCAAGAAAGACATTCCACTGAACAGTGCTTTGAGTTGTATTACCAGTGACACTCTGTTGTAGCACACTTGCTAGACTGGTTCTGTCTAGGTATATAACTGTGCCTTGGATCTGACTTCAGTCACAGCAAACAAGAAATTTTATAACAAAAGGTAACTGATAATTTTGACTGTAAATGTATTTCAGTTCTTACATTTTACGAGACTGGTTCTGTCTAGGTATATAACTGTACCTCGAATCTGACTTCAGTCACAGCAAAGAAGAAATTGTACAACAAAAGGTAACTGATAATTATGACTGTAAATGTATTTCAATTCTTATATTTTACACATGCAAATCATGTAATTCATCACCTGTTTAGCACCCAATTCATTTGTGAAAACGACGAGAATTACCGTCAACTATTTTTCTGTTTTGAGTACTAATATACAGGGCGAATCACCTTTATAATACTTATAAAGTGTATTTTTTGTGCAGACATACACTTTTCAATAGAACAATGCTTGCTGACATTAACAGGCTAAAAGAAGAGTGAATTATAATGTCAGTGTTGTTTGTTGCTGTTGTGTACATAGTTCTGCATAGTCAGTGCGTATACAACTTTCCCACTAGAGCGCGCCCCGCTAAACACAACAGCGCAGGCGCTGCCTTAGAGACGGACCAAATTCTGCTTCCTCCAATCCGCGCATTAATATGTAACGCAGCCAATGAGATTGCTGCTAACATAGAACCTTTTCTCCTCGCGGATCACACTCACACAGTGATACCTGAAAGCACGAGGTATTATAACGAGTGTACAGACCTCTGATTAGTCAGTCTGCATTTGTCTGCACCAGTCTGTACGAGTCTGCATTAGTCTGTACCATTCTATAGTCAAGTTTTAGTCTGCGCCTAATAAGTTTATCATATTCCTGTACATAGCCATGAAGATAAATGTATAGACACTTTGTCAAGTATCAGAGATATGTGAGAATAAGATTAGCGTACCGAGACCAAAGGACCTTCATATTGTCAATTGTAAACAGCATCCAGAATCAAGTTACATAGTGTCTATCCTTTTTATTATTTTAATAAATGTGTGTGAAAATTAATCAAGTTCTGTTTAAAGATGGTCACCATCAATCTGCTACTCTAAGCGTGCAAGTGGCATTTCTATTATCTGCCCTAACGGCAGAAGATAAACACGCCACAATAAGACCACGAGACATATTGCTGACACTCGCCTACTTCGTTAGAGCGACAAGTCAAATAATCTAATGGTGGGTGTACCGAAGGTCTTACAGTACACATACCACAGTTGCAGGATCTAGAGCGAGTCGTTTACGAGAAATCATGGTTTGAAAAGTTCCAAAACCGAAACCTGCTCAACACCTGTGATAGCACGTACTAAATAATGACGCAAGTGCATACAGTAGTTATGTGGCTTCTGACCAGTAACGAGAAAAATTACCATCAAAGGTTGTGTTCAGAATGATCAATGGGAGCTGCAATACACGCTTCCAATCTGGTATAGAACGACTGCTGCAAACGTGCTAGCATTTCAGCGGAGATGTCGGATTAGGCTGAAGTAATACGTCGCTGTGTATTACCGAGTGTAGTTGGTATGTCCTTGTACACAGCGTCTTTCAGCTTTCCCCGCAGAAAAGAAGTCTGCAGGCGTCGAATCCGGGGAACGGGCCGGCAAAGATGCAAGTCCTCTACGTCCATTCCAACGATTTGGAATCAGCTCTTAAAGACATGCAGTACTACTTCGTGCGCTACGGACTGGACAGCCATCGTGTTGGTGCCACAGGTTCCTCCTAGTCTGCAGAGGAACGTCTATTAGCATCCGTGGGAGATGGTCTAACTGCGTTCACTGTTCCGTCTTCGAGCTGATGGTTCACTATCCCACATCACACATTTACACTCCATGGACGCTGACGTTCCACCTGTCAAAGCCAAGGGCGATTTTCAACAGACTAATAGTGCACGTATCTGCTGTTTACCTGGCCTGGCCATGACTGGTAAATGGGGCTTCGTCAGTAAACATCTGGAGTATTCTGTCTTAACACCCATGTATAGAAGTTAAAACAAATCTCATAATCGTTTCCGAGCAACTCTTGATGGGGAGAGATGTGATCGGGATGGAACCTACGTCCGTCGAGAATGCATAGGAAACATGCCTGACTCATGTCGCTTCCCAGAGCGATAGCACGGGAACCAACGCGCGGTCGAACTGCGACAGCAGCAAGAACATTTAATTTCCCGCTCTTCTGTCGTCACTTATTTCCATCCGTTGCGTAACACTTTCACGTAACTGATTGAAGAGGTTGATAAATAATTACAGAGATGATTGACGCCTATTGTGATATCTGGCCGCATTCATCGTACAAGAAGACACTGCATTCTTCCTGCACTCTATATACACCACAAGCATTCAGCTTTTCCTGCACTGGTAAATACCACTGTCCAGTCACTATATACTGCTTGGGCTGTCACACACTAACTAACTGGCAAGTCGCATTGCACTCAAATAACATACAAGGACACTGTAAGCAACCATAACAACAGCACAAATAGCAACTATGTAGGTTGAATGGCACAGGCAAGCCGGCCGTTGCGGCCGACCAGTTCTAGGCCCTTCAGTCCGGAACCGCGCGACCGCTACGGTCGCAGTTTCGAATGCTGCCTCGGGCATGGATGTGTGTGATCTCCTTAGGTTAGTTAGGTTTAAGTAGTTCTAAGTTCTAGGGGACTGATGACCTCAGATGTTAAGTCCCATAGTGCTCAGAACCATTTGAGCCATTTGGCACAAACAAGTGTCGGCGTGAAAAATTTTCAAAATACGTCATCTCGTAAATGACTCTCAGTACAACCCAGCAACAAACACCACTGACTTTCCAATTTACCCTACTTTTAGTGTAATAATGTTAATATGCATTGCTCCATTTTAAAAAGTGTATGTTTGCAAAAAAATACATTTTGTAAGTGTTATTACAATCTGTGTATTGGTTAACAACACGACAACCTTAGTACCAAAAACCGCACAATACTGTGTGAAAGCCGCACAGTACTTGCAGTTCCATTTCCGCAATACTTGCTGTGCAAGCGTCGGGTGATTCTCCCTGTACACAGTGTGTCTCTCGTTGCTCTGTCATTGACAGAGATTGTTCAGTTGCGCCGGCCGGAGTGGCCGAGCGGTTCTAGGCGCTACAGTCTAGAACCGCATGACCGCTACGGTCGGAAGTTAGAATCCTGCCTCGGGCATGGATGTGTATGATGTCCTTAGGTTAGTTAGGTTTCATTAGTTCTAAGTTCTAGGGGACTGATGACCTCAGCAGTTAAGCCATTTGAACCATTTTTTTTTGTTCAGTTGCAGGGCTAATGTACTGATCAGCTGCTAAAAAGTTGCAAGTTGTAATATGGCCCTCGACACAGTAACAACCAGCCTCAGTCTATGCGCAGCCAGTGCATGATGTTGCCCATGCAACGAAATTCAGAGAACTGATGGTAAAGAGAAAGATAGGGCGGAGTACTTGACTCAGCTTACAGTACATTTCCATGCCTACACCAACACAGGGAACCAGAGCATTTTTCGTTATCTTCCGACGGTAACTGCGGAGCTGTATAGCGCTAAGGTGAAGCGTTTCCCTTATGTTCGTCCTGATGATGTACCGCGTGATGACTTACTGTCTGAACAGTCAGAATATTTTGTTTCTCAAGTTCATGTGGCAACTGCTAGTACAAGTATTTTCGTTGAAAAAACAGCAGCATGGCCAACGTTGCAAACATTGGGTCTCAGAATTGCGTGGGTTAACAAGACAGTGTCAGTTTAAGTGTTCGCGTGTCTTAAGTTACAGTTACCAAAAATGTAGTCAATGCACGTATTCGCCCTTCTGTTTTCAGACTGCGGAATCCGGACTTGCATTTTGTGTATTATACAGCAGAGTCACCTGACATAGTTGATGTTACAGAACTTGATTTGCAAGCTCCGGCAATTTCAGCCCCCACGAGCCGCACAGAGCCGGACACTTATAAGGAAATCTTGCCAAAGCCGCTACAGCGCGCAGGAATCTGCGTAGTACCCCTGTTGCGTGGCGACTTGTTTTTCCTGAGGAACACGAGGCCACATAAAGACGGACTATATGCAGGCTTCCTGCAACAGGAAAATATCTATATCAAAACTGAACTCTGTCCCTCAGGAAGGGAACATCGTTTCTGCCACGTCTGTGCACTCAGACAATTCAGCAGCTAAACCCTTTTGTCTTAATAACGATTCCTCAGTGTTTAAATGGCAGACAAACAAACTGCGTGCACATTCACGTGTGTAAAATTTCGATATTAAATTCCAGTTAGACACTATGCTTCCATTACTATGCTGAATCGTGCAGCTTACGAACATTTGGGTAGCGCACCGCTACAACGGACACTTCTCATACTTACAGCCCTTAATGGACACGAGTTCTCTGTGTTACGTGTGTGTAGTTTGCCTACTACTGTCTCTGAGCTCTGAAAATAGTTCTTCAAAATGGTTCAAATGGCTCTAAGCAATATGGGACTTAACATCTGAGATCATCAGTCCCCTAGACTTAGAACTACTTAAACCTAACTAACGTAAGGACATCACACACATCCATACCCCACGCAGGATTCGAACCTGCGACCGTAGCGGTCGCGCGGCTCCAGACTAAAGCCCCTAGAACCGCTCGGCCACAGCGGCCGACAAAGAGTTCTTATTTATGTCTTGTGTTCACGAGACAGCACGAATGTTTTCAGAATTGACAGTTTTGGTTGGAAACTTCCTGGCGGTTTCAAACTGTGTACCAGACCGAGCCGAGACTCGAAATCGGGACTTTTGCCTTTTGCGGACAAGTGCTCTACCGGCTGACCTACCCAAGCACTACTCACGACCACTCTTCACAGTTTTACTTCCGTCAGTACCTCGCCTCTTACCTTCCAAACTTCACAAAAGTTCTGCTGCGTATCCTACAGAACTCCTGGAAGAAAGGATATTGTGGAGACATGGCTTATCCACAGCCTGCAAGGTTCGCAGGAGACCTTACCTGATGTTTGGAAGGTAGGAGACGACATACTGGCGGAAGTGAAGCTGTGGGGAGGGGTCGGGAGTTGTGCTTGGGTAGCTCAGTCGTTAGGGCACCTGCCTGTGAAAGGCAAAGTTCGTAACTTCGAGTCTCGCTCCGGTGTGCAGTTTTAATCTGCCAGGGAGTTTCATACTACCACCCACTCCGCTGCAGAGTGAAAATCTCGTTCTGTAGTTTTGATTTGTTTGGTTTTATCTTTCATGGCACTGGGTTGCAAGTTAAGTGGGCTGTGCCAGTTGACAGCATTATTGCATTATGTGACAAGTAGATTTGTCTGTTTCCTGAAGGTTTAGGAAAAGTGTGAGGGTTCGGGGCCCATATTATACTCAAATACAATACACAGCTTAAATGTTTTCGTGCTCGCCCTGTCCCTCACGACTTACGGGACGCAGCAGTCCGGAACTGCAATAATGGCAAGATTATGGGGTGTATCTACAAACCAGTCGGCGTCACCTTTAGTCGTACTCAGGAAACTGTCAAGCGGCCTTCGAAGCAAATGTCAATCCACAACATATTTTTGATTCTTTTCTGTTATCTCACCTGGAGAAATTTAAGGGCAAATTAGGACAAGGTCACATTTTCTCCAAAACCGACTTGCGTGAGGCATATTTGTAACTGCCGTTAGATGATGAATCAAAGAAACTTGTTTTTAGTCAACTCTTGTCAGGGTCTGTTTCAGTTTCATTGCCTGCCATTGGGTAGCACGTCAGCTCCTACTATTTTCCAACGATTCTTGGAGCAGCTTACTTTAAAAGTGTTAAGGTGTTTTAATTACTTAGCTGTCATAGTAGTCTCTGGTCACACAACTGCAGAACATTTGCATAAATTGGAAGCTTTGTTTAAAGTATTATCAGAGGCAGATTTAAAACGTAATAGACCAAAGCGTTCTTTTTCCAATACGGAAATAGAGTTCCTTGGCCATGTGATGACTGCACAAGGCATTCATCCACCTCAGTTGCTTCTGAGTGTCATCCACCAGTTGCCTGAACCCAGAAATATCAAACAACTGCAAGCTATAGTGGAAAAGCTGGCGTGTTACATAAGGTTCGTTCCAAACGCCACTCAGATCACGGCACTGCTGAACTGCTTGCGTCGCATAGGCATTCCCTTTGCATGGACTAAGGAATGTCAGCCCGCTTAAGAGCATTTGAAGATGCACTCTTTAAGTGACAATGTTTCCACTTCGACCCCTCCAAGCCTGTCATTCTGGCAGTGGACGCCTCGTCTTATGGTATAGGTGCAGTACTGTAACACCAAGTTGGCTTCACTGACAGGCCGATTTTTAAGACACTGACGAAGACGCGCAACGCAACGACGGTCACTTGGAAAGGAAAGCACTTGCTACCATTTACGGGATCACAAAGTTCATTCGGTACCTGTGTGGATTTCTTCTTTCGCGCAAAGGACCACAGGCCTTTAACAGCTCTGTTTGCCTCCTCTCAGCCTGTCCCAGCCCAGACTGTGCAAAGCTACAATGGTTGGCCCTATAACTGTTAAATTATTAGTATGACTTGACATATGAATCAATCGAATGCTGACATATCATCAAGTTTGATTCGTTGGAATACTTCTGCTTACTAATGGAATTGAAGACTTTTCAGTAACCTTTTGCTGACAGAAGAAGCTGTATCGCACCCAGCTCTTAGGGTTGTTTTAAGTTTTTTCGCCACTGGCGGCCATGTAGTATCAAAGACATCCGCCTCCCCATGGTATACCGCTTGTTAGCGCAGGATCGTGCCATCGTGGTACAGATGTGTTGTCCTTCTCCTTCATAAATAATATGGCAATTACCCTGTCTTAGTGCCTCAGTCCCTCCAATGAGTAGTGCTCAACTTGTTACTGAGCCGTATGGGCTTGTATCGATTGTGGACTGTGGATCGTATTTCTGGTCAGATTTCCCACTGGTCACTGGACGGCGCTCTTACGCCGCGTCTTCCACTCTGAAATGTTTGCGAGGTGGGCGAGTGGTAGAACAGTCATTCACTGGGGAACGAGGAGGGAGGAAGTCGGTTGGAGGAAATGTGTTCGTCACCCGCCGGCGGTCGGCGTTTTGATCGATTTGATCTGAGGAAACCTTGTAAGACGTGTATATTTCTATTGTCTATTGTCAAACCACAGTTTATGAAAGATGTTTATATTTTATTAATAGGATTAAGTAGGAATAATTAATATTTGTCATGTTGGAAATTAAAATTGTGGTAGCAGGGAATGACTGCACCAAAGTATTGTTGATATACTTTTTAAAAGGGCGGGAGAAACCACGTACAGATACATTTTAAGAAAAGAGCGCGAAAGACCGCGCATTGATACATTTTGTAATGGTAGCAGGGATTGTCTGCACCAGAAAGCATTGTTGGCAGGCGAGACCGCACTTTAGCGTTCGTAGGAAGTCAGTAGTAAGCGAGATCTGAAGCGAGTGGGTAGCAGGTCTGAAGCGAGAGGTTGAGAGGGGTAGTGTGCCTGCCAGCCACCAGCTATGATTTACAAGAGATTATAAACGGATGTACAGAGACATCAACTAAGTATTACCATAAGAGGAAGTAATATTATTGAATTATTTTCTTTGTGAAAATCAAGACTACTGAAGGTATGTTTGCGCAGTGCTAGTTGTAAGATTACTGTAAAAAGTAAGTCCCATTTGAACGTTTGTAAAATCATTTCGTTACCAACAGTAAATATTTGAAGCATGTTCAGAATATAATTAATTTTTGCCAGCAATGTTGCATTACTGATTATAATCCATCCAAAAAACTATTAACGTAAAACTTCGCAAAAATTTTATTGTTGTCAAGAAAAAGTGTAACTATGAATTACGTAACTTCAGTCAAATTAATTAAAGAATAACGTCAGCTTTGCTATTAAAGCATAACGTCAGCTTTGGTAATAAATACAGCCACTTATTATGACAGCCCAGCAGCAGTTAATAAAGTATAGTAGACCAGAGTAAGTATATTCATGTCGCAGTTCGATGTAGCAGTCAGATGGCGATCCAGTAACAGTAAAAAAAGGTAAGGAACAGTTTTGGGTTATTGCAGATAACGACTGAGGGTCACGACAACGACACATTCTATGTTTCGTTGAAATAATCAGAAAATCACTTTTAATAAGCAGCAATTAAATTTGTATGCGAAGATTGAGAAAGAGAATAAATTTCAAAGGAAAGATATCATTTTTTATTATTAAGCAAGAGATAGAAATCCTAAGGGAAGGTTACAGAGGTTCTTGTAAAAGGAAAGGTTGTGTAACAAAAAAAAGAGGTATAGAGGAGACGGGAAGGTTTCAACCTTTGCAACAGGAACAACTTTAATCATCATTGGCTGATTTCGATTCTCTGGTAGGTCACCTCTTTCCTGTTGTTGGACCACGTTGTGTGATCGAGTTGGCTGGCGTTAGCGGGTTCTTTTGTTACTGCCCTGCCCTATGTGATTGTTCCCTTAGTATGAATTTGTGCTTTCTGCGAAATTTGGATCCACCGTGGAGTTGTTCGTATCTCTTACACAAACTGTTTGAGCCCGCCCACCTCTGTGTTTCCAAATCGCCCTGTGTTGACTTCCTAAACATTAATTGGTTGTAAGCCCCGGGTGTGACGATTGCGGTCGTAGTTTTTTATTGTTCTTTTATGTTTCTCCTTGCCAAGTGATGCCTAACTTTATTACTGTCACTGTCTGTGCAAGCTGTGGGAATGTGATGGCTGGCGCTGGTGCTCTCATGAACATCTGTGGTTAATGCGCTCTTTTAATTATGTTTTAGATTATGATCAGGCCAGACCTATTATCATAACGGGAGCATTGTCGGAAGACTGTAGAACTTTGTGTGTAGGCTCCCTTAGGCGATATCCCCTACCTGATTCTTGTAGCCTGCGTGGGTTTGTGGGCTGTCTTGTACTGGTATCTAATCCTATGTTATTAGTAGAAGCAGCTTTTTAGTCCGGAAGAGAAGTTCAAATAATTGTTTAAATCTACTTAAACGATGTTTGCAGTTTGGTTATGTTAGTATGCTTATTGTTGGTTCTTACCAGTGTTTAAATTGTTATTATTCTTGAAACTTTAGTTCACTTTGTTACTCGGCGTTTGCCGGTATTGTGACTTATTCTGGATTGCTCGTGTAGCCAGCTATTCGCAGAAAGTGTGTTATCTTACTAACTGACCTCTTGGTATTTCTAGGCACCTTATTGTCCCATGACGCTTATTTTACGAGCACCTGCTGTTGCGTGGTGGGTCAGCTACTGTTTCTGCAGTCTATGCGTACAGTTGGTCCAGTCTGACAAGGGTGAGTGCACCGGTGGCACGATATTACTGGAGAGCATTTGGAATTCGCCGCTCCCGTCACCCTGTGTGAAGCAGCTCTACAACGTGGTGACTGCAGTTTAATTTTCTTCTTCCCTGGTTCGCGCGGGCCTGAATATTTTCTGGGTTGGCGTATTTTTTGTCTTTTGGCTTGGCTGCCTTTTGTGTCGTGCCTTTCTTGTATCAATTGTTTCCTAGTCAGCCAGGCCATTCGCTGGCACTTGTGTCACTTAAAATTGTCAGCTCTCTCAGAATACCGTGTTAAATTTCAATTTGTAATTCAAAACCATTCTGTCAGCTTGCGCTTTAAATTTGCTGAAATATTTTTACCTGTTATTAAATCGGTGTTGTTCATTCTTAGAACTGACCTTCAAAAAAATTGATCTGTAATTTAAAACCATTCTCTTAGCTTGGGGCATTTAAATTGTTTAAACATTCTATCTGCTATTAAATCTGTGCTAGTCGTTGTTACATTTGAGCTTTAAAGATGTTGGTCTGCAGTTAAAGTCATTTCGTTAGTTTGGGGCATTAACATGCGTTTAAACATTTTAAATGTTACTAAATTTGTGCTAGTTGTTGCATCTAACCTTCAAAAAGTTTGTTTTAAATTTGTCAGGACCTCTTTACATTTGGGCCTGTAAATTAAAATCATTCTGTTAGCCCGGTATAATTTTGCTATTTCTAAAAGATTATTTCATGGTGTTTTACTGTTATTTCCTTTTTTTAAAAGGAAAATCATGACGAATAATGAATGATGTCATAATCTGGGGCCTATCCCCTCCATGAATTCCTGTTAACTGGCTTCTTGGAGCGCAATTACGTCAGAACCGTTGGGGTGTTGCTCGCACAAAACGGTTAGCGAGACGCCGCAGTACATGGCTGTTATGCGATTACAATTTGAACAGAGACGTCACAGAGTGCAACGTGTGGCTAGCATCACGCCGCTCCATCTAGAAAGTGCTTTGACTGGCCATGCTCTGCAGGTCCCTGGCAGCGGTTGCACATTAACTTCGCGGGTCCGTACTTGTATACGAGATCGTTAGTGGTGTTGTATGCATTCAGCAACTTTCCATTCGTCATCTCAATGAACTCTACTACTTCTACAAGTCTTCGTCTGTTTGACTACATTTTTTTGTATCGAAGGGTTTACAGGAGTGATCATGTCTGACAACAGACTGCAATTCACGTCCCAACAGTTTAAACAGTTTTATAGTGGGAATTGCATACAGCACATTCTCAAGGCCCTCTTCTATCCGCAGCCGACTGGTGAAGCTGAGATATTCATGTGGACATTCAAGTCTGAAATGGACAAATTACGGGCCACCTGCTCAAGGAACCAGGGCCTTAATGTGTTTTTTTTTTTTTTTTCGTCTTACTGGTCCTTGCTGAGAGATGACAAGTCACCAGCGAGTAACCTCCCTCTCACTTATCGACCTTAATGACAGTGAAAAATTAAATCGCGTGTACGTAATGGAAATTTGGGAAAAGCAATCGTCACCGAAGTTTATCTGTCGGTAAAGAGGGAGGAAAGGGTTACATCTAAATGAAAGGAAAATCCAAATGAAATTGGTGGAAATTAATTTTGAAAAGGCGTAAAGTTAATAAAGAAAGTAAATGTGCGGCCGTTACGTTAGCAATTAACTAGCGGTAATTAGATATTTGAGATTTGGGGGAAATTACGGTCGCCAGTCCTATGGACAATTACTATAGTAACTGAAAAAGAAAGGTTATTACACATATAATTAGCACTAGAAGCGTGGCAACTGAAGGTTGACACATGTAGTGTGAAAACTGAAAGTTTGTCAGAAGTAATAAATTTCGCTACACTCTGACTTAATTTAGCAAAAGAATTAATAAAACCGGAAAATTGAAAGTTAATTTAGTGACTGAAATTAATAGTGAACTTTGTTTCTGAAGCACATCGAAATTCAGTAAAATACGGTTAGTCTTGGGCTACCTCAACAATCATTTCAAAAGCTACTTGAATCTACGCAATTTAGATATAAGAGATTTAACTTTGAACTTGAATTAAATGATTCTGAACAATTAACAATAGTAAAATTTAGTACGTACCAAGCTGAGCTGCAGTCACAGGTAAGCTAAAATACGGTAACAAAACTCGCACTCTTAATTTGTGCTTGTGTAATCTAAATATTGTAGCCATCTATGAATACCTTAACTGAACTCTGAAATTAAAGCAGTGAAATCGAATGATATTACTTTAATGCTGGCGTTTGAATTTCAACAGCACTCGGGTTCATTCCGGAAAAGGAAGGGACCCTGCTTGGTAATGCAATTGGGACAATGAGCAACAAAGGTTCCTGCTACGTAGCTGTAATTTAGTGACAAAAATTTGACAGTTTGAAAAGCTGAGGTCTGCCATACAGTTCTAAAACTTTACGTGCTACCAGTCTTCCTTGTTGGTTGATTGAAGGTTTGAAGTCGTCGATCGAGGAGGTGGCGACAGTCACTCATTGTCCGCCGTCGCTGTTGCAGAAGCTGGATGTTGGCACGCCTTCTTCTCGACACGGTCTCCAGCCGAAACGGGCTCTTGATGTGTGCCAGCTACCACTTCCCGTCCGCGACACCGTGTCAGAAACTAACATAGCAAGTCGAGCGCAATTACATGCTGCCAAACCCCAAAAGCGCGGCAACTCGCGGGAGCGTCACTCAACACACCTGCTCCACCACCCTACTCCAGCCAGACTCCCCTGCCCGCGCTCCACGGGGCAGAGTTAACACAACGAAAGATCCTGAACACTTTGGTTCTCCACACGACCTATCGACGTAATCGTTCGATAGCATAGTTTTCCCTAGGCAAGACCCAGCGTAAAAATTACAAGTAGTATTTACAAAACAAACCAATTATACATCGACATAAATGCATAAATATATATATACAAATAGTAAAACAATTACAATATATCAAGACACAGAAATGTCATATCTTCAGGTAACAAAATAAGGAAAAAATTTATAGTATAATAGATGGAAATAGGAGGATACGTATTTCCGGGGTTACAAGCGTAGCTTCTTCACTGCACCCCATGCGTGCGGCACAAAAGTTATATGTACCAACCAGAATGGGTAAGTTTCAGATGCAGCAGCCAGTTCTTTTCAGAGTGTGTGTGGTGCCAGATGGAGACAGGAACACTGCGTAATTACTGACAATGTTTCCGGCTCGACGTACACCGTTTGGAGTTTGGCGGGACTCCGTCGGCAGCACCAGAATCAGTTACGGCCTGCCCGTTCCCGAGACTCTGCCGCCCCTTCTCTGGTCACTGACCCTGTCCGAGAGCAGGACCTGCAGCTGCCTTACTGCAGTCAGAGCCGCAGCCGCCTGCTCCCTACAGCACCGACATTCCCTCAGGCGGAGAAGCCCACAGCGGCTGACATGGAGCCACCCCCAGCACTGCAGCCTTACGGAGGCCGACAACGCCACCCACGATGGAGGCACGTCCGGTCCCCCGGCCAGCTGCTTCAGAGGTTTCCACAGTCATGGTCTTCATCCCACCTGCGTCGCGTACGGCCGCCGGAGCGCACCCTGTGCCTGGTTTTCGGGTCGACGTTCCGAGCACGTTCGACCCGCCACGGTAGACGAGAGCGCTAACGCGCTGCTTCCTGGATTCGGGTAGGCGCGCCGGCCACGGATCGAATCCGCCCGGCGGATTAACGACGAGGGCCGATGTGCCGGCCAGCCTGGATGTGGTTTTTAGGCGGTTTTCCACAGATACGAGGTCGGTTCTACACCAGCCTATGTTCCGGTCACCGCTCAGCCCACTGCAAGCAGGTAAAAGAGTACCTTACCTGGCGACAACAGGTTAGAGGCAACCAAATAGGCACCTCAAATTAATCTGCATGTTCTTGCATATGTTTGTGAACCTTGTGTGTCAACAGTGTAAACAAATCCATATATCCATCTGCGAATTTTCTTTCACTTCGTCTGTAGTTCCATATCTTCGTCGCTTCAACGGGGTTTTCACTTTGGAAATAAAAAAGTCCACAGGGCCCAGGGCTAGAGAGTATGGAGCATGACGCAGCACAGTGATTTCGTTTCTTGTGCAATAGTCATGCACCAACAGGGATGAATGTGCTGCAAGCGCCACAAATTGTTTCGCCACATTTCAGGCCGTTTCCTTCTCATATTTTCTCGTGGGCTTCGCAAAACGTCCCGATAGTACCATCGATTAACACTGTGTCACTGTGACATCAATTCAAGATGAAGTAATCCTTCAAAGTCAAAGCATGGCTTTGACATTTGACCTGAACTGACGAGCTTTTTATGGCCGACCGATTGTGAAAGTTGAACCCTGGTCTCAATATCATAACCGTAGATCCACGTCTCATCACCAGTTATGATTCTCTTAAGGAACATCTCGTTCTCATTTGCACGATCGAAAAGGTCTTCACAGATCGGAAGACAAGCTCTTTTTGGTCTTGACTCATGAGCCGTGGGACGAACTTGGCGTAACACGAAATATTCTAAGATGCTGTGTTTTCGATGTAAATTTTTTACTCTGATGAAGATTGCGCTAGTGCAGTCGTAACCATGGTCAATTAGCCAAACATTTTGTGCAACCGATGTCGCCATATATACATCCTGTAACAAATTAACGAACTTTTGCTGGATCTTAGCCAATAAAAATGTTTAAAATTCCAAGATGCTGTGTTAGGACTTCATGACATGATCTAACTGAAATATTACGTTCTTCTCCAATTTCTCGGAGAGTCAGTCTTCCATTGCCACGCACAATTTCGTTGACGTTTAACCTCCTGTGTTTAAACAGTGTGAAGCATTCGTAACACCGATTACGGTTTAAGCACTCATCAGCGTAGACTCCCTGCATCATTTGGCGTGCCTCTGTCAAGGTTTTCTTGGGTTTCATGCAAAATTTAATGACGACGCGTTGCTCCTGTAACTTTGCCATCTCGAAATTCGCAAACTGTGCAACACAACGTTCTACTCAATATATCACGGAACAATAACTAACAGACATACAAGAATGTGGCTTCCGGCAGTAGTACACCAAACGCAGGCGTGTGCAGGGATGCCAACTGCATATCGCTCCAACACACTATCGGCGCAAAATTACGAATGTTCCGGACATTTTTTTAACAGACGTCGTATATCCCTCGTATACTATACATGCAAAACAAAGGCAAAGGCACGAACCAAGTCGAAGACGTGAAATTTATTATCACATATGTACATCCTGAAATAATAACCTATATTACCAGATTTACCCAATAAAACGTTTCTAATAAACTCCCATAATATGCTTATACTACCCATACACCAAGCAGAGTCCGGAAAAAAAGGTGATACTAAAAATAACAAAAGACCATTCTCTTTTGTTCCACTGTCCACTGGAGACAATCCAATCCATGTATTAACTCTATATAATTAAGTCATCTGTTCGGTCTTCATCCACTCTAAATATTAGCCCAATAGGTCGGCGTATTATCTGTGGGTAAGAATTTGTGATATTAATTCATTATATAATATGTGCTGCATTACGTTTTTGATTCTGAATGTAATTTAGTTTGCCAGTCACCACTGCAAGTGGTAAATAACACGCATATCAATTGACGAAGTTATTTAAAGCAAAAAACCTATAAAATAACTTACGTGGCTCAGTACGCTGTAAGTTACCCAATTTCAACTTCTGAGGCAAATATAAACGTAAGTTATACAATGTAACAGCGGTAATGTTTAATGTATACACCTAACTAACTTCACTTGTACTTTCAGAACGTATAAACATTGTGTAACTGAGTTTAGACGTAATTTCATATTTTAATAGTCTGTGCAAAGACGAATGCCGCCCTGCTTTTGTGCCACAGACAAAGAAAAGCTATTTTGTGTTTCACTGAGGAGTGATAAGTGCATTCAATGAGTGATAAATTGTAAATATACAACTCGCGAAGGGGGCTATCTAAATAAACTGTTATTTTGCAGTGAGTAGATTCCGAATCAAAATGTGTTTGATATGTTAATTATGCGCTAAAAGGATTGAAAAATATATTATACCATCTGAGGATGGTCGATAGTTCAAACCGCCTATAAGAAGAAGCAAAAATATATAAAAAGTGCCTTGTTGTTTGTTTCTTAACGCAATACACATGACAATTGTATTCAAAAATTTTGTCACTTTTCAGTACAATGCTACTGTTATGGCGACGAGGGACATAAATATTACAATTGATGTCTATCGCGACTTTGAGTTCCACTCCTACGTCCGCTACTGCCGATAATGTTATGTTGTTATGTTTACAAAATCACATTTCTGGAACGAAGTATTTGCAGAAAAATGGAGAGACTGGTAGATGCCTACTTCTTGGAAGATCAGATTGGATTCCGGGAACACATGTATAACAAATTATTTACTCTGTGACTTACTGATGGCAGTGGAACTTTGTCAGAGACGACAAAGAATTAGGAATAGTTGTAGCCAAACGAGAGCCAATTAGATTCGGAAACGAAAGTCTAAAAGAAGTAGATGAGTTTTGTTATTTGGCAAGCAAAGGAAGTGTTGAAGGCTGATGTAGAGGTCCAGACTACCTGCCTCAGACTGAAAAGTATTTCTGAAAAATAGACGTCTTTTAATATCGTGTAGCATAAGATTCATGAACTGATATGATATTGGCCTTGACTGTGAGAACTGTCTACGACTGCAGTTACATAATTACATTTGTTTTTAAACACACTGTTGTGTGGAACAAAGACGATATGTGACCACGATATGGCATTGAGATGCACTCCAAGTGCTATGCGCTTACTCTTTTTTTTTATTGTGTCGAATTTACTTTGTAGAGAAGTAAGACTTCGATTATTTTTAGATGGAGTAAAGATGGATGTATTCAGGTGTCTAGTACAGATAGATCATTAATGTATTGTTAAGCACCAATAAGAACCATTACCTGTCAGTAGTACGTGCTATAGCACGCAATATTTGGAATATTGAGAACTTTGGAATAAAAGCCCGACCCACGAAGCTGATCGTGAGACAAACTGCATTGTTTGCTCTTTATTGCACTAATCTTCTATAAGAGATTGAAGTACATCGCGACGCAGTGGTAAGCAGCTTGAACGCCGCCATCAAGGCTGTCGTACATGGTCTATGCATGACTCCAGCCTTCGCAACAAGCTACAAGCCGTGGTACCTGTCCCCCAAAGCACTACCTGGAGCCTGTCGAATGATTAACAATCTCTCTAATTATCATTCAACAGTGAATATCTGCAATTATTTATTCAATATACACTACTGGTCATTAAAATTGCTACACCACGAAGATGACGTGCTACAGACGCGAAATTTAACCGACAGGAAGAAGATGCTGTGATATGCAAATGATTAGCTTTTCACAGCATTCACACAAGGTTGGCGCCGGTGGCGACACCTACAACGTGCTGACACGAGGAAAGTTTCCAACCGATTTCCCATACACAAACAGCAGTTGACCGGCGTTGCCTGGTGAAACGTTGTTGGGATGTCTCGTGTAAGGAGGAGAAATGCGTACCATCACGTTTCCCACTTTGATAAAGGTCGAATTGTAGCCTATCGCGATTGCGGTTTATCATATCGCGACATTGCTGCTCGGGTTGGTCGAGATCCAATGACTGTTAGCAGAATATGGAATCGGTGGGTTCAGGAGGGTAATACGGAACGCCGTGCTGGATCCCAATGGCCTCGTATCACTAGCAATCAGGATGACAGGCATCTTAGCCGCATGGCTGTAACGGATCGTGCAGCCACGTCTCGATCCCTGAGTCAACAGATGGGGACGTTTGCACGACAACAACCATCTGCATCAACAGTTCGACGACGTTTGCAGCAGCATGGAAAAATGGTTCAAATGGCTCTGAGCACTATGGGACTCAACTGCTGAGGTCATTAGTCCCCTAGAACTTAGAACTAGTTAAACCTAACTAACCTAAGGACATCACAAACATCCATGCCCGAGGCAGGATTCGAACCTGCGACCGGAGCGGTCTTGCGGTTCCAGACTGCAGCGCCTTTAACCGCACGGCCACTTCGGCCGGCTGCAGCAGCATGGACTATCAGCTCGGAGACCGTGGCTGCGGTTACCCTTGACCCTGCATCACAGACAGGAGCGCCTGCAATGGTGTACTCAACGACGAACCTGGGTGCACAAATGGCAAAACGTCATTTTTTCGGATGAATCCAGGTTCTGTTTACAGCATCATGATGGTCGTATCCGGGTTTGGCTACATCGCGGTGAGTGCACATTGGAAGCGTGTATTCGTCATCGGCATACTGGCGTATCATGCGGTGTGATGGTATGGGGTGGTTACACGTCTCGGTCACCTCTTGTTCACATTGACGGCAATTTGAACAGTGGATATTACACTTTTGATGTGTTACAACCCGTGGCTCTACCCTTCATTCGATCCCTGCGAAACCATACATTTCAGCAGGATAATGCACGACTGCATGTTGCAGGTCCTGTACGGGCCTTTCTGGATACAGAAAATGTTCGACTGCTGCCCTGGCCAGCACATTCACCAGATCTCTAACCAATTAAAAACGTCTGGTCAATGGTGGCCGAGCAACTGGCCCGTCACAATACGCCAGTCACTAATCTTGATGAACTGTGGTATCATTCTGAAGCTGCATGGGCAACTGTACCTGTACACGCCATCCAAGCTCTGTTTGACTCAATGCCCAGGCGTATCAAGGCCGCTATCACGGCCTGAGTTGGTTGTTGTGGGTACTGACTTCTCAGGATCTATGCACCCAAATTGCGTGAAAATGTAATCACATGTATGTTCTAGTATAATATATTTGTCCAATGAATACCCGTTTATCATCTGCATTTCTTCTTGGTGTAGCAATTTTAATGGCCAGTAGTGTATTTTCTTGCCATATCATTACAGACTTTGCTTAAAATGATAACAAGTGAAGTTATGAAGATATTACCATCGAATAATAGTTTAAATGTAAAGAAGCTTTTCGTGAAAGCATTTGTCTGCATTGTAGCCTTGTACTGTACTGAGCTGTTGACGATTAGCAGTTCCGACAAGAAGAGAATCGAAGCTTCTGAAATACTGTGTAACAGAAGAATGCCAAAGATTAGACTCGTAGATAATCATGAGCTATCACATCAGACGAAGAAGGTAGAGAATTTTATGGCACGACTTCGCTAAAGGAACGGATTGATTCATAGAACACTTCCAGCAGCAGCATCAAGGAATCTTCAGCTTGGTAACAGAGGGGACCGTGGGGTGCACAGAAACTGTAGAAATAAACCAAAGTCTGACTTAAGCAAGCATGTTTAAATTCATGCAGGATGTAGTAGTTATTTATTTATTTATTTATTCATTGACTCTTCGGATGCTCTGACTGGTCTGATGCAACCCGCCAACGGTTCCTCTCCTGTGCCAACATTGTCGTCTCAGAGTAACACTTGCAACGTACATCCTCAGTTGTTCGTTGGATGTATGCCAATCTCTGTTTTCCTGTACTGCTTCTACTTGCTACAGTTTGCTCTAGCGCCAGTCAAGTTATTCCGTGGTGTCTTAACCGATGTCCTAGCCTCCTTCCCTTTTACTTTTCAGTGCTTTCCGTATACTGCTTTCCCCTCCAATTCTGCGCAGAGCTTCCTCGTTCTTTAATTATCAATCCACCTAATTTTCAACATTCGTCTGCAGCACCACAACTCTAATGCTCCGATGCTCTTCTCATCCAGTTTTCTCACTGTCCATGTTTCACTACCACTCAGCGCTGTGTCATAAATGTATATTCTTGGAAATTTCTTCCTCAAATTAAGGTCTGTGTTTGACACTAGTAGACTTCCCTTCACCAGGAATGCCTTTTTTGCCAGTGATAGTCTGGTTCCTATGTCCTCCCTGCTCCGTCAGTCATGGGTTATTTTGCCGTCTAGACAGCATATTTCCTTAACTTTATCTGCTTCGTGACTATCAGTCCTGATGTTAACTTCCTCGTCGTTCTCTTTTCTGCTGATTCTCATTACTTTCGTCTTTCTTCGATTTACTCTCGGTTATTACTCCTTACTGAGAACGCAGTTCATTCCATTCAGCAGATCTTGTAATTTTTCTTCACTTTCATTGAAGATGCGAATGTCATGAGCGAATCTTATCATTGGTATTCCTTCACCTTGACTTTAAAATCCATTCTTGAACCTTTCTTTTATTTCCATCATTGTTTCTTCGAGATATAGATCGAACAGTAGGGGCTAAAGACTGCATCCCTGTTTTATATCCTTTTTAATCCGAGTACTCCGTTCTTGGTCTTCCACTATTATTATTCCCCCTTGGCTCGCGTTCGTGTTGTATATTATCCATCTCTCTCTTTAGCTTACCCCTATTTCCCTCAGAATTTCAAACATCTTGCACCATTTTACAACGTCGAACTCTTTTTTTCGGGTCGACAAATCTTAATTAAATTTGTGGGAAGTTTCTATGTGACCAAACTGTGAGTTCATCGGTCCCTAGGATTACAGACTACTTAAACTAACTTACGTTAAGGACAAGACACACGCCCATGCCCGAGGGAGAACTCGAAACTCCGACGGGGTATCCGCAGGAACCGACAAGTCCTATGTAAGTTTCTAGTAGTTATACAGAGGCTTGCACAAGGAATATTGACATGGAGGGATGTATCATCCCAGACATATGGCTGAAGATAACATCGTCGGTCAGTTCTTGGAGTTGATGGTGTTAGGACAGCAACCAGCCACAAATTTACTTTCAGTTCCTTAATGCAAAGGGTACCGTTACCGGTTTCGAATCGTTGTGATTCATCCTCAGACAGTTTACACGCTTTCTTTATGACATGTGGTGCGTTTTTTTTACAGATTAATTGTCGTAAAACGTCGGTTTGGAGTGTTTGGAGTGTTTGCCACGCACCACATGTTTTGATATATACAAATATACAAATATATCAAAACATGTGGTGTGTGGTAGAAATCTTCTCAGTGACAAATCTAAAGTGTTCAGTGAAAACAATTTACGCGTGCAACAATAAGAATGCAGTGGGAATGCATTTTCATGTGTTGGCTGATTGATGTTCTAACACCATCAACATTTGTCTTCAAACAACAGCCACGGTCTCCATCATGTCATCACATGACAAAATCGCAGTTCTTGGAGTACTTTAAGAAAGAGGAACGACAGTACTGCTATTCTTATGACGAGCGTGACGAAAGTAAACTTAATTCCGCCCGAACAGGCCATAAACGCCCAAGGGTACAGACCGGGCACCGTGTCATCCTAAGCCCACAGCCACCACTGGGTGTGGATGTGGAGGGACATGTGGTCAGCACACCGCCCTCCCGACCGTATGTCAGTTTAAGCGACCGGCGTCGCTACTTCTCAGTCAAGTAGCTTTTCAGTTTGCCCCGCAGGGACTGAATGCACCCTGCTTGCCAACACCACTCTTCACACCGGATCGTCACCCATCCAAGTGGCTAAGCACTCTTCAGACCGGATGGTCACCCATCCAAGTGGCTAAGCACTCTTCAGACCGGATGGTCACCCATCCAAGTGGCTATGTACACTTCAGACCGGATGGTCACCCATCCAAGTGGCTAAGCACTCTTCAGACCGGATGGTCACCCATCCAAGTTTCTAACCCAGCCCGGAAAAGCTTAACTTCGGCAATCTAACGGGAACCGGTTTTACCATTGTTGTAAGGCCGTTGTCGAGCGTGACGAAAGTAGAGCGTAATTGACGCTGCACCGTCTTGACACTTGCGGGACGGCCTGAGAGGCCAGAGCTTGGCGGAAGAGATGATGAGGTGAGCCGAGGTGGGTCGGACACGTGGCGTCGCTCGGCGGGGCTTCGCACCAAGGTCAGCGGCGACCACGTCCGGTGCGTCGGCGCGCTATCGTCCTCCGGAGGACTTTCTTCTGTACGAACAGCGGCGCCGTGCGGCTATCAAGGGCGCTGCTGGCGCCCCCTCTGTGGTTAGCCTACTGATTATCTGGCGCCTTCAAACGCGTGTGCTTTTTTGTCCTCTAGTTGAAATCTAATCGCTGCTAGAGCTTATGAGTATGTACGCCATCATGCCAAAGTTAAAATATTATAAACAGCAGGCAGAGCAGACTTCGTTAAGTGAGAGAACGGGTATGTATCTGAGAAACAGAGGACCGATAATAAAACCTTGTGGTACAGTCGTGGACAAAACGAGCAAGACCCCTCGCCTTTTCGTTATGCTGATCCACACAGTTTTAAAGTCTGCTGCAGAGCATAACAGGCAAGGCGACGAAGTGCTACCAACATACTATGCGCACGCGTGATTAGATTAGATTAATACTAGTTCCATGGATCATGAATACAATATTTCGTAATGATGTGGAACAAGTCAAGTTTTCCAATACATGACATAATTAAGTTAATTTAACAACATAATTAAGTTCATATAAAAACTTCTTTATTTTTTATTTTTTTATTTTTATATATATAATTTTTTGTTTGGAATTTTTTCTTTTTATTCTTAATTTATATCTAAAAATTCCTCTATGGAGTAGAAGGAGTTGTCATTCAGAAATTCTTTTAATTTCTTCTTAAATACTTGTTGGTTATCTTTTTATACTATTTGGTAAGTGACCAAAGACTTTAGTGGCAGTATAATTCACCCCCTTCTGTGGCAAAGCTAGATTTAATCTTGAATAGTGAAGATCATCCTTTCTCCTAGTATTGTAGTTATGCACACTGCAATTACTTTTGAATTGGGTTTGCTTGTTAATAACAAATTTCATAAGAGAGTATATATACTGAGAAGCTATTGTGAATATCCCTAGATCCTTAAATAAATGTCTGCAGGATGATCTTGGGTGGACTCCAGCTATTATTCTGATTACACGCTTTTGTGCAATAAATACTTTATTCCTCAATGATGAATTACCCCAAAATATGATACCATATGCAAGCATTGAGTGAAAATAGGCGTAGTAAGCTAATTTACTAAATTTAGAAACTATCCGGACTTTGTCACACTGTTTTCAATCATGTGTAAGACAATATTAATGCTGATTAGTGTCTTAAACACAACACGTAAATATAAGATATAAGTGAAAGAAGAAACGCTAATTAGTATAACCTGTACCAATAAAAATGAATTTCAGCATATTCAGGTAACACAACTATTTTAGTAAGACAAAGTACCCCAGACCGTTACGAATTAGCAAAATATTATGCGCATTCGGCGGCGAAACGGCCTGTGTCAACGTTCAGACGAGTCGTATTGGTTACCGTTGCTGACCTACCATGAAAGTGTACAAATTTAGTAATGGGTGAAGATTCGTAACGAAATTCAGTTAAAAATTATTCAGTGCCACACTTAAGTCAGTTCAATTATTGACAGAAGCGGAACAAGTAGGCAGTAACAAGTATGAAATTCTACAAGATTTTCATATTTACATCCACAGGGCGCCGGTACAGAATAAAGGTAGCAATAAAACGTATTGGGGGCGCGAGAATTTCTTAAAATTGCTTTACTGATAGTCTATCTGCATCCATCAAGATTAGAACCGAAAACAAACCAGACCTCCCTTGCAGTAGCAAACACCTTTTACTACACTAGCAGACAAAACAGGAAAACAGCCCTCTATTATCACCCCAAACATGAATAAGCAGGCAATTTCGCAATGAAAATGGCAAAATGATCTGCAGTTTATGTTGCATAGAGCTTTCTGGACTCAAAACATATGTTTTCTACCTTTATGTCACCGCTTATGTGACAATCCCTCGGGATGTTTATCGCCGGCCGGAGTGGACGCACGGCTCTATGCGCCACAGTCTGGAACCGAGAGACCGTTACGGTCGCAGGTTCGAAGCCTGCCTCGGGCATGGATGTGTGTAATGTCCTTAGGTTAGTTAGGCTTAATTAGTTCTAGGCGACTGATGACCTCAGAAGTTAAGTCGCATAGTGCTCAGAGCCATTTGAACCATTTTGATGTTTATCGAAATAACCCGTGCCGGCAAACTACTAAATTTGTTCGCTAATAACAGTATTTTGTTATTTCGATAAACATCCCGAATGACTGTCACATAAGCGGTGACATAAAGGTAGAAAATTCATGTTTTGAGTCCAGAAAGCTCTATGCAACAGAAACTGCAGATCATTTTGCCATTTTCATTGCGACATTGCCGGCTTATTCATGTCTGGGTAATAATAGAGGGCTGTTTTCCTGTGTTGTCGACTAGCGTAGTGAAAGGTGTTTGCTGCTTCAAGGGAGGTCTGGTTTGTTTTCGGTTCTTATCTTGATGGAGGCAGATAGACTACCGGTAAAGCAATTTTAAGAAATTATCGCACCCCCAATACGTTTTATTGCTACCTTTATTCTGTATCGGCACCCTGTGGATGCAAATATGAAAATCCTACTTTTTCCGCTTCTGTCAATAATTGGAGTGACTTAAGTGTGGCACTGAATGATTTTTAACTGAATTTCGTTACGAATCTTCACGCATTGCTGAATTTGTACACTCTCATGGTAGGTCAGCAACGGTAACCAATACGACTCGTCTCAATGTTGACACAGACCGTTTCGCCACCGAATGCGCATAGTATTTTGCTAATTCGTAACGGTCTGGGGTACTTTGTCTAACTAAAATAGTTATGTTACCTGGATAAGCTGAAATTCATTTTTATTGGTTCAGTTCATACTAAGCAGCGTTTCTTCTTTCACTTATATCTTATATTTATGTGTTGTGTTTAACACACTAATCAGCATTAATATGGTCTTACACATGACTGAAAGTGTGACAAACTTCGGATGGTTTTTCAATTTCACGCCTGCGCACAGTATGTTGGTAGCACTTCGTCGCCTCGCCTGTTATGCTGTGTAGCAGACTTTAAAGCTGTGCGGATCAGCATAACGGCAAGGCGAGGGGTCTCGCTCGTTTTTTCCGCGACTGTACATCATGTCGGAATCGTTCAAATTCCGAGTGGCTAATTTTATGGCAACAACATGGAACTGATACACTCTGATGTCTGGCCTGCAGATACGATAAAATACTCCTTACGCATTTAACTTGTTTCCCTTTCTGCATATACTCTATCTTAGTGAAAGGTAATTGAGACTTTTGCCTGTCAGGAAGTCTGTGATATCTTTGCTTTGAGGGAAAACTGAGCTTGTAAATTAAAAAAAAAAAGAAAACTGTCTATTGAGCACATCTCTGAAGCTGCAGCTGACATGAAGATTAGCATGAAATGTTTGTGTGTCACAGTTGATTGTGTAATGTGTACGTTTTGTTCATATTTCAACGTTTTTCTCCCTCCTAAATATTCGCAAGTGCAAAAGAGGAGCAAAATATCATTCACTAGAACAAATGTAAGTTTACAGAGCTCATACACTGTAGAAAAAAAGGGGCTCAAATGGCTCTGAGCACTATGGGACTTGACTTCTGAGTTCATCAGTCCCCGAGAACTTAGAACTACTTGAACCTAACTAACCTAAGGACATCACACTCATCCATGCCCAAGGAATGATTCGAACCTGCGACCGTAGAGGTCGCGCGGTTACAGACTGTAGCGCCTAGAACCACTCAGCCACCCAGTCCGCCTCACTGTAGAAGATTCCATGCAATTCAGCATATTTTTCTATATCATGTAAGTTATTCAGTCACTTTCGATGTTTTCAATTCATGTTTTCAATTCTATGCACATCAGCATATTTCTCTGTATCGTGTACATTAACCGCACAGCACACAGAATGTTCTTTTGCAGTACTGGAGCAGAAGACAAGCAGCTGACAGTTCTGTATTACAACAACTGTTGTCATCTGACAATGTGTATAATGGCCTGATACTCGCTATGTCAATGAAATAAAGCTTCCTTAAGGTATTTGTGGCTGGTTGCAGCCCCTCAAAACAATAAAGTAAGATTATTACAGAGTTTCCAGAACGAGATTTTCACTGTGCAGCGGCGTATGCGCTAACATGAAACTTCCTGGCAGATTAAATCTGTGTACGGGACCGAGACTTGAACTCGGGACCTTTGCCTTTCGCGGGCAAGTGCTCTACCATCTGAGCTACCCAAGCACGACTCATGCCCTCTCCTCACAACTTTACTTCCGCCTGAACCTCGTCTCGTACTTTCCAAACTTCACAGAAGCTCTCCTGCGAACCATGCAGAACTTTCTTCCAGGAGTGCTAGTTCTGTATGGTTCGCAGGAGGGCGTCATTGAAGTTTGTAAAGTAGGAGACGAGGTACTGGCTGAAGTAAAGCTGTGAGGAGGGGGCGTGAGCCGTACTTGGGTAGCTCAGATGGTAGAGCACTTGCCCGCGAATGGCAAAGGTCCCGAGTTCAAGTCTCGGTCCGGTACACAGTTTTAATCTGCCAGGAAGTTTTATTACAGAGTTATGTTCCAAGATTGTGTCACATGGTGTAGTGTTGCCTGTTAGCTTTATTTCCATACACGTAATTTGATGGTAGTGGCGTACAAGCATTAAGGACGCACTTTTCATCTTGTCTTGATTCGTTCCGTCTTCTTCTGTAATCTGAGGAGGTGTCCGAGTACGTATTTAAATCTTTATTTAATGTTTTATTCATCATATTCAGTTATTCATATTAGTCTTCTCACAGACATAGACGATGATGAGGTAATGCACTTCCTCTACTGCGCTGGGTGAATTCTATGTGCCAAATCACTCGGGATGTCCCAAGCAGATTTCTCTCTAACTGCCATTTCAACGTCTGAGAAAAGTTATCCCTCACGTCCGTCGTGGACAAATCCTGATGTTAAATATGACGGGTGTTATTCACAGAAAGCCCATGTCATTGATTCTTGCTGTTAGTTGATACCTATAATGTGACTGCACTGGAGTACGAATGCCACGAAATGTCAAGATCCGAAAAAATATTGCCGTACAGAAAAGACATAAAAGAAAACTGTGAAACAAATCTGGCCACCGGATCTCGGTTTAATCCAAGAACCATGACACTGTGGCACCATGAACCATGTGTGTAACATGCTGCAAAAAACACAGATGTTACCAGGATCAAATGCTATTAAGTCTTCTCTCTCACCTCTTGTGAATCAGTATGAGTGTCACGTGCTGCGGGAAAGAGCAGAAACATGTACCCCATTTGCTTAATACCACCTCGCCTTACTAAGATGGTTCTCAGGACCAACTGTCGAAATCTAGAAGAAATGGTGTACTATTGAATAGATCTGCTGCTCTTTGACGTGGTACGAAGGAATCCTCGAAAATATATAATAACAGAAACTTCTATACACAATAACAGAAACAGAGGTTTCTTCTGGTCACTGCTCAGTTTTGTATAAATCCAGCATTTAGAACGACTGTATAAATAAAAGTGAAGAAGAAATGGGTGAGGATGAGATGGGTGATGAAATATAACGAGATGAATACCACACAGTACTGAAAGACCTAGGTTTTACTAAGGACACCTAGAGTAGACGGCATTTCCACACACTTGAAGAAGAATGTAATACATCCAATAGTAAGGAAGGAATGTGTAAGCATTACCGTATCATCGCTTTAGAAAATCCCAGTTGCAAAATGCTAGAAGAATGGAACGATTGGTGGAAGTCGATATGGAGATCAGTTTGTGTTTCAGAAAAATGTACCAAGTGGAAAGGCAAAATTAACCAATCGAAGTACGTTGGAAGACATGGTGAAGAAAGACAAGAGCCCATGTTTAGCATATGTAGAGTTATAAATAACTTTTGCCAGTGGTG
The DNA here is from genome assembly GCF_023864345.2 of Schistocerca serialis cubense. Classification (NCBI taxonomy): domain Eukaryota; kingdom Metazoa; phylum Arthropoda; class Insecta; order Orthoptera; family Acrididae; genus Schistocerca; species Schistocerca serialis. The sequence goes on along the minus strand of NC_064645.1, from coordinate 362,552,096 downwards.
ACTGAAATAGGGATTTTGATATTTTGAGGACATCGCGGATGCAATACAGGGAGTAAAACTTTATCTAAAATTTGTACTGAAACCAGACTGCAGATCTATGATTCGGATATCATAGAATGTAAGAAATATTTGTGATGGGACTGAGACGTGTAGCCTATGCGCAAATATTACTCAATATGTACATAGAGAAAGTAGTAGAGAGGACTAAGGAGAAATTAAAGTATAATTTAAACTTCAAGAAGATAGTTTTATCTCTGTTGATGATGATGCAGAAGTATACCGTAGATCCACTTTTGATATCGAAGTTTTTATTTACCGGTGAGGCAAGGTTCATAAGGTATGGTGTTGAATTTCCAGAATCAGCATCTGTGGGCGGATGCAAATCTCCAAGAAATTCAGGAAAGAGAGCATCAGCACCGATTCTCAATCAACTTACGGGCAGGCGTACTTGGCAATAGATTAATAGAGCCGTACGTGCTACCACAAATGTTAACTGGGGTGCATTTCTGGATTTTCTCGTTAACGTTTTGCCTACCTGGCTGGAGGCTATGCCACTGCAGCAGCCAATACAAGTGTGATTCATGCACGATGGCACACCAGCATACTTTCGTCAGAAAGTGCGCGAACGTCTGACGCAGACATTTCAGGACCGCTGGGCTGGTCGGAGGGGGAAGGGAAGCACACCTTGGCCTGCTCGTTCCCCAGATCTCTGTCCCCGAGACTTTTGGTTACGGGGACACTTGGAGAAACTGGTCTACGCCAACTCAGTCAGTGGTGTGCGGACACTATACGGTCGCATCTTCAATGCGAGCAAGCAACTACAATAACAACCAGTATGTTTCAAAGGGTGCCAGAGGGCAGAGGGGTGCAGTGTCGTGAACAGGCGCCACATTGAACACCACCTGTAAAAACCTGTTCATCGAAAAACGTATTCATTTCCGGACCCATGTTTATTGGACTTTTTTTCTACTTTCTATGAGTACTACCACATTGTCCCCATCTTCAAAAAAAGGCAATAAAAGACATTGTAGAGATTACAGAGGATTAACTCTTATAAGTCATGCAGACAAGATTTTTGAAAGAATTTTACTAAATCGAATAAGTGAAAAGGTAGAAAAGGAGCTGAGTGAAGAACAGCATGGGTTTAGGAAAGGAAGGAGCACGATAGACCTGATGTTTTCTATCCGTCAACAGATGTAAAAATGTTGGAAGTGCATCAGAAGGGTGATAATGGATTTTGTAGACATAGAAAAGGCATATGACTTAGTTAAAATGAAAAGACTCTGGGAAGAAATGTAGAAGATAGGTATAGAAGGTGGATACATTAAGGTAATAAACACATTGTACAGAGGACACAATTGTAGAATTAGTACACCATTGGGGAACTCTGAATACTTCGAAATAAGACAAGGACATAAACAAGGAAGTATTCTATCTCCTGCACTTCTTGATGTTGTGATGGAGGGAACGAATAGGGTCGTTAAAGATATAGTAATATGGTAATATGGGGCGATAAAGAGGCAGATGTACAGTTACAACTTGATGCGGGGAAGGAAATAATGAAAAGGCATGGATTAAAAATAAATATAGATAAGAGTGAAGTAATGGTATTTGGATGAGATGAAGGGATCAATGGGAACATTACTTTGAATAGAGAACCCCTCAAAGTGGTAGACAGTTTCAGTTATTTAGGGAGTGAAACATCTAGCGACGGAAGAATAACCAACGAAATTAATAGGTTACAGAAGGGAAGCAATTTCTACCAAACAATAAAACACTTGATCAGAAACATGGAAGTTTAAGAAAAAGCAAAAGTCCTTATGTAAAACAGTTATTACTTCCCTATTGTCACCTATGGAGGAGAAACATGGACAATGACAGAAAGGGACTGGAGCAGACTGCAAGGAGGGGAAATGAAATTCCTCAGAGCAGTTAAGGAAAAAACAAGAATGGACAGAGTAAGGAATTCAGATATTAGAAAGGACCTTAAACTAGAAAGTATGACAGAACAAATCGAAAAAAAAGAGATTAAGATGATACGGTCATGTTAAGAGGATGTGTGGACAGAGGCTCCTCACAATTATGGAAGAACTAAGGATGGATGGAAAAAGACCTAAAGGGCGTCCAAGAACACGGTGGAAAACGGGAGTGAGAATATCTGTGGAAAAGAGAGGTGTGACCTGGCATCAAGTGGAGGAAGAAAAGTATCGAAAATTTTTATAAACAACCTGTTTAATGAATATCAATAAACGTGGAATAATGTAATCTAGTCGTGTTAGACTTAATTTATAATATTCTTTGACTGGTAACGATTCTTTGTTTCCTCTTTATATTTATTAGCAGTCTAAAATGGCGACTGACTGGTCGATACCAGTTATTGCAGTGTGAAATAATCATGTTATTCTATTTTAAGATCATGAAACATTAATGATCAGTTACTCACGTTATCCAGTATGAAACCATATTTTGGGATTAGGTGAGTTGACAGGAACTTAATCTTTGATATCAGGCACTAGTGTGCATAAGGAGGCGATCAAGCAGACACTGTGTATGGCAGCCACGTAACTTTTTGGCCACAACCATTCTAATTGGGCGTATGACGCAGTGACATGATGAAACAGATATATGTTGCAGATTTAACGCACAGAAGCAGTCATGATCAGTTCCAACGGTCTTCATTTTTGACTACGTGTGCTGTGTCGGACGTCCTGAACGATTGATTTCACAGGCTTTCGTTTCACGCCCTGTATAAATACGAATATGTTCGTAAACTTCTGGACTGTTGATGCATATGGTGACAGCATTTTCTGCTCATTTGAGGTTCTCATGCAAAGTTACTCTCAGCTTCTTCACTATTTTATCATATGATTCTGAAATAACGTCGAATAGAATGGAGGCCATTGTTCATGGACTTCAGATCAATATCTAACGGAATTTTAAAATTGTTGGGGTTTCTCGAATTTAATTTAAGCGTCATGTTCTGTGCTCATTTGAACATTGTCGTTCATTGGTTGTCACTCATCTGGAGGATGTCAGTAATGGTAACTCCAGCTCTGGACCTTGGATGAAGCCAGGGATTGTCGGCGAAGATATGATATGTACAGGTGATAACATTCATGAGGGGCATTGTCAGCTGCTTGACATAGGTCCACAGGAACATATTTTAATCGGTAAAGTGAAGACAGTTCGTGCTTTTAACAAAGACTGGACATTCATCATTGATGATGGTTTTGCCAATTGAAGGCTGAAAACTTTGCCAAGCCACATCAACTGTTACTCCGTGGCATTCTGTAATAGCGCCCTGTACCACATGAAAATAGCGTTATGTACGCCAGAAGGTGCAACATTAAAAGTTGCAAAACCGGCCCTGTGTGTGTGTAATTAAATTCAATAAAAACATTTACTGCGTACTATAGGATTTTCCATTCAGGTTTATATTTTAACAATTTTAACATATGTATATGTGCACCTGATATACTGTGTGAATTGGGCAATCAGTTATGTAAAATAAAGTGATCTTCGCTGTCAAGTCTCGCAGATCCTTTCTTTTCGACTGAAGTGTTATTAGACTTCTCATGCCGTGGTCGGGTAAAAATTTGACAGGTGTCCTACTAGCCTCTCCTACAACGTTCGAAATTGCCTGTTGTATCCCGGTTATCACATCTCGGATTGGAGCAGTCCAGGTGTTGGTATAAAGTCTAAAGCCTTCTCGACCACCGAAACCACTTCGTCATTCAGATTCTATGCGTGATGTAAAACACAGTACGTCGACGTTGAGCATTTTCTTCTTGCGTTAGGGCCTCGAGACGAGTGTAGTTCAGTCGCCAAGTCTCCAACATTCCTGATTACGGCGGTATGTAGACAATGCATTTGTGGTGTGGCCTCACGGAATAGAGAGACTACCCATGTCCCTCCTGCATATGAACACATTCCAGCTGAGTACTGAGTTCAACATCGAATTGGAAATAAAAGGCATCTTAGTATTCCTGGATGTCAGGTTTGGATGAAACGTCGATACGCTGGACATAATATCTACTATGCAGAGCTGTATTGGCGGGCAAGAAGCTATCATCTCGCTGCTCTGGTACACAATCTACATATTCTCTCAGATACCGACCGTCTGGCTGGCGAGCTACGATTCCTAAGCACGATGTTCCAACAGAACGGTTATTCTGACAGAAAGATACGCAAAGCATTCCGATGAAGAAGGGGAGAAACCCACTGCAATGGCCCTCTTGCCGTATTTTGGCGGCGTGTCTTCAAGAACAGAAAGAATCCTCAAGAGACACAACATCAAGTGTGTTTTTCGTTCACCACAAAACTGACGAACTTACTCAGCACGGTCAGGGACGATCTTGGCCTTGGAGAACGAGGCGCTTAAAAGATGACATGTAAATGTGGAATATCTTATTTTGAGCAGCCATGACGGACAGTGCAAGAACACTGTGTTGAACACTACCGTCATACACACCTGGATCGTAATGATAAACTAGCGGTAGCGGAGCATTGCCTGAACATGTGTTACTAGAAGACTGGAGCTTCATCGTTTTGAGATTGTGTTTTTAAGGAGCCCATACATATCCTTACTGCGGACAATGTTATCAACAGGGATGCAGGTTTCAACTAAGCACTGCCTGGAATCCAGGACTGGCTGCCATTAAATTAATAAATGGGAAATACGAACCGCCTATTTAAGACCAGACACTGCGATTCGCTGAGTTTTAATTCAGCTTCTAAGCACAAGAGTGTCTGGCAGCACACTCATTGCTCACTGCTCAAGCACGGATGTCCTCTCTTCGACTCCCGGTTGGAGGCACTGTGAGCGCCGCTTTCATCCACCTGTGAGAGACTCACCACGCAGGCGAATTTCCTGTTTCTGAACCGATAAATCTCGACGCTGCCGCTCGATCATCATCGGTGGCGTCTTCAGCAACAACCACCACTTGAAGACGTCGAACAACTCTGCCGAAGAAATATTGTGAGATTTGCACAATACCATCCAGCTGCAAATCCTAGAAGTGTAACTGAAACAGGTCCATCGGGATAGCCCGAATAGTCACATGATGAACTCCTATCATCGATTTGGCTCAAAATCTCTACTCAGTGATTTGGTATTGAGACATGTGGTACCACGTCAGGGACTACGCGTTCAGCTCCCTTCCTGGAATTTCCGAGAGGAATGCGAAACATGCGCGTTTTCTGTTTTAGATTTACATTCTAATTCGCAACAGCCAATAAGCCTTCAAATTTTACACGCTATTATTACCGCCTGCCACACTATCACAACACGTCACATCCAACTCTACATTGGTACTCTGTACCATACGGCTTGTGGCGGACAGCACATAATGTAGCAGTATCATTTAGCCCCGATCATGTGCCATTCCCTGGTAGTACACGGGAAGAATACACTAATCTGTATGAGCAGAAATTTCTCAAATTTTGGCGTCGTGGTCATTAAACGACATACATGTTGAGGGAAGTAATATGTCTCTTGTTTCATATTGGAAAGTGAGCTTTTGGAATTTTATGAGTTTGGCTCGCCACGAGACACAACGTCTTTCTTGTATGACCTCCGATTGCAGTTCGTTGAACATTTCTGGGACACTCTCACGCTGACTGAAAAAGTCTGTGAGGAGTGGTGCAGCAGGTCTTTTGCACTTTTTATCTCATCTGTTCTTCAGACTTGGTTATTAACTGATTGTGGGACTCTTCTTACAGTAGGTAGACACTCGGGTGCGAATGTCTCACCTAAGATGTATGTACACTATAATTGTGAGGTGACAACCTGTATAAATGATTATGAGTAACGGATTTAGAGTTCTGTGTTCAAGAATGCTGACCGTAGATAATAATCAAACAACTGAAACGATATTGTCTTGGCACGAGGAATAACTGTTACGAGGGTTGGAACTTCAATAGTGGAAACTATTTATTTACAGCTCATACAAAATAGATACGTGTTTCAAAGGTTTACTGACCTTCAGAGTAGTCACCAGCATTGTGTATAACCCGTTGCCAACGACGTGGAAGTCGTAGGATACTCTTAGCAGTGCCAGTTGTGTTGACAGTTCGAACGGCGCAGTCTATTGTCCGACGAATTTGTGGCAGTTGTGAAGCAAATGCCGTGAAGTGTTTACTTCAGTTTAGAAATCGAATTAATTTCGCGAGGGCTTAAGTCATAGTAGGTGGTGTAGCATTTACCAGCCCGATCAATCAAACAAATCAGTAGCAGCTTGCATTGTACGTGCTTGAGCATTGTCCCGCAAAGTGATGGTCAGGTCCTGAAGAAAGTGTCATCACTTCTGTGTCTAAGCTAGTCGTAGGTTGTGTTCCAAAAATGAACAGCATAGAGACGGAAGTGATGAGACGTTCTGCGGTATATTTGTCTAGTAAAATAGACTCAAAGGAATGTTTAAGAGCAAGCAATGTTTTTTTTATATTTTGCCCACTACGAAGGTACAAGCTTCCCATAAAGAAACAAGCATATTAATTTACCATATCAGCAGTGCTAAAATTTCTTAACAACGATTAATGTTTATTCGTACAATTTCCGTTGCTTTGAAATACTGGATTTTTATAGAAATTGGGAAAAGCGATCAGCACTGTTTTACTAAAAAGGCCGACAGCTGGAAACCAGCAGCAGACACATGACGTAAGAATCGATAAAGCTCTGCAGTGACAATAACGTACCTGTTGGCGTGTGGAGTGGTCTCTTAGACGGTACGTGTCTTCGAGTATGTTCAGTGTGTAAGACGTTATCTATTAGGTATTTTCTTGCTGTAGTCTTCAGGCGTCAGTTGTATTGCAGAATATAACCATACTTCGTTTGGAAATACTTTACGCACTGCGTGAAGTACAATGCTCTACTTGCTTTGAAAAACTACGCTACTGGCCATTAAAATTGCTACACCAAGAAGAAATGCAGATGATAAGCGGGTATTTATTGGACAAATATATTATACTAGAACTGACATGTGATTACATTTTCACGCAATTTGAGTGCATAGATCCTGAGAAATCAGTACCCAGAACAACCACCTCTGGCCGTAATAACGGCCTTGATACGCCTGGGCATTGACTCAAACAGAGCTTGGATGGCGTATACAGGTACAGCTGCCCATGCAGCTTCAACACGATACCACAGTTCATCAAGATTAGTGACTGGCGTATTGTGACGAGCCAGTTGCTCGGCCACCATTGACCAGACGTTTCCAATTGGTGAGAGATCTGGAGAATGTGCTGGCCAGGGCAGCAGTCGAACATTTTCTGTATCCAGAAAGGCCCGTGCAGGACCTGCAACATGCGCTCATGCATTATCCTGCTGAAATGTAGGGTTTCGCAGGGATCTAATGAAGGGTAGAGCCACGGGTCGTAACACATCTGAACTGAAACGACCTCTGTTGAAAGTGCCGTCAATGCGAACAAGAGGTGACCGAGATGTGTAACCAATTGCGCCCCATACCATCACGCCGGGTGATACGCTAGTACAGCGATGACGAGTACACGCTTCCAATGTGTGTTCACCGCGATATCGCCAAACACGGATGCGACCATCATGATGCTGTAAACAGAACCTGGACTCATTTGAAAAAATGACTTTTTGCGATTCGTGCACCCAGGTTCGTCGTTGAGTACACCATCGCAGGCGCTCCTGTCCGTGATGCAGCGTCAAGGGTAACCGCAGCCATGGTCTCCGAGCTGATAGTCCATGTGCTGCAAACGACGTCGCCGGCCGGGGTGGCCGAGCGGTTCTAGGCGCTACAGTCTGGAATAGCGCGACCGCTACGGTCCTGCCTCGGGCATGGATGTGTGTGATATCCTTAGGTTAGTTAGTTTTAAGTAGTTCTTAGTTCTAGGGGACTGATGACCTCAGACGTTAAGTCCCATAGTGCTCAGACCCATTTGAACCATTTTGCAAACGTCGTCGAACTGATCGAGACGTGGCTGCACGATCCGTTACAGCCATCCAGATAGGATGGATAGGATGCCTGTCATCTCGACTGCTAGTGATACGAGGCCGTTAGGATCCAGCACGGCGTTCCGTATTACCCCCCTGAACCCACCGATTCCATACTCTGCTAACAGTCATTGGATCTCGACCAACGCGAGTAGCAATGTCGCGATACGATAAATCGCAATCGCGATAGGTTACAATCCAACCTTTCTCAAAGTCAGAAACGTGATGGAACGCATTTCTCCTCCTTACACGAGGCATCACAACAACGTTTCACCAGGCAACGCCGGCCAACTGCTCTTTGTGTATGAGAAACCGGTTGGAAACTTTCCTCATGTCAGCAAGTTTTAGGTGTCGCCACCGACGCCAACTTTGTGTGAATGCGCTGAAAAGCTAATCATTTGCATATCACAGCATCTTCTTCCATTCGGTTAAATTTCGCGTCTGTAGCACGTAATCTTCGTGGTGTAGCAATTTTAATGGCCAGTAGTGTACAAACATAAGGAGGCATAACAAACTTTCCACATCATTTAACGAGAAAGCATTCACAATGTTCCTTGGAAGAATAGGTAAATTTTACTGATATAACTTTAGTGACGTGCTATAAACTTGGGATAACAACTGAAACCTTTATTTTTGTGGTTACTTCACTGCGAAAAAAGTGATATTATCCAAAAGCGATAATGCAAGGAAGTCATCAACTTGTAACCTTTTGCTCTCACAGACGCTGCACCCATCTGCTTCACCTTCGCGGGGTTTGCTGGAAACAATGAGACCGATTTGTGTCGCAACCTTGACCATATATCGATCGTGATCTGCTCCTTCCCCTTCATTACAATTTTTGAGTCGTTGTTGGAAGTCTACGTTTATTGCAGGAAGTAAAAGCAATAACTGCCAGGTTAAACTGGAGACGAAAAGAACCGGTGTAAACGAAAGCCGGTTGTTTCAGCGATAACCGCCGTACTTAATGGGGAAGAGAGAGGAATAGAGAGAGTTCTAATCACGGATGAAGAAGTTACGATACAAGAGAGTGATACTGATTGGTGACTTTTAAATTTAAGGAATCTTGCTTTCCTCGACTCCTAAGTGCAGCGGATTGACTTCACTTGCAGGAGTGTTTTAGAGGCAGTAATCGATAGGCACTTGACGGGGTGGGCTGGCGTAGGTGAATAATGGACCTAATCGCCAGAGCGTTTCTGTTGCTCCTGGTAAGACAGTGTTACATCGTGTTGGGAATGTGATTCATATTCGGCTACATTTATTTAATTCAGTCGTATTAGGCAGGCGTTTGGTGTCTTTCTCCCGTAGCGTAATGATTTCGGATTCAGCAAGTGTCGCAGTCATATAGTTCCGCGTCGGGAATTTTTTCATTTTAGTCTGTCAGCAGTAGCGCAACAGTGAATGGTAATGTGCATAGAAGAATTTTTCTCAGTTGCGTCCGAGAGGAATGCGAGGCAAGGGAGCTAACAAGGAAGATCAGACCTGCACTATAAATCACTAGACTAATTTCAGTTATTTTCGCCTCTTTCTCCTCTGCTAACGAGATCAGTTTAAAAATAATGAAGCGATTAGAACATAAAGACATAATCTCCACAGAGTATCATGACCAGTTCCAACGCATAGAAGAATAAATATCGTTCGTTGGGTAATCGGTTTCGACTCTCTTTTAGGTCATATTAGATGACAGCGCTGTGGACCGCTTCTGCTATCATTCTAGTATGTGGGGGGTTTCAAATTACTGAGCACGGGTTTTTGTTCGGGGGGATCTGTGATTGATTGTAGCTAACAGAGCAGCTAACGCAGCAGCCAATAGCGTACAGAATCTAACAGGTGTTTCCACGGGCTGGGACATGATTCAGGTATATCGATTATAGCTGTTTCTCAGCACCACTGACCGTAATGTCTATTTCGCTCATCTTTTCACTGGTACGACAATTAAACTGGGGCAATACTCCTGGGGAAATAAGCGTCTCTGATTTTATTTTTTGTCCACAATTTTCTTTCTTGTCTCGTCAGTGAGTGGCTGGGCGCTAACTTTGGAGTCACTTACAGTCTTTACGTACGACCAGAATTTCTTTGGGTTTTGTGAAAGTTCATTCGATAGCATTCTGCTACGGAAGTCATCGCTCTCATGGCGGCCAAACACGTTTCATTCAGCATCTCCCTATCCATAACCCTATACGTTGTTTTATATCTGTTACGCACTAGCCTCTGTTTTTTTAGAAGTTTCTGTACAGTGACTGCATCATAATTGTCCAGTGCATGGCGAGCTATACTTTCAAACTTGAGCCATAATTTCTCTACATGCTCCTGTCCTGAGCTAAAAGTTTCACGTTTCTCATTGATAAACGGCACAAATGCTTCTTTGTCCAATTTACTCAACACTTAAATCTTCCTATTCGTTTCAGTTGCCCTTTGTACTTCGGTATTCATTGTTGCTACAACTGCCTCGTGGACACTTGAGACCAGTCTCGATGCAGACATCCTGAAGGATGTCGGATCTGTTTGCTGCCATTAAATCTAACATATTACCAACATGAGTGGGTTTTTCAAATTACAAATTACAGGTAGTAGTAGTTAACAGAGAAGGTATTTAGTAGTGTTCCACAAGACGTCTTTTCATTTCTCACTGTTGATTACAGTATGATTAGGGAACTTTCGCAAAAGTGAACTGAAGTTGGCACTAAAGTTTTTAGGATACATTAGGAGGCGAGTCTGGTGGCAGATAGAATGATCCAATTATAATGTTATGCTGAAACAGTCTCGCATTCAGCTTCAACTCCCCTATCAATGGATTTGGGTTTCTTCTGCTTTGACGAACACACGTCCTCCGTTTCCCATTAGTCTGTCGTTTCGATATAAGCTTCAGTTTTCCACTAAAATATAGCAAATGTCAACTTCTGGTTTGAAACATCTTCTGTACCTTGTATTACGTGAACTTCATTGTCTTTCAGAAGTTCTTAAAACAGTGGCGCTTTGTTGCGAATGCTTCGGCTGTTAACTACTAGGGTTATAATACTGTCCCCTGCGAGGCGCGTTTCTTTGGAGCTTACACCGATATTTCTGGGTTTCCTATAGCTATAGTAATCTGCATGGAATGGAGAGGTGCCAAAGATAAAAACCTGTGTGGCCGCACACACAATCAGCTACGTTTGTAGAAGCGTCTGATGTGTAGTGCACACCTGACCCTACAGTTATCAACCCTAATGCACAAGTCTAGGAAGTCACAGCATGGCCCTTCACAGAAATCTCCCAGTGGCTGGTTCAAGCGTTCCAGTCGATTCAGACCCAGGAGGACACGATCTGCTCTGGAGACAATGCTGCAGATTGTAAGTTTAGTTGACACTCCGTGAGCAAGACTGGTATTCTCAAGCTGCTGCGCAAGTTGCAGAGATTATCAGAGTACGACCTCGGAGCTCTGAGGAGGAGCATCGTTTGTTCCCACTACAGTTGGTTGCGCATTGTTCCCTCAATGGTTACCAGCATAGCCTTCATTAACAAGTTTGCTGGACTCGTCAATTTTCGTAGCAAGCCTTTATAAAATCAGACGTCTTTTTCCTTCCCGGGTAGCTGTGAGTGTGAAGGTGTCGCTTCTCGGACGGGGAGGCGCGTCCGCCAGAGATCGAATCCGCCTGGCGGTTAAACGACGAGACTCGGTTAGTCGGCCAATCTCAGTAGGGTTTTTAGGTTGTTTTCCACGTTCCACGAGGCAAATGCCAGGGTGCAGGGCGTTGGGTTGCACATACGAGGTGTGTGAGAGAAGCGATGAGATTGACCACACTGCGATCGACATGGAAACGCGTTCTACTCTTGTAGACCAGTGTGTTCATTCCTTCCAAATGCTCAGGCCGAGTTTCAGCCACGCACAGCCATCGAGTGATTTTTGAGAGCACCATCAGTTAAGTTGTGTTTTTACATGTTACGAAAATGGAACAGTGGAATTTAGAGCAACATTAGGCTGTCAAATGTTCTGCCTTCAACCCTTTTTTTGAGTCATCAGTCTTCTGACTGTTTTAATGTGGCCCCCCACGAGTTCCTCTCTTCTGCAAACCTCTTAATCTAAGAGTAGCATTTGCAAAGTACGTCCTCAATTATTTGGTGGATGCATTCCAATCTCTGTCTTCTTCTAAAGATTTGGCTCCCTACAGCTCCCTCCAAAACCATGGAAGTAATTCCGTCGTGTCTTGACAGATGTCCTATCAACAGTCCCTTCTCCTTTTCAGTGTTTTGCACATATTCTTTCCTCTCCAATTCTGCACAGAACCTCCTCATTCTTTACCTTATCAGTCCACCTAGTTTTCGGCATACAGCTGTAGGATCATATCTCAAATGCTTCGATTGTCTCCTGTTCCGGTTTATCCACAGTCCACGTTTCACTACCAAACAATGCTGTGCTCCAAACGTACATTCTCAGTAATTTCTTCCTCGAATTAAGGCCTATGTTTGATACTAGTAGACTTCCCTTAGCCAGGAATGTCCTTTTTGCCATTGCTAATCTGCTTTTGATGTCCTCCTTGCTCCACCCGTCATTGGTTATTTTACTGCCTAGGTAGCAGAATTCGTTAACTTCATCCACTTCGTGACCATCAATCCTTAAGTTTCTCGCTTTTCTCGTTTCTGCTACTTCTAATTACTTTCATCTTTCTTACATTTACTCTCAACCCCTGTTCTGTTCTCACTAGACTGTTCATTCCATTCAGCAGATGACGTAATTCATCTTCACTTTCACTCAGAATAGCAATGTCATCAGCGAATCGTTTCATTGATATCCTTTCAGCTTGAATTTTAATCCCACTCCTGAACCTTTCCATTATTTCCTTCAACTACAGAGACCGAAAACGTGGAATTTGTTACTCCAGGTGTAGGGAAGCAGCATACTCACGCCTTATAAAATTCACATCAGTCTTTCCATTGTGTGCCAGCCTAGTCCACTGTAACTAGCTCTGATGTCATAAATATTGCGTAATACTTTGAAATGAAGTAAATAACCTGAAACGTTTCTAGCATGTCAGGAGTAATACAAAATCAATATGTGTTGGATATCAGTTCAATAACTTTAACCATTTTCGAAATTTGGACGTTTTTCTGTAAAACTCATTGGCGCAACAGAAAAGAGCTAGAAACTTAAAAAATTATATTTAGATTCCTTTTGCATAATAATTTAGTAGAAACAGTATTCTGGATCTCACAAATAAAAATTTTAGTTGAAATTCATGATTTTCAGGTTTTTGTCTTAGAAATTAAGGAAGCAAGATAGATTAAGTAGACGAATAAATAAACCTAAGATGTTTAAATTTAAGTAGAAGGGAGATCCACTATAATCTTAAAAATGTGAGAAGTTTCAAGAGAATAACTATAAAACTATAGCTATAGCGTATCTCCAAAGAGCAAGTTCAGAGCTTGTCTACTGCGTGTAGTGTAATTAAATTAATTCTCTCGGCCAAAATATTTGACTTAGCCATGTCAGACTTTTATCATGATTACTTACTTGTGTGCTGATTGCACATTTAAATTGGGAGCTTCATCGGCCATCAGCAAAGGAAGCAATGATTTATTCGATAACGTAAAGTGGTGCATTACTAGCCCAGCGGCTAGTCGGGAGAGCAGATTTGATCAGGCATTCCCTTAGCCGTCCGCACCGCGGCTTTATATGTAAGAACGCTGCGCGAGAGGAGGAAGGCCCCAGTTCTCTCCAGACGCTGACTAGCGCACCACCTCTGCCGGGAGTCGTGTCGCGTCGGTATCATTGCTATAAACAGCTTCGGATGCCGTAATAAGTTACTCGGGATAAGCGTAACCATGAAATCGTTTTCGAGTGAAGTGTTAATTCTGGGATGACTTTAATAATCTATCTTCAGTTTGCGTATGTCGTATTTTCACGTGGCGCCGCAGGACAAACATTCTACCATTATTTAGCGTGGCGTTTGATGAACATTGTCATCAAATTATGGCGAGCATTCACTTAAACATTTAATTTGAACAGTTATAGTGGCATCAGCGCATTAGACTCTGAACTGCTCTGGTAGTTGGATTGTGTGGATTCTTTTTGGTCTGTGACTTTCAGAATATAGTGAACATTTTAGAGAGAATAGTTTTTGCTTATGAATCCCAGACAATCCCCTAATTCCTCAGAGCTATAAGCTGTAGCTATAAATTAATTTCTCAGATGAAGTGGGCACTAGGAATTCTAATTACAGGCTTCACGTTTTGCTAATCACTTTCTGGTTGCCAATATTGTAGTTAGAGAGCCAGTGTTGAAAACGGCAAACAGCATAAATACAAAACAGTTTATTCTATTATTCCACCCGCCGCCCCACACAGGGCAAAATGTAAACCAATTGTTTTACAGAGATGTCCTCGAAAGGCTCAGGAAAAGGGTGAACCGTGTGCGACTCTACACTGCAGACAGGTGGATGCTGCGTTATGACAATGATAAATGGCACATGGGCACTTGCATCATGGAATTTTTTACCTCAAAACATGTTCCTGTTATTCCACAGCCTCCTAACCACCTCATTTGAGTCCTTGTGATCATTGTTTTGCCCGAAACTGAAAAATGTCTTAAAAGGTGGTCATATTGAGACTCGGGAGAACATTCAAAAGCATGTGATGTCATGTTACAGGTCCTACCAGTTGAAGCCTTTCAGCAAGATAGGGAGCAATGACTCGGCCGGTTTATATCTGCTGAAGGGAAGTACTTTGAAGGGGGACAATACTGTATGTTTTAAAAAAGTAGAAACTTTGGTAGATAGAAAATCAATCTCATTGTTTGTATCACACACGTTGCATTTCGTCTCGGGGTGGCCTCAAGAAAGGGTATCTCGCCACCCTCTAATCTACCCGTGCGAAATCCGTATATAAAAATGTTGACCTTGCGGGATAACGGCACAAGAAAAAGAAAAGGAAGAAAAGGTAACATCTATGTTCCACACGTGTTCCGCCTTTTACACTGGAGGTATTTTCAGTGCCTTTTTTCTGCAAAAATTCCACTGAAAATGTCCGTAACATAAAATGCAAATTGCTTCTGGAGAGCAATAATTACACTGCAGCAAGGAAAAAACTGGCTGAATTTATGAAACTGCGACATCATTAGATTTTCATGCAATCAGTAGCATATCCTGTACAATCCATGCCTTTCAGCGACCAACTGCAGCTAATAACACCGATCCATCTGCTCCATTGCAATGTTCTCTCCACTGTTCTGCTGTTTACTTCAAAGTAAAGGACCTGTTGCAGACTTAGTACGCATTTCAAATGTTTTGACTGCAGAAGGAAAATATGTGAGTCCAACTACATTTGTAACGTCCGCGTGCCAGTACGTGGGAGTAAACTGCGTTTTATAGGTCCCTTCTGTTTCCTCATCAAGGAAGAGAGTGAAAGCTGCTGCAAACAGATGTGCTGGGATGGTTAGCGAGAGTCATGTACCAGCTACCAAAAGTATCCCAAATGCTATTCTCCCATGTGGACAACCTCTCTTGTGCAGTAAGTACAGTATCTGTCACTACTCGTCCATTTGTCTGTGATTGGCTTGTGAGTGCCCTGTACAGTGGAGACGAGACCAAGGAGGACTCACGATGGTAACCTACGACACTAACCAAGTAGTTCGAGGTGCTGTCTTCTACCGAAACTGAAACTGTACGAGACTCACTTAACTTGCTGAGCAAGGTTCTGTGTCCTTTGTGAAGGGGAGGCAAACACAAGAACAAAGCGCATTTAATGTGTATGACTGGGTGCCTGATTCAACTTGTGCAGAAAACGCTATTAATCGTGGCTAGTTTCACCCATACACTGACCATCTTCAGAAACTAAAAGTTGAAACTGTCGTCAGCCGAAAGTTGGTTTGAGATCCACAGTGGTTTACTAGACATAATACTTTTTGAGGTGGTGTGGCATTTCTTTCCTTCGACCTCTGAACTGACGTACCCAACCTACAGTTGGAAAAGGACGCTAAATCATGGCGCCACTAGACGTTTTCAATAAACATTTCCAAAGGTGAAAGAAATGATAAATAACACACCAACCAAATACTATGACAGTTGTGTGACCTTTGTATCTATAGTCTGGCTCTTTATCGATCTTTACCAAGCGCACTTTCAGGAACTACGACAGAAAAAATAGAAAAAGCATATTAAAATCTTAAAGTCTCTAAGCTTTCAATGGTCTTCGGTACAAGTGTCGTAAAGTAAACATAAAAATATTTGTGGTTCATACCCATAAGTCTTAACTAACATATTGTGGACAGGATGTTCACAACAGGCGTTTCCACATTAAACTAGAGATCATAATTCGGAAATTATGTAAGCAAGCGATGAGGTTCATGGCTCTCTTGTTCCTTGGGCGGAATGCGGCCATCCTTTGTGCGTCAGTCTTTAAAGGTAAGAAAAAATCACAGGGCTGAAATTAAACATATTTTTATTAACTTTCGTTAGATCCCCTAATACCTTTTCTCCATTGATCCTCTTCTTTTCGTTCATGATGTCACTGTATGCATAAATGTGTTACGATTAAAAGCGTGTACTATGGCTATTTTTACGAGATATGTTGATGTTCTGACATTAAATGTAGTTCCATTTTCCGCAGCAGTTATCTCATTTTTTGGCAACAACCTTCCTACATGGAATCTCAACAATGAATTTGCTTCCATTGTCGAGTGCGTAAGAAGGATAAAATTCAGCGATTGATACGAGAATGTAGAGCGTATATTATTACCACCAACCTTCAAATCGCGCAATGATCACCATTCAAAGATAAGGGAAATTAAAGCTCGCACTGAGGCGTTCAGACAGTCGTTTTTCCCTCACGCGATCTGCGGGTGGAACAGAGGGGGTATGTATGACTTTGGCGCGAATAGTGCCCTCCGCCAAACACCGCTTGGTGGCTAACGGAGTATATACGTAGAGATGTAGAAGTGGATGTAGATATGCTTGCAAATCACTGGCACTGTTATAAGGTTCCCCGGGTCCGTTCACATAACGGATCTCGAAAGCAATACAACGCCAATTTTAAGCTGACGATTATAATATGTACACTGACGCGACACAGCTTGTGAGATAGGGATATTCGTATAAACAGATGGTGTTAGTATCACGTACGCGAGGTGTGAAAGGACAGTGCATTGGCTGGACAGCCATTTCTACTCATGTGATTCATGTGAAAAGATTTCCAGCGTGATTATGGCCGCGCGACGGCAATTAACAGCATTGAGCGTGGAATGATGACATTCCATTTAGGAAATCGTTAGGGAATTCAGTATTCCGAGAGCCACAGTGTCAAGTATGTTTCGACAGTACTAAATGTCAGGCCTCACCTCTCACCACGGGCAACGCAGTGGCCGACGGCCTTCACTTTACGACCGAGAGCAGAGCCGTTTGTGTAGAGTTGTCAGTACTAGCAGACAAGCAACACTGTGTGAAATAACCGCAGAGATGAATGTGGGACGTATGACGAACGTATATGTTATTGTAGTGCGGCGAAATTTGGCGTTAATAGGCAATGCGAGCAGACTAGCGACACGAGTGCTTTCCTAACAGCACGACATTGCCTGCAGCGCCTGTCCTGCGTTCGTGACTATATCGACTGAAAAACCGTGCCTTGGTCAGATGAGTCCCGGTTTCAATGGATAACAGCTGATGGTAAGGTTCGAATGCGACACAGACCCTACGAAGCCGTGGAATGGCTCTAAGCACTATGGGACTTAACATCTGAGGTCATCAGTCCCCTAGACTTAGAACTACTTAAACCTAACTAACCTAAGGACATCACAAACATCCATGCCCGAGGCAGGATTCGAACCTGCGACCGTAGCAGCAGCGCGGTTCCAAACTGAAGCACCTAGAACCGCTAGCTCACAGCAACCGGCGAAGCCATGTACGTAAGTGGTCAACAAGGCACTGTGCAAGCTCGTAGTGGTTCCATAATGGTGTCCGCTGTGCTTAATGGAATGGACTGGGTCCTCGAGTCCAATTGAACCCGACAATTGACTGGAAATTATTATGTTCGCCTACCTGGAGGCCATTTGCAGCCATTCATGGACTTCATGTTCCCCAACAAAGATGGGATTTTTATGGATGACAATGCACCATGTCATCGGGTCACAACTGTTCGCCACTGGTTTGAAGAACATTCTGGACAATTCGAGTGGATAGTTTGGTCGTCCAGATCGTCCGACATGAATCTCATCGAATATTTATCGGACATAATCGAGACGTCAATTCGTGCACAAAATCCTACACCTGCAACACTTTCACAATTGTGGACGGCTGTAGAGTCAGCGTGGTTCAATATTTCTGCAGGGAACTTCCAATGAGTTGTTTTAGTCCACGCCACGTCGAGCTGCCACTCTACGCCGGAGAAAAGGAGGTCCGACCAGGATTATCCCACACCTTTCCTCGCTCAGTGTAGAGAGAGGCCACGAAACTCAGGCGGCCAAAGAACATTTGGAGTCAAAGGAGCGAATGTTCGGAGAAACTGGCACTTGTAAAATATATTAAGGCAGTCAGCCTTGATCTAAGATGCTAGAAAGCTTTCCCTATATTTGATTCATTATAGGGAAACGGCGCAAAGAGAGAAAGTGCCCTGAGAGATTACCTTTATATACTAAGACAACAAGTGAGTGGATAATGAAGTGAAGCAACAAAGGCCGAATGTCGTTTGCCTATCAATACGCAGTGATGGTGCTGGATTCTTCTACAAAATACCTCAAGCAGCAACCTAGGAAATCTATCATAAAAAGGAAACTGGGATAAAAAGTCTTGAATGCTTGGTGCTACACAGCTTTTAGGTATATATTAAAGGATATTCTCCAAACACCATGAACTGCACTTAAAATGATTATTAGCCATCGTCACTGGCATCTAATACAGAGATACAAACATCTATTTGAACGTCATTTACTACACCATGAAAAGTGTGCACATTATAGAAGAAAGGTAACCCTAATTACTTTATGTATCTTTATATCAGTGACGTGCATGTCAATCTTTATGATCTTGAATTTGGTGTGAATCTAGAAAACAAACTAACACTTTCATTCCTAAAACTAAACTAAACTCCTCCCGAACAGGCCATGAAGGCCCAATGCAACTGACCGGCCGCCATGACATCTTCAGCCCACAGGTGTCACTGGATGCGGATATGGAGGGTCATGGGGTCAGCACACCGCTCTCCCGGCCGTATGTCGGTTTCCGAGACCATTTTCACACCAAGAACTTATTACAAACATGTCTAAGTTAATGCAATAGGATGTGAAATCAATCCCATCTCACAGTACACAGGTAGTAGTGTACGTTACTGCTGTCAAATCATAGGCAGTGACAATTCTCGATCACATCTGGCATAAACGTTACGTACCGCAAATGTGTGACGGATAAACCTTAGAAATAACAAAATTAATGTAGACTCTTTGACCTTATATATCTTAAGCACGCCGTCTTCAGGCAACGAGTGGTCTACCGGGACCATCCGAGCTCCGTGTCATCCTCAGTGGAGGATGCGGATAAGAGGGGTGTGGGGTCAGCACACTGCTCTCCCGGTCGTTACGATGGTATTCTTGACCGAAGCCGCTACTATTCGGTCGAGCAGCTCCTCAATTGGCATCACGAAGCTGAGTGCACCCCGAAAAATGGCAACAGCGCATGGCGGCCTGGATGGTCACCCATCCAAGTGCCGACCACGCCCAACAGCGGTTAGCTTCAGGGATCTCACGGGAACTGGTGTATCCACTGCGGCCAGGCCGTTGCCACTGATATATCTTAGAAGTACCAAAAGACATGTAATATAGACTCTTTGACCTGTTAGTTACATATTTTCACTACATGATATTTATGTCAGATGTGATCTAGAATTGTTACTGGATACGATCTGACAGCAGTAACATACACGATTGTGATAGGATGGATTTCATATCCGATCGTATGAACATAGACATTGTTGTAATTGTGGTCTCTCTTCCAAATAGTAGCTTGCTACTACTATCCACCAAGTTGAAGATCATAAGGAATTTCTTACTGAAACGCACGTCACTGATTACTTGAAATAAGTAGACATATCTCTTCAGTTATGCGTCATTTGTCATTTTGCAGAAATTGTTGTACATGCAGTTGATTGTTCCTCCGTGTGAGAAGCCACTGACATTGGGCTATACATCCAAATGCTGTTTTGGCTAATAAACGTTATAAGTGCTGGTCATGGTGTTTAGTAGTTGTCCTTCAACAAAAAGTATCAGGGAATTAGTAACAACTGCCTATGGCATGTGCATGTAATTTCGTGTATTACCTATTGGAAGTACACCTTCCACAGTTTTACAACAGCTGTACGATGACTCACTTCTTGAAGAAGCTGTCAAAACTGATGTTGGGGCAACGATTTTTTAATGTCTCGAGAAGGAACTCAAGTGAATTCACAATCAAAGTATTCAAAACGTTCTATATACTCTGTACCATGGATACTCGGAAAACAGTATGATAAGACAGGAGTTCCAAGAAAATGACCATGACGACGATGATGATGATGAAGGATGAGCACAAGAAGAAGAAACAAGAGAATATAGAGATACCAGAGATCATTGACTCAGGTAGTATGGAAAAAGGAACAGTTTTGGAAAGTAAGAATTTGTATAACGAATCTGTTGCATTTATTTATCTTTTATTTTATTATCATATTTAGTCAGCTAATAATTAGCATAAGTTTTCAAGTGTATTCATACATATTAACATTTTTATGCCAAAGAGGCAATTTTTAATTTCGTAAAGACAAGAAAACTCTCGAGAATCCCATCTCAAATCTGGGGGCCAGACTCACACTCTCTGTAGTTTTCACGTGTATAGCTGCAAACCATCATACGGACTTCAACGTAGTTGCATGGAAATAAATTGCAACAGTTCAGATACGGAATTCTAAATCGCGAAGAACTGGTTTGAAATCTCCGTCAAGCCATCCTGATGTATTTATTTTATGGTCTCTCTCTAAATCTCTTCAGGCAAATAATGGGAGCGAGCCACCTCCATTAGTTATCTATGTTAGATAGCAGTCACGGGGGAGGTGTAGGCCAGTTGCTACAGTATAGGCTAGGCGCCAAGTACCAGGTCACAAGCATTGTGAAACCTAGTGCTAAGCTTAGCCAAGTTACAGAAAACCTAGTGGCCTTGTGCATAATATTTTGATGGCGAGGACCATGTTCTTATAGTAGGAGGAGCAGGAAACAGCCTGGCTAGCAATTCGGACTATAGTATTGGGTGTGACCTGGATGTAATAGGTGCAGCAACAGCTCACACTCGTGTGAGGTTTGTTTATGTTTTGCAGCGCCATGACCAGCCCTGGGTTAATACGGCTGTCAACCGTGTTAACAGAGAACTGGGGTGGTTACTGTTGGCAGAAACTAAATCTCATATCTGTCCTGTGCCTGTTGATGCAATTGGGAGGTGGGGTTACACTAGCCATGGCCTGCACCTGAATAGGAGGGGGAAGGATAGATTAGTTGATCTTCTTGCAGAAAATTTAAGGGGAGAGGGGCCACCACATGCACAAAATACAAAATGCCTGTAAGTCAGAGTCAGAGGGACACATTTCTTAGGTTAGAGTCAGGCTACAGACAGAGAGTATTGAAAGAGATTAAAACAGAACAGTGCCATAATGTCTGCAGCAGTATCCAAAGAAATAAAATTTGTGTGTTTCATCAGAACATTAGAGGACTGAAAAATAAGAAAGATGAGCTTCTTGTACGCCTAGAAAATGGGGTACATTCGGAAGTTATAGATGTTTGTGTCTCTCTGAACACCATGTAACAGCAGGGATGGAGAAATTAAGTTTAAGGAATTACAGATTAGCATCTGCCGGTCGGTGTGGCCGAGCGGTTCTAGGCGCCACAATCAGGAACCGCGTGACCGCTATGGTCGCAGATTCGAAACCTACCTCGACCATGGATGTGTGTGATGTCCTTAGGTTAGTTAGGTTTAAGTAGTTCTAATTTCTAGGGGACTGATGACTGCAGCTAAGTCCCATAGTGCTCAGGGCCATTTGAACCATTTGATTAGCATCTTATTCATGTAGAGTCAACATGGAAAAAGGAGGAGTTGCACTTATATAAAAACTGGTCACAAAGTCAAAAATATTGAAATAAATAGTTTTTGTGTAGATCAGATCCTTGATGCATGTGCTTGTGAGTTGCTACTGCAATATACTTCTATAGCAATTGTAACAATCTACTGATCTCCTCAAGGTAACTTTCAGCTATTCATGAAAAATCTTGAGGCATTATTGAGCTACCTGTCAGACAAAAAGAAGCAGTTAGTGGTTTGTGGTGATTTTAATGTAGATTTCTTAAAAGATACGGGTAGGAAAAATGAGCTAGAATATTTGTTTGGTTGTTTCAATCTAGTCTCTGTTGTAAATTTTCCAACCTGTGTGCAGCAGGATAGTAGGTGCCTTATCGATAGCATTTTCATAGACAGGGCTCAGGCAGAAACAATTAATGTGTACCCAGTTATTAATGGGCTATCTGATCAAGATGCACAGTTAATGGAAATAACATATATAGCACCTTATAGGATTCAGCCATGTTCATACAAGGCAGGGAGGCTTATTAATGCGAACAGGATACAGAGCTTTAAGTGCAGCCTAGAAGAGGTAGAACGGGATGAAGTACACATAGAAAATGATGCTGATGCCAAATTCAATTTATTCCACCGTAAATTTGTCTCAATATTTGAGAGCTGCATTCCTGAAACGTTATCCAAAAAGGCCGTTACTAAGTCAAGTAACTGAGGGAATTAAGATATCGTGTAAGAGGATGAGGAAAATATATGGACAGGCCAGAATAAGTTAGGATCCGACGTTACTTGCTTACTGCAAAAGATACTGTAATATTTTAAGGAAAGTCATTAAGAAGTCAATAAGCTTATGTGTTCTGACAGAAATTAATAATGCGGATAGTAAGATTAAAACTATATGGAATATTGTCAAACGGGAGACGGGGCAGCCTGACAGTGCACAGCATACCATAGCAATAAAGCTAAATAATGATGTTGTGAGTGATAATTCACAAGTTGAAAGTATTTTTAACAATCGCTATCTGTATGTAGCAGCAAAAATAGGGTTAAAGGGTTCAGTAGAAGACGCAAAAACATATGTTAAAAATGTCATTTCCCAGGACTTTAGGCCTTTAGAAATAGCACCAACAAACCCTACTGAAATTAAGGTAATTATAAATATATTGAAAAACAAGAGCTCATGTGGTGTTGATGGAGTCTCTAACAGAATTTTGAAGTGGTGTTCTAATTTAATAAGTGGAGTCCTTAGCGATGTATGTAATGCTTCGCTGGCACAGGGAATTTTTCCAGACAGATTGAAATATGCAATTATCAAACCTCTTCATAAGGAAGGGGACAAGAGTGACTTAAATGATTATACACCAGTCTCATTGTTGACTTCATTTTCTAAAATATTCGAAAAAGTTTCGTATTCAAGAGTAGTCTCACATTTAAGTGAAAATAATTTGTTCAGCATGTCACAGTTCGGATTCCGAAAGGGTTACTCGACTGAGAATGCTATCTACAGATTTACCCATCAAATATTGCAAGCCCTTGTAACCTCCCCACAGAAATTTTAAATGACAGAAATAATGAATGAATGGTAGCCAAGCGTAACCTCCCTAGCAATTAAATTTATTGACAATAAAAATGAGAATCGCAATCTGACTCAAGGTGTAAGCTCTCACGAAAATAATGAAAAACAATTCAATGCTAATGAGACTTCAGTGACAATGTAAACTCAATTAAACCGAAATGTCGGTCTTTGGCCCTGTGCAAAAAAAAATCAGAATTAATTTTTTACCTCATTGAAACTGCATGTCAAATTTCTGCTCTTATTGTTGGCCACGGCTTGGAGGAAATGCATCGCAAGTAATATTTTTTTTTTTCTTTGAAATTTAACTGAAACTTTTCTTTAAAGGAAATGGAAGGAAATCGTTCGTTCAATTAAATAGTTCTTCTGTTAAAAAAATTGCTTTGAAATCAAAATTATTATTGGGGCAGTTGTTGAAAATTAATTACAATGAATAAACTTTACATTATCTGATGTGCGCAATGCAGCTTGGTTACCTTAATTAACAATATACCTCATTCAGCATCTTGACCAGAGACCCATGTCGACGCCTGCGACTGCGTCCCGCTCGCGACCGTACTCGACTACTAGTGCTAACAGACTGCCATTCGCAACTGAACTCGACGACTGCTACCGACAGAGTACAACTGCACTGCCGACAGACTACCCACAGACTACACTGGCCTACTGCTACCGACAGACTACTGTTCGCAACTCTCGCGCGGTCAAGCGCAGACTAGGAATGACAAATAGCTCTCTGGTCAGAGACTCTGCAATGCCTCGCCATCGCCGCCACACAACATACGTGTTTCATAACCCTCCACTGGGGGGGGGGGGGGGGGGGGGGGGCAAAAATTTGGCAGCGATGGTGAGTCATTTGGACTTGCCAAGCGCGGCAAAATTTTTTCTTTAATTAATCAACTTCTACAATTTACAGAATATTTAGATGTAGTACATGAATTAAATGTTGTGCACATGCACCGAGTACAAAACATTTCAGACAAAGACAAAATGTGAGTACAAAACATAGTAGCAAATCAGAAAAATGTATATACAAATTATTTGACAGATAACAAAGTGCACACGCACTGAAAAAATTCTTTAGCATTTTCAGAACAAATAAACAGAATGGCAAAAAATCATGTTGACAAGTGACATGAGTGCACATGCACTGCAGTTGAGAACATATCAGCAAATGAGGAAATGTATATACAATAAGTAACAAATGACATAAGTGCATACGCACGGAAGTATTGAACATATCAGGAAATCACAAAATGTATACAGAATGAGAACAAATCATATTGAAAAATGAGAAAAGTGCACAGGCACTGAAGTTCAGTAGAAAGCATATTAACACATGACATAAGTGCACATGTACTGTAGTTTAGAACATATCATCAAATCAAAAAAATGTATAGGTCATGAATACAAATCATGTTAGCAAAAAAATGTGTTTTTACTATGTTACAAGAAATAGGATAGGAAAGGGAAGGATTGCATCATGGTTGTAGCACTTTAGATTGCACATAGCTGCTCTGAAAGTCCATATCTTTACACAGAAGTACAACACCAAGTGACACAATTTGAAGTTCTTTTTCCATTAGTATTTATCAGCGTAGCCAAGACACTGAAATGTCGTAGTAATCTTCCATGTTATCGTTTTGGCGTTACATCAGGTACACCAAACAGTGGGACCATAATAACCTCTCCATCGCTCACAGTGGTGGACAGCATGTCGTGTCAACACCACGCTCTTGCAAGGCACACCAACGTAGAATTAGTGCAAAAACCAAATATAGTGCTCCATGATCACTAGGATAGACAGGAGAAAATGGATATTGCAGTAATTCAGGGTAGTTAGGTCGGTAGTGGAAGGACATTAAGTCACATACCAGTCCTCATTAGCCATTACATTAGTAGTTTGCGGCATTCATAGCCCAGTTATTGAACATTTCTGTACCATGTATGTAGTATTACAGAAAAATGTTCATTAATTGCTTTACATAGAATCAGTAGCCTTCTTTTCCTAGTTACAAAGCATTATTAAATAATCGCATTCTTTTCCAGTTACAAAGTATAGCATAGTTAATTAATCATATAGCAATAATCATTAGCCTTCTCCTAATTACAAAGCATTATTAAACAATCACATTCTTTTCCAGTTACAAAGCATAATTAAGAATCATTAGCCTTCTTCTAATTACAAAGCATTATTAAACAATCGCATTCTTTTCCAATTACAAAGCATAGCATAATTAATTAATCATTTGTCATTCCAATACAGTGTTAATCATTAGCCTTCTCCTAGTTACAAAGCATTATTAAACAATCGCATTCTTTTCCAGGTACAAAGCATAGCATGATTAATTAATCATTTGTCATTTCAATATAGTAAGAATCATTAGCCTCCTCCTAATTACGAAGCATTATTAAACAATCTCATTCTTTTCCAGTTACAAAGCATAATGAATAGCATAATTTTTCCAAGTGACATATTATTCATAGCTGATCAGCATTACTCAGAACTCTCTTAAGCTGGTATCATAATTTGGGACTGGTAATACATTTTTTTTGTTAGCAATGCATTGCTTAGGGTAATTATAGGGGAAAGCAAGAAGAAAAATTTTGTTTCTGGTTTGTTGGTATAAATGAAAATGTGTAACGTCATCTGTCATAAGTCAGCTGTGGCAAGATTATGAAACAAGCAGAGTATATGTAATCACCTTCATAGATTTAATGAACAACTGCTTATAGCACATTAATCTCATAAATAATTTCTCCTGCAAAAAATATATAAAAAAATGGATTATTAAGCTGAAAAGAGAAATGCATTTTATGCTGAAAAGTAGTGAACTTCGAATTAACAGGTAGTGAAATGTGTATAAAAAAATGTTTTCCATAGCTGTCCTTTCCAAAACCTTCAGTCATTATACTATGCAATATAACACCTGCTGTCAAAACGAACTGCAACAAATACTTAAATAACTACATAGCATAAATATAACTTCAACATTATCCTCATCTGAAAAGAAAACTTCGTTATCCATATCATCATAACTCCATTATCACCATCACCTGTAAAGAAAAACTTCATTATTCATAGTAGCATATCCTTCATCATTACTCTTCATCAGTATTCATTATCATCTACAAAAAAATCACTTCATTACTCATTATACAACTATTCCTTATCTCTAGCATATTTCATCACTAAAACTAAGATGTGTAGTTCTGTCTGACAGCCTGCATCAATCACCTTGTATTCTGAAAGAAAAAATTAGTTAGGACTGCTGTTCTACGATGTGTATAGTATATTCTTGTTAATGCTTGTTAATCCTGATCCATTTACTCTTCCTTATAAAGTTATTGCATCTTCTTTCGATCATTCCGCAGGTGAAATTCCCATTTCTGTTTAATTTATTTCCTTTACACGTAATTTCTTTCTGAAAATGATGAACAAAGATTAATGTCTTGCATTTAAATCATATACCCACTAAATAATGACTGGTTAATGGTGACACAATTAAGCATACAGCATAACATGACAGAAAACGTAATATGTCAAAAGCATAGACAGTGTTCAAAGACAAAAAATGTACAATCACAATGCAGCAGCAAAAAAAGGAAAATGTAAATAGTCACGATGTTGAGATATCATAGGGCAAAATGTGTCAAAGTCAACTGGTGTGTTATACCTTAACTATTTCACAGTGCATACAAACAAAACTGGAATACAATCATACACACACAAAAAAAATGGAAAATGTGCATGGTCTGATGTGTAATGACAAGAAGAGCGACCTGCTAACCTTACCTTGCCGGGCACTTGCCAAGAAAAAATACGTTAATCATCAGTAATTAGTCATGTGAATATAATTGCATAAGTGGTCATAAAGATTAGTAAATGGCATCATAGCATGTTACATCATAAAGTGGTTTCATTCAATAAACGGTTTAATGTTTGAGATATGGTGATTGCCTTTCTATTTTCTGGTTCTCAAAGTTTCGACGTGTACAACATTGGGGTGAGGGATGCTGCGAATCCGATATGGACCTGCGTATAGAAGTTCAAATTTACTGCACTTACCTTTTATTCTGCTGGATAAATAGTGTGTACGTACTAATATCTTCTGTCCAACGTGAAAGACGCGGCGTGTACAAACCTGTTTTTGCTGTCTTCTCCGGCGCTCTACGACACGTTTGATGTTGTTCAGCGCAATGTCAATTATTTCGTGGTGTCTTAGTCGACGACAAGTAGGGAAGTTTACTAACTCTTTAATTTTGTTTGGTGGTTCAACGTTTTTCAGTATAACAGACGGAGATAGCATAGTGGATTCATTTGGAATGGAATTAATTACATCTTGGAATGAGAATATGTGTTTATCCCAATTAATGTGTCTTTTGTGGCAGTATATTCTACACAGTTTACCAATTTCTTTCATTAATCTTTCACAGGGGTTCGAAGAAGCATGGTACTTGGATATATAAATCGGAGAAATGTTTCTAGCTCGTAACATACGTGTCCATGTAGCAGAACGAAATTGTGATCCATTATCAGAAATTACTCTCATCACATGCCCTACATGAAATAGAAAATGTTTTACAAATGCCTTCGAAACAGTTTTAGCTGTAGCTTTGCGTAACGGAGTGAAAGTAACAAATTTTGAAGTGAGCTCAACAGCGACAAATATGTAGCAAAAACCTCTATTAGTTCTCGGAATCGGACCAAAAATGTCTACAGCGGCCATGTGTCTTAATTTAACAGGTACAATGGGATATAAAGGAGGAATATGTGAAGTGGTGTCTGACTTAGCTTTCTGGCAAATTTTACATGACGCTAAAACTCGTCGTATACGTTTCTCCATGTTGGTAAAATAACAGTTCTGTCTCAGTATAAGAAAACATTTTCTTGCTCCGTAATGTGCGTAACTTAAATGAGTGTACCAAATTAATTTGTTAATCAGTTCGTCAGGAATGCATAATAACCAATTGTTGCTGTCAGGATGAGAGCGGCGAAACAGAATGTCATTGCGTACAGTGTAATGGTTTCTAATCGTAACATTATTCTTATCTTGCCAGAGGTGTTTAATTTCTTTCCACACGTTGTCTCTATTTTGCTCTTTTGCTATGTCCTGTAATGACGACGAAATAAAATTTTCAAATGCAACTGGCTGAATGTACATGACACTGAAATTTGCTTTGCAAAAGTTAGTTGCTACGTCTTGCTGATTGTTGCTGAGAGAACGCGATAGTGCGTCTGCTATAACATTTTGTGTGCCGGGAATGTGAACAATCGTAAAATTAAATTCCTGTAAATATAGTTTCCATCTACTTAATCTATCGTGTGTGAATTTAGCCGAAATTAAAAATTGTATCGCTCGGTGATCTGTGTAGACAATGGTATGTCTTCCATAAAGAAAATGCCGAAATCTCGTAAAAGCCCATAATGTTTCACGTTCTGTAACGGAATAATTTCGCTCAGCAGGTGACAGAATGCGGCTTGCAAATGCGATGTTTTTAATTACTGTTGAGCCATCTTCTTCAATTTCCTGGAAAATATGTACGCCTAAAGCGGTGTTAGAACTGTCGGTGGCAATGGAAAAATTTCTGGTAAGATCTGGGTGCGATAAAAGTGGTGCATTCAACAGAGCATGTTTCAGGTTCATGAATTCAAAATGTGCTTGCTTATCCCAAGACCAAATACTGTTTTTACTTGTTAATTGGCATAATCTAGGCGTGTCTAAAGCGGAGTGATGAATAAATTTACGAAAAAAGTTAATTAGACCCAAAAAACTGCGTAATTGCTTCTTCGTCGTAGGAATAGTAATGTCACGTAGAGCTTGAAGTTCTTCCGGATCAGGCGCAATGCCTTCTGCTGAAATTACGTGTCCAAGAAATTTTATAGAAGATTTGCCAAAGTGCGATTTACTGAGGTTAACTGTGAGTCCTTGTGCATGAAAAGTTTGCAACAGTCGTTCTAGAATCATATTGTGTTCAGACCAGTTAGCTTCTGCGATAAGAATGTCGTCTACGTACGTCGTTATTCTGTCTTTAAGTTCTGTCGGAAGTATTGTGTTCAAACCGCGAATAAAAGCTGCAGAAGAAATAGTTAAACCGAATGGTAATTTGCAAAACTGATAACAGTCACCAAAACAGAGAAAAGCTGTGTACTTTCTGCAATTCGGATGAAGTTGAATTTGCCAAAATCCCGATTTCAAATCTAATGTAGAATAAATAGCAGTACCGTGAAATTTCTGTAGAAGTTCCTCTAATGTCTGTGGTCGATCTGTTTCATTAATAATTATGTCATTGATGTGACGCGAATCAAGTACGAGGCGAAGTGAGCCATCTTTTTTCTTAACAATATGTAGCAGGTTTATGTACGGACTAACTGCTGGTTCAATAATTCCTTGGTCAAGCATATCCTGCAATTCTTTCTTAACTTGTTCTCTATGGATATACGGAATGGGATAATGTTTAGCTTTAAATGTATCGTGCTGTTTGACTTGCAATTCATACATAAATCCGGACATAGTACCAGGAACATTGTCAAAAACTGGAGCTTGTTCTAAAAGAATTTTGTGTAATTGCGTTCGTTCGTCATCTGTAGTTGCACTGCTTTGCTTAACTTCATCGGAAATCATCTGTATTACGTCGTAGTTATCTTCGTCTGGAGTATTATAGTTATGAACGTACGTGTCTGTGAACAATGCAGAATTACAGTCTATATTACGTGTTGCGGAAATGACCTCTGTGCGGTTAACTGTTTGTTCTTCCGCAGATAGTGAGTGCTGAAATTCTAAAGCAAGTTGTACATTTTCATCCTTTAACATTAAATAAGAATTCTGAAAATCAACCACTTTTTTTATTTAGCGTATGGCTAATACAGACATATCATGAAATTGCATATACATATGTACATATTGACACACAAGAAACTTAAGTTTGTCTTTACAACTGAATATCCAGTCCTTCAATCCAGCGCACTGCATCTGGAGTTGCTAGCCGGAAATCCTCTTTGGCGCCGTGATAGGCTCGAATCCTGCATTCACTGACAATGTGGTGAACAGTCTGGTATGGAGCCCCGCAGTCACAGGCTGGATCAGGCAGCTTGTTCCACTTAAAGAGAGCATCCCTGCATCGCCCATGGCTGGTACGGATTCTGTTGAGAGTAGACCACGTCTTGCGTGGTAAGTCGAATCCACTTGGAAGTTTAGCACCTGAGAAGATGTTATGCAGGTGCACATCTGTCACTGCTTCCCACCGACCTTTCCATTCTTCAAGAGGTTTGAAATTCTTAGCAACCGTGTCAGCAGCATCGCACAGAGTTGGATGACGTGATTTCAGTCTCTTGCGATTTAAAAGTGGCAGGTCGCTATGCACGGGTAGGTTAGAATTCCTGGAGATCTTGTGGAATTCTCTCATAAGGGCAGTACATCTGCGTAGATCAGGAGGCACTATACCGGCTAACAGTGGAAGCCAATAAACTGGAGTAGATCTGATTGTGCCAGATATTATGCGCATTGTCGTATTCAGCTGGGTATCAACAAGCCTTGTATGATGACTATTCATCCAAACAGGTGCACAATACTCAGCACTTGAGTATACCAAGCCCAGAGCTGAAGTTCGCAGGGTGGTTGCTGAAGATCCCCAGGTAGTTCCGCATAGCTTATGGAGGATGTTGTTTCGAGTCCTCAGCTTTTGAGCTAAGTTAAGAAGGTGTTGTTTGAAGCATAGTGTACGATCCAGGATGACACCAAGATATTTTGGGTTCCAGTTGTGATGAAGAATTCTGCCTCTGAAACTTACCTCCAGTTTTACGTTCGCCAACTGGTTATTTAGATGGAAGCAACACACTTCTGTTTTACTCACACTGGGTTGGTGTCTCCAGATTTTGAGGTAATTGTCTAATGCAGACAGGTCATTGGCTAAAATCTCTTCTGTTGTCTTCATTTCCTGGTGTTTGACGGCTAGAGCCAGGTCATCGGCATAGCAGTATTTTCTGGACGAAGTGTCAGGTAGATCAGATAGATATAGGTTGAACAGTAAGGGTGAGAGAACTGATCCTTGAGGCAATCCGTTGTTCAGCTTCCTCTCCTTACTTATGTTGCTTCCAGTGATTACCTGGAACTTCCGATCACTTAGCATGCTGTTAATCAGTCGAGCCATTGTTCTGCAGGGTATGATGCGGAGAAATTTGTAGATAACGCCTTCCCTCCACACAGTGTCGAAGGCGGCAGTTAGATCAACAAATGCCACAGATGTTTTCTGCTTCATTTGGTATCCTGACTCTATGAAGGATGTGAGAGACAATACTTTTGTCACAGCGGCTACGCCCTGGTCTGAAGCCTGCCTGATCAACTGGAACGTTCTCTAAGATAGCGCTACTTATTCTGTTATATATTAGCCTTTCAAAAAGCTTGTAGCAGCAGCTGAGTAGGGAAATGGGGCGATAGTTTTCTACCCTGTTGCTGGGTTTGCCAGGTTTCAGAACAGATATTATCTTCACCTTTTTAAACTCAGATGGAAGTTGACCAGTCAGCAGGATGTCAGTGAAGAATTCTGCCAACAATTTCTTAACTTTTCCTCCCATATGGATCAGGAATTCTTGGTGGATACCATCGAATCCAGGTGCCTTAAGAGGTTTGAGGTCCTTAAGTCCAGAGTCAATGTCTGAAACTGTGAAGGGATGGGTATACTCAGATGAGGGAGATGCCTTCTTTTTAAGGTCAC
This sequence comes from Schistocerca serialis cubense, assembly GCF_023864345.2. Classification (NCBI taxonomy): domain Eukaryota; kingdom Metazoa; phylum Arthropoda; class Insecta; order Orthoptera; family Acrididae; genus Schistocerca; species Schistocerca serialis. The sequence continues at coordinate 362,519,806 of NC_064645.1, read as the reverse complement.
GAAGCTGTCGTCTGATATGTCTTGTATGTTTCTTGTCAGGAGGTACTCTTGAGGTGGTAATGACGTGGGAAGCAATTTGGTCTGGTGTTACTTCGGAATTTTTTCTGCATGCTGGTGCACTTCCTCCCAGTTTTCTCAGAAGACTCCATGCTTTCCTGCTCGAGTGGGTAAAGTCCATAGTTTTGACTGTTTCGGCCCATTTCTGCCTCCGAGACATGTCCAAGCTGGACAATAGTTCCGTAGCTATCTCTGGGTCACCACTTTGCTGGAAGTATTGGTACAGTGTTTCACTTTCCTCATTCCATCGTGGAATATATTCTTTTCGGTATCCTCTTGGCATACATTTTTTAGCTGTTGCTCTGCACTGCATCGTGTTGTACGAGAAAATTAGTACCTAAAATTACGTCTGTTGTCAATAAAGGAACAATCCAAAAATTAGAGTGAAATGTATGACCTGCAATACAAAATGATAAATGCGTCTGTAATTTAACGTCTACTCCTTTACTCGATACTGCTCCTTTCACTTTTGTTTTGCCTAGTGGTAATGTCGGATAGGTATTCTCTTTGTTACACTCGTTAAAAGTCTCCTCATTTATAACAGACATAGGTGATCCAGAATCAATTACTGCTGAAAATTTCGATGAACCAATTTTAATTTCGATAACAGGATGTGAAATAGTTTTCTGAACGAATGGTCTTTCCTGCAAAAGAATATCTCTTATATCGTCAAAAGTAATTACATTTTCGTGAACAACATTTTGCGTGTCAAAAGTAGTGCTTGTGTTACTGGAAGATGCGACCTGTACAGTATCTAGTCAGATTCTATCTGACGTGTTATTATTATCAGGAGGATGTTGTGGCATTTCTACTATTTGAACAGTTCTATTACTTCTTCCAGACGTATTACGCTCTGGATGATAGCTACTGTCGGGTTCATTCATGAGAATAGGTTCTTGTGTATAATTTTGCTGTTGGTATGTCCGACTGTTGTTAGATGTACGCTGAAAATTGTTCTCATTATTTTTACGTCTGTCGTAATAGTCATTCCTATACGGTGTATTGCGATAGGAATTGAAATACTGTCTTCTCTGTACATAGTTGTTTCCTTGCTGCCGTGCGTTACTATTTGTTGAATCTGGGACTATACGTGCACGCGGCGGAACATTAAAGCCTGGTTGACCTTGTGCATTCCATTGTTGGTTAGGTATGCTAACCGGCTGGTTTTGATGTTGTTGTCGTGAAACACCTCTATTGTTACTAAAGTGTGGTTCCTGTTGCTGAAAATTTTGACGATATTGATAATTAGAATTTTGGCTGCTATTAAAGTTTTGTTGGTTGTCATTCCAAAAGCGTCTGTTACCTTTTCTATTAAAATTACGTGTCTGATCATAATTGCTGTGTGTTTGTTGACCTTGGTTATTATACGAAAAGTTTTTGTTTACGAAAGAATAATCAGATTGCTGTACTTCTAAAAGCTGTAAAAGATCTCTCAATGCTGAAATGTTTTCCTTTTGCTGACCCATTAAAAGTGACACTCGTATTGACCGTGGTAATTTGGAAATGCTTAATTGTATGAGTGCGGATTCACTATATGGTTCACTTAAGTACTGGTTTTGTTGGACCATATGCTCAAAAAATTGCGTTCACTGGGAAAATTTGAGTTCTCATAATTTGGCAAACTAATTAGTTGGTCTTTAATTCCGCGCTGTGTCGTCTTCGACCAATACTCTGACAGAAATGAATTCTGGAATTCTTCTACCGAGTAACATTGTCTCGCGATCGGTCTCATACGAGTTGCCGGTTCGCCTTCCAAAAAACTGCAAATGAATTCTAGTTTGTGTGTAACGGGCCAAGTCGGTGGAAAAGCAAAGCTAAATTGCTGTATCCAATCCAGTGGGTGAATCTGTGTTCTGTCATTCCTAAACACTTTAAATTTCCTCACTGATAGAAAATGTTTGTAATCGAAATTATCATCTCTGTATGACGGAACAGGTTCATGATTGTAAGAGAATCTGTTGAACTGTGGTTGCTCGCAATCTAAGTCCCGTACTCTCTGAAGATTACCCATGTTATACGCGTTGCGCGAGTCTGACAGATGTTCGCGAAGTGGCGTCTGCTGTGATGTGTTATTAACTGAAATACTTTTCATCTCTGTTACTTCTTGCTGTAAACTTGACAATTTTCTACCCAAGGTGTTATTAGATGAATCGACCTCATTAATTGTCTGCTGTAAATTTTGAAATTCAGGTGTTTGGTTAAATGAAACCGGTGCAGTATCGTCTGATTTATTATCATTAGTATTTTCGATAACATCAATACGACTGGCCAATTCATCACACTTTTCAGTCAGTATTTTAACCTGATCATGGGTTTTAGAATCAGACGCATTAATCTGTTTTTGCAACTTACGTGTAGTTTCGTTCAGTTTTTTAACGTCAGCTTTGACGACATCGGAATCCTGTGTTAGTTCTAATTGTTCGAGTCTGTCGGTCACTGTTTGAAAATCTGTTGTGTATGTGTCTGTTTTCGATTTAAGGTCAGAAATCTCATCACGTAATTCAGTGTTCAACTGTTCGATGGTATTAATTTTGTACGATACTGTAGCAATATTGTTGTCTACATATGTTTTTGCCTTCGCAAACATTTTACGTTTGTCTTCCTGTCTCTGTACAGTGATTGTTTCCATTACCTGACGTTTTACTTTATTTTGATCCTGAATAAATTTACAGAAACGCGTATCACTGTTTTGTATGTGAACACTAAGACGTTCGTTAATTTGAGAGTTCTGTTGCTCGAATTTCGCGTCTATCTTTTCATCCATTGTGCGCGAAAGTTCTGCTGTCATTGTTTTAAACTCGTCGCGTAATTGTAGAGCTTTTTCAGAGCATTGTTTAGCGACTGTACTAATTTCCGCTCTAAGTGTTTCTGTTGCAGCTGTTTGCATTTCCCTTAATTCCTGAGCAACAGACCTAATTTCATCGCTACTTTTTTTTGAACAAGCCTCAATTTCCACGCGCAACTGTTCCTTAGTGTCATGACACTGTGCGGCAACGGCTCTAATTTGTTCACTAAGCTGTCTGGAATTGTCGTCTAATTTTTCACTAAAGTGTTTGTTCTGTTCACTAAGTTGTTGTTTGAGATTCTCACTTTGTTGTTGTAGCAATCTTGCCATAATTTGTTCAAAGCCAAAGTTAGCGTTTATACTCTCTGTGCTGTTTAGTGGTGAATCTGGAATTCTCTCGCTTTCTGTAACCATTTGGTTATTCTGAGGTTTACAAAAAGGTTCGCCAGTCAAATATTCACTGTCAGTCACTGTTTCGGAATTAAATAAATCCGTCGTACTTTCACTACACTGACCATTTTCATTCGAAAAATTTGTCTGTATGTTACTTGAATTTTCCAAACCGGTTGTGTTAGGCTCGGCAGCGCTCATTACAGTAGACCGCTCCGCGTCATCAATTGTTGTCAAATTAACAGAAGAGACAATTGAGTTCGTTTGTTCATTATTAAGGTAAAAGTCATTATTAGTAATTGGAATGCACTGATTGTTAGTGAATGCAGGATTGTCATCATTACACTGCGTGTCACAAGTCCTATCGGTAAAGTTGTTTGAGTCGGTAATTTCATTCATAATACCTCGCGATACACTATCACAGTCTTTCGCGGCATTTTTACAATAGTCACAATTATTCACAAAACAAATAAGCACAATGCAAAAGCAACACACAAATACAACAGAGCAACGAATTGCCGTTGACCTGTAGAAAGAAAGTCACAAGATTAGTAAAAGCGTTGCGCCAAATCCTAATTATATCTAAGCAAATAAGAGCAGATATCTGACTGTTTTTCAAGAGATTCTCAACGAAATACGATCCTGGACTGGGTGTCGCCAAGTGTAACCTCCCCACAGAAATTTTAAATGACAGAAATAATAAATGAATGGTAGCCAAGCGTAACCTCCCTAGCAATTAAATTTAATGACAATAAAAATGAGAATCGCAATCTGACTCAAGGTGTAAGCTCTCACGAAAATAATGAAAAACAATTCAATGCTAATGAGACTTCAGTGACAACGTAAACTCAATTAAACCGAAATGTCGGTCTTTGGCCCTGTGCAAAAAAAAATCAGAATTAATTTTTTACCTCATTGAAACTGCATGTCAAATTTCTGCTCTTATTGTTGGCCACGGCTTGGAGGAAATGCATCGCAAGTAATATTTTTTTTTTTTTAATTTAACTGAAACTTTTCTTTAAAGGAAATGGAAGGAAATCGTTCGTTCAATTAAATAGTTCTTTTGTTAAAAAATTGCTTTGAAATCAAAATTATTATTGGGGCAGTTGTTGAAAATTAATTACAATGAATAAACTTTACATTATCTGATGTGCGCAATGCAGCTTGGTTACCTTAATTAACAATATACCTCCATTCAGCATCTTGACCAGAGACCCATGTCGACGCCTGCGACTGCGTCCCGCTCGCGACCGTACTCGACTACTAGTGCTAACAGACTGCCATTCGCAACTGAACTCGACGACTGCTACCGACAGAGTACAACTGCACTGCCGACAGACTACCCACAGACTACACTGGCCTACTGCTACCGACAGACTACTGTTCGCAACTCTCGCGCGGTCAAGCGCAGACTAGGAATGACAAATAGCTCTCTGGTCAGAGACTCTGCAATGCCTCGCCATCGCCGCCACACAACATACGTGTTTCACCCTAAATAACAAATTATGGCCATTTGGTATTTTTTGTGATATATCCAAGGCATTTGACTGCGTGGATCATGCCACACTCTCAGAAAAACTCGGTTTTTATGGAATTGAAGGCTATACACACAGCCGGTTTGAATCATAGTTAATGAAAAGAAAATAAAAAGTTGTGCTGAATAGCACAAATAATGTTGGGAGGGTGGTAAATTCTAGTGAATAGAGAGTTATCACAAAGGGAATAAGACCGGGTCTAATTTTAGGTCCTCTGCTGTTCCTTATTCATGGGAATGACCTCCCACTTAATGTTCAGCAAGCGGAACTAGTACTTTTTGCAGATGACACGAGTGTTATAATAAATCCCATTCCAGAAAAAGCAGCTGTAGATATTGTTAAGAATGTCTTTCAAAGAATTATTAAGTGGTTCTTAGAAAATGGACTCTACCTTAATTTTGAAAAAACTTACATATCCAGTTCTGTACACCGAATAGAGTCATACCGGCAATTTATGTAGCAGGATAGATTTCTCCAAATTTTTGGGTGTTCACATTGATGACAACTTGAACTGGAAGAAGCATATTACTGAGCTTCTCAAACGATTAAGTTCAGCTTCTTTTGCTCTTCGTATAATCGCTATTCTTGGTAATAAACAGATCAGCCTCCTAACGTATTTTGCATATTTCCACTCAATAATGTTACATGGAATAGTTTTCTGGCGTAACTCACCAGTTAGACACAAAGTATTGATTGCACTAAAGAGAGCAGTGAGAATAATTAGTGGTGTTCACTCAAGGACGTCATGTTGGAACCTTTTCAAGGAGTTAGGTGTTTTAACTCCACCATCAGAGTACATATATCCGCTAACGAAATTCGTTACAAATAATCCATCTCAGTTCGCGAAGAACACTGATGATCATACGTGCAACTCTAGAGGGAAAAAAATGACCTTTCCTATCCGTTATTGAAGCTGTCAGTTGCTCAAAAAGGAGTACATTATTCAGCAACAAAGATCTTTGATCATTTGCCCAACAACATAAAGTGTCTGGCAGGTAGCAGATCAAGTTTTATATCTAGCTTGAAATCATTTCTTTTGCACAACTCCTACTCCATGGACGAGTTTCTGTTTCTGAAATGGTAAAAAAAAAATTGTTCCTCTTAATGTAGTTGCATGTGTAGAACTAAAAATTTCAGAAATATTAGCACTATTCACGTGTATATATATATATATCTCGTAATCTGGCTTGTTCCACATTATATCTTTAAAATAAACGGGAAAATGAAGTAACTGAAACTAAACTAAAACTCCATGTATCTGAATCAGCGCTGCGATTATACTACCTCCGCTGTAGTTCGAATTTTTAAATTTCTATCCATTTATTCGTTACCTTACCTGTTTATTTAATTTTCAATGTTCTTCTGTAGCACCACGTCCCAAATGCTTTGTTTCCCTTTTGTTCCTGTTTTACAACAGTTCATGTTTCTCTTCCATACAACATAAATTTCTTCCTGAAGTTAAGGCCTACGTTTGATACTCTGGGCCATAATTGCTCTTTTCCCCAATGCAGGTCTGCCTTTTATGTCCTCCTTGCTGTGTCCGTCATAGGTTATTATGCTGCTTAGGTGGCACAATTCCTTAACTTCATATGCGTGATCCCCACTCCGGAGGTTCTCACTCCTGATACTTCTCATTACTTTTGTCTTTCTTCGATTTACCCTCAGTCTGTATTATGTACTCATTAGACTGTTAGTTCCATTCAGTAGATCTTGTAATTCCTGACTTTCACTGACGACAGCAGGGAAGACGGGTACCGACTTCCGAGGTCTTAGCTGCCACCAATAACAGCGTTACGGGACGACAGCTCGCGTGAAGCAACACATCACGCGCGCGGGAGACCGCAGCGGCCGGCGGGTACATAAAGCACTGGCGCGCCTTGGACAGCGCTAGAAAGCAGGGAAACAACGCCACGTCACAGCTGCCGCCTGGTTTTTCATTCGCCTATTTCCATTGATCACTAACAGTAATGCAAACATCAATCAAAGCGTCGGGTTTCCACCAATGACAAAAAAAAAAAAAAAAAAAAATGGCTCTGAGCACTATGGGACTCAACTTCTGAGGTGATCAGTCCCCTAGAACTTAGAACTACTTAAACCTAACTAACCTAAGGACATCACACACATCCATGCCCGAGGCAGGATTCGAACCTGCGACAGTAGCGGTCACGCGGTTCCAAACTGTAGCGCCTAGAACCGCTCGGCCACCCCGGCCGGCACCAATGACAAGAAATAATAAAAACACCAATAAATAACTTCTAACATCCCTCCCCTTCATCCCCAATAGTGTATCAGAATTAGATAAGTGCCATGTCTGCAGGTATATGAGGAACGAAGTTTTCTCGTTCAACAGTAAACAAAAACACCCTGAAGAAGGTCGCTTGCAACAGGGACCGAAACGTCGGTACTTTTATATACATTGACAATGCGGTCACAGACCCAGAAGAAATTACTGAAAGTAATCGGTTTGTTTAACAACATCCTATATAGACTAGAGTAGACCAGGAGTCAGCTTAAAGTAGATAGTGTATCACACTTAATGGTGAAAACAAACACAGGTGAATATACACCGCAAGAGAAGCTAAAACGACGAAGTAACCACGAGTCAGCAAACCAGCAGTTTGCGAGATAATTCGAATGTGAGGCTATGAGCCACCACCGACTCCAGTCCAAAATGTTGTCATGTTTCACATCACTGATTAAATACAGCAACGACATATCTCAAAAATAGTTTGTTTTGACTTATGGACGCCAGTGCAATGGTTCTTCCGTGCACTTCAAACTAGTGGAATGTCTTGATCTGAAGTTCAACAACGCGGTCACAGAGGCCGCCTATGTCAACCTTACACCTCCTTTCTTTGTTCCTTGTGCACGCACAACACCGCTCCAATGGAGTTGCGGCCTTGGCAGGTGCAGAATTTACAGTATGTTACTGCTGTTATTAAAGTGGCATATTTGAACGTGGGAAAAACTTGTTCTGAGATAAGCAAGCATGGTGTGTCACAGAATCTCGCATGCATAACATATTACTTATACATCCGCCAAAGCCGTGTGTTTTTTATAAGAAAACTAGCTAAGGGACCGCTACTTCGCTCGCGTGGAGAGTATGAGCTGCACAGATTTTTTAAAATCAAATTCGTATGTTACTTCCTGGCAGATTAAAACTGTGTGCCCAACCGAGACTCGAACTCAGGACCTTTGCCTTTCGCGGCCAAGTGCTCTACCATCTGAGCTACCGAAGCACGACTCAGGCCCGCTCCTCACAGCCTTACTTCTGCCAGTACCTCGTCTCCTACCTTCCAAACTTTACAGAAGCTCTCCTGCGAACCCTGCAGAAGTAGCACCCCTGAAAGAAAGCATACTGCGGAGACATGGCTTAGCCACAGCCTGGGGGATGTTGCCAGAATGAGATTTTCACTCTGCAGCGGAGTGTGCGCTGATATGAAACTTCCTGGCAGATTAAAACTGTGTGCCCGACCAAGACTCGAACTCGGTACCTTTGCCTTCCGCGGTTAAGTGCTCTGCCATCTGAGCTGCCGAAGCACGACAGACGCCCGGTCCTCACAGCCTTACTTCTGCCACTATCTCGTCTCCTACCTTCCAAACTTTACAGAAACTCTCCTGGAAGGTAGAACACCAGTTCAAAAACGCTTTGTGTTGCATTTCGAAAAACAGTAAAATGTGTATTTTTTATTTCTAGCAAAGAAGTTAATTCAAATTATGATAAGCTTAGCTTCAAAAAAGCTTGTAATAATGTGGTACTTCCATAAAATTCCTTAATTTTACCCCCCTAGGGATTCAATTTCCAAAGACAATGAAACACGTATTTTTTACTTCTAAACTAGAAGCCAAAGTCATGTTTTCATAGATTTAACTTCAAATGAAATATTTTGATAAAACGTTTCATCTCTAGTTTCACCTCCTTGTGTATTTGATTTTCCAAAAACATTGCAACAAATATATTTTTATTTGTAATCGACAAATCAAATACCAATTTTCATGGTTCTTTAATAATGATTTCTTTTCAAATAAATTTCACCCACTGTTTCACGCCCATAGAGGTAAAATTTCCAGAAATGCCGAAGCATCTATTTCTTTACTTCTGACGGAGCAGCCAAACACCAATTTTTGTAGTTCCACCATCAAAATTGTCATAATAGCGACTTTTTCAAAAAACGTTTCATCCTATATTTCACTCCCCTAGGGTTGGAATGTCAAAAAATCCATTCTTAAACGACCTTTACAACGCCCTCTCTTAATTTCTTCTGTCCTTAGCGGTTTTGGCTGGCGATGATGAGGCAGTCAGTCAGGACTTTGCCTTTTATATCGAGCAAGTATGACAGTCTTGCCACGAGAAATAGATATTTTATATTTACTATTTTAACTTGTGACATTATTTTTACAAGTCGCAGAAATAATTTTGGGTTGAAATTATTTAGGAAACGCTTTTATGTCGTTCTTCCTACAAATTAGAAAATGCTATTACGTCGTTCTCCCTATAGACAACGTCCCATTTTTACGAAATCGCTTTACTGTTAGAATTGGTTGTACCCAGTGCTGAGATAGGTCAAGACTATTTATTTGGTCCACTGAAACGTTTCTTTATTTTTCGATCTCTGTAAAGAATGAGATCCTCTCTTGGTAAAGGGCTGATTAAGCTGGACCTTGCGTACATAAATTAAGTGAAAAGAAAGTGGCAGCTGAGAAGAGACCAGATCGGCCAAAGCAGCGGTTGAAGCAAAATGAGCCTGCAGCTTCGTCAGCTTTAGAGGAAGCTGTAACCTCCCCACAAAAACTTTGAAAAAGACAATATTTAATAGTAATGGAGCCAAGAAGCATAACCTCCCTAGCAATTAAATTTAATGACAATAATTTCGTCGGACACTGTGGCAATATTATTATCTACATGCGTTTTTGCCTTCGCAAACATTTTACGTTTGTCTTCCTGTCTCTGAGCAGTGATTGTTTCCATTACTTGACGTTTTACTTTATTTTGATCCTCAATAAATTTGCGGAAACGCGTATCACTGTTTTGTATGTGGAGATTAAAGCGTTCGTCAATCTGAGTGTTCTGCTGTTCGAATTTCGCGTCTATCTTTTCATCCATTGTGCGCGAAAGTTCTGCTGTCATTGCTTTAAACTCGTCGCGTAATTGTGTAGCCTTTTCAGAGCATTGTTTAGCGACTCCGCTAATTTCGTCTCTGAGTGTTTCTGTTGCGGCTGTTTGCATTTCCCTTAATTCTTGCGCAACAGACTTAATTTCTTCGCTATTTTTTCGTGAACAAGCCTCAATTTCCGCGCGCAACTGTTCCTTAGTGTCATGACACTGCGCGGCAACGGCTCTAATTTGTTCACTAAGCTGTCTGGAATTGTCGTCCAATTTTTCATTTAACTGTCTGGAATTGTCGTCTAATTTTTTATTTAACTGTCTGGAATTGTCGTCTAATTTTTCATTTAAGTATTGTTTGAGTTTTTCGTTACCTTGATTGTTATCTACATTCTGTTGTTTGACCTGTTCACTAAGTTTGTCTTGTTTTTCGTTCTGTTCGTTCCTAAACTGTAGCATTATTGCTATAAATTGATCCAAAGTAACATTACCTACTCCATTATCTGTGCTGTTTGATTGTGTACCTGGAATTGTCGCGCTTTGTGTGACCATTTGGTCATTCTGAAATTTACAAAAAGGATTATCAGTCGGACCTACACTGTCACTCACTATTTCGGAATTAAATAAATCCGTCGTACTTTGTGTATCCTGTTCATTTTCATTAGACAAATTTGTATGTTCATCACGTAAATTTAGTAAACCGGTTGTGTTAGGCTGGGCAGCGCTCATTACAATAGAGCGTCCCGCGTCATCGACTGTCGTCAAATCAACAGAGGACATAACCGAGTTCGTTTGCTCATCATTAAGACAAAAGTCATCATTAGTGGTTGGAATGCATTGATTGTCAGTGAACGCAGGATTGTCATCATTACTCTGCGTGTCACAATTATTATCAGTCACGCTGTTTAAGCCGGTAATTTCATTCAAAATACCTCGCGATACACTATTCATAGTCTTTCGCGGCATTTTCACAATAGTCACAATTATTCACAAAAGAAATAAGCACAAATACAGAAAGGCAACAAACAAATACAACAGAGCAACGAATTGCCGTTGACCTGTAGAAAGAAAGTCACAAGATTAGTAAAAGCGTTGCGCCAAATCCTAATTATATCTAAGCAAATAAGAGCAGATATCTGACTGTTTTTCAAAAGACTCTCAACGAAATTCGATCCTGGACTGGGTGTCGCCAAGTGTAACCTCCCCACAAAAACTTTGAAAAAGACAATATTTAATAGTAATGGAGCCAAGAAGCATAACCTCCCTAGCAATTAAATTTAATGACAATAAAAGTGAGAATCGCAATCTGACCCAAGTATAAGTTCCTCACAAAAATAATGAAAAACAATTCAGTGCTAATGAAACTTCAGTGACAATGAAAATTCAAATAAACCGAAATATCGGTCTTTGGCCCTTGTGCAAAAATCAGAATTAATTTCTTACCTCATTGAAACTGCTTGTCAAATTTCTGCTCTTATTGTTAGCCACGGCTTGGAGGAACTGCATTGCAAATAATATATTTTCTTTTTTTTTAAATTTAACTGGAACTTTTCTTTAAGGGAAATAAAGGAAATCGTAATAAAAATGATTTTTTTGTTAAAAATTGCTTTGAAATCAAAATTATTATTGGGGCATTTGTTGGAAATTAATTACAATAAATAAACTTTACATTATCTGATGATTACCTTAATTAACAATATACCTCATTCAGCATCTTGACCAGAATGCCATGTCGACGCTCGCCGACTGCGTCCCGCTCGCGACCGTGACAGGACTAGACCACTACTGCCGACAGACTACATCACACAACTGCACTGGGCTGCTACTACTGACCGACTGCTCTGCATGACGACTACTAGCGTACTACTCTACACGACGACTACTTGCGTACTGCTCGCAACACTCGCGCGGTCAAGCGCAGACTAACCACGATAAAAGGCTCTCTGGTCAAAGATTTTATCATGCCTCACCATCGCTGCTAGGTTACATACGTGTTTCATAACCCTCCACTGTGGGGGGCAAAAATTTGGCAGCGATGGTGAGTCATTTGGACTTGCCATCGCAAGAAATTTTTACAATTTACAGAATATTCAAATTTAGTACATAAATTAAATGTGGTGCACACGCACCGAGTACAAAATATATCAGACAAAGACAAAATGTGAGTACAAAACATAGTAGCAAATCAGAAAAATGTATATAAAAATTATTTGACAGATAAAGTGCACAGGCACTGAAAAAATTCTTTAGCATTTTCAGAACAAATGGCAGAAAATCATGTTGATAAGTGACATGAGCGTACTCCCACTGGAGTTGAGAACATATCAGCAAATGACGAAATGTATATACAATGAGTAACAAATGCCATAAGTGCATACGCACAGTAGTATTGAACATACAGAATGAGTACAAATCATATTGAAAAATGAGAAAAGTGCACAGGCACTGAAGTTCAGTAGAAAACATACTAATACCTAACATAAGTGCACATGCACTGTAGTTCAGAACATATCATCAAAATAAAAATGTATATACAATATAAAAGACAAGAGTGCACATATACTGTACTTCAGAACAAATCGAAAAAATGTCTTTAGCATTTTCGCAATAAATAAACATAATGGCAAAAGAATCATATCGACAAGTGACATAAGTGTACTCGCACTGGAGTTCAGCGAATCGAAAAAAATATATAGCCATGAACATAAATGATGTTAGCAAAAAATGATTTACATTATTAGGATAGGAAAGGGAAGGATTGCATCATGGTTGTAGCACTTTAGATTGCACACAGCTGTTCTGATAGTCCATATCTTTCCACAGAAGTACAACACCAAGTGACACAATTTGAAGTTCTTTTCCCATCAGAATTTATCAGTGTAGCCAAGACACTGAACTGTCGTAGTAATGTTCCATGTTCTCATTTTGGCAGTACACTAGGTACATCAAACAGTGGGACCATAATAACGTCTTCATCGCTCACAGTGGTGGACAGCATGTCGTGTCAACACCACGCTCTTACAAGGCACACCAACGTAGAATTAGTGCAAAACCAAAGATAGTGCTCCATGATCACTAGGATAGACAGGACAAATGGACATTGCAGTAATTCAGGGTAGTTAGCTCATAAGGTGAAGGACATTAATTCACATACCATTCTTCATTAGTAGTTTGCGGCATTCATAGCCCAGTTATTGAACATTTCTGTACCATGTATGTAGTATTACAGAAAAATGTTCATTAATTGTTTTACATAGAATCAGTAACCTTCTTTTCCTAGTTACAAAGCATTATTAAATAATCGCATTCTTTTCCAGTTACAAAGTATAGCATAGTTAATTAATCATTTGTCATTCCAATAGTAATCTCATTCTTGTCCAGTTACAAAGCATAATTAATCACTTGTCATTTCAATATAGTAAGAATCATTAGCTTTTTTTCTAATTACAAAGCATTATCAAACAATCACATTCTTTTCCAGTTACAAAGCGTAATTAATCATTTGTCATTTAAATATAGTAAGAATTATTAGCCTTCTAATTACAAAGCATTATGAAACAATCACATTCTTTTCCAGTTACAAAGTATAGCATAGTTAATTAATCATTTGTCATTCCAATATAGTATTAATCATTAGCCTTCTCCTAATTACAAAGCATTATTAAACAATCGCATTCTTTTCCAGTTCCAAAGTATGGCATAGTTAATTAATCATTTGTCATTCCAATACAGTACGAATCATTAGCCTTCTCCTAATTACAAAGTATTATTAAACAATCGCATTCTTTTCCAGTTACAAAGCGTAATTAATCATTTGTCATTTGAATACAGTAAGAATTATTAGCCTTCTCCTAATTACAAAGCATTATGAAACAATCACATTCCTTTCCAATTACAAAGCATAGCATAATTAATTAATCATTTTCCAAGTGACATATTATTCATTGCTGTTCAACATTACTCAGAACTTTCTCAAACTGGTATCACTATTTGGGACTGGTAATACATTTTTTTGTTAGCAATGCATTGCGTTGGGATCGATAATTAATTGCTGAGGCATAACACTATTTGCTTTTGACCTATTGCTGCAAATGAGGATAGTTAATGTCATTCGTCATGAGTCAGCTGTAGCAAGGTTATGTAACAAGGCAGTATATGTGATCACATTTATAAATGATAAACACAAATGGGTAAAAAATAAAAATGCAAGTACTAGAACAGGTATAATAAGTAACAGGTTTAGTAAGTATCATGAAAAGCTTCTCCTGAAAAAAATACAAAATGGATTATTGACCTGAAAGAAGAAACGCATACTATGCTGCAAAGTAGTGAACTTCGAATTAACAGGTAGTGAAATGTGTATAAAAATGTGTTCCATAGCTGTCCTTTCCAAAACTTTCTGTCATCCTACTATGCAATATAACACCTGCTGTCAAAACAAACTGCAACAAATACTTAAACAACTACATAGCCTAAATACATAACTTCAACATTATCCTAATCTGTAAAGAAAAAACTTCATTATCAATCACTTCATTATCCACATTATCATAACTTCATTATTATCATCACCTGTAAAGAAAAACTTCATTATTCATAACAGCATATTCTTCATCATTATTCATCAGCATTCATTATCATCTGCAAAAAAATCACTTCATTACTCATTACATAACTATTCCTTATCTCTAGCATATTTCATCACTAAAACTAAGATGTGTAGTTCTATCTGACAGCCTGCATCAATCACCTTGTATTCTGAAAGAAAAAATTAGTTAAGACTGCTATTCTACGATGAGTATAGTATATTCTTGTTAATCCTGATCCACTTACTCTTCCCCATAAAGTTATTGCATCTTCTTTCGTTTATTCCGCAGGTGAAATTCCCATTTCTGTTGAATTTATTTCTTACACGCATCATTTCTTTCTGAAATTGATGAACAAAGATTAATGTCCTGCATTTAAATCATATACCCACTAAATAATGACTAGTTTATGGTGACATAATTAACCATACAGCATAACATGACAGAAAACGTAATATGTCAAAGACATTGACAGTGTTCAGATGCAAAAATGTACATAGAATATCACAATGCAGCAGCAAAAAATGTAAAACAGTCATGATCTTGAGATGGCATAAGGCAAAAAATGTCAAAGTCGACTGGTGTGTGTTATATCTTAACTATTTCACAGTGCATACAAACAAAACTGGAGTACAATCATATACACACAAAAAAAATGGAAAATGTGCACGGTCTGATGTGTAACGACAAGAAAAGCGACCTGCTAACCTTACCTTGTCGGGCACTTGCCAATAAAAAATACGATAATCCTCAGTAATTAGTCATGTGAATATAATTGCATTAGTAAATGGCATCATAGTGTGTTGAATCATAAAGTGTCTTCATTCAATAAACGGTTTAATGTTTGAGATATGGTGGTTGCCTTTCGATTTTCTGGTTCTCAAAGTTTCGACGTGTACAACATTGGGGTGAGGGATGCTGTGAATCCGATATGGACCTGCGTATAGAAGTTCAAATTTACTGCACTTACCTTTTAATTTACTGGATAAATAGTGTGTACGTACTAATATTTTCTGTCCAATGTGAAAGTCTCGGCGTCTACAAACCTGTTTTTGCTGTCTTCTCCGGCGCTCTGCGGCACGTTTGATGATGTTCAGCGCAATGTCAATTATTTCGTGGTGTCTTAGTCGACGACATTTAGGGAAGTTTACTAATTCTTTAATTTTGTTTGGTGGTTCAACGTTTTTCAATATAACAGACGGAGATAGCATAGTGGATTCATTTGGAATGGAATTAATTACATCTTGGAATGAGAGTATGTGTGTATCCCAATCAATATGTCTTTTGTGGCAGTATATGCGGCACAGCTTACCAATTTCTTTCATTAACCGTTCACAAGGGTTCGAAGAAGCATGGTACTTGGATATATAAATCGCAGAAACGTTTCTAGCTCGTAACATGCGTGTCCATATGCCAGAACGAAATTGAGATCCATTGTCAGAAATTACTTTCATCACATGCCCTACATGAAATAGAAAATGTTTTACAAATGCTTTCGAAACAGTTTTAGCAGTAGCTTTGCGTAATGGAGTGAAAGTAACGAATTTTGAAGTGAGCTCAACAGCGACAAAGATGTAGCAAAAACCTCTGTTAGTTCTCAGAATCGGACCAAAAATGTCTACAGCGGCCATGTGTCTTAATTTAACGGGTACTATGGGATATAAAGGAGGAATATGTGAAGTGGTGTCTGATTTAGCTTTCTGGCAAATTTTACAAGACGCTAAAGCTCGTCGTATACGTTTCTCCATGTTAGTAAAATAACAGTTCTGTCTCAGTACAAGAAAACATTTTCGTGCTCCGTAATGTGCGTAACTTAAATGAGTGTACCAGATTAATTTGTTAACCAGTTCGTCAGGTATGCATAATAACCAGCTGTTGCTGTCAGGATGAGAGCGGCGAAACAGAATGTCATTGCGTACAGTGTAGTGGTTTCTAATCGTAACATTATTCTTATCTTGCCAAAGGTGTTTAATTTCTTTCCACACGTTGTCTTTATTCTGCTCTTTTGCTATGTTCTGTAATGACGACGAAATAAAGTTTTCAAATGCAACTTGCTGAATGTACATGACACTGAAATTTGCTTTGCAGAAGTTGGTTGCTATGTCTTGCTGATTGTTGCTCAGAGAACGCGATAGTGCGTCTGCTATAACATTTTGTGTGCCGGGAATGTGAACTATTGTAAAATTAAATTCCTGTAAATAAAGTTTCCATCTACTTAATCTGTCGTGAGTGAATTTAGCCGAAAGTAAAAATTGTATCGCTCTGTGGTCTGTGTAGACGGTGGTATGTCTGCCATAAAGAAAGTGCCTAAATCTCGTGAAAGCCCATACAACACATAATGTTTCAAGTTCTGTAACAGAATAATTTCGTTCAGCAGGTGACAGAATGCGGCTTGCAAATGCGATGTTTTTAATTACTGTAGAACCATCTTCTTCTATTTCCTGGAAAATGTGTACGCCTAAAGCGGTGTTAGAACTGTCGGTGGCAATGGAGAAATTTCTGGTAAGATCTGGATGCGATAACAGTGGAGCATTCAACAAAGCATGCTTCAGGTTCATGAACTCAGAATGTGCTTGCTTATCCCAAAACCAAATACTGTTTTTACCTGTTAATTGGCATAATCTGGGTGTGTCTAAAGCAGAGTGATGAATAAATTTACGAAAAAAATTAATTAAACCCAAAAAACTGCGTAATTGCTTTTTTGTCGTAGGAATAGTAATGTCACGTAGAGCTTGAAGTTTTTCCGGATCAGGTGCAATGCCTTCTGCTGAAATTACGTGTCCAAGAAATTTTGTAGAAGATGTGCGATTTACTAAGGTTAACTGTAAGTCCGTGTGCATGAAAAGTTTGCAACAGTTGTTCTAAAATCATATTGTGCTCAGACCAGTTAGCTTCTGCGATAAGAATATCGTCTACGTACGTCGTAATTCTGTCGTTAAGTTCTGTCGTAAGTATTGTGTTGAAACCGCGAATAAAAGCTGCAGAAGAAATAGTTAAGCCGAATGGTAATTTGCAAAATTGATAACAGTCGCCGAAACAGAGAAAAGCTGTATATTTTCTGCAATTTGGATGAAGTTGAATTTGCCAAAATCCCGATTTCAAATCTAATGTAGAATAAATAGCAGTGCCGTGAAATTTCTGTAGAAGTTCCTCTAGTGTCTGTGGTCGATCTGTTTCATTAATAATAATGTCATTAATGTGACGTGAATCAAGTACAAGGCGAAGTGAGCCATCTTTTTTATTAACAATATGTAGCGGGTTTATGTACGGACTAACTGCTGGTTCTATAATTCCTTGGTCGAGCATATCCTGCAATTCCTTTTTTAACTTGTTCTCTATGAATATACGGAATAGGATAACGCTTAGCTTTAAATGTATCGTGCTGTTTGACTTGAAATTCATACATAAATCCGGACATAGTACCAGGAATGTTGTCATAAACTGGAGCTTGCTGTAAAAGAATTTTGTGTAATTGCGTTCGTTCGTCGTCTGTATTTGCACTGCTCTCTTTAACCTTATCAGAAATCATCTGTATTACGTCGTAGTCAGCTTCGTCTGAAGTATTATAGTTATGTACGTATGTATCCGTGAACAATGCAGAATTACAGTCTATGTTACGTGTTGCGGAAATGACCTCTGTGCGGTTAATTGTTTGTTCTTCCGCAGACAGTGAATGCTGAAACTCTAAAGCCAATTGTATATTTTCATCCTTCAACATTAAATAAGAATTCTGGAAATCAATAGCTGCGTCGTGTTGCACCAGAAAATTCGTACCTAAAATAACGTCTGTTGTCAATAAAGGGACAATCCAAAAATTTGAGTGGAAAGTATGACCTCCAATACAAAATGATAAATGCGTCTGTAATTTAACGTCTACTCCTTTACTCGATACTGCTCCTTTCACTTTTGTTTTGCCTAGTGGTAATGTCGGATAAGTATTCTCTTTGTTGCACTCGTTGAAAGTTTCGTCATTTATTACTGATATAGGTGATCCGGAATCGATTACTGCTGAGAATTTCGATTAACCAATTTTAATTTCGATAACAGGATGTGAAATAGTTTTCTGAACAAATGGTCTTTCCTGCAAGAGAGTGTCTCTGATGTCGTCAAAAGTAATTACATTTTCGTGAACATCATTTTGCGTGTCTGAAGTAGTGCTTGTATTATTGGAAGATGCGATCTGTACAGTATCTAGTCAGATTCTATCTGACGTGTTATTATTATTAGGAGGATTCTGTGGCATTTCGACTATTTGAACTGTCCTATTACTTCTTCCAGACGTGTTACGCTCTGGATGGTACCTACTGTCGGGTTCATTCATGAGAATATGTTCTTGCGTATGATTTTGCTGTTGGTGAGACCGACTGTTATTATATGTACGCTGGTAATTGTGCTCATCGTTTTTACGTCTGTCGTGATAGTCATTCCTATACGGTGCATTGCGATAGGAATTGAAATACTGTCTTCTTTGTACGTAGTTGTTTCCTTGCTGCCGTACGTTACTATTTCTTGTATCAGGGACTACACGTGCACGCGGCGAAACATTAAAGCCTGGTTGACCTTGTGCATTCCATTGTTGGTTAGGTATGCTAACCGGCTGGTTTTGATGTTGTTGTTGTGAAACACTTCTATTGTTACTAAAGTGTGGTTCCTGTTGCTGAAAATTTTGACGGTATTGATAATTAGGATTTTGGCTGTTATTAAAGTTTTGGTAGTTGTCGTTCCTAAAGCGTCTGTTACTTTTCCTATTGAAATTACGTCCCTGATCATAATTACTGTAAGTTTGTTGACCTTGGTTATTATACGAAAAGTTTATGTTTACAAATGAATAATCAGATTGCTGTACTTCTAAAAGCTGCAACAGATCCCTGAATGCTGAAATGTTTTCTTTTTGCTGGTCCGTTAGAAGTGACACTCGTAATGCCGTGGTAATTTGGAAATGCATAATTGTATAAGTGCAGATTCACTGTACGGTTCACTTAGGTACTGGTTCTGTTGTACCATATGCTCAAAAAATTGCGTGACACTGGGAAAATTGGAGTTCTCATAATTTGGCAAACTAATTAGTTGATCTTTAATTCCGCGCTGTGTCGTCTTCGACCAGTACGCTGACAGAAAAGCATTCTGAAATTCCTCTACCGAGTAACACTGTCTCGCGATCGGTCTCATACGAGTTGTCGGTTCGCCTTCCAAAAAACTGCAAATAAATTCAAGTTTGTGTGTTACAGGCCAAGTCGGTGGAAAAGCAAATCTAAACTGTTGTATCCAATCCAGTGGGTGAATCTGTGTTCTGTCGTTTTTAAACACTTTAAACTTTCTCACTGACAGAAAATGTTTGTAATCAAAATTATCGTCTCTGTGTGATGGAACAGGTTTAGGATTGGAAGAGAATCTATTGAACTGTGGTTGTTCGGAATCTAAGTCCCGTACTCTCTGTAGATTACCCAAATTATACGCGTTACGCGAGTCTGCCAGATGTTCGCAAAGTGGCGTCTGCTGTGATGTGTTATTAACTGAAATACTTTTCATCTCTGTTACTTCTTGTTGTAAACTCGACAATTTTCTACGCAACATGTTATTAGACGAATCGATCTCATTAATTGTCTGCTGTAAACTTTGAAATTCAGGTGTTTGGTTAAATGAAATCGGTGCAGTATCGTCTGATTTCTTATCATTATTACTTTCAATAGCATCAATGCGACTGGCTAATTCATCATATTTTTCAGTCAGTATTTTTGCCTGTTCATCGGTTTTAGAATCGGACGCATTAATCTGTTTTTGCAACTTACGTGTAGTTTCGCTCAGTTTTTTAACATCAGCTTTGACGACATCGGAATCCTGTGTTAGTTCTAATTGTTCGAGTCTGTCAGTCACTGTTTGAAAATCGGTTGTGTATGTGTCTGTTTTCGATTTAAGATCCGAAATTTCGTCACGTAATTCTGAGTTCGAATGTTTGATGGTATTAATTTCGTCGGACACTGTGGCAATATTATTATCTACATACGTTTTTGCCTTCGCAAACATTTTACGTTTGTCTTCCTGTCTCTGAGCAGTGATTGTTTCCATTACTTGACGTTTTACTTTATTTTGATCCTCAATAAATTTGCGGAAACGCGTATCACTGTTTTGTATGTGGAGATTAAAGCGTTCGTCAATCTGAGTGTTCTGTTGTTCGAATTTCGCGTCTATCTTTTCATCCATTGTGCGCGAAAGTTCTGCTGTCATTGCTTTAAACTCGTCGCGTAATTGTGTAGCCTTTTCAGAGCATTGTTTAGCGACTCCGCTAATTTCGTCTCTGAGTGTTTCTGTTGCGGCTGTTTGCATTTCCCTTAATTCTTGCGGCAACAGACTTAATTTCTTCGCTATTTTTTCGTGAACAAGCCTCAATTTCCGCTCGCAACTGTTCCTTAGTGTCATGACACTGCGCGGCAACAGCTCTAATTTGTTCACTAAGCTGTCTGGAATTGTCGTCTAATTTTTCATTTAACTGTCTGGAATTGTCGTCTAATTTTTTATTTAACTGTCTGGAATTGTCGTCTAATTTTTCATTTAAGTATTGTTTGAGTTTTTCGTTACCTTGATTGTTATCTACATTCTGTTGTTTGACCTGTTCACTAAGTTTGTCTTGTTTTTCGTTCTGTTCGTTCCTAAACTGTAGCATTATTGCTATAAATTGATCCAAAGTAACATTACCTACTCCATTATCTGTGCTGTTTGATTGTGTACCTGGAATTGTCGCGCTTTGTGTGACCATTTGGTCATTCTGAAATTTACAAAAAGGATTATCAGTCGGACCTACACTGTCACTCACTATTTCGGAATTAAATAAATCCGTCGTACTTTGTGTATCCTGTTCATTTTCATTAGACAAATTTGTATGTTCATCACGTAAATTTAGTAAACCGGTTGTGTTAAGCTGGGCAGCGCTCATTACAATAGAGCGTCCCGCGTCAT
This sequence comes from Schistocerca serialis cubense, assembly GCF_023864345.2. Taxonomy (NCBI): domain Eukaryota; kingdom Metazoa; phylum Arthropoda; class Insecta; order Orthoptera; family Acrididae; genus Schistocerca; species Schistocerca serialis. The sequence goes on along the minus strand of NC_064645.1, from coordinate 362,498,395 downwards.
CGATTGTCGTCAAATCAACAGAGGACATAACCGAGTTCGTTTGCTCATCATTAAGACAAAAGTCATCATTAGTGGTTGGAATGCATTGATTGTCAGTGAACGCAGGATTGTCATCATTACTCTGCGTGTCACAATTATTATCAGTCACGCTGTTTAAGCCGGTAATTTCATTCAAAATACCTCGCGATACACTATTCATAGTCTTTCGAGGCATTTTCACAATAGTCACAATTATTCACAAAAGAAATAAGCACAAATACAGAAAGGCAACAAACAAATACAACAGAGCAACGAATTGCCGTTGACCTGTAGAAAGAAAGTCACAAGATTAGTAAAAGCGTTGCGCCAAATCCTAATTATATCTAAGCAAATAAGAGCAGATATCTGACTGTTTTTCAAAAGACTCTCAACGAAATTCGATCCTGGACTGGGTGTCGCCAAGTGTAACCTCCCCACAAAAACTTTGAAAAAGACAATATTTAATAGTAATGGAGCCAAGAAGCATAACCTCCCTAGCAATTAAATTTAATGACAATAAAAGTGAGAATCGCAATCTGACCCAAGTATAAGTTCCTCACAAAAATAATGAAAAACAATTCAGTGCTAATGAAACTTCAGTGACAATGAAAATTCAAATAAACCGAAATATCGGTCTTTGGCCCTTGTGCAAAAATCAGAATTAATTTCTTACCTCATTGAAACTGCTTGTCAAATTTCTGCTCTTATTGTTAGCCACGGCTTGGAGGAACTGCATTGCAAATAATATATTTTCTTTTTTTTTAAATTTAACTGGAACTTTTCTTTAAGGGAAATAAAGGAAATCGTAATAAAAATGATTTTTTTGTTAAAAATTGCTTTGAAATCAAAATTATTATTGGGGCATTTGTTGGAAATTAATTACAATAAATAAACTTTACATTATCTGATGATTACCTTAATTAACAATATACCTCATTCAGCATCTTGACCAGAATGCCATGTCGACGCTCGCCGACTGCGTCCCGCTCGCGACCGTGACAGGACTAGACCACTACTGCCGACAGACTACATCACACAACTGCACTGGGCTGCTACTACTGACCGACTGCTCTGCATGACGACTACTAGCGTACTACTCTACATGACGACTACTCGCGTACTGCTCGCAACACTCGCGCGGTCAAGCGCAGACTAACCACGATAAAAGGCTCTCTGGTCAAAGATTTTATCATGCCTCACCATCGCTGCTACGTTACATACGTGTTTCAAAGCAGACATACATTTCTCTTCGTAAGCAGCATCCTTATGCTCGCAAAGACAGTGTTATAAATTAGTAAATTTTTCAACTTAATTAGCAGTACAGACATTCCTTTCACTCTTGTGATCCCAAAAATTCGAGTTTTCCGATTCGTGGAAGTTGTTCAAGTTCTACCACTGTAAGTGTCTCTCCTACCAGATCTTCATCTTCAAGTTCTTCATCATCAATTAGCACGTAGTCTTCCGAAGACAGCGACGACTTGCTTTATTATCAAACGTATTTCCCTAAAGGTGACGGTGGAAACGACAGCGGCGACAGTTCTGACACTACCATTTTTTATGTGACTGGAAGCTTTGTGAAACCCTGGTAGAATCAGTACTGTATCTGCAGTAGAAACAGTACTTCATCGTCCACTGTCAATAGTAACGGATCAGTAGCTGGCATGAAGGACGCATTGCCTGGAATATTACAGCCCATCAAAGAAGTATGTGAAAAGAATGTGAAACAAAAGCGAAGGAATGTTGCGAGCTGGAAGAGGAATCTGTTAAAGAAAGCATCAAAGAAAAAAGATACGACGCTGGAGCGACATGGAAGTAGGATGTAAAGAAAACTACAAAGTTCAGTGCTCATCAAAGTTCAGTAATGAGCGCAGACAGCAACTGTTTTCGGCAGGTGGTACAGAATTCCAAGTGCGATTCATTGCCAGTTCAGTGAAGCCAATAATTCGTAGGGATCTCAGCAGTCGTGTTGAAGACAGCAGACCTCCTCGGCCACTTAATACGGCATTTTATTTTTCCCTGTGTGGAGGAGAAGTTCGTGTTTGTAAAACGTTTCTTTTCTTAAAAATCATGTCAAATGTTCCACAAATACAAATAGTTCTGGAAAAACGAAATACGGTTGCAGAGATTCTTCTTCAGCCAGACCAGCGATGGAAACATGGGAAACAGACAACATGGCTCCAGGTGTACATGCCATTAAATGAAACATTGGAACTACTTCTAAAATTGAAATCCATAAAACCCAAGCCAATACTTAAGGCATTTTCGGGGTGGAAGCAGGTCACATTCTGCTGTTCACCAGGTTTGTGTTGGCAACTGCAAAGCAGAAGACGGATCACGTTCCATCTCCGCAGTGTTTCATGGCGTTTTCGCGCAAGAGAACAATTTACCTTCTTTGTGCCTAAGGAGGGCCTATGCGCAACAACGCGATGCCTACGAGAGCTCTCTGATTGGCAATGAAAAGAGCAGCTGAAAGTGAAATACACTCTAAGACAAAAGAAACGACGCGCTACGAAGGAATTACCCGAATGGCACAGAAGTCAGCAGATGTGATGTATATGTGATCAACAACACTTACAATTTCAAAAAAATTGCATGATTTTTTTTTTCTAACAAAAGAGCTTTAAGAAAAAAATGAGCAAGTCAATAAAACGTTGGTTCCCCTCTGCCCCTATGCAAGCAGTTATACGACTTGGCATTCATAGAGTTGTAGGATGTCCCACAAGAGGACCTCCACCAATTCTTTCAATCAATGCCAAGCCGAATAACTGCTTGCATAAGGACCAGAGGTGGACAAACGCATAATTCACTTGCTCAATCTATGAAGCTATTTCTATTTGATAAATTACCCGATTTTTCTTAAATTACCGTCGTTTGTTTATCTGTACATGTACATTACATCTACTGGTTTCCGTCCCATTCGAATTATTCCAACATGGTGCTTTATTTTTATGTTTATGTTTTTAATTTTTTATGTGTTTTTGAGTCTATAACGGACGCTTGATGAGCAGAATTTGTTCAGAGCAGAAAAGAAATATGATAGTTTTATTGTACATCAAAACTAAAAGTCTTGAACTTTAATATTGAGGACATCAAGAAAAATAAATTTGTGTCAGCTAGGCATCGCAGAGTGAATGAATTAATAAAACATAAATTTAACACAACCGGTCATTGCGCTACCCAACAAAAATAAATAAATAAATTTACGTTGAGCCTGTATTCTTACGCAATTCGTTTTGTTGGAATAAAATTCACAAACTACAAATACCTTATAACAGGTCACAGAATGAAGGAGACGAATCTCATTATCTGCATGATAGAAAAGTTAAGCCCCAGTTCAGATGTGAAACCATCTGTACCACTGAAGGGCTTACAGCTCCTATTTGAGCTATAATGAGGCGGGGTGAACCTTTCCTTGTGTACGAATTATGCCATGAAGATTTTTATGAAGCGAAACACATTGCTTCTTTGGTCAGTCGTATTAACCTGGAGCCTCTGAAACTGACGGATCTGAAAGTTATAAAAGCTACAAGCGATTCTCCGTATTCGACATTTTTTTAAAGAATCCTACGGCAAAGAAACACCCTCAGACTTCAAGAAGAATATAATAATTCCAGTCCTAAAGAAAGAAGGTGTTGACAGATGTGAAAATTACCGAACTATCAGTTTAATAAGTCACAGCTACAAATACTAGCACGAATTCTTTACAGACGAATGGAAAATCTGGTAGAAGCCGACCTCGGGGTATATCAGTTTGGATTCCGTAGAAATGTTGGAACACGTGAGGCTATACTGACCCTACGACTTATCTTAGCCCGCATCTCGTGGTCGTGCGGTAGCGTTCTCGCTTCCCACGCCCGGGTTCCCGGGTTCGATTCCCGGCGGGGTCAGGGATTTTCTCTGCCTCGTGATGGGTGGGTGTTGTGTGATGTCCTTAGGTTAGTTAGGTTTAAGTAGTTCTAAGTTCTAGGGGACTGATGACCTAAGATGTTGAGTCCCATAGTGCTCAGAGCCATTTTTTGAACTTATCTTAGAAGAAAGATTAAGGAAAGGCAAACCTACGTTTCTAGGATTTCTTGACTTAGAGAAAGCTTTTGACAATGTTGACTGGAATACTCTCTTTCAAATTCTAAATGTGGCAGGGGTAAAACACAGGGAGCGAAAGGCTATTTACAATTTGTACAGAAACCAGATGACAGTTATAAGAGTCGAGAGACATGAAAGGGAAGCAGTGGTTGGGAAAGGAGTGAGACAGGGTTGTAGCCTCTCCCCGATGTTATTCAATCTGTATATTGAGCAAGCAGTGAATGAAACAAAAGAAAAATTCGGAGTAGGTATTATAATCCATGGAGAAGAGATAAAAACTTTGAGGTTCGCCGATGACATTGTAATTCTGTCAGAGACAGCAAAGGACGTGGAAGAGCTGTTGAACGGAATGGAAAGTGTCTTGAAAGGAGGATATAAGATGAATATCAACAAAAGCAAAACGAGGATAATGGAATGTAGTCTAATTATGTCGGATGATGCTGAGGTACTTAAACTAGGAAATGAGACACTTAAAGTAGTAAAGGAGTTTTGCTATTTGGGGAGCAAAATAAGCGATGATGGTCGAAGTAGAGAGGATATAAAATGTAGACTGGCAATGGCAAGGAAAGCGTTTCTGAAGAAGAGAAGTTTGTTAACATCGAGTATTGATTTAAGTGTCAGGAAGTCGTTTCTGAAAGTATTTATATGGAGTGTAGCCATGTATGGAAGTGGAACGTGGACGATGAATAGTTTGGACAAGAAGAGAATACACGCTTTCGAAATGTGGTGCTACAGAAGAATGCTGAAGATTAGATGGGTAGATGACATAACTAATGAGGAGGTATTGAATAGAATTGGGGAGAAGAGGAACTTGTGGCACAACTTGACAAGCAGAAGGTGCCGGTTGGTAGGACATGTTCTGAGGCATCAATGGATCACAAATTTAGTATTGGAGGGCAGCGTGGAGGGTAAAAATCTTAGAGCAGACCAAGAGATGAATACACTAAGCAGATTCAGAAGGATGTAGGTTGCAGTAAGTACTGGGAGATGAAGAAGCTTGCATAGGATAGAGTAGCATGGAGAGCTGCATCAAACCAGCCTCAGGACTGAAGACCACAACAACAACACAACAGCAAAGATTTGCAAGAAGTAGCTTTAATTAAGAAAAGAAAGATAAGAAGACCTGTCCCTGAAACCAGCATTTCTTACAAGGGAATCATACGAACTCGCACGATTAATACATCAGAGTGTGACAGCAAAACGCAACTCTCAACCGTCTTAGAGAAAATCAAATTTGACAACTTTTGGGATACTTATTTAGGATCTACTTTATATGGACGGCAATATTCAAAGAGTCTATAGCCAAGCGACAAAGACTTTGTTGCGAAAGAGCAAAGTATTTCGATCGAATCTCCCTGTCAGTAATCATTTATTCATTCCCGCCTAATTCTTACAACAGATTTATTATGACTGTGCACATTATCAACGATTCTTTTATTATTTCTGGAAACTTTATCCTGAAGATGGAGAAAAAATTGTTGCAAGGAGTTTGGAAATAAAAAACAGGCTACAGAATAACTTTCAAACAAATTAGTAAATCATTTTGTTTGTGTTCTCGTACCTATATTTTTCACAAGTATGATGTGTAACCTATGGAGAACGGCATGAATCAGGATGATACTGCCCACAAAAAAATGAAAAACAGTAATTAGTGGGGCGTACGGCCCTTGTAATGAACTTAATTTTTTCGGGTGCATGGTGTCTTCAGTTTGTCTATTGTAAAGCAAACTTGGTTTGCAACGAAAAAGGATTGTTGGTCGTCACACAATTTCTGTTGGAGGAATTAGTTGGGAATAAAAAGAAAAGGAAGAGTGCTGCCAAAGAGATTCGACCCACAGATCTCAAGTTTATAAAACTAAGCATGTAAGCTCTCGGCTGTGGAACCATTAATACTAGCGTCCATAAGTCGTAGATAAGCAGGCGTAAAATTTGGACGTTCAATTTTCTTGAAAACGTTTGAGAGTTGTGTCTTTCTTAAAGCACAGTCGTACTCTACCCACTCTGTCAGTATGAATAATGTCGGTGAGGTGATGATCTTACGGTTCCATTGTTAGTTTCTAAGGAAAAAGATTACACACACACGTTTATATGCCTTTATAAATTCAGAGATACGTTAACAATCACTTCAATTATTTTCATATTGTTGATGACGGTATTCAGCTGACGACTACGTATTGTAGTAATCGTATAAGAAGATATGGACATCAGTGAAATGACTATCACCAATATGATTCAGTTTGTGTCAAAAATGTCACATTTTGGTTTGTGTCGTACTTTAAGCATAATGATAAAATTCTCTCGGGCTTTCAGCGGCATCAAGTGGTTTGAAATCCACGAATTTTTGGCCGAGTTCTCCTCGGACGTACTCAAGTGATGATTGTTGTGTGGTTGTCCTGCCGTCCTTACATAATCTCACTGTCTTCTGTGACGTCATGTTGCGCGCTCCGACGCCATACATTGCAATGTTTTCGTTGCTCTCTCTTCCGACCGCCGGGTCACAAGCTGTGCTTAGCTACAGGCCACTGTGTTTGGACACTATCCTAGAAACTATTAGTCCGAGTAACAACAGATGTCTCGTCGAATGCTATACGCTGTGCTTTTTCTAGAGCATTTTCTGCCACTGCAGTTTTCTCAGGTAGCGTATACGAAACTACCTCTCGTGTTTTCCTCCGCGCTGTTCAGTAGTACGCACTGGCTGTCCAACATAAAACTGTCCATATCCACAGCTGAAACTACTTTATATGCTCGTGACGATCTGAGACCCACATTGTCTTTCACAGGCCGCGTGAGTTTATCAAATTTTGGATGGAGCCCTGAACACGGAATCGATTTTATGCCTCATTAGCAGCCGGCAAATCTTTCTTGTTACGGAGCCGCAGAACGGCAAAAATGCAAGCTTCTCCGTGTCCTCGAGGTCCATCTGCTTCCTTGTTATGTATGAAATACATTAAAATAGCGTTTCATCTAAATATCTTACGGTATTGTACTGTATTGTATTGCCTAGAAAAGACGGAGAAGCTCCGTCCCCGCCACAGCCGCAGTGGTACAAAATCCCACGACGACTACCTCAGTCCACTTCACCCCTCCGTCGCCCCACACCGAACCACACTTTCTGGGTTATTGTGAGGTTCGGCCTCCGGTGGAGCCTCCAGGGAACGTCTCACATCAGACGAGTGTAACCCCTATGTTTGCGTGGTACAGTAATGGTGGTGTACGCGCACGTGGAGCAATCGCCGACATAGTGTAGCTCAGGCGGAATAAGGGGAACTAGCCCACATTCGCAGAGGCAGATTGAAAACGGCATAAAAACCATACACAGATTGGCCGACTCACCGGACCTCGACACAAGTCCGCCGGGCGGATTCGTGCCGGGGACCAGGCGCTCCTTCCCAATACAGAAAGCCGTGCGTTAGACCGCACGGCTAACCGTGCGGGCATGTTGCGGTAACTTCAGGTGGCATGTTCTTACAAAACCACACATTATGTTACTGCCACCACGTCAGTTGCAGACTATACAAAAACAGTTCGATGAAATGCTGCATTGGTTGACACTTAAATGTTGACATGTACAAAATAAAGTTTTAAGGACGTCAGAAGCATTGCTTGATTTGTGATGGTACACGCCGATACGCAGTTAAAAAATTACGTAAATATCAAAAAGACGCAGGTCACAGCACCGGAAACTCTTTTAAAAAAAATCAAACACTGGACACGGGCGTAAGACGTACCAAGGGCAGATATGGACTCAGATCACAATTTAGTATTGATGAAAAACTGGTTGAAGTTTAAGAGATTAGTCAGATAGGGTTAATGCTCAGAGAGGTGGGATACGGAAATACTAACGTATGGAGAGATGCGTCTGATGTTCTCCAGTGCTATAGATACTGCGGTAATGAATAGCTCAGGTGGTAATTAAGAGTCAATCGCAGAATTTGGAAATAAAAACATAAGAACAAGGAAGGTGATCGCGAAGAAACCATGGGCAACAGAATAAATATTTCAGTTGGTCGATTGGAGAAGGAAGTACAAAAATGCTCAGGGGAATTCAGGAATACAGAAATAGGAATATCTTGCAAATAAAATAAATTGGAACTGCAGGGAAGCTAGGACTTAATGGCAGCAATAAAAATGTGAATAAATCTAAAAAGACACGATTGTCGGAAGGACTGATTCAGCATATAGAAAAGAAAAAACAGCCTTCCGTGAATTTAAAACATAGGTGGTAACATCAAAAGCGCTGAGGTCATTCCACTGTTAAATGAAGATAAGAGAGCGAATAGGTGGAAATAGTGCACTGGAGGCCTCTATGAAGGGGAGTACTCGTCTGACTACGTGGCGGAAAAAGAAACGTGAGTCGACAGTGACGAATCACAATTTAAAAGAGCTTTCGAAGACTTAAAATCAAATATGGCAGAAATGATAAATGTCGTTCCATCCGAATCTATAAAGTCATTTGTGTAGACTATTCACTTTGGTGTGCAGAATGTGAGAGACAGACGATAAACCATGACACTTTCAGAAAAACGTCATCCTGACAATTCCGAAGATAGCAAGGGCCAACAAGTTCGAGAATTACCGCACAAACAGGTTAACTGCTCATGCATCTCAGTTGTTGACAACAATTATTTGCAGAAGAATGGAAAATAAAACTGAGCATCTTTTAGAGGACGATCACTTTGGTTGTAGGAAAGTTAAAGGCACCCGAGAGTCTGTTCTGTCGTTGCTGTTGATAATGGAAGCTGAAGAAAAATCAAGACATGTTCGTTGTATTTGTCGACCTGGAAAAAGCGTTCGACAGCGGTAATTGGTGCAAGATGTTCGAAATTATGAGAAACATGGGAGTAAGCTATAGTGAAAGACGGATAATATACAATACGTACAAGAACAAAGATGGAACAGTAAGACTAGAAGAACAAGAAAGAAGAGCTCGCATTAAAAAGTGTGTAGAACAGGAATGTAGTCTTTCTCCCCTTTTCTTCAGTGTCTACGTCGAAGAAGCAGTGACGAAAATAAAAGTTCGAGAGTGAAAGAATATCAATGATAGGATTCACTGATGACATGGCTATCCTCTTCTGAATGAAAGTGAAGAAGAATTACAGGCTATGCGGAATGTACTACAGAATGTGGGTTGAGATAAAATCGAAGAAAGACGAAAGTAATGAGTAGTAGCAGAAATAAGAAGAGCGAGAAACTTAACGTCATTGTTGGTGATCATGAAGCAGACGACGATAAGGAATTCAGCGACCTATGGAGCAAATTAACCCATGACGGAGGAAATAAAGAGGAATGGCCAAGACAAGTCTACTAGTGGCAAACAAAGGTTTTAATATAAGCAAGAAATTTCTGAGAAAGTACGTTTGTAGCACAGCATTGTATAGTAGTGAGACTTGGACAGCGGGAAAACTGGAACACAACAGAATCGAAGCATCTGAGTTGTTGAGATGCAGAAGAAAGTTGACAATTAGGTGCAGTGATAAGATAAGGAATGAGGAGGTTCTCCACGGAATCGGCTAGGAAACGAATGTATGGAATATATTGCCTAGAATAAAGGACAGCGTAATAGCACATCTGTTATGGCAGCAGGGAATAACTTCCATGGTACTAGGCGGAGCTGCAGAGGCTAAAACCTGTAGAGGAAGACAGAGATTAGGATACAGCTGGAAAACAATTAAGGACGTAGGTTGCAAGTGTTACTCTGAGATGAAGAATTTGGCGTAGGAGAGGAATTCGTCGTGGGAAATTTTTCTTTTGGGAACTTTACTGACGATTCTGTTCTTTGGAGATTATACCCTAACTTGCTATAGGTGTTTTGCTTCCATTAGAAAATATTGTGGAAACGTAAAATAACAGAACTGTGGGGACCGAATTATTTTTTCTTGGTCGGATATTTCGTGTTAAATGTTGTGTGTGGAAAAAACATGTATATTCGTGCTCGATAATTCGATTTCGTGCTAAAATTTGCACTTAAACGTAAATACTTAAAATGGAAGTGTACGTGCAGTATATTATTGTATTTTTTAAGTAAAGTGTTATTGTTTACGTGAATTTAGAACCTAATCGGTGAACATAACCACCATCCATATCTTGCGTTCACCGTATACTCGACTGGCAATGATCTTACATTTTTAAAACATTGCAGGTTTAAATTTTCGTTAATGAGCAAACAAGGGTAGTTTTGCAGATCTATTCTAACCTACTAACACCACAACTTTTTTTTTTCTCAGGTACTGTCCCCGTGAACACAGTTGTTCTTTAAACGATAAGGCTTTATTGTGTGCGCAGCGATAAAATATGATTCATCGGAGTTCAAGACATCTTTCGCGTCAAGTTGTTCAATTACTGAATGCAATGTAGAATGCAAATAATGCATAGTCATAGTAAGTAAAATCTGTTTAGCATCATCACAAACGTTTTTTCAACTGTATGCTGTTTCTTTTCATGAAATATTCGAATCAGTTTCAATTTGTAGAAAATTCAATATATCTCTGGTTTGAAGGCTCATAAGCTCTTTGCAGCAAACAAGAGAACACTGCGAGATCTAGTTTGTCTTATCCAAACAAGCAAAGCAGTTCTGACATCTTTATGTTTAGCTGTTCGAGCATACTGGGTTCAAACTTTTCCATAATCTGAGGATAATTTCGAGCTATCGCTAAGAGCGCACGAACCATAGCGCGCTAGTTCAATTTAGCTGATCGTGAATATCTTGATTGCATCATATGTCGATGGTAGTCGGCTGTTTTGTTGCTACCAAAGAGTCCAATGGAAGGGAGCGGATGCTTAGGAGTGCTCGCTCGGTGAGCAACCGAGAGAAGAACACGGCTGACCGAGCGAGGTGGTGCAGTGGTTAGACACTGGACTCGCATTCGGGAGGACGACGGTTCAATCCCGCGTCCGGCCATCCTGATTTAGGTTTTCCGTGATTTCCCTAAATCGCTCCAGGCGAATGCCGGGATGGTTCCTTTCAAAGGGCACGGCCGACTTCCTTCCCCGTCCTTCCCTAATCCGATGAGATCGATGACCTCGCTGTCTGGTCTCCTTCCCCAACAGGGCTGGATTGAGTAAGCTCTGGTGACGTCCGAGTGGTGGTTGTGCTCTTGCTACGAACTTCAGTGGGGAATGGATGGAGCACGCCTGTATTTCCGTGTTGTTTTGAACCACGTCTTGGCCAGCGCGTACGCTGGCCTCGAGCATAGCGGACGGAAACTTATACTGCACTACCTGAAAGGAGCCATGGCTGTTGTGATAAGACAGTGCGTTTGGATCTTTTTACCTGGGTCGTGAACATTCTGTGGATCCGGCATGATCTGCCCGCTTGGTGCAGGAAATTTCCTTCATTTAATGCTGAGCTCTGAAAAATGTCCTTGCGGAAACCCAGCAGCCTTACAGCAGTCTCGTTGGTTGCCACCATTAGGCTTTTCTAAAAAAAAAAAAAAGAGGAGACAGTCCTGTAGCGAGTTGAGTCCAGTTACCCGGGCTGTGATAAGATTTGTCCTCGTGCTTGTGAAATGGTTAATGTCTGCGGGGCGGGACCAGGTTTGGTGGCTGAGGTTTTCACAGTAGTTAAATAATTGCCTAATTACGGAAGACCCTGGACGGAGCCGTTGATACATTTAAATGGTTGTTTTGAGCCGGTTCCTTTAGCAGCACGATTGATACTAAGGACCAGGTAGTTAAATTTTTTTCCCATTTATGGGACCCTGAACGAGTTCCCTTTAAACCGCGTGTGTCTGTTTGTCCTGAGCCTGTGCATATATTTCTTTTACGTGTTCCAGGTAGCTTAATGATAGTACTTGTACATCCCAAAGCTTGTGCTGATGTATGTCACGGCTTAGTGGTCTCTTGTTTCCGCTACGTCTAATAATTCTGTCACCCGATGCCAGAAACTATGTCGGGATTTTGGGCTTGATACCTAAGTCTGTTATTGCTGTAATTATTATGTGTAAAATTTAATTTTTTAAATGTCTCAGAAAGTAACTCGTTTAATAGAACACTGTGTAAGGTTTTAAATGATTTTTAACTTTGTTCGGGTCTTGCAATTTTATTTTACCCACTAGTAAATTTTGTCACTGCAAGAACTTTATGGGTTGTAGCCGCAGAAATTTTGTGGAGTTTGAAGTCAATTTAGCATTTCAAGACTTAAATGGGAATTTTCGAGTGAGTTTTCTTCTTGCATTGTGGTCACCACCAATTAAAGGTGCAATAAAGGTCCTATTTATCCCTTGGGAATATTTTCCGTAACAAATGTGTTTTAAAGTACTATGTATTTATTAGCTTAACCAACCTCTCATTACTTCGCTATCTAGCTCCTGGTAATAACAAATGATTCAAATGGCTCTGAGCACTATGAGACTTAGCATCTGAGGTCATCAGTCCCCTAGAACTTAGAACTACTTAAACCTAACTAATCTAAGGACATCACACACATTCATGACCGAGGCAGGATTCGAACCTGCGACGTAGCGGTCGCGCGGATCCAGACTGAGCGCCTAGAACCGCTCGGCCACCCCGGCCGGCCCTGGTAATCACACCATTTCAATGTAGACTTAGCAATGCCAATCTTTTAAGATATTTCGTTTTAGACCTCCGTGTTTCATCAGCTGCCTTAAGCTGCTCCATCTCCGTATTTGCCATTAGCCATAAAAGAGTTATAATACTTGTATTTATACTTAAGAAAATACAAGAAGATTAGACGCGAAAACTAGTAATTTCGACACACAAAGAACTTCAACACACCTTTCACCGAATTCTAAAATTCACTGAAGTGTTTTGCCGTGCCCGCACACAAAGACAAACGATAAAATAGTAATAATAAAGCAAGCTGCTTCCTTCGTTCGATCCAACGATAAAAATATAACAACAACTCTGCCTGACTCGCGACTAAAGAAAGCAGGTATATCTGTTCGTCGGAGAAGCGAAACCTTTTCCGGTTTAGATATTCTTGTTTCGTGTTAAAAGAAAACCGTGGTGTCAAACTACACATCATTTTGTCGTGACCACTGAATCGTTTCGCGTTAATTGACTTTTCGCTGTTAAGCGTTGTCGTGTTACATTTTCTCCATTGTTGTTCTTGATGTTGTTTTAGTCTTCAGTCCTGAGGCTGGTTTGATGCAGCTCTCCATGCTACTCTATCCTGTGCAAGCTTCTTCATATCCCAGTACCTACTGCAACCTATATCCTTCTGAATCTGTTTAGTGTATTCATCTCTTGGTCTCCCTCTACGATTTTTACCCTCCGCGCTGCCCTCCAATACTAAACTGGCGATCCCTTGATGCCTCAGAATATGTCCCACCAACCGATCCCTTCTTCTAGTCAAGTTGTGCCACCAGTTTCTCTTCCCTCCAATTGTATTCAATACCTCGTAATTAGTTACGTGGCCTACCCATCTATCCTTCAGCATTCTTCTGTAGCACCACATTTCTAATGCTTCTATTCTCTTCTTGTCTAAACTATTTATCGTCCATGTTTCACTTCCATACATGACTACACTACATACAAGTACTTTCAGAAACGACTTCCTGACACTTAAATCTATACTCGATGTTAACAAATTTCTCTTCTTCAGAAACGCTTTCCTTGCCATTGCCAGTCTACATTTTGTATCCTCTCTACTTCGACCATCATCGCTTATTTTGCTCTCCAAATAACAAAACTCCTTTACTACTTTAAGTGTCTCATTTCCTAATCTAATTCCCTCAGCATCAAGTCTTGTTCCTGCTGCCACCGAACCTCACTAATTCCCACTATATCTAACTTTATCCAATCCATTTCCCTTTTTAAATTTTCTAACCTACCTGCCCGATTAAGGGACCTGACATTCCACAATCCGACCCATAAGAACACCAGTTGTCTTTCTCCTGATAACAACGTCCTTCTGAGTACAGTGTATCTACACGTAAATCTACGTACAATTTCAGCAAGCCACTATGTTGTACGTGGCGGAAGCTGCCTTGTACGAGTGCTAGTCACTTCCTTTTCTGTTCCACTCGTAGATGGACAAAGGGAAAAGGGCCATCTATAAGCCTCTGTACGAGTCCTAGTTTCTCTTATCTTGTCCTCGCGGTCCTTGCGCGAAATGGGGGTTTGTTAAATTGTCGCAAGAGTCCCTCCAGGGTTTCCTATTTGAATTCACGGAGCACATCCGTAATACTGGAATGCTGATCTAACCTATCGGCAACAAGTCAAGCAGCACGCCTCTTGATCGCTTCCATGTGTCCTGCTGGTTTGGATCCCAAATACTGCTCAAGAATGAGTCGCACAAATTGTTCCGTATGTGGCCTACTGTAGAGGTAAGCCGCATTGTGCACTGCGCTATAGGCTACCCAGTCTACCCAACCCGATCATTCGCCTTCCCTACAACAGCCGGTGTGAGCTCACTCCATTTCATATCGATATTCAGACTCACGTCTAGATATTTAATCGGCGTGATTCTGTCCATCATCACATTACTAACATTACACGATTGCTTTTCCAAGTCATCTGCCTTAACTTATTTTTGTCCACTTTTTGAGCAAGCTGTCATTCATCACACAACGTAGAAATTCTTTGTAAGTTATCCTGTATGCATCTACAACCAATCAACGACGACACTTTCTCGTACACTGCAGAGTCATCAGCAGACAGCTGCCGACTGCTGCTCACAATATCCTTCGTACCTCTTATGTACGAAAGTTGTCCAGAAAGTAAGATCCGATCGGTCAAGAAATGGAAACCACAGTGAAAACCAAAAACACTTAGGTACACCTCCAACCTACCTCTCTACATAGTCGTCGCTCCAAATTCGAGTTTTGTCGTTGTGTTGTATCAACTTTCCAACATCCTCGTCATAGGAAGCAGCCACCTGTGCTTTCAGCCAGTTATCTGCACTGGTCTCCAGCTCGTTGTCTGTGGAACAACTTGTGTCTTCACAGCCAGCGGTTCTTGTGAGCAGAGATGAGACTCAGGGAGGTCCAATTACGGGCTGTATTGTGGGTAATCAACCGCTTCTCATCAGAAATGCTGCAGGAGCGTCTTCATTGCCCCTGTAGTGTGCAGCCGATAGTTGGCATGAAGAAGGAACTGCTCGACAGTTCTGATATGTTGACTGTGTGGCACAATCGAAATCTCCAACCAGGCCCTCATACTTGGCGTCAGACGCTATTCCCTACGCATCTTTACATGCTCACTGTTCACTCAAAACTGAAAAGAGCGACGCGACACGATCTACGGGCATACTAGAGGCACTACCCAACACATCTGTGCCAAGCTTTACCGGATTTTCCCAGTGGTTTCCACTTCGCGACCGATCTGAACTTACTTCGCTCGTGCCAAACTCTTATTGCCCTTTTCTCGCACAATATCCTGTGAACCTTGAATGAAGCGTACCAGGGAGATTCCACAGCCCCAGAATTCTGTTTGTTCTAGGAGCTATTACGCTAGTCGACAGCAACAGAACGAACCAGTACGTACCATTTAAACCAAGGCTTCCCAACGTGTTGTCCGCGGACCCCTTAAGGGTCCGCCGGCTGTTTCTAGGGGGTCCGCGGCCACCTTTCACCAGATCGTGTACAATAATGAATAAAATTATTGAATAAAAATGTGGAAATCAAACTGATCACTATTTTTTTGTGTGTGAAAAACATGTGTACTTTTACTTCAGGTCGTATTCCCAAGCAGCCTTTGCGGTTCGTAAGTGAGAACGCTTACACAGTTTAGTGCCGGAGAATGCGGCTTCTCTGATCGACTGTTTCGCAACCATACGGGGGTCGTTTGTGCCCCAGCTCACGGCGCTAGATGCACTGAAACCTTTTACGCCTGCGCGGAGCGAGCTTTGTCGACCAATCACAGCGCTCGCTGGCATGTATGCGGCCCCAGGCATCATTAAATGTTAAACTTGCTTTGCCAGTGCACTACCTATTTCATAAGTCGATTTTTGACCAGTTTATTACTTCTAACATGTATCGGTGGCTGAAGTCAGGATCATTGAAGAAGGGTGCAGTTTCTCCATCGCCTTCACAACAAGGGAAGATTCCAGTTGAAATGAATGAGGAGGGAGGACGACCAAAGGAAGAACAATACAATAAGCTCCACATCCGGATTTATTATGTGGAAACGCTGCAAGTACTCCGTTGGTTGCAATATCCTGTGGAAGTGGAATATCCAAGAAGCGTAAGTACAACGAAAGCTATTTACTAATGTGCTTTATGGAGACAAAGGAGGGTAAAGCTCAGTGTGTAATCTTTGCGCGAATCTTTCTGAACAGTTCAATGGCCCCAGTTAAATTGCGCCGTCACTTTGAAGGTACTCACCCGGATTTCCAGGCTAAAGACATCGTTCTTTTTCAAAAGGAAGTGTGCTGAACTAGCTGCTTCTCAGCATTGCATGAAAACTCATTCAAAAAAAATTGAAAATTCATTAAAAGCTTCTTTCTTGGTTAGTTATCGAGTGGCAAAAACAGGCAAAGCTCATACCATTGCAGAAAATCTCATAAAGCCGTGTGTTAATGATACTGTTTCTTGCATGCTAGACGAAAAGACAGTAAAGCATATATCTTGGGTGCCATTATCAAAGAATACTGTCAAGAGACGCATCGTTGACATGTCAAATGATGTGAAAGACACTCTTGTTTCTCGCATCCAATTCATTTTCTCTGCAGATAGATGAATCCACTGACCTCTTATTGTGCAGATCACTACCTGCCAACACAACAGGTGCTGAAATATTCCGTTTATTGGATGATTTTTTAAGGGCTAACGAAGTTTCATGCTCTAATGTCTGCACAGATGGTGCAAAAGCTATGATGGGTCCTACAGTCAGAGCAATAACGAAAATAAAACTCCCAGAATTTCAGCAGTAGTCATTGTGCTCTCCACACGCTTTAGCTACGAAACAAATGCCTGTTCAAGAAAGTTTTAGACGAATCCATTCAAATCATTAACTACATAAAATCAAGGCCGTTGAAATCAAGACTTTTTCACAATACTGTGTGAAGATATGGGAAGTCTTCATCGTTCCCTGCTTCTCCACGCAGAAGTGAGGTGGCTCTCACGTGGGAATGCACTCTCTCGGTTGTACGAATTAAGATTGGAAGTCTTAGCTTTCCTTTTGGAGCATACCACCAAATTAGCAGACCTTATTAATGACGAAAATTGGCAGTGTATACTTGCCTATTTGTCAGATATTTCCTCCAAAATGAATGAAATGAATATTTCACTCCAAGGGCAAAGTGAAACAAAGGTCACTGCTATCGGCAAAGTTCGAGCATTCAAGAGGAAAATCAATTTTTGGGCAGAGAGTGTCGAGGAGAGGGAGGTCGAGTGTTTTCCTCTTCTCAAGGAGTTTGTGAAAAACAAAACATTGGCGCTTGGGAAGAATTTGTTTCATCAAATCCTGGAACATCTCCGAAGCTTGATGTCATTGTTGGAGCATTATTTCCCAACAGCAGAAGATGAGAAGCTGCAGAAGTACGAGTGGGTGGTCAACCCATTCACTGTATCCAAAAAGCCGAACATTCTATCATCAAATTGCCACAGACCCTACCTTGAAATCAAGTGTTGACGTTAACAGTTACTGCCACTTTTGGACCCGTTTGGATAACAATCAATACTAGCCCTTATTGAAAAGACAAAACGTGTACTTCTTCCGTTTGCCACAACATACATGTGTGAATCTGGATACTCGATCTATGCTGCCCACAAAACTAAGTACCGAAGCTGTCTAGAGGCGGAACCAGAGATTCGTCTCCAGTTGTCAAGAATTGAACCCAACTTCTCAAAACTGTGTCAGCAGAAGCACCCTCAACCATCACATTAGGATTCCATTATTATTCCTACAGACTCATCTATAGTAAAAAAGGAAGCATTTTTCTTCTTAGATGCTCAGTGAACGTACGTGAACTATAACTCTGTACGAATTTTGTTTCTGTCTTCTATCAATTACAAAATAATTATTAATTGAATTCTGTTGGCATTGATATTTTTGTTACGAAAATTAAAATGATCTGTAAAGCTAATTTCTTTTCTTTGTAATATATTGTCCTCTCAGTTAAAAATATGGCCTGCCTATACTTCAGTTACAATTACTTACTATTACCCTGACACTGTATCGTGGCAATTGGCTGCAAGCGTAAACAAATGAGGACTTTTCACGTGCCACCTTGTAAAAGGTAAACCTCCTCTGCCAGAATTGTTTCCTTTGAGAAAAAAAGTCTTACGTTCTGTGAAATGCTTTGTCCTCTTATATAGAAGTAGGAGAGTCTGTTTTTTTTTGTTTTCCTAATTTGTTTACAGTCGAGGCTGACTGCCACAATATACTGTCCCAGTAGTGGTTGAAGCTGTCAGCTGTGGCTAAACTGTTGCCATGTCGCCTGTCAGTTTCCAGCTACCAACCGACAGTACACTGTTGCAACGCCGCCTGCTAGCTGCCGGCTATGGACTGGTAGCTGCCATTCAGTAGATACACTAAGACGTAAAAATAACTAGACTTTCCGAGCTGTTTACATGGGCACGAAAATCTATTGTGGAACTGGAAAACGGCTTTATAAAAGCAGATTTCCAGAATCGATTTTGAAGTGTTTACCTGACCAACCAAAAGCGGATCTGGGACATCGACTTACGAAATACGGTTTTGGGAACGCTCGTAAACTGGGTGAATGTATTCCCACACATTGCGCAACAGATGTCACAATAGTCCTTTAAAGGCAATTCCTTGGCCTCTTTTCTTTCGTGATGTGTTTGTATCCCGAATCATGGGTCTGCCTCTTTTCTTCACAAACGCGCGGAATGGCCACGCAGTCTGAAGCGCCACATCGTCGTGGATTGCGCGGCCGCTCCGGACGGAGGTTCGAGTCCTCCCTCGGGCATGTGTGTGTGTGTGTGTGTGTGTGTGTGTGTGTGTGTGTGTGTGTGTGTGTGTTTGTTGTCCTTAGCGGAAGTTAAACTTAGATTAATAGTGTGTAAGACTAGGTACTGATGACCTCAGCAGTTAAGTCCCATAGACTTTACATACATTTGAACATTTTTCTTCGGATTTCACGAAAATCCACACACACACACACACACACACACACACACACACACACACACACATAAACACACACACACACACACACACACACACACGCGACTGTTACTAAATATGCATGCTCCTTACACAACAGTAGCCAAACAGTGGAAGTGAATAGATCACAAGCGGCAGCTTGTCAACAGCGAACAGTTCGGACGTGACGTTGATTGCTCTTGGAAGAAGGCAGCTCCAACGTGTGAAATGTCAAGTACCAAGTAATTTTAATCAGGCTATAGTGTGTTGAAAAAATGGAGTAAATCCACTGGTAAGTGTCTGGACACAGTGGGAATTCAAATGGGATCGTTAATTTCAAGCTGTTTTCATTCATCTCTAAACCAAAGACTATTGATACTTCGAGGGGGAGGGGGGGAGGGGGATCATTGGGAACACGGCACTTGCATCAAAGAGCTTTCAGTTCCCATGAGTTTCGCTCTGAAATTTAAAGTTACTGTGTTATTGACTGACTAGGGCACCGCCATGGATTTTCAACTGAAGAAGGGGTCCTCCAGCTGAAAAGTTTGGGAAGCCCTGATTTAAACCATATCCTTATGAGAGGAAACATAGAAAGATCTTCGCGCGTTTTCCAGGTGGGGCAGATCTAGCTTACAAATAAATATGCCTGTGGCATTAAGTGACCCTGAATAGACGAAAAACTACCTTTCATCTCCAGTCGGTGTACCCAGCTCCACCGATACAGGAAACGTAAAGTCGTCCTGTCACTAGTTACGTCTGCTTCCGGGAGCCATTAGCGTAAGCTGTACTTCATTACAAGCGATCTCCTCTACGACGTCACGTAAGCGATACGGACTACAGACAGAATCCAGACATATAAGCCGCCTTCACGATGGTTGCAGTCAGACCAGTTTTCAGATACCGGTTATGTAACGGCAGTCGAAGCCTCAGCTAGTTTCATATGGTGATCCGTTATGTGGGGTTCTCACTTGATATGCCTAATCAGCAGAACAAAAGTCCTGGCAGCACGAATTTCTTCTCAGACACAAAATGGAGACTAATCAGGTGTTATGTTGACTGGGTCTGGAGTAAGGGTATTCATTTTGTCTCAAGACACAACGGATCAAAAAAAAGCTGTAATTGCTATTTGTTTGCCTCGGAAGGGGACATCCAATGATAACAGATTCTTGAAATCCTCGATGGGAACTCTCGTTTTCTATTGCAACTTGCGATTCTGCGACAAACACGACAAAATCTACATACGTTTTGTCTGAAGCATTTTCTTCGTGTCGCCACAGATGGCGCTGTAATCGGAGGTGTAGGAATGGGTACACAATCGTAATTTACAACATGCTACTCAATGGCCTTTGAATATCCAATGGCACGTGGTACCCCACCTTCATGCTGCCTGGGTAGAACAGGCCAGTATTTCATAACTTCTAATTGCAAACCTCATTCGCAACATTGTAGAACAGATAGCGGCTCTAAACAGTACAATAGTTGCGCTGTGTTCATTGGCTGCATACCGACCTAACATTTGGAGAGCAGAAGTGCAAGTGGACGACGAATGCTGCAACCACGGAAGATAAAAATGAAATGATTTTCATTTACGGAATGTAAGAGAAATATTGAGACTGATGTTATCTTGCAAGCTAGCTCTCTTTCGCTCTTTTTCAGGTTGTGAATGTCTTTAAGTCTGATGGTAGCGCACAGACTGACAAAAGAAAACTAAGTAAACGTGTTACAGGAGAAGCTACTGGTATAGCTGTATTAGCGTCTGAGCACCACAACCCACGGATAAGCACCCGCAATTACACCGCGTTTCCGGTATGTCCGTAGGTAGTAATGTCACAATACCTTATCGTCATAAGTATCACCCATACAACGTGTCACTGGCTCAAGAACTTCATGGTGCCGATTTCCATAACCTGGTAGTCTTTTGTGAATGGGCATATCAACAAATACAAACAGCCCCCTCCCCCCCCCCCCCCCCCACCCCCCGTTCTTTACCGGTGTACTACTTTCCGATGAGTCAACACAATCCATGGCAGCACTAACCAACATAACATACATCTTTTGGACTGTAGACAATCCCCACTGGTTACGACAAATTGATCATCAACGTCCTTGGCGGGTTAACGTATGGTTTTGCATCGTCGGAGACAAACTCACTTGTCCGTCATTTATCGCAGGCAAGTTGAATGGACGCAAATATCGAACCTTTTTGGCACAGGAACTGTCGGTAATACTGCATGATGTTTCCCTGGACGTTCTACAATGTATGTGGTTTCAGCATGGCGGTTGCGCAGTGCGTTACGCAATTGAAGCACAGTTTTATCCTGGTCGGTGGATCGGCAGAGGTGGTCCTATTAATTGACCCGCTAGGTTGCCGGATTTGACGTCACCGTACTCCTTTCTGTGGGAATATTTAAAAGATAAGGCGTGAAAGTGAAGACGAATTACATGATCTGCTGAACAGAATGAACAATCTAACGAGTACAGAATGTAGGTTGAGAGTAAATCGAAGAAAGACTAAAGTAATGAGAAGTAGCAGAAATGAAAACAGCGAGAAACTTAACATCAGGATTGATGGTCACGAAGTAGATGAAGTTAAGGAATTTTCTTACCTACGCAGTGAAATAACCAATAGTGGACAGAGTAAGGAGGACATCAAAAACAAACTAGCAATCGCAAAATGTGCATCCCTAGCCGAGAGAAGTCTACTAGTATGAAACACGAGCCTTAATTTGAGGAAGAAATTGCTGAGAATGTACGTCTGGAGTACAGCATTGTATGGTAGTAAAACATGGACTGTGGAAAAACCGGAACACCGCTTCGGTCGCAGGTTAGAATCCTGCCTCGGGCATGGATGTTTGTGATGTCCTTAGGTTAGTTAGGTTTAAGTAATTCTAAGTTCTAGGGGACTGATGCCTTTAGAAGTTAAGTCCCATAGTGCTCAGAGCCATTTGAACCATATTTTTGAAAATGGATTCGAACCTGCGACCGTAGCGGTCGCGCGGTTCCAGACTGAAGCGTCTAGAACCGCTTGGCCACACCGGACGGCGGGATATGTGAGAAACACCAATAAGGAGAAGGGACAGGATGATAGCACATCTCTTAAGACATGAGGGAATGACTCCCATGGTACTAGAGGAAGCTCTAAAGGGCAAAAACCGTCGTGGAAGACAGAGATTGGAACACATCCAGCAAATAATTGAGGACGTAGGTTGCAAGTGCTTCTCTGAGATGAAGAGGTTGGTGCAGAAGAGGAATTCGCGGCGGACCGCATCAAACCACTTAGAAGTATATATATATATATATATATATACCAGCAAGTGCCAACAGGCTGCGAAGACATGATCGGCCGCCTCAGAAACGCCCGTACTGACATCCCCGCAGAGATGTTTCTGTCTTGTGTATGGTCATTTGAAAAGTAGATCACTAAGTGTATTACGGTCAACGGTACTGTGATTGAAAAGCAGTGCAGCGTTCAGCTCGAGCCACGGCCACTGTGGCACGTCGAGTTTTCCTCTGCTCCATGTGACGGAGGAATACAACGTTGAAAATAGGGTTTCCAATTAGAAGTTATGACATACTGGCCTGTCCTACTCTCGCAGCGTGGAGGTGGGGGTCCCACGTGCCGTTGGGTGGTTAATGGCCATTGAGTACCATGCCGTGAATTACGATTGGGTACCCATTTCTATTCCTCCGGTTACAGCGCCATCTGTGGTGAAAGCAAAAAAATGCTTCAGACAAAACGTATGTAGGTTTTGCCGTAGAATCTTAATCTGAAACAAAAATCGGGGGAACTCATCGAAAATTTCAAAGCTGTCCCAAGCCACCCACGCACGGGGTCGTGTGGGGTGGGTGTGCGAGTGTGGTATCATTGGATGTGACCTCCCGAGACAAACAAATTGGTATTACAACGTTTTTATCCGATGTTAAAATGAACACCCTGAATATAGAAATGAAGTCCCATGCTTCTTGACAGATCGTAGGGGAACGATGCGGGAGACTCGCACTGCCGTACTAAGCAAGGTCCTGATGGAGGCAGTTGGCCGTTGTCTTCCTCCGACTGTAATGGGGATGAGTGATCATGATGAAGACGACATAAAATCCAGTCATCTCGGGGCTGGTGAAGATCCCTGACCCCGGCGAGAATCTAACCCAAGACCCCGTGCTCGGGAAGCGAGAACGCTACCGCGAGACCACGAGCTGAGGATAAGCCTGTATATATTCTCTGAAATCTGGTGTTGCGTTACTGGATGCAAGTCTGTGACATCCGCGTCCTCCACTCTCCAATTAGAATTCTGTCTGTTTTCGAGCTCTGCTCGGCTCTCAGTTAATACAATAAATTGCCCGCATAGGAAAATTTAGTATACCACAGTGTTGAAGTTCAAATATTCTTTTATTACATCCTCTGCTGAACTTGGATCACAAATTCTTGTAACGATATTATGCGATGTAATTTAAATAAATCTTCATCTTCCAGCAATTCTTCGGTTTTGGACGATACTCTGTACGTGTCGATTATTAGTCGTTATAACGAACGCATAGTGAACGCATTATTGTGGCCAAGATAGACACGAAGCCCACGCCTACTACAGTAGTACAAGTTTATATGCCAACTAGCTCTACAGATGACGAAGAAATTGATGAAATGTATGATGAGATACAAGAAATTATTCAGGTAGTGAAGCGAGACGAAAATTTAATAGTCATGGTTGACTGGAAGTCGACAGTAGGAAAAAGAAGAGAAGGAAACGTAGTAGGTGAATATGGACTGGGGCTAAGAAATGAAAGAGGAAGCCGCCTGGTAAAATTTTGCACAGAGCATAACTTAATCATAGCTAACACTTGGTTCAAGAATCATGAAAGAAGGTTATATACATGGAAGAACCCTGGAGATACTAAAAGGTTTCAGATAGATTATATAATGGTAAGACAGAGATTTAGGAACCAGATTTTAAATTGTAAGGCATTTCCAGGGGCAAATGTGTACTCTGACCACAATCTATTGGTTATGAACTGTAGATTAAAACTGAAGAACTGGGAAAAGGTGGGAATTTAAGGAGATGGGACCTGGATAAACTGAAAGAACCAGAGGTTGTACAGAGTTTCAGGGAGAGCATAAGAGAACAATTGACAGGAATGGGGGAAAGAAATACAGTAGAAGAAGAATGGGTAGCTTTGAGGAACGAAATAGTGAAGGCAGCAGAGGATCAAATAGGTTAATAGACGTGGGCTAGTAGAAATCCTTGGGTAACAGAAGAGATACTGAATTTAATTGATGAAAGGAGAAAATACAAAAATGCAGTAAATGAAGCAGGCAAAAAGGAATACAAACGTCTCAAAAATGAGATCGACAGGAAGCACAAAACGGCTAAGCAGGGATGGCTAGAGGACAAATGTAACGATGTAGAGGCTTATCTCACGAGGGGTAAGATAGATACTGCCTACAGGAAAATTAAAGAGACCTTTGGAGAAAAGCATGAATATCAAGAGCTCAGATGGAAACCCAGTACTAAGCAAAGAAGGGAAAGCGAAAGGTGGAAGGAGTATATAGAGGGTGTACACAGGGCGATGTTCTTGAGGACAATATTATGGACATGGAAGAAGATGTAGATGAAGATGAAATGGGAGATACGATACTGCGTGAAGAGTTTGACAGAGCACTGAAAGACCTGAGACGAAACAAGGCCCCGGGAGTAGACAGCATTCCATTAGAACTACTGATGGCCTTGGTAGAGCCAGTCCTGACAAAACTCTACCATCTGGTGAGCAAGATGTACGAGACAGTCGAAATACCCTCAGATTACAGGAAGAATATAATAATTCCAATCCCAAAGAAAGCAGGTGTTAACAGATGTGAAAATTACCGAACTATCAGTTTAATAAGCCACGTCTGCAAAATACTAACACGAGTTCTTCACAGAGGAATGGAAAAACTGCTAGAAGCCGACCTCGGGGAAGATCAGTTTGGATTCCGTAGAAATGGAACACGTGAGGCAATACTGACCCTACGACTTATCTTAGAAGAGAGATTAAAGAAAGGCAAACCTATGTTTCTAGCATTTGTAGACTTAGAGAAAGCTTTTGACAATGTTGACTGGAACCTCTCTTTCAAATTGTGAAGGTGGCCGGGGGAAAATACAGGGAGCGAAAGGCTATTTACAATTTGTACAGAAACCAGATGGCAGTTATAAGAGTCGAGGGACATGAAAGGGAAACACTGGTTGGGAAAGGAGTGAGACAGGGTTGTAGCCTCTCCCCGATGCTATTCAATCTGTATATTGAGCAAGCAGTAAAGGAAACAAAAGAAAAGTTCGGAGTAGGTATTAAAATCCATGGAGAAGAAATAAAAACTTTGAGGTTCGCCGATGACATTGTAATTCTGTCAGAGACAGCAGAGGACTTGGAAGAGCAGTTGAACGGAATGGACAGTGTCTTGAAAGGAGGATATAAAACGAACATCAACAAAAGCAAAACAAGGATAATGGAATGTAGTCGAATTAAGTCGGGTATGCTGAGGAAATTAGATTAGGAAATGAGACACTTAAAGTAGTAAAGGAGTTTTGCTATTTGGGGAGCAAAATAACTGATGATGGTCGAAGTAGAGAGGATATAAAATGTAGACTGGCAATGGCAAGGAAAGCGTATCTGAAGAAGAGAAATTTGTTTACATCGAGTATAGATTTAAGTGTCAGGAAGTCGTTTCTGAAAGTATGTGTATGGAGTGTAGCCATGTATGGAAGTGGAACATGGACGATAAATAGTTTAGACAAGAAGAGAATAGAAGCTTTCGAAATGTGGTGCTATGGAAAAATGCTGAAGATTAGATGGTGGATCACATAACTAATGAGGAGGTATTGAACAGAATTGGAGAGAAGAGGAGTTTGTGGCACAACTTGACCAGAAGAAGGGATCGGTTGGTAGGACATGTTCTGAGGCATCAAGGGATCACCAATTTAGTACTGGAGGGCAGCGTGGAGGGTAAAAATCATAGAGGGAGACCAAGAGATCAATATACTAAGTAGATTCAGAAGGATGTAGGCTGCAGTAGGTACTGGGAGATGAAGAAGCTTGCACAGGATAGAGTAGCATGGAAAGCTGCATCAAACCAGTCTGTTGCGGGATGATATTTGTGATTATAGACGCTCTGGAAATATTTATTACCCTTGAATTAATGTTTTATATTCCATGGTGTACGTTCCTTGGAGAGAAATAAATTAATGTTGTATTGGAATCACGGTGTTGTGTGTCCGTAATATTTTGATGCCGAAACCCGGGAAGAAATTGCGATTTCCTGCGTGATTTCAACAATTAACGGGTTACGTCACGCTGTATGAAACAAGAGACGACGTCGGACCGCATCACAACCTTAGTCCATTTCAATATAATATGATCGCATGATCTGGTTGCTTCAAAACAATTTCTGCGGCTTTGTATTGCAAGCCTGAAACTTGCACTCAGAGTAGCTAGTTTTGTTAAAATGTTTTAGTTCACTTACGTTTGCGCATACGCTGCTTGTTAAACGTTTAAGCTATTCACAGGCGCACTCGTAAACAATCTTACAACAGCCGTCTTTAGTAAGACATAATGCAGGACGAATCAGAGATACAGTTAGCAAACTTCAAAAGAAAGCGAACTAGGGAGAGGACTAATGCTATGCGATTTTGTGCGGCTGTTGATGCTCTTACAATAGAAAGCCCGTTTGATTATTTTGAATATTACAGGGAACGTCTTCAAGAAACTCTAGAGAAGCTCGTTTCATTAGATGCTATTCATAACTTTCTCTCTGACGATGAATACAATGCAGACGTGCTGAGCTGTGAGGAATATATAGACAAAGTCAAACGCGCTATACAGAAGGCTACAAAAGCAATTGATTACAAGCTTTCAGCCACAACGTCGCAGATGAATATCACGTCACCACCAGTGCTCACACAACCAACTGTATTCCACTCTGTCAAGCTACCAGCAAATTATAGACACTCTGGAAATATTTATTATCCTTGAATTAATGTTTTATATTCCATGATGTACGTTCCTTGGAGAGAAATAAATTAATGTTGTATTGTAATCACGGTGTTGTGTGTCCGTAATGTTTCGGTGTCGAAACCCGGGAGCTAGTCGGTTTTTACTGCAAACTAAATTGACTGATACCATATCTGTTGTGGTGCACCGTACATAAAGGACTGCTCTGTAGGCCTGATCCGTCGCAAAAGACATGGATTTCTGGCTCAGTGTTTTCAGATACACCAACCCATCGGGGCATTTTTATGTGTGAACATGATGGCAATGTTGATACCCACATTCGCCAGCGTTTGCTAAGATCAAGGGATAAAAGCTCATCCCATTCAATTCCTCTTGGCCAAATTTCTTGGTTCAAATGGCTCTGAGCACTATGGGACTCAACTGCTGTGGTCATCAGTCCCCTAGAACTTAGAACTACTTAAACCTAACCAGCCTAAGGACATCACATACACCCATGCCCGAGACAGGATTCGAACCTGCGACCGTAGCAACAGCGCGGTTCCGGACTGAAGCGCCTAGAACCGCACGGCCACCGCGGCCGGCCCAAATTTCTTGAAAAATTATTTTTACAGTGAGGGACACAGACGACAACAAACCCAGTGGGTCATAGAATCTAGCAGTGTTTCGTAGTACTTCTCGCTTAGTGGCAGGACGATTTATAACATTGTCGGTAACATTGTTGTGGACAACACTGAGCCTATCAGTCTGTGTGTTCCAGTGGACTCCCAGTACCTCCGTATCTATTGTGTTTATGACACGTTCTGATTGCCATATCCCAATCAGTTGGCTTGAATTTGTGGCCCACTTTGCCATTGGTTGACTGATCTGTCCCATGAGTGATGTAAGCTCATAATATAAGTTAATTACGGCATTGTCACCTTTAACACCTGCTACAAAATCATCCATGTACATATTATCTTCAACAAGTAAAGCAGCTTGCGGAAAATTCGTTTTGTGCATTACAGCAAGTTCTTACAGCGTGGTTGCAAGAAGAAACGGACTGCAGGTCGAAAGGTAGCCGGGTGAAGCGGTATGTAATCCTTTCGTCAGTTGTAATATAGTTTCTTTGTTGATTTACGATTACTTTGTACCAAAAAACCTCGTGAGATCTCTATCTTTCCTGTGAAGAACTAACTGTAGAAATGCTTGTTTGATATCGGCAATTAAGGCTACTCGATGTAGACGATATCTCAGTCATATTGAAAGAATGTCAGGAAGTAAATTATGATCTATTTCTAAAAAGTCATTCAATGAACGTGCATTCTGATCGTGCGACGAACCATCAAATACAATCCTCCATTTGATGACACCTAACTTTTCTTTCTTTACTGCACGATGTGGCAGATAGAATGTGTCACGCAATTTCTGTCCAGAAGGGGTGACTTCCACATATTTCTTCTTGATGTGTTCTATCATTGGCGCCTCGTAAATTTGTTTCAGTTTCTTGCCCTTCGTAAATTTTTTCTCCAGTGAAGCAAATCTCTTCTCTGCTTGCTGAAGGTTATTAGATAACATATCATTGGGTTTTCTGGGGAAAGACACCACTCTTCCTTTGTCTTCGATGCAGTAGGATTTTGAGAAATCTTACAATAACGCCAATTCCTTCTGATTCAGAGTTGTTGTTTCATCTTCTGTGATTCCCATTGTTTCTAAATTACAGAAACGTCGTAAAATATCGTTTGTTGTTGTCGCTGTCTCTAAATGGATGTAGTTTGCCGTCACAAGGTTAGCCGTGGTGCTTGATTTTCTTCCACTAAGAATCCAA
Source organism: Schistocerca serialis cubense (assembly GCF_023864345.2). Classification (NCBI taxonomy): domain Eukaryota; kingdom Metazoa; phylum Arthropoda; class Insecta; order Orthoptera; family Acrididae; genus Schistocerca; species Schistocerca serialis. Next base: position 362,469,501 of record NC_064645.1, on the reverse strand, counting down.
CCTAGAATGGAAGGTACCAGAACAACTGATGACGTTAGTCGAATCGGAGGGGAATCTTTAACGAGTTTCCAATAATAATCTGCTTCGATAAGAATATCGATGGGAAGATCTTCTGTACCATCCCTTAGGTCCGCAAACTGAAGTCCCCGCGTGCGTACAAGTTTTCTTAAATCAGGAGGCACAGTTGGGTGTGCGGAAAATGAGTATGTGCTTTGTCCTGGAATTAGTCCATGTTCCCTGCAGTGTGAATTCTACGACTCTACGATGCGTTGAAGTTGCGGATGGCATTTCAAAGGCGTTGACAGACAGCTCACGTTGTTCAACAAACTGAGGCTCCATTACCAGCTGAACGAGTTTCACCACTGAAACCATGTACAGTAACAGGTATTGACTTTGCTGGTCCATTATATGTCAGACAAGGACATATTACGAAGAAAGCGTATATTGCTCTATTCACATGCGCAACAACACGAGCCATACACCTGTAACTATGCTCAGATATATCAACTGACAGATTTCTTCAAGCCCTACAAAGGTTTGTCGGAAGACGAGGAGTGCCCAGCACAATTTACACTGATAATGCTACTACCTTCCATGCCACGCACTTAGAGCTGAAGGAGCTCTGGCAGGCTCTCATGGCAAGCAAGACGCACAAGTACCTCGCCCAGCAAGCCATCACTTGGAAATTCATCGCCCCACACTCGCCTTGGTGGGGAGGATTCTGGGAACGGATGGTGGGATCTATCAAACGCTGCCTGAGTAAAGTTATAGGACGGTCACAGACGGAGAAAGTCTCAACACAATCCTGATCAGCATAGAAGCAGCACTAAACTTTAGACCAATTACGCAAGGGGGAGAGGAATCTGAGCCACTGACGCCCGCACATTCCCTTGTAGGTGATCGACTCACAACACTACCTGCTGGTCCAGAATCACCAGTTAGAAAGGACTTGTCCAAGGAATTTCAACCGCTGCAGAAGATGGTAGAACACTTCTCGAACAGGTGGAAGAAAGAATATCTGATCCTGCTCAAAAACTTCCATGATACTCATCAACCAAGGCCAGGTTCAGGAAGACTCCAGCTGGGTGATGCCGTTCTTCTACAAGAGGATGTTCGTCCACGACTAATGTGGAGGAAGGCGCGGATAGAAGATCTTCATTAAGGAAGAGATGGGAAAGTACTAACTGTAACCTTCATGATGTACGTTCCTTGGAGAGAAATAAATTAATGTTGTATTGGAATCACGGTGTTGTGTGTCCGTAATACAGTCTCAGGACCAAAGACCACAACAACAACAACAAATTGACTGCACTTGGTAGAATCATTACGCCAGAAAGGTTGTCGTAAATACAAATACTTCACTCGGCTGCCGATTCATTTCACGACAGCGTTCCCAAAGTGAGCTTTCGAAATATCCTTATAGGATACAAAAAGGAAATTCCCAAAGTGACACCATTTCGGAAAATTTTCCCCATATATCTCAAACCTACCCATTCCTTTAAACTACTATTTTTTTATCCGTGTAGACAGTTTGAACAGTCCCCTATACATGTTCAGGGCTGTAAAATTATCGTACATATCAAAAAATTATACTACATAAATCTTTTAATTTGTAGATAAAAACACATACACTCATCAGAAAAAAATAAAAGATCTGCTCCAGTGGCACCACATTTGCTTACTTCACCTTTCTTCATTGTCCTATTGATATACCATTAGATTCTTTTAATGAATTTGAAAGCAATATTTTGTCTACGGATTGTAAAAATAACCCTAAAAAATTTTAATCGTACGTAAAATCTATGAACGCTACAAATAATTCAATACCTTCTCTTGCTAAAAGTACGGGTAATGTAACTGATGATGATAAACAGATGGTCGAAATTCTAAACCTAGCTTTCAAAAACTCGTTTACGATAGAGGACTGCAGCACCATTCCACCTTTCAATTATCGAACAAACGAAAGGATGGCTGACATAGTGTTTAGTGTATCTGAGATTGTAAAACAGTTAAGATCCTTAGACGCCAGGAAGGCATCTGGCCCAGATGGTATCCCCGTAAGATTTTATGTTGATTATGCTACAAATATAACACCATTCTTATCCGTCATCTATCGGAGATCATTGGAAAGGCAGAAAGTTCCACGGGACTGGAAGAATGCCCAGGTCACAGCAATCTATAATAAGGGTAGAAAATCGGATACACATAATTACCGGCCGATTTCACTGACATCGATTTGTTGTAAAATCGTGGAACATATTTTGTGTTCAGACATAATAACATTTCTAGACTCTGAGAAGCTCATCTGCAGAAACCAGCACGGTTTTAGGAAACAGCGGTCATGCGGGACACAGATGGTCCTCTTTCTGCATGGTATACAACAGGCTCTAGATACCGGCTCCCAGGTTGATGCCATATTTCTCGGCTTTCGAAAGGCGTTCGACTCAGTTCTGCACTGTCGCTTGCTACAGAAAGTGCGCGCTTACGGTCTATCCGATGACATACGCGGTTCGATAGAAAGTTTTCTAACAGATAGAGAACAGTATGCCGTTCTGAACAGGGTGACGTCAACAGAAACAAGCGTAACTTCAGGTGTGCCCGAGGGCAGCGTAATAGGTCCGCTGCTTTTTACGATTTACATAAACGATCTGGTTGATGGTACTGACAGCGGCCCTAGACTGTTTTCCGATGATGCTGTAGTCTACAGGAAAGTGGTATCACGCGAAAGTTGTGAACAAATCAATAAGGATTTGCAGAAAATAAATGCGTGCTGTAATGACTGGCAGTTATCTCTCAATATTAGTAAGTGTAACCTACTGCGCATAACAAGGCGAAAATCCCCATTACTGTACGAGTACAAAATAAATGCCCAGTCTTTGGAAGCGGTAACGTCCGTCAAGTATCTGGGTGTGACTATTCGAAATGATCTCGAATGGAATGATCAGATTTCACAAGTAACGGGAAAGGCGAACTCTAGAATCCTGAAGCGATGCAGTCCTTCAACGAAGGAAACAGCTTACAATACGTTAGATCGTCCAGTCTTGGAGTATTGTTCGTCTGTATGGGACCCTTACCAGTTGGGTCTGATTCAAGAGATTGAGAAGGTCCAAAGAAGAGGGGCAAGATTCAAGACTGGTACATATAGCCATCACGTCAGCGTTACAAATCTCATAGAAAGTTTGAAGTGGGACACACTTGCAGATAGACGGCGCGCTAAACAGAAGGGACTGCTCACTAAATACCGAAATCCGATCTCCACCGTGGATGTAGAGCATATATTATTCACACCAACTTTCAAATCGCGGAATGATCATCATTCAAAGATAAGGGAAATCAGAGCTCGTACTGCGGCGTTCAGACAGTCGTGTTTCCCTCGCGCGATCCGCGAGTGGAACAGAGGGGGGGAAATATGACTTTGGAGCGAATTGTGCCCTCCGCCACACACCGCTTGGTGGCTAGCGGAGTATATATGCAGATGTAGAACATTAGAAATAGAGAAGGGAGCTATCACGTAGGTTAAAGAGTGGCAAAAGTAAAATTACGGTGGCATTTTTTTTTTAAATTTAAGTCCTTACCAATACAAAATATAAAGTTTCTCTCTCACAAAAATTATAGTACATTGTTCTGTTATTGTAAAGATATTATGTTACATTGTCCAATGAATGAAGTTCTGTGATATGTATTATAATATCACACTAAAGCCAATACTGCTTAGTGTACATTGGAATAAAAAACAATAAAATCAGTATTTCGATCTTTCTTGTGCCAGATGCGAAATGACATTGATATGTTAGATTATTATATACATCCTGTGACTTAAATTTGCTAAGGATTTTAGTGCTTGGCTCGAATATGTTACGTCCTTCATTTTTCAAGCTGCACCACGCTCCAGTTATGTGATCTGCTGTGCTTGTGTGTATTCTACTTCCAAGTTTGTTTCTTACCACATTGTTGGAATAGGAAAAATCGCCATTCACCCAAAGAGGTATCAACATTGTCGGCTTCAAGCAACTGTTTAAAATTAACCATTATATCCCCCTGTCAGGCCGGACTTGGTTAATAGCCATATGTTGTGAAAAACAGGAATCTTTTTTTCAAGAACTTCCGATTTTTTGGAATTATCTTCTGAATTTCTTGGCATTATTGACAAAGAAATGGCGCACACTGTTCTTTAATAACCTTTAAATCATTTTTGTTAATACCACCTGTCGCTTCCTTGAAAATAAATCCTACGGTGATTCATTCAATATTCATCATATAATCTCTGAAATTCAACCCTGTAAAATTTTGTCTCTTGATATTATTTAATCGCTCTCGGGCAACTAAAACTGACAGCTAGTTTACCAGCAAACGATTAATTTCTGCTAACAGTTTAAGAGCTTCAACATTATCAGCCTGAAATATGCGACTTCAGTCAGTGATTGTTTTTGGCGAGTGTTTCAAAATTAGAAGATGTCATTGATTGGGTTTTGATAAAATCATAATATGTTAGCAGCTCCCTTTTCTCTTAGCCAATTGGCCTAAAATTTTTCTAATGACTCCTGTGGGCTTTCCTGACAACTCGTCTATTTTAATCGGTTACCTCCCAGCCAGTGGTTCGTATAACAGGCAATATCCAGTTTGCCGCTTGGTACTGCACGAAAACTAGTCATGCTATTCCCTAACAGGGATTCTAAATGCGAAGGGGTGATACTCGGCAAATATTTTCTGAGGCCTGATGTGATAAATCTGACACACATTTGACCATATTAAGATGTGGCAAAGAGTCCTACAAACCTGTAAAGAATAAATGATATTCTCCTACCATGAAATCAGCGTTGCCCACATCTATACCTATTAACTTATTTAAGTCAATGTCATCTGTAGCTAGCCTATGTTTAAATGCATTACTTAAAGAGTCAGTGTCACCAGCTTGTATTTCCTACAGTCTAAAAAACATTATTATGAACATTTTCGTGTCTTGACTAAAATAATGCACTATAATGCAAAACACTTTCTTGATGTCAATGATCGTACTCTAGCTTATTATCATCGAATAAGGACTGTCGGTAATGTCTATGAGGAGATGCATTTTTCTATAAAGAATTCGTGTCAGTATTCTGGAACCACGACCTATCTAACTGATAGTTCAGTAATATTCACACATTTCAGCAGCTGCTTTACTTGGAATTGGAATTACTACATTCTTCTTGAAGCGTGAGGGTATTTTGCCTCTCTCGAACATCTTGCACTCCCGGTGGAAGAGTTTCGTTCAAATGGTTCAAATGGCTCTGAGCACTATGGCACTTAACATCTGTGGTCATCAGTCCCCTAGAACTTAGAACTACTTAAACCTAACTAACCTAAGGACATCACACACATCCATGTCCGAGGCAGGATTCGAACCTGCGACCGTAGCAGTCGCGCGGTTCCGGACTGCGCGCCTAGAACCGCTAGACCACCGCGGCCGGCAAAGAGTTCTGACATGGCTGGCTCTCTCAAGGCTGTCACTGGCTCTGACAAAATGTCGTCTACTTCGACTTAGGTCTTTCAGTGCTTTCTTGTCGCAGTACCATATCTCCCATCTTCATCTACGTCCTCTCCCCTTTCTGTAAAACTGCCTTGTATAGACCATTTGTATATTCCTTCCAGCTGTCAGCTCTCCTTTCTTTTCTTAAGACTGGTTTTCCACCTGAGCTCTTCACACATCTACTTCTCTTTTCTTCAAAAGCCTCTTTAACTGTCCTGTGAGCGGTATCATTCTTTCCCCATTCTTTCCCCTAGCGAAATATGCTTCTAAATCCTTACATTTCTCCTCTAGCCATTCATCCCTAGCCATTTCACACTTCCTCTTAATCTCATGTTTTACACTTTTCGCCTGCTGATTCATTTGCTTCATTGTTAGACTTCTTCTTTCGTTAATTAAATTCAATATTTCCCGTCTCACCTATCTACATCTTATTTTGAATTACATTAATTCGAGCCTCCACTAAACATACAGATTCCCATATCCACAACATCCGTGGATACTCATCTAGTTGTCTCTTGTTCAGGTTTTCAGGACCTCTGGATCTTATTTTGACTGGGGTGTTTTATAAATTTATAATAACGAACAAAAACTTCGGATAACGTTCGCTTAGTATTGTTCTGTAGATAAATAACAGGAGATTGATACACTGAGGTATGTTATCGCTTCAGTTTAGCCACTTTCACCTAAGCAAAAACAATACAGAGCAAACTTTGGCACATACGCACATCTGTGGCTGATAAAGTGTCTGCTAACATTTGTCTATATTGAGTAAAGACAGTCACCACAACTATCCAATCGCCAAGTGGCACCCTTCAGCAGAGACTGCTATTTTTATGCAGTTGGCTACTAAAGTCACTCCCATGGTGTCAAATAAGGTCTGTGTCAGAATTACAGATGCCTTATGAATAAAATTCATATAATTTCAGCTATACTGCTTGCCAATTATGTAGATATTTCAAATGTTCAAATGTGTGTGAATTCCTAAGGGACCAAACTGCTGAGGTCATCGGTCCCTAGACATAGACACTACTTTAAACTAACTTACGATAAGAACAACACAGACACCCATGCCCGAGGGAGGACTCGAACCTCCGGCGGGAGGGACCACGCACTCCGTGACATGGCGCCTCAAACCACGCGGCCACTCCGCGCGGCGCAGATATTTCAGCCCATCCAAATCGCAGTGGAAGTCCCTCACAAACTACAGGTTCTGATCGCCTCCATGTTGTGGTTTTAATGTATTGATTAAATCGGATTGGAAGGTGGTGGAAAGCTAAACGTACAAAAATAAAAATCATCAAAAAATCAGTTATTGTCTGGAGATAATCACAGTGAGAACCACACATCCCACAAAGGGGCGGAGTAAAATAAGAGTGAAGCGCACGGCACCCAAACAGCCAGACTACATTCACCTGGCCTTTGAGACTAAGAATACATGGTGATTTCCGGCAAACTTCACACTTAATTTCAATCCTTTAAGAGACTTTTTTCTCGCTGACAGCCCCCACAAAATTTTTAACACTTGTTTTGCCGTGTCAGGCATAATATTTCACCTTATTGCACATTTACTGCTAACACTCCTGGCAACGCATTCTGCAGACATCACTCATTTATATACCACTTGAAGTACTAGCAAAAGTACATCATTATATGACCCAAAATTCAGGAGATATGATCTCATAAACACAAAGATGCGAGAAAAACAGTCGCGTCACAGGTGATGTTTCAATTTATTACTCCTTTAACACTACCTCTATTTCTAATACATTTTGCAGACGGTATCCAGTAGAGGGCAAAAACTGTAGAGGAAGACAGAGATTGGAATACGCCCAGCAAATAATTGAGGACGTAGGTTCCAAGTGCTACTCTGAGATGAAGTGGTTGGCACAGGAGAGGAATTTCGTGGCGGACCGCATCAAACCAGACAGAAGACTGATGACTCGAAAAAAGAAAAAAATCCGCACTTGTACCGGGTGTACCTGCAAAATTATATAGTTTTACGACACATGGCTCAGGATATATGACGCAATAAACATTGAGCTCCGTGAAAACGAAATTGCAGGGCGAAATTCGCCAGACATAAAACTGAAATATGTTCACGAATATGTGTGAAATATGTTAAATATATGTGAAATATATCTGATATTTGCGTACCTGGTTAAATTTATCGGTGAACTGTTTCTCCTAAGCCCCTGCAACGATTTCGACCAAAGTTGGTACACACGTAACATACTGTCTGGAAATAAATAGTGTGGAGATAAGAACCAGCAGCCTTTCATGAGGATGGGGATGATAACGTGGAGAGAGAAAGGGGAGCAGGAGATCGACACAGATAGGGGGAGGAGGAGGAGGAGGGTAGCGGTAAGAGGGCAGAGAAGCGGAAGGTGAGTGCATGGGCAGAGAAAGGAAAGAGGAGAAGATGAACAGAGAAAGGGAACAGCAGGAGATGGACAAAGAGGAGAGGGAGTAAGAGAGGACAGAAAGAGGGTGGTAGGAGGAGATGACAGGGCGAGGGAGGAGGTGGAGATGACATAATACGAAACTGGAATAATTACATATTCGGCCGACGCGGGCAAAAATCACTCCGAATGTTAGCGTGATGTACAGTATATCAGACAATTCAATTTGTTTAGGGGATTAGATTTTATTTAGTCGAAGTATTACGAACGACGTAATGTTTTGATTGATAATCAGTACCTAAAACATCATCTTTTAAGTGGCACTTTTTTTTATCAGAATCGAAGAGTTTTGACATTCCGTCCTATTTTATCGCAGTTACTATTGGCGAAAAAAGGCGCTGTGTCATTGTGAGAGATACAGAGACGACCGTGTGTGCCGAGACGTACCCAGGTTCACTGACACGAGCGGTTGTGTGTAGCATACTTGGTATTGCGCCATGATCTAAGTATGAGATTAATTGAAATAGCTTTTCCAAACTTTCACAGTATGTGCTTCAGTATATTAATGTTAGTATGTGCTTCAGTATATTAATGTTAAAACTGAGAAGTTCCAGGATGATCAGATGAATAGGTTTTGCTAAATATGTTGTTTAAAAAAGAAGTGGCACTAAATAATGGAGCTAGATAGCCAAATTGTTCAGAATGTGCAAATGTACACTACTTGATCAAAAGTATCCGGACACCTGGCTCAAAATGACTTACAAGTTCGTGGCGCGCTCCATCGGTAATGTTGGAATTCATTATGGTGTTGGCCCACCTTCAGCCTTGATGACAGCTTCCACTCTCGCAGGCATACGTTCAGTCAGATGTTGCAAGGTTTCTTGGGGAAAGGCAGCCCATTCTTCACGGAGTGCTGCACTGAGGAGAGGTATCGATGTTGGTCGGTGAGGCCTGGCATGAAGTCGGTGTTCCAGAACATCCCAAAGCTGTTCTATAGGATTCAGGTCAGAAATCTGTGCAGGCCAGTCCATTACAGGGATGTTGTTGTCGTGTAACCACTCCGACGCGGGCCGTGCATTATCAACAGGTGACTGATCGTGCTGAAAGATGCAATCGCCATCCCCAAATAACTCTTCAACAGTGGGAAGCAAGAAGGTGCTTAAAACGTCAGTGTAGGTCTGTGCTGAGATAGTGCTACACAAAACAAGGGGTGCAAGCCCCCTCGATGAAAAACACGGCCACACCATAACACCACCTCCTCCGAATTTTACCGTTGGCACTACACACCCTGGCAGATGACTTTCACTCGGCATTTGCCATACCCACACCCTGCCGTCGGATCGCCACATTATGTACAGTGATTCGTCACTCCACACAACGTTTTTTCCACTGTTCAATCGTCCAATGTTTACGTTCCTTGTACAAAGCGAGGCGTCGTTTGGCATTTACCGGCGAGATGTGTGGCTTATTAGCAGCCGCTCGACAGTGAAATCCAAGTTTTCTCACCTCCAGCGTAACTGTTATAGTACTTGCAGTGGATCCTGATGCAGTTTGGAATTCCTGTGTGATGGTCTGGATAGATGTCTGCCTATTAAACATTACGACACTCTTCAACTGTCAGCGGTGTCTGTCAGTCAACAGACGAGGTCGACCTGTACGCTTTTGTGCTGTACGTGTACCTTCACTTTTACACTTCACTATCACATCGGAACCTAGAGATGTTTAGAAGTGCGGAAATTTCGCGTACAGACGTTTGACACAAGTGACACCCGATCACCTGACCACGTTCGAAGTCCGTGAGTTCCGCGGAGCACCCCATTCTGCTCTCTCACGATGTCTAATGACTACTGAGGTCGCTGATATGGAGTACCTGGCAGTAGGTGACAGCACAATGCACCTAATGTGAAAAACGTATGTTTTTGGGGGTGTCCGGATACTTTTGATCACATAGTGTATCTCACAATCGAAAGCTATGAGCCTCAACTTGATCGGAGCAGTATTTTGGTCAAAGGCGGCTTTTTTATGAAATTTGAAGTCGCTAAATAGTGGGCTCAGAAAGACGAAAATTCGTATGTAACCTCAGTTTGATATACGAGTAGAAACATGAGCTATGTGACTCCGTTAGGCTACCTCTATGACTTTTGAAGTAATTTACTAAAAAATCAAATTTGGAACGAAATCGTCCCTATTTACAATAGATTAAGTGCCACTTGTAACTGTTATAGGAAATTCTAATTAAAAGCACTCGATTACATTAAGGAAATAATACATATGTATGAAGTTACCAACGCTTGAGTGTAAATAGCAATCAATACAAGGACTTTAAAGAGGTATTCAACGTTCTACTGTCGGTTTCGTTCTAAAGATTCTGGCCGACGAAGTTTCAATGCAGTCGAAGTAAAACTTTTTCACTAACTAAAGCAAACTTAACTTTCATCATGTAAAAATTATAAATATTGCAAATTGTTACACAACAAAGTTATTAAACAATACGTGTCCGAGAAAGTGACCATTTAGATGCTGCTGTCTGTGCCTACAGCGGTTGATAGCAGATGTTCCGTTCGGTGGTCCGCTGCTTCAGTATATAAATACGGCCAGAGAGGCAGTGATGGGACACTTTGCACCGAACTATCAATGTGTCCGCGTCGGTCAAACGCTGGCATACGCTCTGGCTCGGTTGACGTCAGAGCTAGGCACCATTAAACGCATATTTTAGGTAAAAGTAGGAAGTGAACTCGGGAGGACTGTGCACCGTCCTGGATCGTTTAGATTTTGTAAAGAGAGACTTCGCACAGAGTTATCGATCTTTCTTCGTCAGTCAAACCCCGGCATAAGCTGTGTCTCGGAGACATGACAGCCAGGCAGCAACCAAACACGTTTTCCGTAGAAGTAGGAAGTGAATTCGCGAGGTCTGTGCACAGTGCTGGATCGTTTAGACTTCAAGGAGACACTTTGCACCGAGCTATCGATCTTTTCGTGTAAATCAAACGCCGACATACGCAGTGTGTGGATGATTTCACAGCCAGGCACCCTCCAAACGCATTTTTGGTAAAAGCAGGATGTGAACTCGCGATGACTGTACACCGACCTGGATCGCATAGATTTCAAGAAAGTAGCTCTTTGTGGGCCGCCTGGAATGTTGACAAAACCGCGTGGCAAGTAGTGAGATTATCTTCCACTTTTGTGGCGAACTATTGACTTTGGTGGCTAGAAATCAGGGCGTTAGACCATTGTACTTGGAGCTTGCAGTAGAAGTCGCCCCTGAACTGATAGTAATGCTGTTTCTGGTAGGGGCAGTATTATTATTATCAGGAATACTATTATGGTCGAGTGTGTGAACTTTTACTGAATACATTAATCAGTGAGAACTCAAAACTTTTATTCATAGTCATAGTTCCTGATAATGCCGAATAAATATCAAGTAGGAAGATTTTCTTTCAGTGAGCACAAGAATAACTTGCAGTCGGGAAATAACGTTCTCCATCGCTTTCTGGCTGCCCGCGAAATAGTCCTCAGACTCTTGGGAACGGGGAAAAAGATTATTTAACCCGCCGCCGAACACACTCTTATAGCTTCCATTAGCATTTATTCCCTGGTCCATAAGTTTGTCTTCATAAATCTTGATTAGTACCCTTAAGAAATAGTTCAGAATTTTAATGTTTTCTACATTACAAGTCCATATTTAACTATAATAAGTCAAGACCACTAGCACACACTGTTTGTAAGCTTTCCTTTACTGATACGCTGAATACTTGGTTTTTCAAAAACTTATTTAGTTAATCAAAAGCACTATATACTATATTTTCTGTGGGGGCGGGGAGCGCGGAGGTGTGTTACTAGTCCTCAACCCGGAATTCCCCTTTCGTTGCAGTCTCTTCACCTCGGGGTACAAATAGCAACGTACGGCGTCAGTCATTACCTCGGTCTTCTCCTACGTCTTTCATCTTCTACAGTTCCATATTGCGGCATGGAATTTATTCCCTGACGTCCTACCACATGTGCTATCATCCTATGCTTTCTTATTGTCGTTGTTTAAAGTGTGTTCCTTTCCTCGCCGATTCTGTGGAGAAGCTCCTCATCCTTTACCTTACCAGCTCACCTAACTTTCAACATTCTTCAGTAGCGCCCCATCTCAAATGCTCAGATTCTCTTCTGGGCCGGTTTTCCCGTAGCCTATGAGTCACTGACATTATATTCTGCGCTCCAGACTTACATTCTCAGACCTTTTTCCCATATTGGCGACTATGTTTAAAACTAGTAGACTTCTTTTGGACATGAATACCTTCTTCGTCTGTGCTATTTTTATGTCCTTTCATCGTCCGTCATATATCGTTCTCCTCACTACCAGTTTATTACTAATTTAATACCAGTTAGATGTCGTTCACCAGCCATGGCTCTAAGTGACAGCTCCAATGGACCTCGTATACTATCTTTACTGCGAGTGTATGTTGACGACCTTCATTTCTCTTTCTGTAGGTGTCTTCTTCAATATTTATGTGAACGAGAAAGCTTCTTTGTGAAGTTACGTGTCTGGAGTGAAGTCTTGCATGGAAGTGAAACATAGACGATAAGAAATTCATACAAGAAGAGAACAGAATTTTTTAAATGTGGTGTTATATAAGAATGCTGGAAGTTATATGGACAGATCGAATAACATCTGAGGAGATACTAAATCAAACTGGGGAACTAGGGAATGTGGGTTGCGGTAGCTATGGAGAGATGAAGAGAACCTCATCAAGCATAGAGAACTGCATCAAACCAGTCTTCGGACACAAGACAACAAAAACATGAAGCAAGCCATTTAAGCATACAAAGCAACTAATTTATTTTGAAAATTCTTGAATGCAGGCCCTTAGCATTAACAATGCAAGTGTAACGCCTCATAGTAATGCTTACTGATATTGAAACCGTTACTTGTCTCAAGGAGCAATACTGCGAACATCTTTTATCACGCGTAGAAACGGAACCACAATCAACATTTCAAAGGCACATGGCAAACGAAACTGGTGAAACACCAGTTCAAGATCACAGTGAAGCATGAAGTAACTTAATCTAAATGACTCCAGAATAAAATTTCCAACAAGTTGCTACTGACAAAGTATCAATTTTTTATAGTTTTGACTGAAAATCGGCGTAGGTGTGTAAGGACTTTAATTGTTTAATTGCTACTTGATTTTGTATACTTATTTTGAGAAAAAAGCCTGGAAAATTTTCATGCACTGCCTTTTTATACTGCAATCACCGTAATTAAGAGACGAACAACATTGTCATTTTAACATTTTTTTGGGAACCTAAGATTGTGAATGGTTAGTGCATGGAAGTAAAATTAATAATTATTAACACTACAGCTTGACAATTGAAAGACTCGACATGCTTTGTCAGTAATATAAGTAGGTGTGATGTGCACCCTTACGATGTTCGACATTGCTGATACGGTTTGGTCGGGGATCCAAAACAACGTCTCAATGGCTCTGAGCGGCGAAACGGATTCCGGGCAGAACGGTTAAGGGAACCCTCGCTTGCTGGCTCGTTGCTGTTTAACGCTGTTACATTCACTAAACTTGGTTCCCGCTTCGCGATCCCCAGTGCTATACTCCGTTCATCATAAGAATAAACCTCATGTAAATATTATGCTGTGTATTCTTCCGCGTTTGCTGCAACCTCATTGGATTTCGTTCCTCTTGGAGCAGAGGCCAATCTGTCTCGAGTACAGTAAAGTACGATAATGAGGATACGTTTTATGTTGTGCGAAGTGCGTACATCGACTCAGCGATAACATGGGGGCAACAGCAACTGGGGCGTTCAACTTGAACAGCACCAGTCTAGCACCTGCAATGATGTGAGCAGTTGTAGTAAAGACGCAAAAAGAGACGAGCAGAGGACAATATAGCTTTCACTGGCATTTAATGTTTGAACAAAAGGAAACAAAATGTGGTAAAACACAGGCGATACGCTTCGTAGGTGATCTAAAGACAAACACGCTCTCGATCTTAGCTAACATAGTACTGTAATTAAAATCGAGAGTGCTGAAAATTCCTGATTTTAAAAAGCGTAATTTTTCTGTAGGAGTCATCTGCGGCGTAAAATTGCACTGCTGAGATTTCACCATTTAGTTAAGTATTGAAGCGCTGAAGGTATTACAATCTGGTAGTCTCTGAACTTCTTCCATATCGGACTCCGAGGAAAGTGGTAGATTTCAGTACTGCTACGTTGAAACCGAGGCGATCAGGAACAGAATCCCAAGCCACCATAAAGTCCACGTTTCCTCCTCCTCTTTTATGACGTGCTGTTCTGCATTTTGCCATCGTTCGGCAGTAACATGTCATAAAGCTTCGTGCATTAGTTCCAGTACGTTTGGCAGCTGACATGTCTTTTTATTACGGATAAGAGCAAAAATTAAGAAGAATACGAGCAACATATCTACTTCGCAACTCAAAGAGTTCAGTACACACAAAGAGGAGAGAGTCGATATCCATACTATTATTTTGTGGAACATAGATAAACAGTAAAGGTGATAAACCATCCCCTTTGTCTAACGCCAGTTTTATTTCAAATGGCTGACATAGTTCTTCCACAAATTTAATGTTTAGATGGTGTCTTTGTTGGAGTTTCATGAATTATGTTTGTTAATGTAGTTTTAGCATCAAATTCTCTAATTATTTTACGTATTGATTCTATGACGACCGAATAAAATGCATTTTTGAAATCAACAAATGACACCACATTACTGTGGTGCAAAATGAGACAGCTAGAGTTGCAATTAAATGGATGTTTATTTAGTCAGTGAGCGGTTCCTGGTTGCGCCCATTCTCAAACCAACCAATGTTTTCGAAGTAAAATGTCCATCAGAATAGCAGCGAACAAAGTGCGTACAAATTCTTGTGGTCCTAAGTTACGCAGATGATAGTATAGGTTTGCTCATTCACATTTTGAGGCGGTTTCTTGGTTTTACGTTAAAAATCTGTTCTGTGCAGGATCTCCACTTTCATACATTTCTCTGATATTCCCCAATTTTATTTTTTTTTTTTTTTTTTTTTTGTGTGTGTAGAGTTTCTACAACTGTATCCACGAGAATTTATGATTGTATTTTTTATGTCACTAGCAGAAGTTTAACTCCTCTTTAATTCATGACATTTTTTTGCCTCACTTTTTATGTAGCGGGTGGATTAACGCTGTTTTCCACTCTTCCGAATCTTTTTAGTTTTCCAAATGTTTTCAACAAGCAGGTGTAGTTCTTTTAAAATCTCTGGTTTTAACAATTTCAACAATTCGGCTGTAATTGTATCTCCACCACTTGCTTTGTTGTTTTTAGTGATATGATGGCTTCATGAATCTCTTGCTCTGTTGGCTGGACACCTACCACATTTTGTGGTACTGCTGGAAATTCCGATTTAACTGTTGGAACTGGACGTCTAAGAGCTTTTCAAAACATTTTGCTAGTATTTCACAATTTTCTTTGCTATTTAATCCTATTTTGTCATTTTCATCTTTGAAAGTAACGGTGTTTGACACCCATTAAACACACATTTAACGTTTGGTAAAAGTTTCTAGTATTATTTTTGATAAATTTAACTTGTATTTCCAGAAGCTGAATTTCTTCAAAGCTTCTTTTGATTTTTCGGATCTTTTTGTGTTGTTTATTTGTTATCTGAATTCTTCTAAATGTTGTTATTCTGTTTAAAATCTCAATTTTGAGCTCTATGGTCTGGTGCTTCTTCATACTTTTCGTTACACCATACTTTCTTTTTATTCTCGGTCCGTGCTACAGTTTTCTCTGTTGCTTTAGTAATTTTCATCTGGAGTTCATGCCAATCACCTTTTTTTGCTGTCTCAGTTCCTTCTCAAAATTTTTCTGTATTTTGTATAGTAAAAATAGCTGTAGTTGAGTTGTATCTGGTTAGATGTTTCGGTTGTATTTTTTGTTTTAGATGGGAGATATCGTATTTTAGTCTTAGAGAGGTAATGATCTGAACCAATCGCCCCATTTATTATTACCGTAACTATCGTAAGTGCCGTAATATTCCTTCCGTGAATTACTATGTGATCAGGTTGAAATTATGTGTTTGAATTTGGAGATATTCAAGTTTTGGATTTTGTTGGTAGTTTACGAAAATGTGTGGACATCAGTTTTAGCTACTGATAAGACTTTCACCATTTCTGTTTGTTCTTACTGTTTTATTAATTTTTATCGTTGTTCATTGAAGAATTACGTAGTTAGAGATAGTTGATTACCTCGATAAGCTTCTGGCCGTCGACGTTTGCAAGTTCAAGGATGTTGTGTTTTTTTCCTAGGGCTAGCTGTTGTTAAGGAAATACGAGCGGGAACTAATAATTTAATTCTCTTGGTGGTATGTTGTTATGCTTGAGTACTTTTCCTTGAAAAGAATTCGTTTGACGCTTGCTAAGCCGCTTTTAGCGTTGCTGTAGTTGTTCTTTATAAATATTTGTACGATTTTAAGTGCTGCACAGAACAGCCTGTATGTTCTTATGATACGTCTTCGTCGTTTTATCGTGTTCAAGAGCGGTGGTGTTAGTAATGTTCATGAGGAGTCAGTTCGATTCCCATACAAGCATGACAATTGACGAGGCTTGCTTCTGGTTCCAAGTATTTCCTTAAATTGCGTTAGTAAATAATATTAGGATGATGCTACATTGCAACGAATCCAGAACTGAGTGGGGCTAGTTCACCAATATTTTCTAATATATCGCTAGACGTTGGTGCTCATGGTTTATCTGACTGTCACTGGTTTTTGATGTTATTAAGTAGGACAATCACTGGGGTATCTAACTGGAGATGAAGTATGTTGTAGTGTTAGTGTTGTTGTGATCATTTTTCTCCTTTCAACCTGTTACAGGCTGTCATTTACAGTTAACATTCAGAGGCCTTAAGGCAAAATTGCCCTAGTTGGCTGCTGATTCCGGTTCTGGAATTCGGTGTTGCAGTTACAGATGGTATCGCGAAAGGGCTGAACTCTAGCAGTCCACTCCAATACTGCTCGTGGAAGCAATCAGGGGCTTCCACAACGAAGATTGTTAAACATCTCGAAAACTAAGTTCGGTAGACGAGTGCAACAAACGGTATTTTTATTGCGAATGCTGTAGAATTTTATGCAGAATTTATACAAAAGTTATGAAATATTTTGAAAAGTTGCTAACAGATGGCGCCGTAATCGCAATACGTAGTGCCTATAAACAGTGTGCCGCAACACAGGCGAACAGCTCCACCGTTGAAACGTGAAGGAAGGTGGGCGTGTCGAAGCAAATGGTTGGAATTATGTATTTCACTGGAAAAGTTTTCTTCTGTTCCTGGAATGCCACAGGTTAAGGTACCTTCGAAAGCCAACTCCAACAAACAAAAACATACCACTGTTGTGAATTTGACAATCTTGCAACCGTTAGGAGTTTGGCACACTTACAATCTTTGACAATTGTTGAAAAATGTTGACAACAGTTTGATGTGAAAACACGTTCGGCGTTTTTGTTTTTTGTTACAGGAAATCAATGGTTCAAATTACTCTGAGCACTATGGGACTTAACTTCTGAGGTCATCAGTCCCCTAGAACCTAGGACTACGTGAACCTAACTAACCTAAGGACATCACACACATCCATGCCCGAGGCAGAATTCGAACCTGCGACCGTAGCGGTCCCGCGGTTCCAGAATGTAGCACCTAGAACCGCTCCGTCACCCCAGCTGGAGGAAATCAATGAAAATGGATTATGACTGTGAAGATTTGCTATTTGTTATGGTGTGAGATGATGCTTTTTCTCTTTCAGAGTACATGATGAAATCATACGCAGGATGGTAAAAGAAAGGCAGCGAAAATCTCGCGGTGGAAGAATTGTGAAGAAATTTTTTTTTAATATTGTTAGCAGTTTTTCATTTAAGTCCTGAAAAAGCAACATTAGTGACTTCTGCAACTGCGTCTTTGCGCAGTACTTTTAGAAGAAATAAAGATAGCGCCTCAGTTTACTCACTACCTGGCAGTTTTGATGTGGAAGATCCAGAAACAGACAGGATTTCGGATGGCAAAATAAATGCCTTCAGATAAAGGGAGGTAATGCAGGAAGAACCGCAAAGAATATATGGGATGAATTTGCAATCTACTTTTTATTAGTTGTCGGTAAAGTGAAATGGTGAGAGAGATATGAATAAACAAATATCGCATGAAAAGACAAATGTAATTAAAAACTTCCGAACAAAACCCTTATAGCTTGAGTTATTAACAATGTAAGCCATTAGTTTGAAAACTACTATGTATCAGATGTTGACAAAATTATATGCCTAGAGAAGTAAATAAATTTCCGGTGAAAATACAGTCGTAATTACAAACTTTCCGACCAAGCATCTTACAGCTTCAGTTACGCTAATGAATGACATTTACGGTTGTAAATATTTTTCTCCCTGGCTTGTTCACGCCTTTCAAATAGTTCATATGCTCGTAAAATATCCATTTCGCAACGAGGATATCAGTTGTCCCAGACCCACTTTTAGTTTTGACAATTTGTAATGCTCACGATTGTACTGTATTTTCATACTCGTATTTGTCCATTTCCTTTCACTCTCCACAAGCAGTACACCAATTTTATCCGAATATGCAGAATCGCCGGCCGGGTGGCCGAGAGGTTCTAGACGCTACAATTTGGAACCGCTCGACCGCTATGGTCGCAGGTTCGAATCCTGCCTCGGAATAGATGTGAGTGATGTCCTTAGGTTAGTTAGGTTAGTTCTAAGTTCCAGGAGACTGATGACCTCAGAAGTTAAGTCCTATAGTGCTCAGAGCCATTTGAACCATATGCAGAATCAGGAGGATCCTACAGAGGTTTCCTCATTTCAATTTCTAACAAAAGTTGACGACTCCTGAGTTGCCATTGTCAAAAGAAACGCAGCAGACGAAGAAAGAAACACAGCAGACGACACGGCAAATGCGCATGCGCAAGTGACGCAACTCTGCCGTGGATTTGCTCGCTGATCATAAACTACAAACTCGAGACAAAACTTCCCTCAACTAGTTGTTCAGACTCGCGACTCAAGCAACTGTTTACAACAGTTGAAAACTAACAAGGGGAGGCCGCCAATTGTGAAATTCAGATTCGATTCATACTGCGCATAATAAAAGCTCATGGCCAGAGGTGTAATGTGGCAAAGCACCAAGATGCACTTCTCAGCCGTTGTCGAGAAAATCGACAGTTAAAAGAAACCGTTGCGGTGAAATATTCTCGACGATTAGTAATTTTCTACAGCGTCGTGGCGCAGCGGTAAGCGCTCGGGTTCGTAATCCGAAGGTCGCCGGATCGAATCTCGCGCCATGCAATTTTTTTTATTATATATATATATATATAAAGTATTAATGAATTGCTTATGCGTGTTGGTGAAGGCGGATCGCTCTCCAATTGTACCGCCTCCATTTTTCCGTTTTTTTTAACAGGGTGTACCAAAGCTCTCCCGTTCGCACTGATTTTCGACAATGTTATAAGTTGCACTAGGGACCGCATCTACCTTCTTTCGAAGTTAGCAGCCAACTACGCTGTTATGCGGCGGCTCGTTTCGGCCCATTCAACATGTCATTCAAGTGTAACGAGCGAGTAACGGAGTTTATATTTCATACATGCCACAGCAAATTTGTGTTCGTGGGGTCTCTATTCTAATTCGAACGTTTGACTTACGCTATACGTATTCGTTTCGGAATATCGTTTCTATGTCTTCCGTTAACTATGCGTGGTTAACATTATGAAGACAATTAATAACATTTGTGAAATACAACTTTGTTTGCGGAAAACATTATGATGTTCGAAGTCGCCAGTTTTTCCACGACAAACGACTTTCAACAACTTATTATATGCATAATTGTTGCAACTGATTGCCAGGAATTATATATATATATATATATATATATATATATATATATATATATATATATATATATATATATATATATATATATATGTATATATATATAATTGAATTATAAAAAACAAATACTAAAAAAAAAAAAAGCTGCATAGCGTGAGATTCGATCCGGCGACCTTCGGATTACGAACCACAGCGCTTATCACTGCGCCACGACGCTGTAGAGAATCATTAATCGTAGAGAGTATTTCACTGCAACGGTTTCTTTTAACTGTCGAATTTCTCGACAACGGCTGAGAAGTGCATCTTGGTGCTTTGCCACATTACACCTCTGGCCATGAGCTTTTATTATGCGCAGTATGAATCGAATCTGAATTTCGCAATTGGCGGCCTTCCCTTGTAAGTCAAACTTGGAGTTGAAAACAGTTGTCAACCGAGTGTGTTGGAGATGGTTTTCAGTGTGAAGGCACCTTAAGAACGCAGTCATACGGCAAGAAGGTACAGTTTTCCGACACGATTTAATGTTCCAAAAGGAACCGATGCGAAAACCATTCGCAAACTCTGCGCCATATTCCAACGGACAGGCAGCGTAGCTGATGATCTAGCAGGTAAACTCTAGTTGCTTCTGAAAATGTCTTCATGGTTTATGGAGTCATTCAGCAAAATCCAAGGAATAACGCCCGAGTAATTACAGCAGAGAAAGGTTTGAAGCGTTCTACGAGGCATAAAATACTGGGACAGATCCTATACATTTTCCAATGAAAATCAAAAGCCATCAGTCGTTTATTTTGCGAAATAGATTATCACAATGATTGTTAACGAATGATTTGATGTTAGTTGCACCTGATTCAAAGATGAATCATATTTTCAACTGCAATGAGTCGTGAAGAAATCTGAGAAGCAAAACCGCTGTACTTTCCCAAAGTTACTGTTTGCGCAGCGGTATGCAGTAGAGGCATTACTGGCCATTTTTATGCAAGGAACGATCATTAGTGACCGTTACGTTGCGATTTTGGAACAGTTTGTCACGACGTAGCCTGCGTTGGAGAATCGACCAGGCACCGACTGTCTCGTACAAGATGCGGGCAAACCACGCTACACCGAACAGGCGTTTCGTTTTTTTGATTGATACTTCCGGAGTAGAGTTATTGCTTTGGATTATTGTAAATTTACTAGCGCAGGGATAGGTTGGCCTACATATTAGTCCGATCTGATTCCTTGTGATTCCTGTCTGTTGGTCACATTGAAAGACACTGTCTACCGGAAGCATCAGACCACGCTGAAGGAGCTTGAATCGTCGATGTGTGTGGCGTCTGAATCCATTTCCTTTAAGACAATACAGGGTGTGGCGCCAAGTATCATTGTTCGTTTGCATCATCTCCGCATTGCATTTCGAAAAGTCTGTGATGTGACTGCAAAGACTGCTTGCAGAGGACGAGTTTAATTATGTATGCTGATACTGTACGAGGTATGTAATTATGAAGTCAGGGGCTCCTTCACTGGGCATCTGCATTATCGACGGCTGAGTCTCATCCAATAGTCCAAAAGTAGTGCGTACTAGGAGGCTCCCTTCGTGAATCACTGTATTTTGCTACCACCAGTAATAGCCGACTAACGGCACAGCTTTTGTAACCAGAGGCCAAGGCCATCCAGAAGACGGCCTTTGTTCGTTTTCACAGTTTTCACATCTTGTTTATTCCGACTGTCCGTTACAGTCTGTGCTACGTGTTTTGCTTTATGGCGTATACTAATCTTGTGAGCATTGCTTGTCATGAACTCATGGCCGATTTCTATACCGTTCCTAAAATTGAGGAACTATTGCAGCTGTGAAGGTTGCTTATTGCAACAGGGTGTTTTTTTTTAAAAAAAAAATAGGCATATTCCTACAGGTAGGGGTATAGGTCAAAACTAGAAGTTCCTATAATTACACGTCCGGAAATCAGGACCTGCTGAAATATTGTCTTGTTAGTTGTGACGAGAAACGAATAGTATTTACAGATGAGGCGAGACAGAATAGCAAATTACCACAAAACGCACTAGTGCACCAATGCAAATTTCCTAGCAGTCATGGAGAAGAGGCATCAGAATCGCTTCAGCATCAGTGTATGAGCAGAAATTCTCGGTGACAGACACAAACGCCATACCAAACAGATTAAATGTTGCTGAGTATCACCGACTTCTGCACCAGCGTTATTGGAGAACGTTACCCTTGCCGAAAGACAACGTCTGTTGTTTATGCACGATGGAGCACCACCACATTTTCTAGGCTTCGTGCAACACTATCTTATCGCAAAGTTGGTCAAGGAGGTTCGGTAGCAAGACCTCACCGCTCAACGGACCTGAATCCCTAGGGGTTTCTGTTTATGGGGTGTTTTATCATCGACAGTGTGAGGAAATAGCAGGAGCGTGTGGTCAGTGTATATGGTGGAATCCGAATAGAGCCAAGTTTATTTGAAAGAGTATGTGGTTCACTGAGAAGAAGGATATATCAGACTGCGTGGTACCAACTGCAGTACTGCTTAGAGTGTCTACGTATAAGTAACAGATAGACGTGATTGAGTGGATAGATTGGCCCGTATCCTAATAAGCATTGCTATTCAAATATGCAGGGTGAATCAAGAGGACAAATACATGGTTTCTGGGGTGATATTGTTAGTCATTCTGGACAAAAAGCTTCACATGGACATATATTCCGAGACAGAACACAGTTGATGTTCATTGATATTTATTTTTCGTGTTATTCAGACATTGTCAGTGTTTACAGCGTACCACAGTAGTGCAGAGGAAGTCGAGACGGACCATTTGATACAAGAAACCTATGACCTATGATTCTAACTAGTCTGCAAAAACTGCCTTAGCTCCAAACAAGTGCGACGCACGAGTTTTTCAATATTCTCCCTGTCTGTTTGCGGAAACTATTAGTTGCAGAGATAAAATGAGTAGGACCTTTTCTGTAGGAAATTTAATGTAGTTTAATTTTTTACTGCGACGCGTTGTCTCTGGAAGGTGCGGTTTTCGAGTTATACAATAAAAACGTACAAAAGTAATATTAAATGTGTTGTATGTCAGAAAACATTCAAAATTGGTCGTATATCCATATGATGTATTTTCTTCAGAATTATTAATACTATTACCCCTCAAAGCATGTCCCTATCCTCCTGACTCATGCTGTATGATTATCGGTAATTTTCTACTAGTTTTGACCAATACTACGTCTTACAGTAATGTCTGACACTTTTTTTACAAAAAAGGCATACTGGAACTCCACCAACAAAATATTTAAGATTGCTCAGAATATTTTCTGAATATTTTGGTCTAAGGGATCCCCGTATCTCCGGTAGATCGTTACAGAGAAAGTACTGTTCCTGTATTGGTCGACAGATTTCAAATATTTTGCAAATGAAAACATGGTCCGCTGTAGGCTGTATGATAAAGTTGTTCATTTAATTTGTGCGATTAGTTGGTTTCGAATTTGCGTCACTTCTAAGCGTATGCGTGATAACAACTCATGTATACCATGTTTTATACTGTGCAAGTATCTGATTCATCTTACACATATATGGACACACGCCACAATCCGTAAATACATGTGGAAAGAAAGCAGATGATAATGGTACACCAGCACATGTTACATAATAATAACAGTAACAATAATTACTGTAGCCTCGCAGGAAGTACTCACAATTACTATTATGTGACATTTGCTGGTCTACCATTCTGATCTGCATTCCGTCTACATGTATGTACGGATAACAACGCGTCTCTGCTTCCTTTCTGCTGCAATGTTAGTTGTACGTTAATAGTATTGTGGATATATTTACTGAAGGACAGTTGGCTGACGTGCAATTCGTGTATGCAGATTCACTGAGTGCAATGGATGAGGGACGACGGCAACCACATCGCAGTAATTCTGCATGTAAGAGTCGTCGCATTATTTAGTGTATTGTATTGTGTATTTTGGTGGTTTCATATTATAGGCTTCTCCAGTGTTCTGAAGATATTTTAACAGCAACAAATGTAACTGGGCAACATTCCAGTATGACTCATACACATACTGATTCAAAGTACCAGGCACCTGGAAGTGGACGTTAACACTGGGTGTGTCTACCTTTCACCTTTAGATGGCTTGAACTACATTGGGGACAGAATGAGATTTTCACTCTGCAGCGGAGTGTGCGCTGATCTGAAACTTACTGGCAGATTAAAACTGTGTGCCGGACCGAGACTCGAACTCGGGACCTTTGCCTTTCACGGGCAAGTGCTTGGGTAGCTCAGTTGGTAGAGCACTTGCCCGAGAAAGGCAAAGGTCCCGAGTTCGAGTCTCGGTCCGGCACAAAGTTTTAATCTGCCAGTAAGTTTTACATTGGGGACATTTTCAGTGAGATGTCTCAATGTCGGGGAGGGCATCCCTCAACAACCGAAACCAGAGAAGCTAGTAATGTTGGACGCTGGGGGTCGGGACCGAAGTCGACGTTCTGATGAATCGCATATATGTTCAGTTGGGTTCACATTGGGACTCTGAGCAGACATGGAAGTACGATATTCTGAACCGTTCCTGTACTGCAAGCAGTACGCGATGTTGTAAATTGTGCTCATACGTTTCTGCTGCTAGAGTTGTCTTAAAACCAGTAAAAGGTCCATGCCTTAACCACGAAAACTAGCCCAATACCGTAACACCACCTCCTCTATATTTCAGTGTTGGCAGACAACGTTCCCAAGGCATTCGCCAAACCTCAACGCTTCCGTCAGGTTGTCAAAAGTTACGGCAGTGTGATTCATCACTCTAAATCACTCTTTGCACCACTTGAAGCTTCGCTTAGCGCTGCCCACAGAGATATATGGCTTTTAAGGAGCTGCTCGACCGTTATACCCCATTCTTTTTAGTTCCCTACGCGGAGTCATTGTGGCAGCTGGACTGCATGTAGCACTTTGAAACTCTCAAGTTACTCCTTCCTCAGATTTCATCAGAATTTTTACAAACACACTCCGCAGTTCTCGGCAGCCCCTGTCCACCACTACAGTCGAGAAATGTCTCTGGTCTTGATTTAGTTGTAGCTGTTCCTTCGCCTTTCCGTTGCAGACTCACATCACCAACCATGGACTCAGGCAGCTTTAGGAGGGTTGATGTGACCCTGACGGATGTGTTACTCAGGTGGCAACCAATGGCGTTCGAAGTCGCTGACCTCTCCAGGCTGACCCAGTCTGCTGTTACTACACCTCTGCTGACAATACAACACTCGCCGCCTGCATTTATAATAGATGTCTTGTGATATCTAGTGATCAGTATTCATTACAAAGGTTTATCCGGATATTTTGATCAGATAGTATAATTGCATCACAACTCTTTGATTTGCCACCGGATAGCACGGGTCTTTCGTATCGAAATACTCAGGAAATATACCTGAGCAATATCGGAAACTTTGTCAGAGGAGTTGGGGTTCATGCTGTACTTGAACTTGAGCCCAATTCCGAAGATTACTATTGGATTTTGATTCTTCCATTACGGGTTATGTCCTTCACGGTGATTCGATGCTTGTTTTGAGATGGTCTTTGTAGTATTTCAGTGTCATTGCCATTTTTAGAGTTCCGTACCTCTGTCGGTAAAAGCGGAGCCCTTATAGGATCTACATCTACATCTACATCCATACTCCGCAAGCCACCTGACGGTGTGTGGCGGAGGGTACCTTGAGTACCTCTATCGGTTCTCCCTTCTATTCCAGTCTCGTATTGTTCGTGGAAAAAAGATTGTCGGTATGGCTCTAATCTCTCTGATTTTATCCTCATGGTCTCTTCGCGAGATATACGTAGGAGGGAGTTATGTTCATGAAACTTCAACAAAAGGCCGTACTGAGCTACTGAGCGTCTCTCTTGCAGAGTCTTCCACTGTAGTTTATCTATCATCTAAGTAACGCTTTCGCGGCTACTAAATGATCCTGTAACGAAACGCGCTGCTCTCCGTTGGATCTTCTCTATCTCTTCTATCAGCCCTATCTGGTACGGATCCCACACTGGTGAGCAATATTCAAGCTCTGGGCGAGCAAGTGTACTGTAACCTACTTCCTTTGTTTTCGGATTGCATTTCCTTAGGATTCTTCCAATGAATCTCAGTCTGGCATCTGCTTTACCGACGATTAATTTTATATCGTCATTCCATTTCAAATCACTCCTAATGCCTATTCCCAGATAATTTATGGAACTAACTGCTTCCAGTTGCTGACCTGCTATATTGTAGCTAATTATAAAGGATCTTTGTTTCTATGTATTCGCAGCACATTACACTTGTCTACATCGACAGTCAATTGCCATTCCCTGCACCATGCGTCAGTTCGTTGCAGATCCTCCTGCATTTCAGCACAATTTTCCATTGTTACAACCTCTCGATATACTACAGCATCATCCGCAAAAAACCTCAGTGAACTTCCGATGTTATCCACAAGGTCATTTATATGTATTGTGAATAGAAACGGTCTTACGACACTCCCCCGCGGCACACCGGAAATCACTCTTACCTCGGAAGACTTCTCTCCATTGAGAATGACATGCTGCGTTCTGTTGTCTAGGAACTCTTTTATCCAATCACACATTGGTCTGATAGTCCATATGCTCCTACTTTGTTCGTTAAACGACAGTGGGGAACTGTATCGAACGCCTTGCAGAAGTCAAGGAACACGGCATCTACCTGGGAACCCGTGTCTATGGCCCTCTGAATCTCGTGGACGAATAGCGCGAGCTGGGTTTCACACGATCGTCTTTTCCGAAACCCATGCTGATTCCTACAGAGTAGATTTCCAGTCTCCAGAAAAGTCATTGTACTCGAACATAATACGTATTCCAAAATTCTACAACTGATCGACGTTAGAGATATAGGTCTACAGTTCTGCACATCTGTTCGGCGTCCCTTCTTGAAAACGGGGATGACCTGTCCCCTTTTCCAATCCTTTGGAACGCTGCGCTCTTCTAGAGACCTACGGTACACCGCTGCAAGAAGGGGGGCAAGTTCCTTCACGTACTCTGTGTAAATTCGAACTGGTATCTCATCAGGTCCGGCGGCCTTTCCTCTTTTGAGCGATTTTAATTGTTTTTCTATCCCTCTGTCATCTGTTTCGATATCTACCATTTTGTCATCTGTGTGACAATCTGGAGAAGGAACTACAGTGCTGTCTTGCTCGGAGTTGTTGCCCATCTGTACGTCTGTCTGTCTATCTCTCTCTCTCTCTATTCAGCTGTTAAGAACCCTTTTCTTCAGGAAGGGGTTCACGTACCTAGTTGAAGTTCATGAGAAGTACTGAAGTCTACGGTTCCATGTCGGTGTACAAAACTTAAACTTCTAACTCAGAGAAATCAAAAGATACGGCAATTTACGTCACATATTTTGATACTCGCAAACTCACTCTCGACAACCCGTGGGATACTCCCCTGTGGTCCAGAGTCACGAAATTTGCCAAGAAGCAGGATTCGCAGTACAAGCAGAGGAAAAAATCGGAAATTAATGTAGGTTAATTCTAACAAATAAGAAAACAGCAACCAGCCACTATTAATGCTGCTATTTATTTCGGTAAATAGCGCCGTTACCGGTTTTGAACTGGCAAGTTCATCATCAGACGGCTGTTCACATGATTTTCAAGATACACTTTACATTATCGCCCGTTTTCGACTTTTATTATTCCACTGTTGTGTAGTATTTTTGTGTGTTGTTGCCCCACGGTAGAAAACAGTGTTAGAAGCGCACTATGTGAAAATAACTAACCTCCAAACGATGAAATACAGCGTAAATAAATATGTGAGGTTAAGTGGTTATGGTACTCACGTCGAAAATTCCGCGCAGTTTTGTTTCGAAGTTGCAGGATTGTGTTTTTCGAATATTCCAAAATATATCCAGCACTTATGTAATTTGCTCAATATGGTGATGTACAAATTACATAAGTGCTGGATATATTTTGGAATATTCGAAAAATACTATCCTGCAACTTCGCAATAAAACCGCGCGGAATTTTCGACGTAAGTACCGTAACCACTTAATCTCACATATTCATTTACGCTGTATTTCATCGTTTGGAGGTTAGTTATTTTCACATAGTGCGCTTCTAACACTGTTTTCTACCGTAGGGCAACAACAGACCAAAAATACTACACCACAGTGGAATAATAAAAATCGAAAACGGGCGATAATGTAAAGTGTATCTTGAAAATCATGTGAACAGCCGTCTGATGATGAACTTGCCAGTTCGAAACCGGTAACGCCGCTATTTACCTAAATAAATAGCAGTATTAATAGTGCCTGGTTGCTTGTAAGAAATAACCTACATTAATTGTACACAGCCACGGTCTCACCATGTCATTTTTAGACAAAATGGCAAAAACGGAAAATTATTACTTTGTAATTATATCACACTAAAAAAATATCTTTTGTCATTTGTTTTCCGAGTGGTCGTCCTGTTAAGGCCCCTTTTTTTCAGGAACGGATAGATATCTCACCGCTATCGATATCAATAACAGGCAAAAATCGCCGAAATTCTCGATTCCCTGGGTTGACGAACTGTCTACATACATAATTAAGTTATTTATTTTTTTTATTTTTTTTTATTTTTTATTTATTGTTCCGTGGGACCAAATTAAGGAGAAGTCTCCATGGTCATGGAACGAGTCAATACATGAAATTATTGCACGATATTAGAAACAGATAAAATGAAATATAAAAAATACATATTCAGGTGACAAGTCGTAAGTTTAAATAAAGAAAATCATAATGTAACACTGGAATTTGCTTAATTATTTAGCTCTTCCAGGAGCTCCTCGACAGAATAGAAGGAGTGAGCCATGAGCAAATTCAGTTTAGACTTAAAGGAGTTTGGGCTACTGCTAAGATTTTTGAGTTCTTGTGGTAGCTTATCAAAAATGGATGCAGCAGAATACTGCACTCCTTTCCGCACAAGAGTCAAGGAAGTGCATTCCACATGCAGATTGGTTTCTGCCTAGTATTAACTGAATGAAAACTGCTAACTCTTGGGAATAAGCTAATATTGCTAACAACAAACGACA
This sequence comes from Schistocerca serialis cubense, assembly GCF_023864345.2. Lineage (NCBI taxonomy): Eukaryota > Metazoa > Arthropoda > Insecta > Orthoptera > Acrididae > Schistocerca > Schistocerca serialis. Next base: position 362,440,704 of record NC_064645.1, on the reverse strand, counting down.
TTAAAGAAAATATATACTGTGAGAGCAATGTCAGAATTCCCAGACTATTGAATAGGGGTCGACAAGAGGTTGTCGAACTTACACCACATATAGCTCGAACAGCCCGTTTTTGAGCCAAAAATACCCTTTTTGAATCAGAAGAATTACCCCAAAAAATAATACCATACGACATAAGTGTATGAAAATATGCGAAGTAGACTACTTTTCGTGTTGAGCTGCCACTTATTTCAGATACTGTTCTAATGGTAAATAAAGCAGCATTTAGTTTCTGAACAAGATCCTGGACATGGGCTTTCCACAACAGCTTACTATCTATCCGAACGACTAGGAACTTGAACTGTTCCGTCTCGCTTATAATAGGCCCATTCTGTCTGATCAAAATATCGGTTCTTGTTGAATTGTGAGTTAGAAACTGTAAAACCTGAGTCATACTGCGATTTAGCAACAAATTATTTTCCACAAGCCACGAACGCATTTCATGAACTACATTATTTGATACTGTTTCAATATTACACACAAGATCCTTCACTATCAAGCTGGTGTCATCAGCAAACAGAAATATTTTTGAATCACCTGTAATACTAGAAGGCATATCATTTATACAGGGTGTTACAAAAAGGTACGGCCAAACTTTCAGGAAACATTCCTTACACACAAATAAAGAAAAGATGTTATGTGGACATGTGTCCGGAAACGCATAATTTCCATGTTAGAGCTCATTTTAGATTCGTCAGTATGTTCTTCCACCTACGCTCAATGGAGCACGTTATCGTGATTTCATACGGGGTACTCTACCTGTGCTGCTAGAACATGTGCCTTTACAAGTGCGACACAACATGTGGTTCATGCACGATGGAGCTCCTGCACATTTCAGTCGAAGTGTTCGTACGCTTCTCAACAACAGATTCGGTGACCGATGGATTGGTAGAGGCGGACCAATTCCATGGCCTCCACGCTCTCCTGACCTCAACCCTCTTGACTTTCATTTATGGGGGCATTTGAAAGCTCTTGTCTACGCAACCCCGGTACCAAATGTAGAGACTCTTCGTGCTCGTATTGTGGACGGCTGTGATACAATACACCACTCTCCAGGGCTGCATCAGCGCATCAGGGATTCCATGCGACGGAGGGTGGATGCATGTATCCTCGCTAACGGAGGACATTTTGAACAGTTCCTGTAACAAAGTGTTTGAAGTCACGCTGGTACGTTCTGTTGCTGTGTGTTTCCATCCCACGATTAATGTGATTTGAAGAGGAGTAATAAAATGAGCTCTAACATGGAAAGTAAGCGTTTCCGGACACATGTCCACATACCATATTTTCTTTATTTGTGTGTGAGGAATGAATCCTGAAAGTTTGGCCGTACCTTTTTGTAACACCCTGTATAAATAAGAAACAGCAGTGACCCCAGCACCGACCCTTGGGGAACGCCCCACTTAACAGTGCCCCATTGGGACTGAACATCATTACCACTCTCAATATTGCGGAACCCTCGGTGCGCGTGATCTACTCGCACCTATCTGGACTCGTTTATTAAATAAATGCTGTTCCACCGACAGATTGCAGTTCACGCTATACCTGAAGCGTACGCTAATTGCTGCCAACTGCCCGTAACTCCTGAGATGTGCCTCACACGTATGATTAGGCTTTTAAACTAGCTGTTCTCGCCTTACGGTGTAGTCCGCCCTAGCGTGTTCGCTGGCAGGTGTCTGTGGGGGACGGCGCTCGCCGCGGCAGCCTTGCGTGCTGGCGGCTGCGGGCGGACGCTAGAGGCCGGTCCACGGTCAGCCGCTTCCACACTGCGGCGCTCGTCAGACAGGTTCGAGCGCCGGTCCCACACCGGCCCACATAGCCGTTCTGGCAGCCAGAGGTGAAAGCCACCGAACTCCGCGACGACTCCGTACAAGGTCGCGAGCGAACAGAGCTGTACACGGCGAAACCTACAGGCTGGATTTTAGTAGACGAGGCGGTCAGAAATCGTCCGAAAATCTTGAGAGGTGTTGCTGGGGAAGCTGTGCTGAGAAATACACTACTGGCCATTACAATTGCTACACCACGAAGATGACGTGCTACAGACGCGAAATTTAACCGACAGGAAGAAGATGCTGTGATATGCAAATCATTAGCTTTTCAGAGCATTCACACAAGGCTAGTGCCAGTGGCGACACCTACAACGCGCTGACATGAGGAAAGATTCCAACCGATTTCTCATACACAAACAGCAGTTGACCGGCGTTGCAAGGTGAAACGTTGTTGTGATGCCTCGTGTAAGGAGGAGAAATGCGTACCATCACGTTTCCGACTTTGATAAAGGTCGGATTGTAGCCTATCGCGATTGCGGTTTATCGTATCACGATATTGCTGCTCGCGCTGGTCGAGATCCAATGACTGTTAGCAGAATATCGAATCGGTGGCTTCAGGAGGGTAATACGGAACGCCATGCTGGATCCCAACAGCCTCGTATCACTAGCAGTCAAGATGACAGACATCTTATCCGCATGGCTGTAACGGATCGTGCAGCCACGTCTCTATCCCTGAGTCAATAGATGGGGACGTTTCCAAGACAACAACCATCTGCACGAACAGTTCGACGGCGTTTGCAGCAGCACGTTACCCTGCGGTTACCCTTGACGCTGCATCACAGACAGGAGCGCCTTCGATGGTGTACTCAACGACGAACCTGGGTACACGAATGGCAAAACGTCATTTTTTTCGGATGAATCCAGGTTCTCTTTAGATCATCATGATGGTCGCATCCCTGTTTGGCGACACCGCGGTGGACGCACATTGGAAGCGTGTATTCGTCATCGCCATACTGGCGTATCACCCAATGTGATGGTATTGGGTGCCATTGGTTACACGTCTCGGTCACCTCTTGTTCTCATTGACGGCACTTTGAACAGTGGACGTTATATTTCAGATGTGTTACGACCCGTGCCTCTACCCTTCATTCCACACATGCGAGACCCTACATTTCAGCAGGATAATGCACGACTGCATGTTTCAGGTCCTGTACGGGCCTTTCTGGATACAGAAAATGTTCGACTGCTGCCCTTGCCAGCACATTCTCCAGAACTCTCACCAATTGAAAACGTCTGGTCAATGGTGGCCGAGCAACTGGCTCGTCACAATACGGCAGTCACTACTCTCGGTGAACTTTGGTAACTTGTTGAAGCTCCATGGGCAGCTGTACCTGTACACGCCATCCAAGCTCTGTTTGACTCAATGCCCAGGCGTATCAAGGTCGTTATTACGGCCAGAGGCCGATGTTCTGGGTACTGATTTCTCAGCATCTATGCACCCAAATTGCGTGAAAATGTAATCACATGTCAGTTCTAGTATAATATATTGGTCCAATGAATACCCGTTTATCAACTGAATTTCTTTTTGGAGCAGCAATTTTAATGGCCAGTCGTGTAATTGTGGAGCAAACAACTCGATACGTTGCACCGTTTCAGAGTTATTTAACACTGAAGTTAGCTAATCACATCGTTACCCGCTGAAATTCAAGCACTTTCACGTGCTACTGTGGGATAATCCACATATAGCTGTTGGCCCTTGAGTTACCTCTTGCCGAAACGCTCATTAACAGTTTAGATGTGCCCATTTCGAAAGTGGTAAATTTAAGCTTAACACGGTTCGCGACCACGCCTCTGGTAGGCTACTTGGATTTGTAACAGCTATTAGAAGCTTTTCAGTCTGTTTCTGAAAACCCTGTACACGATGACAGTCCAAACAATTCCGGAACATTCATAATTTCGCACCAATCGTGTGTTGGAGCGAAATGCAGTTGGCATCCCTGCACACGCCTTTTGCTTAATGTGCAACCGCCAGAAGTTTCATTGTTGTATGTCTGTTAGTTATTGTTCAGAGCTCTATTCAGTAGGACGTTGTATTGCACAGTTTGCGATTTTCTAGATGGCAGGGTTAGAGGAGCAACGCGTCTACGTTAAATTTTGAGTGAAACTCAAGAAAACCTTTAGAGAGACACACCAAGTGATGCAGAAGGCCTACGGTAATGAGTGCTTAAGCCGTACTCGGTGTTGCGGGTGGTTCACACGGTTTAAAAACGGCCGGACGGAAGTTAAAGATGACCCTTCGATATCTACCTACGACGCTCGTGTTAGGAACGTCAACAAAATTGTTCTTGAGAATCGAAGACTGACTCTCCGAGAGACTCCAGAAGAATGTAACATTTCAGTTGGATCGTGTCATGAAATCCTGCACAGCGTCTTGGAATGCTTCGTGTTGCCACCAAGTTCTTCCCCCGGCTCATTAGTCAAGACAAGAAAAACCTTTGCCTCGCAATCTGTGAAGAGCTTTTTGATCGCGCAAATGAGAATGAGCTGCTCCTTGAGGGAATCGTAACTGGCTCTGGTTCAAATGGCTCTGAGCACTATGGGACTCAACTGCTGTGGTCATCAGTCCCCTAGAACTTAGAACTACTTAAACCTAACTAACCTAAGGACATCACACACATCCATGCCCGAGGCAGGATTCGAACCTGCGACCGTAGCAGTCGCACGGTTCCGGGCTGCGCGCCTAGAACCGCGAGACCACCGCGGCCGGCGAATCGTAACTGGTGATGAATTGCGGGTCTACAGTTATTTTGTTGAGACCAAGGTTCAGTCTTCACAATGGGTCGGGAAATGTTCTCCAAGACCAATAAAAGCTCGTCAGGAGAAGTCAAATGCCAAAGCATGCTGATGGTTTTCTTTGATTTTGAAGGATTGGTTTATCATGAATTAGTGCCACAAGGACAGAATGTTGCTTGATGGTACTATCGGGACGTACTGTGGCGCCTGCAAGAAAATTTGAGAAGGAAAGGGCCTGAAACGTGCCAAGACAATTCACGGGTTTTGCATCAAGATAGTGCAACCTTACATTCATGCCTATTGGTGCGTGACAATTGCACAAAAACCGAAATCACTGTGCTGCCTCATCCTCGCTTCATCCAGACCTGGCCTCTGCGGACCTTTTTTAACTTCTAGAGTTGAAAATCCTATTGAAAGGACGAAAATTAGCAACGATAGGCGAGATATAAACAATTGGCAGATGGAGGAGATTATATATGAAGGGGACAATCAAGAACAAGTAAAAGGTAGGCGTAGAAAAAGTTTGTGGACAAAGCCCGGGAATTTTTTGAAAAGACCTCATATGAATATTCACTGGCAAGCCAAAACATTACCACCACTGCCCACTATGAGACAATACCGCCTAGTGGCGTGACGCTGTAAGAAAGGTATTCAGGGTGTAACACTTCGAGGTAGGCTTGCGATTCCTCACCCAGATTCAGGACAATTTGAAAACACTTGCACGAAAACGAGAAACTGGCAGCACTGTCACGTTTGAGACGGCACTCGAATGTAAAAAGCAATGTGTATCACCCCGCACTACCGCACCACCTGTTGTAGCTCACTGAATAGACTGCTGGTTGCTGTATCAAATCCCTAGTCGCCATAGAGCTATTACCGAATCCTTGTTCGCTCCCTACTTCTCATGCCAGGACGTGATTTTGTCACATGACAAAGCCAATCACTTGACAGTGTTATCCAGTAAAGTGCATGCACGTGTCTACTAACCGAGCAGTGCACAGCCATTACTGGTCCGGTCTAATCATCCCATGTAGGCTTTCACGGCCGGCGTCTTCATCAGTAAACACTTCCGGGCTAAGTTGCCGTGGTCGATCTGTAAAAATTCTTCTCCCTGACGTTTCGTTCTCAACTACGGAGAACATCTTCCGAGGTGAGTCGACGACTGGCTGCTGGGAGCTGGGGCCGCCGCTTATATGGAGATCGTAGAGGGCGCCACCACACGTCACGTGGCGTCGATGTGTGGCTATCTCTGGCTATCGTCTGTTCTCTCGATTGCAGGCAATCGATTGTCACGTGATTGATGCAACGTTGTTGCTGGTTGTTGCTGTCTCCTATTTTGTGAACCAGGGTTCCTACAAGAAGAACTAAATCATTTACGAATGGCTTTTGCGAAAAATGGTTATACGAAAAACGAGATTAACCGAGCACTTCACCCAAGTAGAAAAATGCCTAAAAATAGGAGACAGCAACAACCATCAGCTGGAAAAGTATTTCTTCCGTTCATCCATAACATCATTGATCGCATTGGAAAAGTACTAGCCAACTTTCAGGTGGAGACTATTTTCAGACCTACTAAGAAAATTAGTGAATGCCTAAGATCAACAAAAGATGCTCGTCACCCCCTAGCCACCCCAGGGGTATATAAAATTCCGCGTAGTTGTGGCAAGGTTTTCATAGGAACTACAAAAAGAAGCATCAATACATGGTTGACGGAGCATAAAAGAAACTGTCGCTTGGGACATATCGACAAATCGGCAGTAGCGGAACATGTTTTTAAGGATGGAGATCACGAAATAAAATTTGGTGAGACGAGCGTGCTAGCGAGGACTTCGCACTATTATACACGTATATATAGAGAGGCAATTGAAATCCACGAACATCAATACAATTTAAATCGTAAAGAAGAAGGATTAAAATTGGATAACATATGGCGGTCGACGTTGCATCAATCACGTGACAATCGATTGCCTGCAATCGAGAGAACAGACGATAGCCAGAGATAGCCACACATCGACGCCACGTGACGTGTGGTGGCGCCCTCTACGATCTCCATATAAGCGGCGGCCCAAGCTCCCAGCAGCCAGTCGTCGACTCACCTCGGAAGATGTTCTCCGTAGTTGAGAACGAAACGTCAGGGAGAAGAATTTCTACAGATCGACCACGGCAACTTAGCCCGGAAATGTTTACTGATGGTCCGGTCAAGTTCATGTAGGGTGCATGTGGTTATGGGTGCATCCGATAACCAAGCTACTGCTGCACGTGCGTATGCTGCGCGGTACTCTTAGAGGCTCCATCCTGATAAGAATGTTTTTCATCGCCTAGAGTAATGGTTTCGTCAAACCGGTAATCTTCGTCCACAAGTAATGGACAGAGGTCGCCCAAGGACTAGAAGTATTCCACAAACAGAGGACGCGATTTTCGAAACCGTTTACCAGTCACATCGACGAACTACCTGTGATACTGCAAGGCAGTTCCAGATATCTCGAAGACTGGTTATTGAAGTGCTGCACGGTGAAGAACCGCATCTGTGTCATTACACATTAACTCCACACCAGCGTCCAGAAGACCACATTCGACGACGAGTTTTGTAAATGGCTTTTGCACCAAGTGGGAAAAGCGAACATTTTGTAAATAACGTTTAATGGACTTCATCCGTGAAGGCATATTCAACAACCTCCGCAAGAGCCATTATTGGTTGGAACACAACGCACAGGTTGCCCGTGAATGTAGCTTTCAGGCACGCTTTGGCGTAAACCTATGGATTGTAATTGAGAGAGGAGTGGTTTTGGACCCTTATATAGGGCCGAACAACTTGACTACGCCCCTGTATCATACGTTTCTTTGCTATACTTTGCTTTGCGCTTTAGAAAACGTTAGGCTTGGTGTTCGGCGAGAGCTATCGTTTTAGCACGGTGGCGCATGGTAACACTTCGGAATAAATATGCATAACTACTTAAATGAAACGTTTCCAGGGAAATGGATAGGCCGTGGAGTTCCAATGTTCTGACCTCCATGTTCCACTGATTTTAACCTACTAGATTTCTATTTGTGGGGACTCTTAAAAGAACAAGTTTATAGTACTCGGCCCACGGATGTAAACGACCTAACAGCTCACGTGCACGCCGGTTAGACAGTGGTGGACGCAAGTGTATTGCGTAGGGTCCAGTAAAGCATGATCCAGCGAAAGGCAAAGTGTTTGCAAATGCAAGGTGGTCACTTCGAACATCTTCTCTAAACTGAACGTTGCTCGTACATGTGAGTAACGGCTCTCTCAAGACAACCCTCGACTTCATCAGTACGGGATGGAATTATTGACCGTAGCAAAATGTACAATCTAGCGTAGTGTACCTTTTGCGTTTTTCTACCTCACTGGATACAAATAATGTTACTGTGTCGTGCCACGATCGTTCATGAGCTAATTTTATACATATACGGTTTGCCTTTCACGATGCGGTAAATTAGTACACTAAATATCTAAAAATTGTGATATGTCTTAACATTCAAATAAAGATAACAATACCAAAAAGAAATACACAAAATAGACTGTGAAGGTATAAATTGCATATTGACACCAAATAAATTAACAAACGACGGAGCTGATTTCCCATGGCACACAAAACAATTCATGTCACTACCGCAGGAACAATGAAAAAAGTATGCGAAATTTAAGCTAACGCAAAATCCACAATATCAGCGATCTTTTACAGAAGTTTGAAATTTATCGCGGACGACAATGCGAGATTATTATAATAGTTTCCGGCAGAAAATCCAAAGAGATTCTGCTCGTGTATAAAATATGCTAGCGACAATATACAGTCAATGCGTTCTCTGCGCAAAAGCGAGGGAAATACTATTGATGACAGTGTTGTTAAAGCAGCGTTCCTAAAATCAGTCTTCCGAAATTCCTTCACCAAACATGACGAAGTAAGTATTCCAGAATTCGATTCTAGAACAGCTGCTAACATGAGTAGCTCAGAAGTAGATGTTCTCCGAGTAGTGAATCAACATAAATCACTTAATAAAAGCAAGTCTTCCAGTCCCAACTGTGTACCAATTAGGATCCTTTCAGCGTAAGCTGATACAGTAGCTCCATACAGTACTTAACATATACAACCGCTCGCTCGACAAAAAAGTTCCGTACCCAAAGAGTGGAAAGTTGCATAGGTCACACTAATATTCAAGAAAGGCAATATGAACAATCCACTGAATTGCAGGCCCATATTATTAACGTCTATATCCAGCAGGATTTTAAGAACACATATTGTGTTCGAACATTACGATTTACCTCGAAGAGAACGTTCTATTGACAGGCAGCCAACACGGATGTAGAAAACAACCTTCTTGTTAAATACAGCTAGTTCCTTACTTACACGAAGTGTTGAGTGTCATCGCAAAGGATTTGAAATTGATTCCGCATAGCTTGTAATCAAATTAGGTTCTTATGAAATATAATTTCAGTTATAAGAATGGATTCGTGATTTTCTGTCAAAGAGATCACAATTCGCAGTTATTGACGAAAGTCATCGAGTAAAACGGAATTGATTTCTGGTCTGCCCCAATGTAGATTTGTAGGCCCTCTGCTGCTCCTTATCTATATAAACGATTCAGGAGACAATCTGAGCAGTCGCCTTAGGTTCTTTGCAGATGATGCTGACGTTTATCGTCTCGTAAAGTCACCAGATGATCAAAAAAATTGCAAAACGATTTAGAAAAAATATCTGTATTGTGCCAAAATTGTCAATTTATCCTAAATAATGAAAAATGTGAGGTCATCCACATGAGTGCTAAAAACAATCCATTAAACTTCGGTTACACGATAAATGAGTCGAATGTAAAGGCCTAAATTCAGTTAAGTTCCTAGGAATTACAGTTACGGACAACTTAAATTGGAAAGAACACATAGAAAATGTTGTGGAGGAGGCAAACCAAAGACTGTTTTATTGACAGAACACTTGTAACATGCAACTGGTCTATTAAGGAGATTGCGTACATTACGCTTGTCCGTCCTCTTTTGGAGAACTGCTGTGCGGTTGGGACACCTGCCAGATAGGAATAACGGAGAACATCGAGGAAGTCCAAAGATATCGAGATCGAGAAATAGGAGAGGGAGTGTCAGGAACATGATACAGGAATTGGGTTGGACATCATTAAAACAAAGACGTTTCTCTTTGCGACGGGATCTTTTCACGAAGTTTCAATCACCAACTTTCTCCGCTGATTGCGACAACATTTTGTTGATGCCATCCTACATAGGAAGAAACGATCATCATAATAAACTAAGGGAAATCGGAGCTCGCATGGCAAGATATAGATGTTCGTTTTTTTCCACGCGCTGCTCGACATTGAAATAATAGAGAATTATTGTGAAGGTGGTTCGATGAACCCTCTGCCAGGCACTAAAAAGTGATTTTCAGAGTATCCATGTAGATGTAGATGTACTTCGTTATCACCAATCGTGATGCGCGGTTCTAGGCGCTTCAGTCTGGAACCGCGCGACCGCTGCAGTCGCAGGTTCGAATCCTTCCTCGGGCATGGACGTGTGTGATGTCCTTCGGTTGGTTAGGTTTAAGTAGTTCTAAGTTCTAGGGGACTGATGACCTCAGATGTTAAGTCCCATAGTGCTCAGGGCCATTTGAACCAATCGTGATGTTAAGATCCTGCTGTGCTCCTTTCTGGTACTTCTCATTACTTTCATATTTCTTCGACTTACTGTCAATACATATTCTGTTCTCATTAGACTGTTCATTCTATTCAGCACATCCTGTAATTTTACTAGAATTTCACTGAGGACAGCAATTTCATAAGCGAATCGTGTCATTAATACCCTTTCACCCTGAATTTTAATTCCAACTCTTGGACCTTTCTCCCATTTTCGTAATTGCTTCTTGGATGTATGGACGGAACAGTGTTCGTTCTTCGACTCCCACTCTTAGTAGTTCTTGTACACATATTACCCCCCCCCCCACCCCTTTTCCCATAGCTTATCCCTATTTTTCTCAGAATTTAGAACATCTTGCACTGTTTTACATTGTCGAATACCTTTGTCAGGTCGACAAATCCTATGAACTGGTCTCGATTTTTCTTCAGTCTCACTTCCATTATCAACGGCAACATCACAAATGCCTCTATGGTGCTTTTAACTTTCCTAAAGCTAAACTGAACGTCATCTAACACATCCCCTATTTTCTTTTCCATTCTTGTCAGCAACTTGCATCCATAAGATGGTATGCTGATTGTGAGATAATTTCCACTCTTACCGCCTCTTGCAATCTTAGGAATTGAGTGGATGATGTTTTTCCGAAAGTCAGATAGTATATCACTACTCAGACATCCTACACAGAATCATGAATAATCGTTTTGCTATCACTTCCCCCAAGATTACGTTAACATATTCTGATGTTGTGAAGCCTTGTTTTACTTTCTTGCGACCGAGATAGGTGGCAAGGGTTAAGACAGAAGATTAACATTCGGGACAAACGGGTTCAAATCCCCAAGCCTCTAAGTTTAAGGAGAATTTCGCGGTTATTCCCCTTTGTCAATCTTTTATCAACACGGGATTATCCTCCTTTCTCACGAACATCGTCACCAAAAGTGAGAGGCTTATCTTTTAGTATTGTAGAAAGTAATTAGATTCTTGTGTTTACACTTTTCATATACATCGAGAACAGAATATTTAGTGAAATAAGCAACAGGAAATGTTGGAGATGCCCTCGTATGCTTCATCTAAGAAGTACAATGACAAGTAGCAATGCATTATGATTGAACTGTCTGTAAAAAAACGTTGTGGAGACATTTCAGTATGCCAAAAGACCTAATTAGTCGAGTGTATGTCACACCATATAGCATACTTCCAGGAACTAATGGCGTAGATATTTAGTGTACTGAGTTACCACATGGCAAAAGGCAAATCGTATATGTTCAAAATTAGCACATGAACGATCATGGCACGAGTGATGCGAGATATGGGTGTTTAATCAGCATACAGGATCCATAGTTTTCTCTCCATAAAGCTATACTTCTTTAATGTGAAATTGCTAATAAAAATCAATGAAAAGCATACGGACACTGTAAACACCTTCAGTAGCAAGCGATAGTAAGAAAACGAAGTCAATACACATTTCAATTTTCGATGTAGTGTTCGTCAAATTGTTTTAAAAGAATCGCTATCGATTTGTTTTAGGATCCCAAACCACACCTCGCTGGTTCATAGTGAAAATCCCTGAGATATTTTTTTCCTGAAGCGTCAATAGAAATAATCGTAAAACCCGTTAACGTTGCCAGTACATTTATCGTTTTTAGAGCAGTTTTTGTGCGATTTCCCTGGAGGAACAAGTTCTGTTGCTAGCGGTAGGTCTCCATTTTTTTTTTTTTTTTTTTTTTTTTTTGCCGCGAAACACTTTCTCTTCGTTTCTTCCTTCGTCTCTTCCGTGGCGCCTCCGAAGTCTTACTCATCTGTGGAAATAGAAGTAACTTGATATGCTGTGCGACGTCGGCGTTGGTTATTGGGACAGTAACGGTTGGTGCTTTATTGATACCTTTGGAAGTGAAACCACTAGACTGTGATTAGGAAATCTTTGTTGGGTTTCCTTCTACAATCACCAACAATATTTCTATTGCACGTTCCGTAAGTAAATACCGAGTTCAGATAGGGAAGAGGCGCGCATTGTCGGCCGAGATAAATTTTTCGACTTTACTGTGTAACTGTGGTGGTTAATCGTAATATTAATATACTATTCCCTTACCTGAAGACATGTTCTATGAACAGCACGGTGTAATGATCGTTATTTTTTATTTATAGTTCTTAATTACATCGAAGATAAAAGAGTTACAATTACAAAGCTAGTAGAGAGTGTCTTGCAATATCGGCTTTAGTCTTTCCTGTGATCATATCGGTTGTTAATTGTACACTGCACTGATACTTATTGAATAATAATATAACACAAAAGCAGGGTACCTTATTTTTATTATTTCAGCTCAGTTCACCGCTGTTTAGCTCACTGTTTCACAGACGTTACAAATATAAAAAATATTCTCCTAATCCACACATACAACATGTGACCAGCTTCAACATTTTGCGCGCAGCACCTAGTGTTCTCCAAATGACTCCAAACATATAAAACGCTTTTAAGTCTCTTCTGTTGGCCCATTATCTGAAGTAAATTCTAGTTTTCTTTGCCGCTTTGTAAGTGGCTTTCCATGGTCACCCGTCGCGTGTTTAATTTATTTTGGAACACCCTCTTTAAGTTCAGATTTCTTCAGCTCTCTTTCAGAATTTATTTTTTCTGCTTTTAGTTTAGTCTCTTCGCTGGCGATCTTTCTCTTTCCTTATTGTGGAAACAGCTTACATAACATAGGTAACCGAAATACAACAACGAAGTGAATCACTGAAAACGAACACCACAGACTTCAAAATATCTGGCGTGAGCTATGAGCTACAGCAGCACTGTCAAGCACTGACAGCAGGCAAAGCACAGAAGAGAGGAAGATGATATCCGACTCAAATCTACATGAACACACAAGCTTTCTTATGATTACTGTAGTCATCTGTCGTTTGGAGGCGGAAACGGGAATCACATTAGTAGCCGTACTGTAAACCATCCGATACTGCACGACTCTCATCTACGTCTTGTTCTGATACTCAATACTCATTAGACTGAACATTATGTCCACTTGTAGCAGGTGTATCCACCTTTGCCATGGGTAACAATGACGACGCGGAAGCAATGGGGCCTTGGTAGGTTGCTAGAGGGAGTTTCAACCACATCTGCACACACTCAAGTCGCCTAATTCCCGTAAATTCCGGAGAGGGGGCTGTGAGCTCTGTCTCCACGTTCAATCACATTCCAGATGTGTTCGATCGGAATCAGATCCGGCGGGTATGGGGGCCGGCACATGAATTAGAACGCGGCGCTATGTTCCTCGAACAAATCCATCGCACTCCCGGCCTAGTGACATGGCGCATTATCTTATTGGAAGATGCTACTGCCGCCGGGAAACATGATCGTCATGAAGGCGTGTACGTCAGTCTGCAACCAGTGTACGACACTCGTTGGCTGTCATGGTGCCTTGCACGAACTCTATTGGACCCACGAATGCCCCCATGAATGTTCCCCACAGCATAATGCAGCCGCTGCCAGCATGTCTCCGTCCCGCCTTCCGGGTGTCAAGGAGCAGTTCCCGTGGAAGAATACGGATACGTGTCCTCCCATCTGTATGATGAAGAAGGTATTGGGATTCATAAGACCATGCGACGCTCTGACACTGCGCCAACGTCCAGTGAATATGGTCTCGTGCCCATTTCAGTCGTAGTTACCGATGTGGTGGTGTTAACACCGGCACGCGCATGCGTCGCCGGCTGCTGAGGTCTATCGTCGGGAATGTTCGGTGCACTGTGTGTTCAGACGCACTTGTACTCTGTGCAGCGTTAAAGTTTGATGTTAGTTCCTTCACAGATCGCTGCCTGTTCTATTTTATGAGTCTGCCCAGTCTGCGACGTCCGACATCTGTAATGAGGTAACAAAAAACAAAAACACCTTCAGCCGTCCGTATGATTTTATTTTACTTTATCGATACCAGTTTCAACTCTCCTTTGCGTCATCTTCAGGCCTGTATGCATAAGTCATTAAAGGTAGCATTATGAACTTATCAAGTTACAGAGAAACAGATTAAAACAGAATGAGAACAATGGCAAGACTCTACAAATGAATCACACCGAACATTTGACAGAAAGAACAGAAACATCCATTGTCATATCTAAAATGTACCTTCACGAATTTCCACTCAATACATCGTACAATTATACTATCTATTAAAACTTCTTTAAATACTATTCATGATTTTTATTTGACAAGCGGTTCAAAAAATGGTTCAAATGGCTCGGAGCACTATGGGACTTAACTTCTGACGTCATCAGTCACCTAAAACCTAGAACTACCTAAACCTAACTAACCTAAGGACATCCCACTCATCCATGCCCTAGGCAGAAATCGAACCTGCGACCTTAGTGGTCGCGCGGTTCCAGACTATAGGGCTTAGAACCGCTCGGTCGCCCCGGCCGGCTGACAATCGGACATGCATTATGAGCACAACCCTGAAATAACTTACTGTAACACAAAATAACTAAAAGGTGATGAATGGAAGGAAACAATACCTCACAAAGAAATAAAAAGAAGGAACATGGGCTGTGTGTCGCGTTAAAGTATAAAATGCTTATTTGTACACAGATGAGGGGCATACACTATGTCATATCTACAAAATGAACGTCCAAAATAGCTGCATGAGAAAGAAACAGCATCGTACACTTCAACATATGTCATTACTCGACGAATCTTCTAAAACTCGCTACAAACAAGTAATCGTCTTATGTGACACATTCAGTGGCTATGCACACATTTCTTGTTTACATAAATATGCAATTACCACCCATCACATTCTGCTGGACAGGACTATGGCATCCCGAATGTTGCAATTGTAATAGTGGATATAATATCAATTTGTAGACTCCTGTGACATGGTCACAGTCTCACATCAAACATAAGTATAGGGTTCACTTACGATTCAGTTTTTGACAGTTTGTGTGGGCTCCTCACTGGTCAATTGATAATTTGGTTTATGTGACGATATGTACGGCCAGTATGGCTCTTTTGAAATTTGATTACATCGATATGATTTTTAGGTTTGATGTAGTTCAAAGTCCAAGATGTGTATTGGTTACCATACATTTACTCATAAGTATATGTAATTTAAATTTTGTTGTATTTTTACGTGTTTACTTGGGTTTCATTTATATGAGTACTTTTCGAGTGGGCTGCTGGTCAGGCAGCTGGCGTGAACGTTGCTGCCATTGCCCTCTAGTTACGTGTTTGGTGTAGAACTGTGTATGTTAAATATCTGTTTCTATAACATGCAATTACTTTAATCACATATGAGACATTTGATTATGTACCTCTCTTCTATTTCGCGTAAATTTGCATTACATTACCTTAAGTTCCACTACATACGACTCATGGCATTGCCAGTGATTTTGTTGTAATAGTGTATGTATTGCCAACATACAGATAGTTGTCACTCGTTAACAGTTTATATCTGATGAACAAATTACAATTACTTACGTTTTATTTACGAGCATGGTGTGTGGCCTCCTCACTGGTCAATTAATAATGTGGCTTGACTTTGACACCGTTTGAATGGCTGGAAATTTTCTAATTGCTGGCAGGTTCAGGGTGTGGGTTCCTGTTGTCATGTCCTAGTTCATGAACCATGGGCAACGTATGAGTGGCCAAGTAAGTGGTCCTGACAGTCGGGATACCAGTTACCTCGAATAAGGTTGGGCATCTCGGACATATTTTGAGTCTTGGTCACCTTTGTGCTCAGACGGCAAAGACTACCAAATCCACAGGTTAGTCCCTCAACCGTTAGGTGTAGAACACAATGGGACGCGGGGCAAGTAAGGCTAGCAACTTGCTTCCCTGGTACTTTAAATATGAAGGGGGACTACGCTCCAGACTGAACGATGAAAGGCATAATCAGTCTTAAATGATGAGGATGACCAATAAAAAGGTGTTAGCATGTGGACGCAGTGTGCTGTTCCAGTCTCTTCTGTACCTAAGGTCCATCACCGTTCCCTTTGGATCCCTACGTGATTCGGTGCCCTCCAATACACACGATCGAACAGCGGAGGAGTGGTACACAAGCGCCAACTTTAGGTTACAATATCTCCGGATGTAATTAACATTTTACAGTGCAACAAACGGCACTGATTACGTATTTGTTTATATGTTCAGATGTGCTAACAAAAGTAACGGGGTTCCATTTAAAAAAACGTAGGTTTGTGTTAAAAACATACTTCCGTGCATTTTTTATGGTTTGTATTAACCAATTACACTAGCCCCTCTCCACACGTTCGGTCTGTGGAATCGATTCGTCAGTATTTGATGTGGTTTACGAAATATATCCAGTGGTAATGTTAGGTGACTCACCCTGTATATGTCATCCTTCATGATACACTGCATCCTTGCAGGCTACTTAGTAGCCCTGTATGACTGTTTCATGGCAGTACACGATACATGATGCATTCGCATATGAATGTTTGCATCGTGAACAGTTTCCTTGAGGGCGTCTACCGTACGTTCTATATATGTGGGTCCTACATTCTGTTTAAACGATATCTTGGACGTTCATTTTATAGATATGACATAGTGTATGCCCCTCATCTAAGTACAAATAAGCATTTTATACTTTAACACGACACATAGGTCATGTTCCTTCTTTTTACTTCTTTGTGAGGTATTGTTTCCTTCAATTCATCACCCTTTACTGTTACTTTGTCTTACAGTAAGTTATTTCAGGGTTATGCAGATAATGCATGTCCCACGTCAAATAAAACTCATGAATAGTATTAAAAGAAGTTTTAATAGATAGTATAATTGTACAATGTATCGAGTGGAAATTCGTGATGGTACATTTTAGATATGACAATCGCTGTATTGGTTCTTTCTGTCAAATGTTCGGTGTGAGTAATTTGTAGAGTCTTGCTATTGTTCTCATTCTGTTTTAATATGTTTCTCTGTAACTTGACTGATAATTTGATAATGCTATCTCTAATGTTTTATTCATACGGGCCTGAAGATGACGCAATGAAGCGTTGAAACTGGTAGCGACAAAGTAAAATAAAGTCATAAGAACGGCTGAAGGTGTTTTTATTTTTTGTCACGATAGTAAACGGCCGTCGTCCCAGAAACCTCCTGCTAAAAGGATGGACATACAAAAGTCTGTAATGAGAAGTGGCCGCTAAACCCCACGACATCTGGATGTGGATTCAGCTTGGTTTCGCCACGTGTTGAAGTCACTCAGCACGGACACCAGACAAGTCTTGCAGGTTCCGAAATGTTCGTGCCCTACCTTCGGGCCATCACAACCTGCTCTTAGTCAAACTCAGGCAGATCACGCGCCATCCCTGATACTACATGCACTGTGCTTATGTCTGACTAGCAGTCATTCCTCGCTGCCATCGCTGGACGGTTTATATCGATAGTTAGTCGATGGTCGTAATGTTAGGACTGATCATTGTATGTGGCCAAAGGAATTTGTAATAACGCCCTTGTTTGGTTAACACTACCCAGCCATGTGTAAAAGACACTTGTTTCAGGCTCAAAGCGCGCGTGGGAATAGTACGTAACTTAAAGCACCTGTATATAAACATCAATAAACTGGAAACAACTTTTTATGAGTGTTTTAATTGACAGTGTTATTAAAAGCACGTTCTGAAACATTTAACATTTACTCTGATACATAACACGCAACTGAATATAAAGTCCAGACAGTTTACCGGATACGGGTCAATTTCTTTCGCTGGCAGTCCATTGGCAGTTAAGCCTTTAGGAAATAATTAACGGACCGATTGGAAGCTTCCATCTGTCGCGTTCGGTTCCTCTTTTCCTGGTCAGCTCGGTTGCAAGGCTTTCACTACTGTTGACTTTCCGGGTGGAATGGGGAGGAGTCTGTGGCAAGTTCGGCAAGTTCAAGTTTCGACCAGATGTGGGGAGCTCTCGTGGCATAATTGGCAGCAGACTGCCCGTGAAAGGCAGAGATTCCGGTCCAGTGACATAATTAGCGCAGCATTTACATTTTTTATATACCGAGCTATTTCGTTCTCCACACTCTGTAGCTACTAACAGTAAACATCATAAATCGTATTGTAAGCAATGAACATTGTCCTCAATCCCCAAGGTTCAGAAAAACGTTAAACATAAAGAAAACGTGACGTCAATCCTTTGTGAAATACTTTCTACCCAAATAAATAAAATGTGAATATTTCTTCGTTAATAATCGTAAATATCCGAAAGTTCTTAACGGATTACTCTAAAATTTCGACACAACGTTGCATTCGATACATTTTAATAGCCTATTTGTATGTTGACAGCGCTATAGACTGTGTTAATATCGCTGACAGCACTCTGCGCCCTCGGCAAGAGAATCTGTGGTTGGATGGACTAGCAGTTAGCGAGCGAAGTATATGGACATGTTTTTTCTTAGTGGAGTCTCTGTGTTGGTAGGACATATAATGTAAGGTGAGATGACATTTCTTATAAGAAAATGTGCAAAGAATGGTATGATAATGGATGTATGGTTGATAATGTTTGAGTAGTGGAATTACTGACAACTAAATAATTTTTGGAATTTGATGTCACATTAATAAGGTGAAATTTTCTAAATACATTGTTTGCTCTACAACAAAATCTTTCTTTTGCTAACCACATGACTCCCAGTAGTTAGAGTCTACGGTAGTTAAAATATTATTATTTAGCTGGCCGTTGTTGCTACTTGCTGTAATTGCTGTAGCTCGTGTTACGAAGACTTTCTGTGAGGTAAGTGACTTATGATAAAGTACGGGGTTTCCGTTATCGGGATTCGTGATTGAAATGAGTGTAGACAATTAACAGAGTTGGAGGTAGTTTCATATTTCTTTAATTTCATATTTTTTGGAGTTGTATTATTGATAGGATTTCTTGCAATTCAGTGCTATGCTCTATTCTATTCTGTTAATTACTAAAAGTCATGTTGTTAATGTATAGCAGTCAGATTGCATTGGGCTTGTATACTGTGGGCAATAAGTGAATAGGTTAACTTTGCGTTGTCTTTGTCAGGGAAAATTCTATTGATCAGTGGTTAATAAAAAAAAGAAATAACTAAACAGTTAATACTAAAATGTAAACTTTCGCGGCCGGAAATATCATGTCCATTATAATTATCCGAGCTGTTATGCCGTGGTCGGTTGATGAATTCTGTGGATAATTATAATGGATATAAAGAGTTAATTTCACCTGCCAACCCTTAGCCGTGGATACTTCACTGTACTCTTCTGATTTCCGTGTAGTTTGAATAATTAGTGCATGATAAGAAGTTAGTTATTGTTCACTGCTAGCGCTTAATTGTATGTATGGAATTTCCTTTGTCATTGTGGTTTCTTATTTTTGTACTGTGTCGTCATGAGCATAGTGGTTGTGGCTAGCATGTGAATTTGCATTAAGCCGCTTTTGCAACTAATTAGATATTTATTATTTTCAGTACTATTTTAGTTTTTCTTCTTATTTTTGCTTTTCAAATTATTTTTTGTGTGTTATTGTGTAAAATAGTGTGACAATCACGGCGAGTGAAAAGCATAACACTAGGCTGGAAAGCAAATTGAGAAGTGAGAGTGACGACGATCGTAGCTTGTTAGCGCAACCTAGTAACGAACTGACAAATGTTCAAGACAATAATTTGTTAATAGTCCATAGGAACATGGAAGAGACAGTAAATAACGGGGTAGAAATTGAAACAGTCAGTGAACAGGGAACTATAGTCGTTCGATCTGTCGGTAACAGTTCGCCTGAGGAATGCGAAATAATAGAGGAAAATCTTGCATATACCGTAGATTCAGGTTTCGCATCAATACACTTTTCTCAAGTCAACACAAACTGTAGTTGATTTGTCTGTCCCATCTCGTTAATCTCAGTATACTTAATTTTTTTAAGTTAATCCACAGATCTGAGAATAGTCCGTAGTTGCTGTAACCGGTTATAAGAAATATAATAAGAAATGTGATCTAGATTTTGTTCTTCCGACAGCGGGAATTCACAGATTACTGTGGTGTGTTCATGACGGCGAAATGGCGTCTGCTTGTACCGTCACATTGGGCGGTGGTTCTTCCGCCTTAGTCGGCGTATTCACGCGCTGTGTCCATATGAAGTAAGTTTAGGTATTCCATAGAGAAAGATATAAGAAATCATATGAAGATGGTATTTGAAGTAAGGTGAGGTATTCCATAGAGAAAGACATAAGAAATTATATGAAGATGGTATCTGAAGTAAAGTGAGGTATTCCATACAGAAAGACATAAGAAATTATACGAAAATGGTAACTGTTCTTTCGTACATGTTCGAAAGGATAGATACCATTGGTGATCTTGCAGCTCTCTAAGAATGAAATTACAATGAAATCCAGACCATTAGCTGCTTACAGGCATTGATAAATATCATAGGGACATTTGCTCGCCCGGATAGTCTTGCGGTCTAACACACTGCTTCCCTGGCGGGAAGGCGTGCCGGTCCCCGAAAAAATGGTTCAAATGGCTCTAAGCACTATGGGGCTTAACATCTGAGGTCATCAGTCCCCTAGACATAGAACTACTTAAACCCGACTAACCTAAGGACATCACAGACATCCATGCCTGAGGCAGGCAGGATTCGAGCCTGCGACCGCAGCAGGAGCACGGTTCCGGACAGAAGCGCCTTGAACCGCTCGGCCACAACGGCAGGCGCCAGTCCCCGGCATGAATCCGCCCGGCGAATTAGTGTCGAGTTCCGGTGTGCCGACCAGCCTGTGGATGGTTTTTAAGGCGGTTTCCCATCTGCCTCGGCGAATGCTGGTTCCCCTTATTCCGCCTCAGTAACACTACGTCGGCGATTGCTGCACAAACACTGTCCCCACGTACGCGTGCACCATAATTACTCTACCACGCACACATTTGGGGTTTCACTCGTCTGGTACGAGACGTTCCCGGGGGTGGGGTCCACTGGGAACCCAACGGCACAATAACCCTGGATTCGGTGTGAGGCGGCGGTGGGGTGGGTGGATTGCTGTGGCCTGTTGTGGTGTTGTGAACCACTGAGGACCGCGGGGACAGTTGAAAATGTGTGCCCCAACCGCGACTCGAATCCGGGATCTCCTGCTTACATGGCAGACGCGCTATCCGACTGAGCCATCAAGAACAAAGAGGATAGTGCGACTGCAGGGACTTATTTTTGGCACGCTCCACGCGAGACCTACATTTCCAACTTACTGCCCACACACCACATTTTTAGTGCCCCTACTCACTGTACTCATTACTCGCGGCAGTCAATCAGTAATGTAGGATAGCAATCTCACACAAGTATTGCATTTGCCGGTATGTTTAAACTAAGGTTCAAATGGCTCTGAGCACTATCGGAGTTAACATCTGAGGTCATCAGTCCCCTAGAACTTAGAACTACTTAAACGTAACTAACCTAAGGACATCACACACATCCATGCCCAAGGGAGGATTCGAATATGCGACTGTAGCGGGCGCGCGCTTCCAGACTGAAGCGCCTAGAGCCGCTCGGCCACATCGGCCGGCGTTTAAATTATCCCATATGTACATGTACATGTACACATCCATACTCTACGGACTACTATTAAGATATGGCAGAGGTTACGTCCCCTTTCTTACGGCTTTGTCCCGTTCCATTCACGTTTGGAGAGCAGGTAGAATGACTTTCTAAATGCCTGAGTATGTGCTGTAAGTAATCTAATCTTGTCCTCACGATCCCTACGGGTGCGATGTGCAAGAGGGTGTAGTACACTCCAAGAGTCATCATTTACAGTTATTGCAGTTATCCTGACTGGTACATCTCGACAGTTGCTTCGCTAGTTAAGATGAATAATCTAGCTTGCCTTCTCTTCGTGGTCGCTTACACCTGTGTTCTCGCTAATCGGTAATGACATTTCCTATAGTTGTGTTAGCCACGTGCAAACACAGCATTAACTTTGTTAATCTTTTCTTTTCGCTCCCTACCTTTCTAAATTTTTCCCTTCGATTTTTGTTAATACACCTCCCGTAATTACAACTGTGTGACTTTCATATTATCTTGCTTCAGAATGCTTCAAAACTTCCAATGCAAACAGACTTTTCTGAAGGATGTAGGTTTCTTTCCAGGTGAAGGGCTGTGACAGTAAAGTTTACTAGCAATACCAAAGTGTCTGGGAGACTCCCAAAATCTCCTGGTTCCTGTCAGTACAATAAAGGTTTTAAATATGTCGCATCTCTTCCCCCCCCCCCTCTCTGCTTTCCCCACCTGAACTAGGAACTATGTTTATAGATATTAATATTGATTGTGTTTACTGCTAAAATATCAAAGGAAAGAAAGATGTGCCATAGAACTGCTTGACCTCTCCCCAATTTGTATGCGTAATCAGAACTGTGATACCATTCCAGGTACATGATGTAATACTTTTGCAAAAAAAGGCCTACGATCATTATACCACATTCATTAGTTGTTTGTAACACTGTTGATTCCGTTAAATCTAAATTATTCTAAAAGACGGTCAAGATTGCACAATCAAATGCCTTAGACAGAACACAAAATACCGATAGTTTATTACTTAATATGTGAATAGCATTCTTACATGGTTTCCTTGCGGAAACCAAGCTGTGATGCAGTACGAAAGGACAGGACGTGCTGAGCTGAAATAACTCTTTCGAATTCTGTTAGAAATTCTGTCACCAACATGGCCGTCTGTATTTTTTACTTTTATAATTCTGTTCATTTCAGTGAAGGACGCTGGTGCTACTTCTGGTTGATTAAATTTTGTAGAATGCCATTTGCTTTTTCATCTATGTTACGGTACTCTTGTTTCCGGCTACATTTCTAAAGTGATTACAAAAAAATACTTGCAACTGTTGAAACATCAGTTACAGTTGGTTGTGATACAATCACTTGTCCACATGCGAGAAACTTCTGTATCTTCGTATCTAATGTAGCACATGTTGTTTCCCGATTTCGTTGTTTGTGTCACACTCCTGGAGTCAATTTCACACGCGGGAAATTCCGGTACGCATTCATGTGGCTGTTGCCTCCGCCCCTTGCCGGCCGCGGTGGTCTAGCGGTTCTAGGCGCGCAGTCCGGAACCGCGCGACTGCTACGGTCGCAGGTTCGAATCCTGCCTCGGGCATGGCTGTGTGTGATGGTTCAAATGGTTCAAATGGCTCTGAGCACTATGGGACTCAACTGCTGTGGTCACAAGTCCCCTAGAACTTAGAACTACTTAAATCTAACTAACCTAAGGACATCACACACATCCATGCCCGAGGCAGGATTCGAACCTGCGACCGTAGCGGTCCTGCGGTTCCAGACTGTAGCGCCTTTAACCGCTCGGCCACTCCGGCCGGCTGTGTGTGATGTCCTTAGGTTAGTTAGGTTTAAGTAGTTCTACGTTCTAGGGGACTGATGACCACAGTAGTTGAGTCCCATAGTGCTCAGAGCCATTTGAACCATTTTTGAACCTCCGCCCCTTGCCAATCAGTGGCTTGTTACCCTCAAGGACGAACATTTTCTGCAAGAGCCTGCAGCATATCACGAAATCCATTGCGAGCTTAACTTTCTCATAACGAAACGAGTGGCAGTACTGGAAAACTGCAGCCGTCTTGAATATTCTAAATTCTGGTGGAATGTCACGTTTTGCAGTGTCTGTAACGTTACTTAATTTCGCAACGTAGTCTTCTTGTGTTTTTGCCACTTAAGAAATTAGCTGCAACAACTCTTATGTAAACGTCACAGCTTTCATAATCCTATACAGAAATCAGAATTTTTTAATATCGTTGATACACAAAATTTCGCTGCTATAGTTCAGTAACATTACCTCTGCGTGTAATTTTTAATTCTGATGCTGAAGGCATCACCAAATTAGCTTCCTTCCATTAGTTGATGTAGTATGGAGTAATTATCTGGGGCAGTTCCGAGACACAAGGAATTCATGGTGCAGATGCATGTCATAAGGATAATATCCGGTGTCCTTCCACGAACTTCACGTAACCAACTGTTATAAAATTAGGTCGCCTATACCAACAATACGAACAACATGTTATAAAAATCATGCGCAATATGAAAATGGTAGTAGTACTCACAAACCGGATCGAGGCGCTACAGTCCGGAATCGCGCGACCGCTACGGTCGCAGGTTCGAATCCTGCCTCGGGCATGGATGTGTGTGATGTCCTTAGGTTAGTTGGGTTTAAGTAGTTCAAAGTTCTAGGGGACTGAGGACCTCAGAAGTTAAGTCCCATAGTGCTCAGAGCCATTTGAACCAACTAATAAACTCAGCACTAGGAACAAAAATAGCCCCCAATATGCATAAATTAACCTTACTCTTGCAGAGAGAGAAGTAAAGCACGATGCAATAAAAAGATTTGACAACCTCCCTGGTGAAATACAGGCGCCGGTAGATAACGAAATTTTTAAAGAAATAATTGAAATGATTTTTACTTTGAAAATTCTTCTACTTCATAGATAAATTTCTGAGTAGGTAGTATTTATTCGGTTGGATTAGATTTATTTAAATTTGTTTTGGCTTAACATTTAAAATAACGAGTTATGTACTAGCAAATGGTCGGCATGTTCTCATTTACTCATAGAGAAAATGTATTTTACTTTAAAGTCTAGTGAGACGTTCTACATCAAAGCCAGCTATCGTGAATGCCGTTCTTGGAACACATAAAAATCTAAACTGAACCATGAAAACAGGAAGTGAAACAAATAACACAAAGAAACGAGGATTTAATCTGGAAACTCTCCCAGCATTTTTGGATTATGAAAAAGCAGTTTACAGATTCCACAGAACTATGCTACGGGAAATTATGAGAAGAAGTGGAATCCCTAAACACGTGACCCAAGACACTAAAACCTTCTATAAGAACACCAGAATTGGAACTAACATGGGTAAAGAGATAACACCGGGAATACAAACAAATCTAGAAGTACATCCCCAGGGAAGCTTCTATCAATATTATTCAGTTTCTATATGGATGACACGATCATAGAATCGAAAAGAGGCGAGTATCATCAGGCACACATATTTGGAGGGATAAACATAACAACGGATTTTATTCACGAATGGTCGAGGTTTCACATAAAACAACGAAGATAAGTTACAAATGGCATTACATAAACTAAATTAAATAAGCGCGTGCTACAGTGTAACTGTATCTATAAAGAAAACCAAACCACGGACTTTATAGTTACTCACTTAGCACGAACAAACAGGCCTCAATAATAAACCGACGGGTGCGACCAATCACGTGAACAAGATATAGACATACAGAAAAAATAGTACTTAACGACGTATATGTGGCCCAATAGGGAAAACACGTAAGTGTATAACAAGGAAAGAGACACAACTAAAATTTTATAAAGCATTGGTATTTTCCATTATGTTATATAGGGAAGGAAGCTGGACTTTGAGAAATGATGATTTACGGTAACCAGAACCATCAGAAACGAAATTTCTGAGATCTGTGAAAGGTTGCACTACGGAAGACAAAATTAGAAATGAAGTAATTAGGGAATAATTTTGGATACAACCAATAACGCGTAAAGAAATCCAATAGAAAGAAAAATGGAGTGGACATGTACTTCGTATGCTGTCATAAGGACTTCCTAAACTAGCAATGCATTATAAACCGTGGGGCAAGAGAAGCGTGGTAAGACCGAGGATGAGAGTCTATAGTCAATGTGCCTATTATCCACAATGATTCCCATTATGTGCATGGAAATTAGCGGGTTGGGTATATTACCCATAATAAAGGAATGTGGGAATCCCAGTAGCATATCCGTAGTTTCTGCAGTTTGCTCCCACCTCCAGTTCCGTTCGTGGTGGTTCTTGTATCTTCAACCATAGCTGTCCTCAGCCATTTGAAAAGCATGAAAGTCACACGACACGAAAGCAGTGGATTTGCTGCAGGAAATACGAAATTGCCAATACGCCTAAGTGATCGTTACATACTTTCTGCGATATGATTAGCGCTCTCGCACCTCATTTGTGTTTATATGTACATACCTATACAGTAGACATTCAAGAAGATAAAATGTGTAGGTTTATTAGATTACAAAACACGAACTGTTTCACTGTTTCGAAACAGCGTATCGAAACATTACATTGTACTGTTTCATTTGATTCGAAACAGTTACGTGTTTCAGTTTGCCCATCTCTACACGGTATCATAGTTGAAATAATCACAATCAAGCAGTGCGCTTCATCACATATATTTTGATGTTGCTGAACTGACATGTTGTAGTTCTACGAGTATACAGTGCTTTGAGCATTTATGGCAGGTTAAAGCGGAGCATCGGAAACAGTGTCAAAACTGGGTGATACTTCTCGCTCTGTGAGTATGCAGTGCTATGAGCATTTCTTGCAGAGTAAGACGAAATGCTTTTCACTACCATCTGCGATACTTAAACGTTTCCCACTTCCCGACCAAGTCTCTTCTTAGATCCGTTTAACACATTTTAACCTGTTTTCACCTGCGAGAACAGTGATCAGAGCCGAATGCAACGAACAACAGTTCTTTCTTGCAACATCATAGATAACGGAGATATATGCATCAACTTTTCTTAATGTAACTGTGGTGTTTCCGTTTTCGCTAAAATAGCAGACCTCTATGAGCCAAACTGAGTGATGTAAATCTTTTGCAGAGCTTACAACATTTCACAGAAAAAAAATGAATTGCATATAAAGATTTATGTGCTGTTGTTGCGTCCGATCGTGGCCCAGATGCCCGAAATGCTACCCCTCAATGAAACCTGCAATACCGATGCAAAAAGTACCTGATGTTTACGCTACTCTCGACGTAAACCTGTCTCGAGGAGGCAAAAGATACGCCATCAGTTTTGTGTTTTCCTTCGCACGATTAACCGAGGAGCAGTTTTCTTAAGGTGAACATTTCAGTTCAGTTACAGTGTGTTACTTGTAAAATATTCACTGCGATTTATCAGTAATACACAAAACATTTTCAAGACAACAGTGCGATTTACTAATGAAGAATTTGTCGACACGCTCTTAATTTATAGCGAATGTCATCGAAAAGCACCGAAGGCAGCAAAATTCCATCCAGAGCGGTTACCAGTGCCTATCACGTCCCACCTGCGTTAACACGATAAAAAAAGAGTGCAAATTTTGGCTCAAGGAAATCATAGACGAAGGAAGATAGCTATCAGTGAAGCTGTAGAAGTAGCGGATCTTGCAGCTGTTGTCACAAATGTGCATCCATGTTCTCGTCAGGTACAAGAAAACATTGTGCATATTCTTCATAGATGATCACCCGTTCCATGTTTCTCTACAGAAAGCGCTACATGGCATCGATTTTCAACCACGTTCTGAAAACTGTCAGTCGATGCACCAGCAAGTTATTAATTGTGTGGAGAAGGTTCCTTGTATATTTACAAATGATGAGCATGTAAATTTGAGAAGCATCCATTTACTAATCAAGTGAATATACATATTTGCTTTGTCGGGATTTCAACCAACAACAGCCAAGTGGGAATATGTGGTGTGGTATAATCGGCCAGTACGTGACTGATCTTGATAGTTCGTTGAAAGGGGAAATGAAAGTTTATTTGTTATTAGAAACTGTGTAGTTGAAACTCGTCAGAAAATGTGGATCCAACTTGAGGGATGTCCTGCACATAATTCATCAATATCAAGAGATGTATAAAACAGCTGATCTCCAGTCGGTGGTTGGCAAGAGGTATTCAGAAGTATCCAGCACGATCATCTGACCTATCACCATTAGGTATCTTCCTCTGAGATCATGTAAAGCATGTGGTCTACGAGAAGTTCCATGACTGTGGAGAACATGAGAGAGCGAACCACTGCCGCCCACCAAGCGATTTCTCCAGACATTCAGTTGTAAAGGAGAGCAGCAGTTAGTCGAAACATCCGTAACTTATTGCAAATCTAGATTTCGACTGTAAAATAGTCGTCATATGTGCATTATCAGAAGAGTCAATAGGCATAACCATGCCAGAGCGTAAACAAGTGACAACTGACGCCAGCATTTAAATGGCAGAGTATTTTTTCTGACAAGTAAATGCTAGCGCCAGTTGTCACATGCTTAAGCTTTGACGTGGTCATGCCTATGTGACTCTTCTAGTAGCGCACCAGTGATGTCTTGTTGTAGTCGAAATCTAGATCTGCAGTAAATCACGGAATCTGGAACTGACTGCTGTCCTCCTTTACAACTGATATGTTGACAGCAGTGAGTTCATCAATGATGCAGAGTGTAAAACAGAAACGTGATGCAAACAGTTCTTACGTAGAACATACTCTCAAAAAATAGTCATCAGAAATAGACCGCACTAAACAACGTCTTCGTAATTTTATGTTCACAATCTTTAAGTTAATTAATTTTAATGTACGGTTTTACTAGTGACAAAATGACACAGGATATGTAAAAAACAACAAAAGAAATAATTCGATTCTCACTAAAACAGGCAAATTTTATCCTAAAGATTATGATAATTTGGACACTAACAAACGCTCCGTTGACCAGATAGTTCTCTAGGATATCTGATCATTTGTTAAAAACTGTGGAAGTTGAAGCAGTACAGTATTGTGTTTATCTAGTTGTAGGTATAGTTTTACTGTTGCACGTACGTACCGAACATCATTTACTTCTCTACGTGATGCTGAAAGAAGGTGATGACTGTATTCTTAAAACTAGATAATCAATATTATTTCACTACTTGTTCTGAACGCATACAATGTCTTGCCTATTTTCTCAACGAAACATCAGCGCGTACACTAAAGAAAGATGTTTTTTCCCTTCCCAGAAACCTTGACAGTGACTACAGCTTATCAGAACGAAGCGACGTCAGTGACACACGCAGTTTTCTGTGTACATATTGCGTTCTTAACGTTTGATATACACTCGGGCATCTCTTCTTTCAGCTGGCCACTGCAAGACAACTGAATGAGATACTTTGCTGACTTCCGTAAGCATTCCACAGAAGTGAACATAAATCTTCCTGCAACATCCAAGAACGAAAGGATTTCTCCACTTTCTAACTCAGAAGCGAGAAAAAATTCATTGTTTTGCTTCTCTGGCGCACTCGAGGCGTAAAATCAGATCGAGTACGGGTAGAGGTTATTGTTGCATCATAAGAAAACGTAAATGTTGAAGAGGGCTAAAAACCAAATCTGTTCTTTAATACATTACTCAAATGACGCATGAGATCAGTTATTTATTAGCTCAACTGATAAACAGTTCGTTTGTCGAGAAAATATTAACAATTGATAGCTTTTAGTAACTACTAGGCCTGTGCGTTACCATCCTTTCTCTGTAGCCGGGTTTCGTTTGTTCCCTACTGAAACAGGCGTATACTGGAAGCCACTCAGAAATCTTGCAGATCGTCATTCTCCTTTCAGCCCTCGGATAGTCGCCCTCTTTTCACCCTTCCGATACCAGTGAATTCGTGTCTTTCAGCTTTTCAGTTATTTGCTAGCCTACTTTCGAAATCAAAATATCAAAGCTTTCACTGAACCACACTGCTTTATTATGTCCATCTTTGTTCAGTGCCGTCAAAAGCTAAGCTACCGCTTCGCTTCCTACTTGAGTGGTTAGTTCATTTGACTACTAGCGATACGTTAAGCTAATTGCTGTTTCTGGAAGTTACACAAGACTCTCTCACAATACAGCCAAACCAAGGCTTCGGTGACTTCAAACACAACGCTGTTTTCCATCGCGTAAATCAGGCAAACGAAAATGTACTGTATAGCGAGGGTATTACTAAAAACACATGCACAGCCATGTAGCAAACAAGATACACTCATGCTGTTCAGCAAGTAGCGCACTATCTATTGTCTTTCACCACAGAGCTTCATATTTATGAGGGTCACTCATTTTCTAAACAAAACTTGTGACATTATGAAATATCGCTATTCATAGAGACAAATCATATGGTTAAGTAAATTTCCCCAATGTAATGACTGTTGATACTCTTCTCGAGTAAGCAGTCGGGCCAACTGGCCACCATCTTCAGTTGAGTATGCTGATGGACAATCTCGTTGGCAGTGAGATGTCAACAGACTAGGCGGCTCTTTTACACAACACGGTCAGCCCAACATTTATGTCTACATCTCCATCCATACTCTGCAAAACTTACTTTACTTCTTCGTGTCGGAAACTACAATTTGTTTGCCCAGTATTGGGCAATGTGCAATGCTTCTTCTTTAGCCAGGCATAGATCGTCGAGGGTGCATCTGTGGGGACAGGCAGGGCATGTAGAAGATGTTCCATGTCATGTCGAGTGCCGCAGTCACATTTGTCGTCATTTTCGTCCAACAAACCCCATTTGATCAGATTAGATTTCACAGGAGCCACCCCAGTTCTGATACGCTTAAGTATTCTCCAGGTTTTCCAATCACCAGAAACGCCGCTTGGTGGGTCCTCTCTTAGTGGATAGTAGATGGGGGGCTCATCTAAGGCGCAACTTAGGAAACGGCGTCTGGATTTGAGTCTGCTGGGGCCACACTCTAGGCCAAATATTGAGTGACGGGCATCAAAGGTTTGTTTTAGCTTCTCGGTATGTTCATGGGCTTTCCTACGTGAGTCAGGGTTTGCAAAACCTGCGGCCCTGTGAAGATTTTCTATGGGGATTGGTTTCATGCAGCCTGTCACTATCCTGCATGTTGCATTCAAGCTAATATCTACCTCTTTTGCGTGGGCGGATCTGCACCATACCGGGCAGGCATATTCGGCACTTAAGAAGCACAAAGCTTGGGCTGAAGTTCTCACCGCGGTAGGTTTGGCACCCCATTTGCTATTGGACAGCTTTCTCATTAGGGAATTTCGTGCTTCTACTTTTTTGCGTGTTTTTTCTCAATGATATTTGTATGTGAATGTTCTGCCCAGCACGACGCCAAGGTAGGTGGGAGTATCTGTGTGTTCTAGTAATGTTCCATGCCAGGTAACACTGAGCCTGTACTTTGCTGCCTCGAGTCCAGATGGAATGCACTCACTTGAGTTTTGGAGGGATTGGGTTTTAGAGAATTCTTTTTGTAGTAGGTTGATATTGTAGAAAGGGCGGTTTCTAGTTTCTCCTCGATGGCTTCAAACCTGTTGCCTTCAACTGTTATTGTCCGGTCGTCTGCATATACAAAAGTTTTGGTTTTGTCTGGAGTTGGTTGGTCGTTTGTATATATGTTGAATAGGATTGGCGCCAACACGCTCCCTTGAGCGAGC
The DNA here is from genome assembly GCF_023864345.2 of Schistocerca serialis cubense. NCBI lineage: Eukaryota > Metazoa > Arthropoda > Insecta > Orthoptera > Acrididae > Schistocerca > Schistocerca serialis. The sequence continues at coordinate 362,409,313 of NC_064645.1, read as the reverse complement.
CCATTTTTCTGATTCCTCCATCGACTCTTTTTCCCCTCAAGCATTAAGAAGAACTGTCTATTTTGGAGCAGGGTTTCGATTATCTTGACTAGGTGGTGGTCTTTCAGGGTCTCGTAGGTTTCATGCAGTAGTATCCGGTGGTCTACTGTATCATAGGCGGAACTTAGGTCGACTAGTGACAGCCCAGTGATTGGTTTATTCTCAAAGCCATCCTCGATATGTTCCGTCAATGCCAGAATTTGACTGGTACAGGACTTTCCAGGTCTAAAACCTGCTTGGTGTGGAATTAGCTTCGAGTCAACGATCTTATCTATTCTGTTGCGGATCAATCTCTCATAGAGTTCAAACAGGTGGCAGAGAAGGATTATGGGTCGATAGCTCTTCGGAGACTCTGGGTCCTTCCCAGGTTCTAGGAGAGCCACCACTTTTCACTTCCTCCACAGTTTCGGGATTTGAAAGGTTTCACGGCACACGTTAAGAAGTCCAAGTATCCAGTCCCTGGCGCCAACTTTTTAATCTGTTCCACGCAAATATCATCAAACCCAGTGGCTTTCGCGTTCTTCATGGTATTTATGCCATTGTTCAACTCTCTCATGGTAAATGGTTTCTGGAAGTTGGTGTTTTACGTTGGAAGTAGGCGTGTGATTTTAGTTTTCTGACGTTTGGAGTTGAACTTGCCGTTTAGAAGGAGATGGTTGGCCACCTGGTTTGGAGTTACGTTGGCCGGGACCTTGCTTAGCCTTGGGTCACCATCCAGTTTCTTAATCAGGTTCCAGGCTATTTTGCTACTGTGGGACTTATCCATTCTTTCTAGGGTTGCTGTCCACTTCTTCTCGAGTGCCTCGCTGAGGGCTGACATTAAAGCTGTGCCGCAGGTGATGGTTTCGTCACTGAATGGGTCTTCCGCGAACAGTACTTGATACATCTCCAGGATGTCCTTTGAGGCATTTGAAAGCCCTGGGATATAGTGTTGTCTGCAGCCCCTAGGAATATAGCGTCTATATACCTTTCGCAAAGACTCAACAAAGATAAGATAATTATTTGGTGTTGGGGTCAGACTGGCTAATTCCTCATCCAGCGCTTGGGAATGTTCTGACCACTTAGCCTTTTTAAAGTTGAATCTCCTACGGAAAGGTATTTTGGTTGTTTTGATTGTGGAGTAGACTTGGATTCCAATAGGTCGATGTTGTGTCTTTGGGATTGCATCATATACTCCTTTGCAGCAGATGTCGTAGATGCTCCAGCTGACGAAGCAAATATCTGGATTGTAACATCGTTTCCCAATTTTGCTGTTGAAGGAACAGGGGAGCTTGGGGTCGTGGAGAAGTGAGAGGTTATGTGCCTCAGCCCATTGTTCTAGCAGCTGGCCATTGGCGTCTGTCTCGTCGCAGCCCCAGGTGGTGCTGTGGCTGTTAAAAGTCGCCCACAACGAAGTGTGTCCTTTGGTTGTCGAAGCTTTCTGGCGTTGAAATGTGTAAGTTCTGGCCGGGGGGTTTATATACGGAGCATATTGTAAATGATCCACTCTCTGTGACTAATACTTCAATGTTGTTGGTAGTTGTTTTACTCGCGGAAGAGAGCAGCATCTCGGGTCTGGTAAATATTGCGCTCCCATACATTCTGTGAGGTGCTTCTACTGCCAAGCGCATTCCTTTGATATTGGGTCTGTTTGCTGTTTCATCTCTATGTGTTTCCTGCAGGCACAGTACGTCCCACTTTTCTGATTGACATAGTTGCGATATTACGTCTTCTTTATACTTGGTGATTCCCTCGACGTTCAGGCTGACGATCGTCACGGTTGGTCCTGAAGAGGACCTGTTTTTGTTTTTGGCTTTTGATTGCATTGGTTTCTGGTGGTGCTTTCCGTGAGGTGCTTGGCAGAGGGTACGTCCCATTGTACCAGTTATTAGGATTTCTTCCCGTTCCACTGACGTATGGAGCGCGGGAAGAATGATTGTCTGAATGCCTCTGTGCATGCAGTAATTATTCTGATCTTATCCTCACGAGCCCTTTGTGAGCGATACGTACGGAGTGGCATATTCCTAGAGTAATCATTTAAAACCGTTTCTTGAAACTTTGTTAATAGACATTCCATGGATAGTTTACGCCTATCTTCAAGAGTCTTCCAGTTCAATTCCTTCAGTATCTCTGTGACACTCTCCCACAGATCAAACACACCTGTGTTCATTCGTGCTGCCCTTCTCTGAATACTTTCAATATCCCCTGTTAGTACTATCTGGTACGGGTCCCACACGCTTGAGCAATATTCTAGAACCGGTCGCACGAGTGATTTGTAAGCAATATTCTTTGTAGATTGATTGCACTTACCCAGTATTCTACCAATAAATCGAAGTCTACCACCTGCTTTACCGACGACTGGACCTATGTGATCTTTCATTTCATATCCCTACAATGTGTTACATCCAGGTATTTGTAAGAGTTGGCCGATTCCAACACGGACTCATTGTTAGCATAATAATAAAATACTGCATTGTTTGATTTATTTGTGAGCAACATCTCTGTTAACTAGTAATGAAACCATGGTAGAAACAGACAAAACGATAGATCTCTAGCACAACACTAAGTAAAAAAATCTGTTGGTCGAAATGAAGACCATTGTTGTTTTGTATCAGATAAAATCTGATTTCACGTCTTTCATCAGCGGTCCGAACTGAAGAGCACGGCGTATTTGTTGGTCGGACAACCATTCTGCTTAAAAGCAACTTCGCGATTGTCCAATTCTTGTATCACATTTTCTGCATCGGAAATGGCTTAAATTCCCTTCGCCAGAGCTTGAAAGACAACCGTGCGTTGGTGTGGTAGATGACAGCTGGTTGAAGCAGAGTGGTTATACCGACCAAAAAATATGTTGTAACTGAATTAAATGTTTGTAGCTCCGTCATAAGTTGCATTGAAAAGTGTTGTTTTTTACTTCTTGATGGTGACTAGTTTCGGACACATACGTCCATTTTCAGTCCATCCTTATCGTAAATGTGACGATACAGCGTTAGCCAGTGTACAAAAATTGTCTCCGTAGTGATGATCAAAGCGGCACTATGGCCAACTCAACAACTGTAAACAGACCAAATAGGACGAACATTAGAGAACTCTCTAATGCCCATCCCACGTCTAACCACACAGGGCTTACGTGGTGAATAAGAACAACCAGCATGAGTACACAAGGCATCTAAATGTGTCATCTCGCACCCTAAGCTTGAATCCAAATGAATACACATCGACGGCTCTGGGCAAAATGATTGTAACCCTTACACTACAGGGGACTGATGACCATAGATGTTAAGTCCCATGGTGCTCAGAGCCATTTGAGCCTTACACTACGACCGCTGATTGTTGTTGACCTCCAGATTGCGTTTGCCCAGTAACGGCCATGGGAAACATTATTGGACCGTTTGATCCACAGCACGAAGAGCTGTTATAGAGCAGGCATTGCTATTTGCGTACAGCTGGCGGAGGGACCACTTAAGGCTTCAGTGATTGATGGTCGCACAGACTTACAAGTAAGACATGTCGATAGTGATAGAAAGAATAATGTTTACACTGGTTAATAATAAATACTGTTTCTTATAGTTACACTATTTTTTGGAATAATTTTGGATTATAATTTCAAGTAATGTACTTAAAATGTCAATTTACGTGCTGTTATGAGACAAATTAAGAATTTCAGTAGGGTATGCAAAAAGGAGCTATTTAATCGTCATGATGACGCTAGTATTGTTTTGTGATGTTGTGCAATGTAACCTGATAAAAAAGTTGTTTTAGTTTACAGAGCATGGTAAAGCTACATACCTCTCTACGACGAAAGACACACACCGCACTAAGAAGACTACCCAAATAAAACACCAACGGTTGGAGGGAGAAATGTACTACAGATTGTTTGCTGGATACAAAAAAGTACTTGTGTCTCCATTTCATATACATCATGATATTATAAAACAATTTATTAAAGCGCTACCGAAAATTGGTGATGCTTTCAAGCGTGAGGTAAGTGGGTTTACGATACTATATATATATATATATATATATATATATATATATATATATATATATATATATATATATACTGAGAGAGATGGGCCTACGACCATTTTCAAACCATCCGTATCGTATGTGTGACAATTTAGGCGATAGCCGACGTACAAAAACTGCCTCTGCAGTGATATATGCCTTGCATTTACCAGGCTTGTTTCAATTTCTTTAAAGGATATCTAACCTGAACTTTGTCTTTCATTCCGTATTAAAAAAATTGCCTTTCACTAGTTTCCGAGTGTCAGTGCCGAGGAAAACTCATTTCGCTTGGCTTCTGACAGTATCGTAAACCCACTTACCTCACGCTTGAAAGCACCACCATTTTTCGGTAGTGCTTTAATAAATTGTTTTATAATATCATGATGTATATGAAATGGAGACAGAAGTACTTTTTTGTATCCAGCAAACAATCTGTAGTACATTTCTCCCTCCAACCGTTGGTGTTTTATTTGGGTAGTTTTCTTTGTGCGGTGTGTGTCTTTCGTCGTAGAGAGGTATGTAGCTTTACCATGCTCTGTAAACTAAAACAACTTTTTTATCAGGTTACATTGCACTATATATATATATATATATATATATATATATATATATATATATATATATATATCAAATTATTCATTTCTCTTCTGTTCCAGTTTTCCCACAGTCATGTTTTACTGCCATACGATGCTATGCTCCAAATGTACATTTCCAGAAATTTCTTCCTCAAATTAAGATCTGTATTTAATGTTAGTAGACTTCCCTTGGCCAGGAATGCCCTTTTTGCCAGTGCTAGCCTGCCTTTTATTTATGTCATTCTTGCTTCGTCCTTCACGGGTTATTTTGCTTCCGAGGTAGCAGAATTCCTTACCTTGGTATACTTCGTGATCACGGATTAAGGAAATCCAAGGTCGGAGGAATGGCAGCATCGGTCGTATCTGTTTATTGCAGACCGATTTCAGCTACTGTGTAGCTATCTTCATGATGACTCATCGTACATAAAATCGCACATCCGTTAATCTCTAGTGTTCGGAAAAATATCGGCCTCACAATTCCTAAGATAGCAAGGACAGGTAAGTGCGAAAGCTACCATACAATCAGCTTAACACCTCATTCATCCAAGCTGCTGGCAAGTAGAATATTCAAAAGCGTGGAAATGAAAACTAAGGGACGTGAGATGGCGATAAGTATGGCTTTAGGGAAACTAAAAGCAGCAGAATGGCAGTTCTGACGTTGCGCATGATAATAGAAGCAAGGATGAAGAAGAATCAAGACGGAATCAGAGGATTCGACGACCAGGCAAAAGCGTTCGAGGGTGTTAAATGGTACGAGATGTTCGAAATTCTTAGAAGAGTCGGAGTAAGTTATAAGGAAACGTGGGTGCCACACTACATGTACCAGAACGAAGGGGGAACAGAAAGACTGGATGACCAGGAACGAAGTGCTCGGTTTAAAAAGGGCGTAAGACAGGGATGTAATCTTTCGACCCTATTGTTCAATTTGTACAGCGAAAAAGCAATGACGGAAATAAAAAAAAGGGTTCAAGAATGGGATTAAAATAGAGGATGAAAGGATATCAACGATAAGATATGCTGATGACGTTACTATCCTCAGTGGAAGTTAAGAAGAATTACAGGATCTGTTGATTGAAATGGACACCTTGATGAATATAGTGTGTAGATTGAGAGAAAACCGGGAAAAGACCAAAGTAATGAGAAGTAGCAGATATGAGATTAGCGAAAATCTTAACATCAGAGTGTGGGATCACAAAGTAGACGAAGGTAAGGAATTTTGACACTTTGGAATGGAAATAACCCATGATGGACGAAGCAAGGAGAACATAAAAAGCAGAAAAGCACAGGTAAGCAGGGCATTCTTCGCCAAGAGAAGTCTACTGCTATCATAAATAGGCCTTAATTTCAGGAAGTAATTGAGCATGTGAGAAAATCGAAAGAGAGGAGAAGTGAAGCTTTTACTATGTGAAGCTCGAGTATAAGTAGACTGATGAAATAAAGAATGAAGAGGCTTTCTGCAGAATATAGGTCGCAAGTGCTACTCTGACATGAAGAGGTTAGCGCACGACAGGAATTCGTGGCGGCTCGAATCAAAAGGAAAAACAAAAAAAAAAAGAAGACGGAGAGGGTTGACACGTACATAGGTGTGCAGAAATTTATCGTTCCCTCAATGGATGAATGTATGCTTGAGATGTCAGCGTAGATGAATCCCATGCAGATTCGATTCCCGATACCTTCTAGGATTTTTCCTTGTTGGGAGGGCAGGTACGGACTGCTCTCAGCCTCATGATAACTTCATAATTTTTTCATAATGTGGGGCCACAGTCATAAGATATTTCGTTAAAGTCAGTAACGCCATTAGACTGTTTCTATTTGCAGTGTTACATTTACACGATCATGATTTCGGCTTTAAAGTGCCATTTTCAAGTGTTTTAATGTTATACAGTGCCTAAGATAGCATACATGATCATGATCTCGGCTTTAAAGTGCCATATTCAAGTGTTTTAATGTTATACAGGTGTTTTAATGTTATACAGTGCCTAAGATGATCGTGTAAATGTAACACTGCAAATAAAAACAGTCTAATGGCGCTACTGACTTTAAAGAAATCATGATAACTGAAGAGCTACTTGACTGAGTAGTGCACTCTGTGATCGGAGTATCCGGAGACCTGGCTGAAACTGACTTACAAGTTCGTATCGCCTTCAATCGGTAAAGCCGTATTTCAGTATGGTGTTGGTCCACCCTTAGCCTTGATGACAGATTCTGCTCTTCGTTCAATAAGGTGCTGCAAGATTTCTTGGGGAATGGCAGATCATTTTTCACGTAGTGCCGCACTGAGCAGAGGTATCGACGTCTGTCGGTGAGACCTGGGAAGATGCCGGCGTTGCAAAACATCCCAAAGGTCTTCTATAGGATTCAGGTCAGGACTCTGTGCAGGCCAGTCCATTACAGGGATGTTATCGTTGTGTAACCACTTCGCCACAGGCCGTGCATTATGAACAGGTGTTCGATCGTATTGACAGATGCAATCGCCATCCCTGAATTGCTCTTCAACAGTGGGGAGCAAGAAGATGCTTAAAAGATCAATGCAGGCCTGTGCTGAGATAGTGACACACAAAACATCAAGGGGCGCAAGCCCTTTCCGTGAAAAACTCGACCACACCATAACACCACCGCCTCCGAATTTTACTGTTGGAGCTACACACGCTGGCAGATGACGTTCATTGGGCATTCGCCATACCCACACCTTGCCGTCTGATCACCACATTGTGAACTGTGATTCGTCACTCCACACAACGTTTTTTCCACTGTTCAATCGTCCAATGTCTGTGCTGCTTACACGAAACGAGGCGTCGTTTGGCATTTACCGGCTTATGAGCAGCCGCTCGACCATGAAATCCAAGTTTTCGCACTTCCCGCCTAACTGTCATAGTACTTGCAGTGGATCCTAATGCAGTATGGAATTCCTGTGTGATGTTGTGGATAGATGTCTGCCTATTACACATTATGACCCTCTTCAACTGTCGGCGGTCTCTGTCAAGCAACAGACGAGGTCGGCCTGTACGCTTCTGTGCTGTACGTGTACCTTCACGTTTCCACTTCACTATCACATCGGAAACAGTGGACCTAAGGGATGTTTAGGAGCGCGGAAATCTCGCGTCAGACGTATGTCAAGTGACACCCAATCACCTGACCACGTTCGAAGTCCGTGAGTTCCGCGGAGCGCTCCATTGGACTCTCTCACGATGTCTAATGACTACTGAGGTCTCTGATACGGAGTACCTGGCAGTAGGTGGCAGCACAAAGCACCTGATATGAAAAATGTATGTTTTTGGGGGTTTCCGGATACTTTTGATGACACAATGTAGCTGCTACTGGGTCTGTAAAGTCGGCAAAATAGACGGGAGTGCGGGGTGCTTGCTATATGCCCTTGCATACTGCAACCACGTAACACCGCGAGGCAGAGGATTACTGATGACACTGTCGACATCCCTTGGATCTCATGGCTCGGAAGAAGAGCTTGTTCGTTTTCTTTCAGTGCGTGAATGGAAGAGGGGAGAAATTCAGTAATATTGGTAAGATGTACCCTCCACCATGTACTGTAGAATGACGTAGGAAGCATACACACTGAACGACAACTCCACGACAAACTTTGAGGAGTTGTTCAGGGATAACTTCTCAAATGGTTCAAATGGTTCTGAGCACTATGGGACTTAACATCTGAGGCCATCAGTCCCCTAGAACTTAGAACTACTTAAACCTAACTAACCTAAGGACATCACACACATTCATGCCCGAGGCAGGATTCGAACCTGCGACCGATGCCTTCTCAGTACTTTGGTTTACGGTATTCATGGTCCCGGGAGACTGGTTGCAGAATTGTTGTATTTCGTTTGGTTCCTTGCCCCTGTTACTTTGTATCTGTATTGCTCAGAAAATGGTGCACGGGAGGACAAATGACGACGGTATGCTCCATGAGTCTCGTATCTATTCGCCCACGATACATACTGTTGACAATAATTGCCCCATTAACTCGTTGTCCTTGAAACAGGCAATAAGGGCGTGTACCTATTTCGAGGACACTAACCGTCACGTCCGAGACGAAGGGCTAGCGAAAATCACTGAACATCATTTGTTATAAAATACCTCCGACAAGAACTTATTAAACCAATAATAAATTCTTTCCCAAAACGGTAACGAGGTACAGCTGTCAATTTTTTTATTTTCTATATATAAAACAAAAATATTGATGATCAGATTTAAGAAAAATTATTGGATTCTAAATACCAGATGTTAAACATTTAAGAAATGCATCACAATTTTACAAGCATTACAAAAGATCAAATACATTACATATTAATGAATGACAATTGGTCAGCCTAATGTCAGATCGGAGCACAATCCCGCTGTCGGCACAACAGACCCTTGGGGTACACCTCGGGCTCCATCTTCCAGCGACAACAAGGCAAGCGAGAGTAAGTTGACCGCTACAACATGTACAACAAACACTCTCTTAAACAGTGAAAGGATAAAAAAGAAAACTGAAGTTCTTGGCCCAATTCTGAAACATACCACATTTGGATCAGGTACAATCACAGAAGTCACCAAAAATAAAAGGTTATTTACACGTTAAAAGTAGAACAGGTACTTGAGCATCATATAAACTGTTCCACTTACTCCACTAAAGATTAAGGAGGGAGATGTATCAAGACAGTGACTCTGTCTAAAGTGGATCCTTTTTCTTAACTTCAACACAGCGGCAAGATGAAATCTGAACTCAAAATTGAGTACGGGCCGAAGGGCATAAAATACACGAAGCGCCAAAGAAACTGGTATAGGCATGTCTACAGAGATATGTAAACAGGCAGAATACGGCGCTGCGGTCGCCAGCACCTAAATAAGACGAGTTTCTGACGTAGTTGTTAGGCAGGTTACTGCTGCTGCAACGGCAGGTTATCAAGATTTACCTGAGTTCGAACGTGGTGTTATAGTCGGCACTCGAGCGATGGGACACAGCATCTACGAGGGAGCGATGAAGTGGGGATTTTCCTGTGCAACCATTTCACGAGTGTACCATGAATGTCAGGAATCCGGTAAAACATCAAATCTCCGACATCGCTGCGGTCGGAAAAAGATCCTGCAAGAACGGGACCAACGACGGCTGAAGAGAATCGTTCAGCGTGACAGAATTACAACCCTTCCGCAAATTGCTGCAAATTTCAATGCTGACCCGTCTACAAGTGTCAGTGTGCGAGCCATTGCCTTTCGGAGCCGAAGGCCCACTCGTGTACCCTTGATGACTGCACGACACAAAGCTTTACGCCTCGCCTGGGCCCGTCACCACCGACATTGGATTGTTGATGACTGGAAACATGTTGCCTGGTCGGACGAGTCTCATTTCAAATTTTATCGAGCTGATGAACGAGTACGGATATGGAGGCAACCTCATGAATCCATGGACCCTGCATGTCAGTAGGGGACTATTCAAGCAGGTGGAGGCTCTGTAATGGTGTGGGACGTGTGCAGTTGGGGTGATATGGGACTACTGATACGTCTAGATACGACTCTGACAGGTGATACTTACGTAAGCATCGTGTGTGATCACCTACATCCAGTCATGTCAATTGTGCATTCCGGCGGACTGGGGCAATTCCAGCGGGACTCTGTGACACACCAAACTCCCCAGACACGAACATTATTGTGTATATCTGGGATGCAACGTGCTGTTCAGAAGGGATCTCCACCCTCTCGTACTCTTACGGATTTGTGGAAAGCCCTGCAGGATTCATGGTGTCAGTTCCCTCCAACACTACGTCAGACATTAGTCGCGCCCATACCACGTAGTCTTGCGGCGCTTCTGCGATATTAGGCAGTTGTACCAGTTTCTTTGAATCTTTAGCGTAAAACCAAAAGAAAGCAACATTTCGAACTTTAACTAAAAATCGGGCGCCCGATATTTTTAAATACTCTAAAACAGATAAGCCTATTACCATACTGGAGGGAGTGGTCCACATGCCAGCTGCCCCTTCAAATAATCACTAATTAAATGCAAAACGAGGGAAAACGATACAAATAAAGTTGAAAAAACTAGTGAAAGACAAGTGCAGACTGCTTTAGATAAACTGCAGCAAACTAGAGAGGTTTCTGCCGACAGGACGTGGCTCTGTTCTCTATCGGAAAACCAAAGAAGGCCTTGACCAGATGTACGGAAAAATTCCGCAGTGAAGGCGTTCTGAGCGACTAGGACAGCCCGGGGCACGAACCGTAGGCCTCGCCGAATCGCGCTGACTTCTGCGGAAGAAACCCCGAAACATCGCGAACTACCGCGGATAGGACAAGGGTAGCCTCGCCAAGCACGGCACGTCAACAGCCGCACCGTGCTGTACGGTAATCGCCAGGTCACGACTCACGCATCAGCAAATCCGTGCGCCAGCAGTACTGGCCAGTTGTTTCCCAAGAAGCACGTACTCTCTGCCGGACACCATTACCAACCCCGGCCAGCTTCGAACACCTCCTCCTCGGTCACTCCACGCCTTCCTTCCTACCACACAGAGCAATGGTTCCCAACCCTTCTATATTACCACGTCCTTCCCCCCCCCCCCCCTGCCACCTGTTACCCCCCCCCTCCACTCCCCCACATTATCACCAACTTTAGCACTAATCTGTAGAATGAAAGATTTTTCTTGAAACACTTATGTTTACAATGATGAAACATAAATGATATTTAGTTTATGTATATGTGTGTGTGTTTTAGAATGAATGATGTAGCAATTGGTGATGCATCACAAGTGCTGCCGACAACTCCTTCTCAGATAAGACACTTTTTTGCGGCTCCCCTGAATTAGTCCTCCCCATAGCGCCACTTGCTTGTCCTGCACACCGCAAATCAAACGAGTTCACATGTGTATACTTAACTTAGTGTTTGTTAATCGCTTCATTGTTTCACTCCTCGCTTCAGAATTGGCAGATATTGGACGACTTCGAGCTGTTAATGCATTTTGGCTATCCACTCTAATAATAATAATAGTATGTACAACACTATAATAGCTCTGATGTAGTTACTGCTGTGCCGTGCTGTCAATTAATTCATTTACCTGTTTCGACACGAGTAATGAAGCAATTCCTGGACTACTTCAGGTATTATGTACAACTGGAGAAGAAATTTTCTTGAGATTTTTAGCATTTGTTTGGTATATGTCACACTTTTATCATCAGCGATGTGTGAGAGAAAGCACAACGTACTTGTGTAGTGGGTGGACTACGTGGGGAAGCTGTAACCTTCACCACATGAAGGATACTGATTGAGAAAAAGTAGTTGTTGATAACTTATATAATCAATATTAGTGTGTTACAAAACTGTGATAACAGTAAAGATCTTTTGAAAATAATTTAGTTTCGCAATTGACACTGAATCAACTCGTTTAGTGTTTACCTTCCATAAAATTACATTTTACCACTCAGGGGTAACTACCCCCATGTTTTGAACCACTGACATAGAGAGGCCAAAGACCCTCGAATTGGCAAAGAAAATGCTCAACTCGCCGGGCGTGATCTATCAGTCTTTCGGCACGGTTCAGCCCTCAAGTTTGTGTTCAGTACCGTTCACTTCTGTGTAGGTTTTTGTCTTTCTGGCAGTGTTAGTCATGTAATAACAGTGATGCAAAGCAGTGATATCGATAGGTTTAGCGATGAAGGGTTGACGGATAATCACCTCGTGCATGGATTCAATGAATGCAGTGGAAGAGCGGCACAACAACGCTATGCTGAACTATTCCTACATCGACGCAAATCAAGTCACCGTACTTTTACATATGGCGCTTGTTGCATTACTCCGTATTGGGGGTTTTAGCTATTGCATATTATGGGCTTCTTCACGCTTGTGAAGGTATTTTTACAGAAACAAGGGTATCTCCGGTAATAAACCCTGTAAATCATAATTACGTTCTTCTGCTGTAATGAGCCTCCAGAGATCGTGGTTCTGTTATATCCAGGTTAGCCGAGAGCGCTAACGCGCTGCTCGTGGACTCGGGTAAGTGCGCCGGCGGATTAACGACGATGGCCGGTGTGCTAGCGAGCCTGCATGTGGTTTTTAGGCGGTTTTCCACATCCTATTAGATGAATACCGGGCTTGTTCCCACGTCCCGCCTCAGTTACACGACTCGCAGACATTTGAAACACATTCACACTATTTTACGATTTACACTAGACGCAGACAGCTGGGGTACAGTACTTCCATCCCGGGCGGTACAGGGTGGCGGCAGGAAGGGCATCTGACCACCCCTTAAAATTAACCTTGCCAATTCCGTACTTAACGTTGCCGACCCTGTGCACTATGCGGGGTATGGGCGGTAGCAGAAGAAGAAAGAAGAAGAAGTTCGTGATTCCGTTATAGTAGTGTATTCTGAATGTTTGTCGATGGAGTTCTGGTTAACCAGATACAGGGTGTTTCCGTAAAGCTGTATTGTTGCCTGGAAATGGAAAAAGTGTTAAATAAATATTTTCTTGCGTGTGAAATGACACGAAGTGACAGATGCACAAATAAAAAAAACCGTGGTGTCGTATGTGCGATGCAAAAAGGATATAGAAAATACAGTGTTCATAGTTAACACTAATTGTGTAAAGACTATGATACTAATAAGACTTACTTCGAATCCTTGGATAAATAAGACAGAAATTTGTAGGCTAACATTTTATTACGTGGACGGAAATGTCTGTGATGTTTGTTCCCTCAGAATATAATTATTGTTCGTGAAAATATAATAAAGGATTTTATTTAATGTTCATATTTTTGTAAAGCACCTGACCTCAGAGTTATCGCCATTTTCAGTGTATCAGATGTACATTAGTTGTTGGCCGCCATTGCTGCAACACGCTCTAAATTCACTTAAAGCTAGGCGCCCAATTATTCGCCAAAAACTGGCTTCATTAATCAATAGAAGTGAAATGTGCAAGCAAAGAAGCACGTACAGCCAGAATTTTAAATTATTTCAGGTACACCAGGCGCCAGCGAGCCGCGTATGTTACACAACGACGCAGCTCGTTTTCTTTTGCCATTTTCGACTACTTATAAATGTTTTCTAGGTCATCAGCAACCGTACATACAGAAACCAAATTTACCCTGAAAATAAGATGGCTCGTGTTCCTTCGTTTAATCGGCTGTTCAAGTCGTCAAACTTTTATGAAGCAAATAGTAATTATCGTCACAGCCAGCCCGGTTAGCCGTGCGGTCCAACGCACGGCTTTTCCGGATTGGAAAGGGGCGCCTGGTTCCCGGCACGAATGCGCCCGGCGGACTTGTGTCGAGGTCCGATGAGCCGTCCAGTCTGTGGATGCTTTTTAGGTGGTTTTCCATCTGCCTCGGCCAATGCGGGCTGGTTCCTCTTATTCTGCCTCTGCCACACTATGTCGGCCATTGCTGCACAAACAAGTTCTCCACGTACGCCTACACCACGTGAACATCGGGGTTACACTTGTCAGGTGTGAGACGTTCCCTGGGGTTGTCCACCGGGTGCCGAACCGCACAATAACCCTGAAAGAGTGGTTCGGTGTGGGGCGGTGGAGGGGTGAAGTGGACTGCGGTAGTCGTCGTGGGGTTGTGGAACACTGCGGCTGCACCGGGGACGGAGCCTCTCGTTTCTAGGCCCCCCGTTAACATACACTTCTGACCATTAAAATTACTACACCATGAGGATGACCTGCTACAGACGCGAAATTTAACCGACAGGAAGAAGATGCTGTGATATGCAAACGATTAGCTTTTCAGAGCATTCACACAAGGTTGGCGCCGGTGGGGACACCTACAACGTGCTGACATGAGGAAAGTTTCCAACCGATTTCTCATACACAAACAGCATTTGACCGGCGTTTCCTGGTGAAACGTTGTTGTGATGTCTCGTGTAAGGAGGAGAAATACATACTATCACGTTTCAGACTTTGATAAAGGTCGGATTGTAGCCTGTCGCGATTGCGATGGAATCGGTGGGTTCAGGAAGGTAATTCGGAACGCCGTGCTGGATCCCAACGGCCTCGTATCACTAGCAGTCGACATGACAGGCATCTTATCCGCACGGCTGTAGCGGATCGTGCAGCCACGTCTCGATCCCTGAGTCAACAGATAGGGACGTTTGCAAGACAACAACTATCTGCACGAACAGTTCGACGACGTTTGCAGGAGCATGGACTATCAGCTCGGATACCATGGCTGCGGTTACCCTTGACGCTGCATCACAGACAGGAGCGCCTGCGATGGTGTACTCAACGACGAACCAGGGTGCACGAATAGCAGAATGTCATTTTTAGGATGAATCTAGGTTCTGTTTACAGCATCATGATGGTCGCATCTGTGTTTGACGACATGGCGGTGAACGAACATTGGAAGCGTGTATTCGTCATCGCCATAGTGGCGTAGCACCTGGCGTGATGGTATGGGGTTCCATTGGTTACACGTCTCGGTCAACTCTTGTTCGCATTGACGGCAGTTTGAACACTGGACGTTACATTTCAGATGTGTTACGACCCGTGGCTCTACCCATCATTCGACCCCTGCGAAAGCCTACATTTCAGCAGGATAATGCACGATCGCACGTTTCAGGTCCTGTACGGGCCTTTCTGGATACACAAAATGTTCGAATGCTGCCCTGGCCAGAACATTCTCCAGATCTCTCACCAACTGAAAACGTCTGCTCAATGGTGGCCGAGCAACTGGCTCGTCACAATACGCCAGTCACTACTCTTGATGAACTGTGGTATCGAGTTGAAGCTGCATGGGGAGCTGTACCTGTACACGCCATCCAAGCTCTGTTTGACCCGATGCCCAGGCGTATCAGGGCCGTTATTACGGCCAGAGGTGGTTGTTCTGGGTACTGATTTCTCAGGATCTATGCACCCAAATTGCTTGAAAATGTAATCACATGTCAGTTCTGGTGTAATATATGTCCAATGAATACGCGTTTATCATCTGCATTTCTTCTTGGTGTAGCAATTTTAATGGTCAGTAGTGTAAAATACAATACAATACAATTATCGTGAGACTTTCGACTTTAACTACGTGTACTATTACACGAAATGGACCTCATTCTCTTAACAGTCTTGTACAATCCAACTTATATGAACCTCGTATGAAACTTAAAGACCTTTATATTTTCTCATCAAGATTAGGGAAATTAAAGTACAATTTTTTTGTTGCCCTTTATTCATCACATACATTTTTTTAATAAGTTAGCATATATTACAGAGGGTGCAAAACGTTAACAGGAGATAGAGGATGCCGCACTGGAGGTAGGGAACCAGTATTCGGAGAAGTGGCTTAAGGAGATAATGGGAATAAAATCACGTTACTGTGTACTCTTTTATTTACATTAGTTACAATTAACTGCAAATACCACCACTGACACAATGAACGTACCACATGTACTGTATCTCACAAATGTGCTGAAACTGATGGCCACAAACCTCAAAGCAAGTGTGTAATCGGCGAACGTTTATAAAATCGGATGTGCGAGTGGTCCTCATGTCGCCAGGTCCCTCGTTTCTTCTTTCCAGTGAACCAGTCTCCAGCATCCGTCGAACGAGAGGAAGAAACACTCGTCGTGACGGATGATGCCTTTTAAGTAAGCGTTCCCTGTACGGCCTTTCAGCAGAGACAGCATTGCAACGTATTTCCCCGTACACATACACAGTGGGTTCTGCGAAACGGTACTGGAACTGCTCCATCGTATGATACTGTACTCCTGTGAGTAATGAACTGGTCTGTCGTTGATTCATAGCACTTTCTGTATGGAACAATATAAATACGATATTACAGAGCAGGCAAAATAAAAAGAAATTCATGACTTGCTGGAAACCAGTCTCGTCTTCCTTCTTTCCCTACAGGAAATAACGTGCATGTAAATAAACAGCATAATACGCGTAAACTTGTACGCAAGTTAGTTATAAATGAGCTGCATAACGGTGTGCTAGAGAAAGCGGGAGACACGTTTATTCCCTTAACTCCTTAAGCTGCCTTCTCTGACCCCACGTTTCCTATCTCAAATTGTTCAGTGGCGCATTCTCTATGTCCCGTCACAATTTTGCTCGCTCTTACGGGAATACCCTGTAGAAGGGCTACATACACACTTCCCAATACACTGTATCTCTAACATTGTCATCATTATGTCTCTCGTCTGTGAGACATAGTTGTGTCCGGCTCTTCGAAAAGCGCGCCAGGCGGAGTGCTTTCGCTTCGCGTCTAGTGTTTGCGGTGGCGCTTACGTTTGGCGCGCTGTTTGGATCGCAATCGCCCTCTGGCGGGAGGTGGAGCAAGTGTACGGTCACGTGACGATCTAGGTTCTAGGCAGTATGTACTGGGCGGTGACCGAGAGAGGTGGTGGCGCGAGCGGGGCCCTGTTGTTGGGGGTCGTCAACTGCTCGCCACGAGCTTTGCCCGACCTCTTGGCTGTCAGAGGCTGAGTCTGCCTTACCCTCATGCGCGTGGCTTATGAAGCTTAGAAGCCGTGGTGCAGGAGGTTAGTGCATGGGACCGTATGTCTTCTTATCGGCCGTTGAAACCACTGGCAGCGGTTGGCTGTGACGAGCATTTGCAGGTGCAACGTGTTCGCG
Organism: Schistocerca serialis cubense; assembly: GCF_023864345.2. Taxonomy (NCBI): domain Eukaryota; kingdom Metazoa; phylum Arthropoda; class Insecta; order Orthoptera; family Acrididae; genus Schistocerca; species Schistocerca serialis. The sequence goes on along the minus strand of NC_064645.1, from coordinate 362,392,172 downwards.
GCGCTGTGGTGGATTGTGAGAAGTTGACTACTGTTTTTATGTAACAGACTTTATATATAAGCTAAAATAGTTGTCTCTTGCCAGTTAAGTTACTTATATTACACTTGTCAGTTGTTACAAGATAAATCTGAATAAGCCAGCAGACAACCTTCACATTAAAGGCATTCCCCCAAAAAATTTTCCTTAACTCGGTGAGGGGCACTTGTAAAGGGGCCCAAATCACAATAGGCGGAATATATATATATATATATATATATATATATATATATATATATATATATATATATATATATATAAAGGGGTTTTTGAAGTTCTAGTGAAGTGTATGAGTTTCTTCACCAGTGGTTTTGTTGGGGCCTTCCCACCACAGTTTTCGTTTGCCTGTCTGCGGGAATGAGGTAATTGCTTCTTGGTCGGGGCGTTTCATTCACACCTCGATCGGCTAATTGAGGGTCGGTGTCGCATGTCTCTGTGGCTCAGAGTCTGTGCAGGCACCGCCCTTGCTACGTCTTTTGGTTTTTGGGTAACTCTGGGAGGTGATGGCTTGTAATGTAAGTTTTGGGGCTGATCTGCTGTGGCCCTGTAGACCACCAGTAACTATTCCGCCTATTGTGATTTGGGCCCCTTTACACGTGCCACTCCCTCGCCGAGCTAAGGAAAATTTTTTTGGGGAATGCCTTTAATGTGAAGGTTGTGTGCTGGCTTATTCAGATTTATCTTGTAACAACTGACAGGTGCAATATAAGTTACTTAACTGGCAAGAGACAACTATTTTAGCTTTAGTAGAAACTAGGTACTTAAAGGTGTTTCTTTTAAGGAATTGTTTTCTTATAGATATAACAAGATTAAAATCTTATTATTGGGAAGTCGTTAACGCCATACCTTGCAATATCCTTTACATAGAAAAAATTTGCCAGCTATTTAAACGAGTTTTTTTTGTTGTTGTCTTATATATATATATATATATATATATATATATATATATATATATATAGAGAGAGAGAGAGAGAGAGAGAGAGAGAGAGAGAGAGAGAGAGAGAGAGAGGAGGAAATTAGTGTTTAACGTCCCGTCGACAACGAGGTCATTAGAGACGGAGCACAAGCTCGGATTAGGGAAGGATGGGGAAGGAAATCGGCCGTGTCCTTTCAAAGGAACCATCCCGGTTTTTGCCTGAAGTGATGTAGGGAAATTACGGAAAACCTAAATCAGGATGGCCGGACGTGGGATTGAACCGTCGTCCTCCCGAATGCGAGTCCAGTGTGCTAACCACTGCGCCACCTCGCTCGGTATATATATATATATATATATATATATATATATATATATATATATATGTGTGCCAAGTTAAAATCTTACTATTGGGAAGTTGTTAAAGTCATACCTGGCAATCTCCTTTTCATAAAGAAAATTTGTCAGCTACTACAGTTGTTTTTGAAATTGTTCTTTTTTTTTAAATGCCAGATTTAAAAATTTATTATTGAGAAAGCCTTTTAAAATAAAAAGATAGCCTTAACAGTGTCTGTTATTTCACCATCACCTCCTGGCCCCTACTCCCACGAAAACGTTTTTGGAATAACATGTGTACTTGAGTTGTTGTTTGTGAACTGCCCTAATTGACGGTTCAGTCTGCTTGGCCTAAGGACCGGCATCATAATGAACGGAAATTGTTCAGTGGCGCATTCTCTATGTCCTGTCACACTTTTGCTCGCCCTTATGGGAACACCCTGCAGAAGTGCTACATATGCACTTCTCAATACACTGTACCTCTAACATTTTCATCATAAGTTTTTGTGCCCCTGGCGCGCTTGGCCTAAGGGCCGGCGTAATGAAAGGATTATGTCATGGTTAGTTTAAGGGATGGCCGTATGCCCCTTCTGTCGCTAACCAGTTTTCCCTCGTGACGGAATATGTTAACCCGAAGTGTCTGCGTTTAGTGATATTCATGTGAAAGTGAGCAAAAGATTTCCAACTGTTTGCAGATCGCGTAACTGAAGCGGTACTAAGGTGCCTGCGCGATATTCATCTTGCGGTATGTGGGAAACCGCCTAAAAACAACATCCAGGCTGGCAGGCACATCGACCCCCGTCATTAAATAGGCCGGTCGCATTCAGTCCGGGATCGTCGGACGTCCCCGTCCTCGAAGCGGCACTTTGACACGCACTTGTAGCTGGTACAATACCCGTACCATTATATCGATTTTTACAACACTTCCAGAGCACCTTTTAACGCAGCCATTATTGCTATGAGAGAATTTCCGAACCCCCTGTGAACAAGAGTGAGAAAGCCTATATGTGACCGTCTCAAGTGTTACACAGTATTATTTCCGAAACTCCTTTGGAATGCTGTGCATAGATTCTGGATAAAAGAAACAACCATGGGGACATATGCTGTAAAAGAATTTCGGTATAGCGTACACAATAAACTTGATCTTCGTACATAGTTGTTTTACTGCATTTCATTCGATTCCTCGAGAGGGAGAACCACGATTCAACAACGGCGGTGAATATTTACGTTGATAGCGGCTGAAACTTACGGATAGCGCACCAGTCAATACTTTACGAAAACGTGAGAATTGTTTCAAATGAATTTGTATTCAAACGCGTTTGTTCGATCTGTGAAATATTTATATCACTGAATTTTCCTCATCTGGAACTGGTTCTTAAAGAGTCAAACAATTGACATTGCTCCAATTAAATAAGTTGACGTGACTGTGTCAGTTGTTAACGCGGTCACGAAAAAGGCATTTGCTAATTCTTGCTACTGTTTATCATGTTATCTTACATACTGAATGTTTTATAAGTATTTAATGAATTTGCATGGGAGACGGAGAGACGTTTATGTATTAGAGGTGATCGAAAATCTTCCGTTTGATGGCATTGCTGCAGCGTATATGCAACCCAGCGCGGCTGCGATGCTAGTATATAAAGACCGACATTTAGGTAAGGCATCACTGTGATCTTCTAAAAGAAACTTTTTGAGCACCCTGTCTAATTTCGCTCGTTTAAGCGTGTAGCTCCCATGCCTATCTCCTGTACTGTTAGTACTACTGATCTATAATTGATGTTTCTCTTCTGTCATAAGATGTGCACACAAACGTTATGCAGTGCTATAGTGATGTATCTCTCCTATGATAGGATGCACACAGAAATGTTATGCAGCTAAAAAAAAATTAAATGTTTCAATAATTGTAAATAACAAACACTCATAATTTCTGTTGATTTCGCTTTGGATACTTGGTGAAACATTGTTGTAGGGAAAAATTCACTTTTTTGCCATGAGTTGCAGCAATTACTTATTTTTACGATATACATTTCAGGCTATTACCCAATTATCAAGCATAACTGGCAAAAGTATGACATCATCAACAATTAATAATCAGACAAATTAATTGTTATTACTACAGATACAGATTAATACATTCACAAAAATCACAGAACAGTTAAATAAATAGGTAACTGACAAAACTATTGAACACACTTGGATTTTATAATGAGACAGTTTTGACAGTGTCAAGAAATGGAGAGCAATTCAAGTAAGTTTGCTCATCCAATGGCTGCTCATGGTGGTTATTATACTGCCTCTACATCTCATGTACTGCATGCATGTCTGCACATTGTGGCCAGAGTTCAAAAAATCGTTCAAATGGCTCTGAGCACTATGGGACTTAAATTCTGGGGTCATCAGTCCCTTAGAACTTAGAACTACTTAAACCTAACTAACCTAAGGACATCACACACATCCATGCCCGAGGCAGGATTCTAACCTGCGCCCGTAGCGGTCGCGCGGTTTCAGACTATAGCGCCTAGAACCGCTCAGCCACTCCGGCTGGCGCCAGACTACAATTTTTCCACTAAACTACATATCTTCCAGAGTATGTGGTATTCTCTAAGACTGGTGCATGCTGAGTGGTCTGTTTTTTGTATGTACATTGCATGCGAAACTTGAGGACGAAAGTAGTTTTCGAATGATGTGACACTGTCAAGCAACATACAATAGCTCAATGGAATTTGATCCTTACATACCAAGAAATGTTACAGTATAGTGTACACGGTAACTGAAAGAAATACACATTAAGATGAACAGAAGTGACCCTCACATTCAAAGAAAATAATTTCACTGGAGTCATCGCAACTTATGATGATATACTGGGAATTAAAACGGAGGAATATTTTTCTTATAGGGTGCGTGACATTAGGAGAGTAATAGGCGTTATAGATGACTTGACCTTGAGTATCAGATTATACTGATAAGGACATCTAGCGAGAACGAAGCCTTTTGTAACGACACTGTTTTACAAAGCATTCTCGGTCTTCTTGGCGCTTCGATTCAGGGTAAAATCTCGACCTTTCGACAATTACCTCCATCGTCTTTGTTAACAGCTGCTTACTATCTACACTGCTGATGTGGTGGCCTTTTATAGCCCATGGATGGCTTGTGATTGGTCGGCAATTACGTAATATTGTCGCAGATGGCGTCAGCGTCTGCACACCTGTCGCCACCACACCCACACACATTGTGACAATATCTCGTTCCTCCTCTGCATCAAGAGCTTGCTTCCATTCACCTGTCATGGGTGAAGTTCTTCTCACAAATTCTTATTCCTACAGTCTCTTTAATCACAGAACTCCAGTATGTAGGAACCTGGAACAAAAATTCTCTTTCATCAAACAATATTCTGTGTTTGTCTGTACGCCTGTGCTCCACAAGGAATACATTCCACTGAGACCAGTTGTTTGTGGCATTGGCTCCCATACCTACAGGCTAGCGACAAGCTATGAACATCACATCAAAAACTCTCAGACGTTCATGACAAAATTAAACAGATTAGAGTTAGCCCATACGATATTTCGGTCAGCCTCAGTGAGGTCTCACTATTTACAAAAGCTCCTGCGCAGGATACATTGAAACTGTTGGCTGAGCATTTCACTCCTGAAAGGATAAAGTTCCGACGTGTTTTGACGAACACATACTTTATATATGGAGGTAAATTTCATGAAATGACGCATGGAATGGCCATGGGTTCTCGGTTGTCTCTAGCAGTGGCCAACGTTTTTATGGAACATTTTGAGGAGTGTGGATTAAATTTGACTCCCCTTCGTCCTCGTTCCTTTTACAATTGTGCGGAAGACACGTTTACGGTCTGACCACATGGAATAGGTGCTCTTGAACATTTCCTTGAATATATGAACAGCATGCATCCAAACATCCAAATCCTGTCTAGAAGGAAGACTGCCATTTTTAGATTTTTTTTGGCGAAAATCGGGTGGACGACTTGGTCACACGGTGTAGCGCAAGGCGACGCACACTGACTTATATCTCAGCGCCTGGAGTTTTTATCATTCAGTCCAGAAGAGAGGAGTATTAAAAACATTGGTACGCAGAGCAAAATCTGTTTCTGACGAGGGCCACTTGGATCGCAATGATGATGTTTGGCTTGTGGGACGCTCCACTGTGCAGTCATCAGGGCCTGTACAAAGTACCAATTTTTAAACAGTCCAATTTTTTACAGTCCAGTCTAGTCACTGTCACGAATGATAATGGTGATGATGAAATGATGAGGACAACACAAACACCCTGTCCCCGGGCAGAGAAAATCCCCAACCCGCTTGGATTGCGAAATTAATTATCTGAAGTACGTGTTCGTAAACAATGTGTATGGTTTACGTGATATGAAATTCGTGTTCTCCACGAAAATATGATGTGTTGAAGTTGATCAGCAACCGACCGAGTTCCTTCCTATCTGCGGCGCTACATCCAGCAAAATAACCAGAGTCCTGGGAAGACGGGGTATAAGATCTATTTTCCGACCACCTAAGAAGGTAAAGGAGATGCTGCGCCCTGTGAAGGACAGCGTCGACTTTAGGAATCGTGAGTGCGGAAGCGATTACGTAGGTCAGTTCAACCGTACCGTTTCCGACAGATGTGCAGGTCACGGAGAAATCTGCACTTGCTGAGCGAGCTGTGGCGCTCGATTCGACCTATCGCTCGTGGACTTGTTAACGATTTTTGGATAGAGTTCCGCTGGTCTTGATATGGGCGCTGAAGGTACGAGTGGTAGTGAGCCTGGTCAGGCCGTGGATGGTAGACGCAGTTGCGCACTGTGAAAGGAATCCTGTTCTTGACTGCTAGCCGATGCAGCGGGTTGCTGGCGCCCGCCGAGAAAAGTCACCGTGCTTTAGTCAGTCGGTTGCTGCCTTCGTGTTGGTGTGTGTATGGTGTTGGGACGCCGACATTACCGTTGGGACGAGCAACAGCCTTCTGGTTCTGCCTCTCCATCCAGAACTTCTCGTTACCACCTGTGACCAGTTTCTGAATCTTGTTAGGTATTTGTCTGAAGAGAGCATAATTTCGTGGAAAGCAGAACGTACTGTGCTCTTTGAAATTTTAGTGGAGGTTGGGGACAAGCATGTCACGTATTTAGCGGAGCAATAACTCACACAGTTTTGGAGCCAGGGTGCGCGGTATAATCACGAATTTGCTCTGCTATCATACGAAATCGCACCTCACACCATAACTCCAAGTGTAGGTCCAGTGTTTCTAGACTGCAGACAGGTTGATTTGAGGCCCTAAACTGACCTCCTTCTGACCAACATACGACTATCATTGGCACCGAGGCAGAACGAACTTTCATCAGAAAACACAACAGACCTCCACCGTCGCCTCCAATGAGCCCTCGCTTCACACCACTATAGTCGCAAACGGTTGTGGTTTGGAATCAGTGGAAACCACGTTACAGTGCTCCTGGGTCGGAGTTGCCCTTGAAATAACAGATCTGTAACAGTTCGTTGTGTGCCTGTTACTCAAACTGCTGCTGCAGGCGCAGTACGATGCACTAGTGGGCTTCTGGTTCAGAGCTGTCCTCGAAGTAACAGATTTCTAAGAGTTCGTTGTGTCACTGTGGTGCCAACTGTTGCTCAGATTGCTGCTGCAGATACAGCACGATGTGCCACAGCGATACGCCGAACACGATGGTCCTCCCTCCCGGTAGTGCCACGTGGCCGTCCATAGTCTGGTCTTCTTGCGGCCGTACATTCGCGTGACCACCGCTGCCAACAGTCATGTCTGGTGGCTGCATTCTTTCTCTAATATCGCAGAAAAAACATCCCGCTTCTCTTAGTCCTTTTACACAACCTCTTTCAAACTCAGTGAGGTACGAGGTTTGTCCGGAAAATACGTATAAAAGTTGAATAATAATTTTATTTTACACTTATTCAGGTATTACAATATGGTCTACTTCAAAGTACTCGCCCTGAGACGTGATACACTTCCGCTAACCCTGTTTCCACTGTTGATAACATTGCTGAAAGTCTTCATTTGTGATGTTGTTCAGTTGCCGTGTCGTTTCCGCCTTGATGGGTTCCACATCTCCCAAGTGCCGCCCCCGAAGCACCATTTTGCATTTCGGGAACATGAAGAAGTCACACGGGGCTAAATCGGGTGAATAAGGCGGGTGGTGTGTCACGGTGATTGAGCTTCGGGCCAAAAATTCGCACACAACGAGCGACGTGTGAGCGGGCGCATTGTCGTGATAAAGGATCCACCTGCCCCCTTTTGCCAACTCCGGTCGAACTCGGGCCACACGAGCTCTGAGACGTGTCAGAACTTCAACGTAAAAATTTCCGTTCAGTCTCCGGCCGGGAGGGACAAATTCCTTGTGAACAGTGCCCCTAGAATCAAAGAAAACAATCAACATTGTCTTCACATTGGACCTTGATTTTCGCGACATTTTTGTTCTCGCTTCTCCTGCTAGTTTCCATTCCTTGCTTTGAGACTCTAACTCCACATCGAATTCGTAAAACCAGGACTCGTCTCCAGTGATGACTCGGTTGAGAAAGTCCCCTCGTTACTCTGCTTCCAACCAATCCTCACGGCACTCAACCCTCTGTTCTGGCGTCAAGAGCTTCGGTATGATTTTCGCACACAATTTCTTCATTTCAAGTTTTTGTATCAGGATTTCGTAAACGATTGTTTTGGGGATCTACAGCTCGTCAGCAATCATTCTGGCGGCAGTCATGAGCCGAATGGCGGTTCCACCTGTTTTCATCTCCATAGTTATGAGGCTGATACGAGTGGCTACATCGACGGTGATTGTAAACGGTCGGGAAGCGGGCTCCATTCCCATTAACAGCTCGGTTCGATAAGGGTACCCACTCTCTATGATGCTATCTGCGATAGCACTCGAGACGATCATGTGTGTTATGAGGCGCTCACTTACTGGGATAGCGCTTAATGATAACTCTTTCGTTTGTCGCGCATATGCGGACGACCCGATCCTTCTTGTCAGATCAGGACATGAATTGCGTCAGGCTGTCGAACATTTAGACTCTTACGGGACAGCGGCAGGCAGTGTCGTTAACATGACGAAATCCAAAGTTATGCACATTGGACGAAGTCTGGAAGACGTACCGGGACCGTTTCAGACAGTATAATCGTTGAGATGTCTGGGGATCACATTTACCCGTTCACTACGGCGGTCAGCGGCGGCGAGTTCGCGGTGGCTTCTGCAGATTGTTCGTCTGACGATACGCAACAACTCACTGAGAGCCTTTGACATGATCCAACGTGTGGCATACACCAACGTTCACATAGCGTCAAGACTGCCCCATTTAGCGCAGATCCTGCGAATACCGAAGGGTATTGCGGACCGCCTCATGGCTGCCTTTGATTATTATGATAGTACTGGGATGTTATTTAAGATCAAATATGACACGTTAACCCTGCAGTTCGGAATGGTGGCCTCAACCTCACAAACGTGTGAAATAAAGCTTTGGCGCTTTACATGCGAGTGATGATATGAAACTGGCAACAACGAAAGCATACCATAGCATCAGCTCTGATAGAAGTACTTGTTCCGCCTTCGCACAAACCCCCGATAGCGGTGGGCAATATTTCGCCTTCTCTTGCACACATTGCCTCATTTTTTGTTGATTATAGTTATGTTCGTCCGACTTAATTCTTAATTCGGCTACATTCCATTATGTCACGACTAGAGACAGTACTGCACGGTTCAAATAATTGGCATATTACACACCGAGAAGACAACTGGCGCCTACCTGTGGGCGCCATTAGTCGGGTGATGCTGAGGGAATTAGATTAAGAAATGAGACACTAAAAGTAGTAAATGAGTTTTGCTATTTGGAGAGCAAAATAACTGATGACGGTCGAAGTAGAGAAGATATAAAATGCAGACTGGCAATGGCAAGGAAAGCGTTTCTGAAGAAGAGAAATTTGTAAACATCGAGTATAGATTTAAGTGTCAGGAAGTCATTTCTGAAAGTATTTGTATGGAGTGTAGCCACGTATGGAAGTGAAACGTGGACGATAAATAGTTTGGACAAGAAGAGAATAGAACCTTTTGAAATGTGGTGCTACAGAAGAATGCTGAAGATTAGATGGGTAGATAACATAACTAATGAGGAAGTATTGAATAGGATGGGGGAGAAGAGAAGTTTGTGGCACAACTTGACTAGAAGCAGGGATCGGTTGGTAGGACATGTTCTGAGGCATCAAGAGATCACCAATTTAGTATTGGAGGGCAGCGTGGAGGGTAAAAATCGTAGAGGGAGACCAAGAGATGAATACACTAAGCAGATTCAGAAGGATGTAGGTTGCGATAGGTACTGGGAGATGAAGAAGCTTGCACAGGATAGAGTAGCATGGAGAGCTGCATCAAACCAGTCTCGGGACTGAAGACCACAACAACAACAGCAGTTATGTTCGTCTGAAAATACCTTCGACGAGAATACCCACGACTCCAGAGATCTATCGGTGTTTGATGGATCATCATGGCCGCAACATAGTGGAATTCAAATACCGAACGAGAACTTGGAAGCACATTTGGTATGCAGTGCATACTCCATTACTGTCAACAGCAGCGAGATCCATGTGGTATATTGTCATAAACCGTAAACTTGTGACCAGGAGTCGATTACATACAATTCATATGGTCGATTCTCCTCTTTGCACAAACTGTGGACTGTTAGCAACGGAAGACCATGGTTTAGTGAGTGGCGCAGCGAGGGACGTCTGGATGCTGACGCGTCCAATACTGGCCTTCCTTCGGCGCACTTCCTACACGGAAATCACATCGGATGTACCTTTTCTACCGGACAAGACTTTTTTTCCGAAACAAAAGACGTATGGGTCAATTGAATCGCTGGACATGCGACTAAATATTTGTTTTCGCACGGTATTAAGTCCGTGATAGATTATTGGATATACTCGTACTTACAAGAACAACACGAGCTCATACGGAGTCGTACGAAATACAGCAAACGTTTTTCACAAACCGCCAGACAGCTGGGGTGTCCCAGAAATGAGAAGACTCCTGCAGCAAAACGACTAGAGACATTACTGCATGGTTCAAATAATTGGCACATAGCACACTGAGAAGACAACTGGCCCCTACCTGTTGGCGCCATATGTGACTGGAATATGTTAACGTGTCAAACCAAAAAAAGACGGCCTTTACGTTGATTTATGGTTTCAAAATTGTTTTTGCTGCCTCGATCCTTTTCTTATCCCAAAGACAGCACAATTATACGAATAAAGATAGTTTGTTCATCCTGCCGTCCTGTTAAAAAAAAGTGGTCAGCGCGACGGAATGTCATATCTAACGGCCCGGGTTCGATTCCCAGCTGGGTCGGCGATTTTCTCCGCTCAGGGACTGGGTGTTGTGTTGTCCTTATCATGATCATTTCATTCCCATAGACACGCAAGTGACCGAAGTGGCGTCAACTCTAAAGACTTGCACCAGGCGAACGGTCTACCCGACGGGAGGTTCAAAATGGCTCTCAGCACTATGGGACTTAACTTCTAAGGTCATCAGTCTCCTAGAACTTAGACCTACTTAAACCTAATTAACCTAAGGACCTCACACACATCCATGCCCGAGGCAGGATTCGAACCTATGACCGTAGCGGTCACGCGGTTCCAGACTGAAGCGCCTAGAGCCGCTCTGCCACAGCGGCGGGCCACTAAAAACAGAAATTTCTCCGTGTGTATTATGCCATTATGCCATTGCTACAAGCCAGCCTCTTGGAGAGCTACAATAGCTTCGTTGCAGATGTCAAAGATTTCCATTTTTTTGCCCTATATGGTTTCAACAACTGTTTGGTTGTAGTCTGTGGGTCCACCAACTGAGCTAAACAAACATGAGTGCGACCACTGCTCACAGCCCTGCATCCGGTTGTTCCTCATCTCCTACTTTCCGAAACTTGGAGGTCTAGTTCTCTTGGAAGATATGATACTACGGAGACATGGCTTAGCTATAGCCTGGGGGATGTTTCCAGAGTAAATTTGTGACTCTACTTCAGTGAAGTAGGAAGGGTAAGAGATGAAGTACTAGCGGAAGTAAAAGTGTGAAAACAGGTTGTGTGTTTGGGTAGCTTGGTAGAGCACTTGCTTGCAAAAAGAGATCCGGTCCGGCACACAGCAGTAATCTGTCAGGGGCCTTCATTTGAGAGCACGCTCTGTTGCAGAGTGAAACACTTTATTCTGTATCTCTTTCTTTCCTTTTCTATATTTCTGTGTGTTCACTGTCTCACCTCTATGAGGCATGGAGTCTTTTATGTCTTGTTTTGCTTTACCCCACGTAAAATTTTTTATCTCTCGTGAATATAATTTTAAGAATTGCTAATTTGTGAAAGAGCTGCTCGTATGAACTAACATAGGAAGGTAAACGTGGTGTTCTTCGAACTGAATTGGTCTTTAATCCCCACTTGAAACTGTTCGCCCTCGTAACTAACAAATTGCTAATTTATAATCTTAGTATGTTGTAGTCAAGTCCTATCTACTGGCCTGTGTCATCATACCGTTACCGGGCCAGTGTTTCCGGTAGCACTCCACTGTTATGTTGGCCACGAGCCTAGCGACACTGCCTTGGTGGCCTGCAATTAAAACGGCCAGGCAATCTCATGTCGGTCTGCCAACTGCTCAAGGCCGGAGCCACAAAATTACACCAAATAATTTTACTGAATGTTGTGCCTTATTTCTTAAACATATTTACTCTCATTTGTGAGCTGTTAGCACTGAAATTCTATATGGGCCAGGTCGTGTTTAATTAATGGTGAAAACTGTGGTGTGTTGTCCTTAAATACGAATTTTATTTAAACTGCTATGAGCAAACTATTGTAGCCAGTGCTGTGTCGCATTTTCATTAAATACAAATTTCCTTTAAGTTGTTATGAACAGATTTTCATGTTTTACAAAAAACATGTCCTACTAACCGGTCCCTTCTTTTTGTGCCGGCCGAAGTGGCCGTGCGGTTAAAGGCGCTGCAGTCTGGAACCGCAAGGCCGCTACGGTCGCAGGTTCGAATCCTGCCTCGGGCATGGATGTTTGTGATGTCCTTACGTTAGTTAGGTTTAACTAGTTCTAAGTTCTAGGGGACTAATGACCTCAGCAGTTGAGTCCCATAGTGCTCAGAGCCATTTGAACCATTTGAACCTTCTTTTTGTCAAGTTGTGCCACATACTCCTCTTCTCCCCAATTCTATTCGATACTTCATCATTAGTTATGTGATCTACCCATCTAATACTGTTGCTGTTAATACTGAAATAATGGTCAGTCTTGACCATGAGTAAACAGTTGACGGATATTCAGTACTTTAATTGAGTATTTCTGATCATTCCGTAAATGGTGCGATGTGAGTCAATACTACTTTTTTTGTTTTTAGCCATTTTCACAGAAAGAAATTTGCGTAATTCTTGTCCATAAGGTAACTGATAAAAGTCATATAAGTAAATGCGAGTCAAAATGCAGACTGTGAATGGCGTTGCAGGGCTAACCCTTCCACTCCATAGCCTTGTGTGCCAACCCTTGTGACCTATCCTTCGTAGCTTCATTTCAGTGAACACAATCTTGCAGTCAAACACAGAATACTGTATGACTAAACAAAAGTTTTGTCGCAGGCTCTTACACACTGAGAAACTGCAATCAAAAAGGCTGCAGAAACATGTGTGAGAAGAACTTCAACAGTGACAGCGGATATAATCTTAGCGGTATGTGGAAATGAGCTATCGATGCGCAGAAGAGGCACAGATACTCGTCGCAGTGTTTGTGCTACTACGGTGGTGACAGCAGCGGACACGTTGACGCCATCTGCGGTAGTATTATGTAGTCGCCGACCAATCATGAGCCGTGTATGAGGTATGTAAGGCTACCGTATCAGCAGTTTACACCCACTCCCTCTCGCGTCTGCCTTGCCCCCCTTCTGAGCCCTCTCCCTCCGTCGCCCCCTCCCCTCTCACTTCGTTTTCCCTCTGCTCCCCCCCTTTCTTTCCGTCATCTGTCCAGATCCCCCGCCGGCCGCGGTGGTCTCGCGGTTAAGGCGCTCAGTCCGGAACCGCGCGACTGCTACGGTCGCAGGTTCGAATCCTGCCTAGGGCATGGATGTCCTTAGGTTAGTTAGGTTTAAGTAGTTCTAAGTTCTAGGGGACTGATGACCTGAGATGTTAAGTCCCATAGCGCTCAGAGCCATTTTTTATCCAGATCCCCCTCCCCCCCTCCCCCCCAACTGCCCTTGGCTGTGGTGTGTCATCTTCGTGCCGACGTTTTAGTGCAGTGTTTCCCGCGAGTGTTAAAGTGTTGTGCTTCTTTTCCGAAGTGTTGCGAACGGAATTTATACTGTCGCTGGGTGTGATTTTTATATCTCTTGCGAACAGAAACCAGACTGTCGCCGTGTTTTTTTTATTCTCTGTCTACATTTTTACTTGTCTGCTTCCTTGTGCATTTTATTAGCATCGCCAACCCTTTTGTTTTATGTTTTAACTTCGCACATTTGTCCACCGTTTTACAATTTAAGTCACCGTGTTATGGCCTACTTTTATTGTTTAATATCTTCTTCTTATGTTTTAACAATTCTGTAGGCTGAAGTGCGGTGTACTAACACGCAGTTTAGATTGTCAGTTGATTCTGACGAAGGCGATGGACGCAGTCGTCGAAAGCTCCGGGTTTTACCTTGAGCTGTCGCCGCAAGGAGTCCGAGAGAGTTCTACACAAGGACATCTAGTGCCAGGTTTCCCACTTGGGCTCCTTTTATTCAAGGTCGAGGTCTTTTAAAATTCCCACTATCATCCTTCTAGTAGCGTTGTGCATGATGCTTCTAGTGTCACTGCGAGTCTGGACGGACCTCGGCGTGCGGCGTCTTAAAAAGACGCACGGAGAGCTGCATTTGCTTGCGGTTCGTCTAAACGAAGACGGCGTCCTTCGGTGGCGTCCTTGGCGCTCTCTATAGGAGGACGGCGACCTCTGAACACCACGAGTCTCACGCTGGCGGACTGGCTGGCTATTTACACGTCTCCTCTTCTGCAGAGATGTGTGCCGCACGTGGCGAGTCATGTGCAGTCGACAAAGTGGCTAGTGGCTCTGAGCACTATGGGACTTAACTGCTGAGGTCATCAGTCCCCTATAACTTAGAACTACTTAGAGCTAACTAACCTAAGGACATCACACACATCCATGCCCGAGGCAGGGTTCGAACCTACGACCGTAGCGGTCGCGCGGTTCCAGACTGTAGCGCCTAGAACTGCTCAGCCAGTCCGGCCGGTGCAGTCGAGAAAGACGATGTCACTCAGCGGCAAACTCTGCCTTTGGTTGGTTACCTGTACATACTATTGAATTAAAATCCCCTCCCGGCGCATTTTATGTACGTATCTGAAGGCTGATGGCAAGGTTTATTTGTCATGTACTGAAGAATTATTGGCTATAGCACTGTTAAGCTTGAGTCAGTGATGGCATTCCAAGTGAGGCAATCAGAGACACAACGTGGGTGGCTACTGTACACGGTAGCGTTTTGGTTACACGGGGTAAACAGCAAAGAAAGACACTTGCGAAATGGAAAAGAATGGTTCAACAGTCGCAGTTAGCAGATTCCGTTTAGAAAATTAACTGGTAACTTCACATATCTTCTACATGGTGTTGAAATGCGCCACAGTACACGTTGATCGCAAACGAACACGTATCAGCACACGCAACAACCAGCAAGAATGATCCCCTGCTTCTGAGCACAGCGGTGGATTCTCCCAGGTGAAAGTGAGATGGGAATCCAGCAAAGTTGCTGGAACAGTGGTCCCGACTCCTTAGAGAGAAGTCTCCAGCCTCAGGCCGGGTCAAAGAGACGTAACACGCTGTTGTTGCTGGCTACACTGGGAAGGGCAAAGACGCATCAGCTGAACGCTGTTGATACCAAACATAGACTTTGTTAGTGTAATCCCTACTTACAGAATATGAGGAGAGAAAGAACATAAACGAAGTTGGGCACAAGCATTAGGCAGATGTAGAACTGGTTAGAGACTGGCCGATGTTCGAAAGGTGCCGATGGATTTGCGAGCCGGCTACAAACAGAGGGGAACAGTGCGCCGTCACAGTCCTTTAAAAACCCCATTTTTTATGTTCAGAAGAGTTCTAAGCCAGAATGTGTGGACCCCGACTACGTATCCCTCGGAACAGCCTCGGGTAAGCTCCGATTCAAGCCTGTTTTCTCACTTGGGGTGCTGTGCTCAGATTTTTGTACTTCACCGTACTCTTAGCTACTTCTGTTAGCTTTTTCCCTGCGACTTGCGCTTGCAGTTGAATTCTTTACTTTCTCTGATGATTGTAAGTAGCCTTCAGTATAGCAGTTAATCTGAATTCAATAAACGAGTGTTTTTCAGGCACTTGATTTCACAAAGTCTCCTATAAGTTCACCTATAAAGTACCAGAATCCAATCCTCTCGTAGATGCCACGTGACAGTATTTGACGTTGATCCAGGCAGCCACCTGCCATCACTGGAAGATTGTCTTTCTGCAGTTGTTCCTAACCGATCGCAAATTGTAGACTGGCTTGAAACCGCCTTTAATCTCTAATACGCTTTGCCCGTCATGTACCAGGCCGTTACATACTGTAGCGATTTTGATAATGTTTCCGCTAAAATTGTCTGTTTCACGAGCAGGTTTTGTATATAATTTAAAAATTTGTTGTGTAAATTAGCCAAAGGAGAATGGATTAATAGTCCCCTGGCGCGTTCTCTGCCTGTATGTAAAGCATCATCTCAGGAATTACTGTAGGGATTTTGATATGGTTTTCACTAACAGACAGACTGACTGAAGAGGGAGGTGTGTGTATATAGTCCACTACCGCTACGCCAGAGAATCGGTACTTAATGATACATGTGCGAAGCTGTAGTGGATCGCTCGTCTCTACCGTATTTCGTTGATGGTGAAGCCTCTAGTGCCTATGTAGTTTTTTAAGCACCTGCCTATTAACACGCGTTATCAGCTGTAAGCAAGACTATTCGTATACTGCGATTCCTTGTGAGGGTTCTGAGAAAGTGCATTGCAAATGTCAGAGAAAACATTTAAAAGAAGATAGGGCGACCTGTTCTGCAACATCTCTCCAGTGGATCTGACGGGAAACGTCGAAGGAATTCAGAGGCGCTGTTAACGTAGTAAATTCATAATGAAAAAAAAAAAATTAAGTATAGTGAATAGGCTTCGCCGACCTGAAAGGGAACCACCTGATACCAGTCGATATCATGATGAGTAAATTTCGAGAAAGACTGTGTGGCAATTTCATTGCCTCCAACACATAACTCTCTAATGATTATGTGAACAGGATAGGAACAGGTTCCACGTGATACATGTATAATGCAGCACGACGAAATCTGCCTTTTGATACATTCTCTTCAATGTAATGCAGTAATGTTCACAGGACTCCCAATAAGAATACTGCATCTGAGGTTTAGGTCCTGCTAAATACGCTTTTCTGTTTTTCCTTTCATTTTCCTGTTTTTATGTTAACTGCGTATAAAGAAAGAGATGAGGTCCCATACTCCGAGGAGCGTAGGGGACAATGCGAGAGACCCGCACCGCCGTACTAGGCAAGGTCCTAGCTGAGGTGGTTTGCCATTGCCTTCCTCCGACCGTAATGGGGATGAATGACGATGATGAAGACGAAGCAACACCCGGTCATCTCGAGGCAGGGAAAATCCCTAACCCCGCCGGAAATCGAACCTGGGATCCCGTGCGCGGGAAGCAAAAACGCAACCGCAAAACCACCAGCTGCGGACTAACTGGGTATAAAATGTTTAGTGAATCCTGCCATAATTCAGACATGTTATCTGTAGAATCTGACTAGGTACAAATAATTCTGCAGGATATGTTATAGATATTTGTATGTATACTCCCCTACTTCACTCATAGCAGAGCCCCTGTAATTTGCCACGTTTTAGGGAAACTCATTTACAAATTTCTGAGTCTTCAATACGAAACTATTCAACAGCAGGTGTGACGTATAAAGATACAAGATCCGATGTTTCACGATCTTCACACATGCAATTTCGAAAAGCCTGGCATGAAACTTGAATCTGTACTGTACGTTTGTTCCAAGAGCTGTGAGGTGCATATTCTGTGTTTCCCAAAGTGTTTGCAATTTCGATTTTGCTATATGTCAATGAAAAAGCACGAAACGGACAAGATCTTTTTAGTCAAATGTTTTGTACATGTCCGATTAATTTAGACTACTGAATATTCATTTTAATGATAAATATATGACGATTAGCATGAGAAAACAATCCTCTTTTCTTCTGGGGAGAATAATATATAGACGTACAGACAGAAAAACTGATAATGTACGAGTGAAAATGGATTTGCACACAGGAAAGGAAAAGGTACCAAAGAAGACATTCTAATATTGCACTTGGTGATAGAGACCAGATTGAAAAAAGTAGATACTCTCGTAGCGCTTGCGGACGAGTGAAAGCATTCGGCACCACCTGAAGGGAAAGCTTCCGAATATACGAAGGCGTAAATACCTGCTGCGACCTCGACGAAGCGCACGTATTCCTTTCAGCAAAACAAGTGTAACATCAAATCAGAGAGTTACAGATACAGCGTAGTATCAAATGGTTCAAATGGCTCTGAGCACTATGGGACTTAACATATGTGGTAATCAGTCCCCTAGAACTTATAACTACTTAAACCTAACTAACTTAAGGACATCACACACATCCATGCTCGAGGCAGGATTCGAACCTGCGACCGTAGCGGTCGCGCGGTTCCAGACTGTAGCGTACCATCGATACAGACTACTCACACTGCGGACAACTTGGCATTTTTAACCTAAATTTACATGAATGTGGACATCTTAATGGAAACAGTCTCTGGAATTACTAGAGGACGCTGGATTTTCTCCCTGTGGGTATACTATTGGCACTATCACAAGTGAGTTTAGAGCCCACACAGAAGCATACCGACAATCCTTCTTTCCACGTACAATACGAGACTGGAATAGAAGGGAGAACCGATAGAGGTACTCAGGGTACCCTCCGCCACACACCGTCAGGTGGCTTGCGGAGTATGGATGTAGATGTAGATATGGCTGATACATAGACTCACACTCCTGTTCACTATCATCTCAACCAAAAGTATTTCTCCACAAGCAATACCGGTTCGAACAGGAGGCTATGTAGGGACAACGAAACAGTCTTGCTTATGCTGAACGAATCTCGTACAAGCAGAGACGCCGGCCGGTGTGGCCGAGCGGTTCTAGGCGCTTCAGTCCCGAACCGCGCCGAGCGGTTCTAGGCGCTTCAGTCCCGAACCGCGCGACTGCTACTGTCGCAGGTTCGAATCCTGCCTCGGGCATGGATGTGTATGATATCCTTAGGTTAGTTAGGTTTAAGTAGTTCTAAGTTCTAGGGGACTGATGACATCAGAAGTTAAGTCCCACAGTGCTCAGAGCCATTTGAACCATTTTTGGCCAAGCAGTCTTCAACACCCTTTGCGTCTAGTCTGCGACGTTATCTGAGCACAGTCTAAGATACGAAATCAACCTAGCAGATCATGTTAATACATGAGGATTTGGGACGTTTTCGAGCTTCCGTTGTCACGTTGACAGCACAAATACTGCTCCCGTACACATTGTGATACCATGAAAAAGTGCCCCACTGCAGGTTACCATCTATTTGCGGACCTAGGTTAACGTCCTTTTGTACCACCTTCCACACAGAACAGTAACTTGTAACGAGTCCTTCTGTGTTGCATAGAAAAGTAAATAAACTTTTGGTGAACAGAGAAGCAGTTGTATGAATATCAAGAAATCACATGTAAAAGCAGTACTATGCAAAGAACGGAAAGCTGAATGGTGGAAGAAATATGTAGAGGGGCTATGCAAGGGAAACGAACTTGAAGCCAAAATGTTAGATATGGAAGAAGACGTAGATTAAGATAAGAGTGGAGATATATTTGACACAGCAATCACTGAATGTTAAGTCGAAAGAAGACCCCTAGAATATGTGACATTCGGTGAAAATTACTGATATACTTGGGAGAGCAGAATTTTGAAGCGCGAAGTAATAGTGACCCCGTGACAGATAGATTAAAGAAAGACAAACCTACGTTTACAGCATTTGTAGACTAAGGTGCAGCTTTTGATAATGTTGACTGGAATACTCCCCTTGAAATTCCTAGGTAGCAGGCTTAAAATACTGGAAGAGAAGGCCTTGTGCAAAAACCAGACGGCAGTTATAATAGTTGAGGGCATTAAGAGGAACCAGTGGTTGAGAAGGGAGTGAGACAGGTTTGTCTCCGATGTTATTTATTCGCTATATAGAGCAAGCAATAAAGGGAACCAAAGAACAACTTGGTGAAAGAGCTTAAAATACAGGGAGAAGAAATGAAATCTTATGAGTTTTACCATGACGACACTGTAATTCTGTCGGTGCCAGGAAAGGACTTGGAAGAGCAGTTGAATGAAATGGCAGTGTCTTGAAAGATGGGTGTTAGACGATCATCAAAAAAAGCGAAACGTAAAGGAATGTAGTCCAATTAAATCAGGTGATGTTTAGCGAATGAGAGAAGGAAACGATACACTAAAAGTAGTAGATGAGTTTTGTTATTTGGGTGGTATACTAGCTGATGACAGCTGAAGTAGAGAGGATATAAAATGTAGACTGACAGGGGCGTGAGAAGCGTTTCCGGAGAGAGAAGTTTATTAACAATGGTTGTAGGGTTAAGCGTTAGGAGGTTTTTTTTCTGAAGGTATTTCTCTGGAGCGTATCGTTGTATTCAAGTTAAATGTGGATGATACACAATACAAACAACAAGAGAATATAAACTTTTAAAATATGGTACTACAGAGAAATACTGAAGATTGGTTAGGTTACGCAAATAAAGGGTCAGTTGATAGGACAGACATCAAGGGATCAAGAAATTATGAATGGAGGAAAGTGAAAAAGGGGGGGGGGGGGGGAGCTGAAAGTGAGAGGCACCCACATGCCTTGCTCATACTGTGGCATCAAGCAGTCAGGCCTGCAAGATGAGTGGTCTGCCAAGCGAGTGGATTCATTCTTAATTTATCGAGTAACATGAACTCTCGTACTCACAATTTAAGTTACAAGTTATCCTCCTATATGATTAATACGCAACGGAAACACGCATCTGACTATCAATAATTTACAGAACTCTCACTGTAGGCTACGCACTGGCAATACCACATTTTCGTTTTTGTCTTTTATTTAATGGCTTTTGTCAACACGTGGCCACCGCACACATTATAAATTCGGGACATTATGACAACATACAATTCGACGTAAAAGTCCACCAATCTTTTCCTTTTCACTATCTTATTTATTCCGATAAATTCTCTAACCTAAACACACAAATTTTACAACCTACAACAATAACACATAAGAAATTCCGCCCAGTGGGCATGGCTTTGTAATGGTGAATCTCTATATTATGGTCTCGTAATTACTTTTA
Source organism: Schistocerca serialis cubense (assembly GCF_023864345.2). NCBI lineage: Eukaryota > Metazoa > Arthropoda > Insecta > Orthoptera > Acrididae > Schistocerca > Schistocerca serialis. Next base: position 362,371,432 of record NC_064645.1, on the reverse strand, counting down.
ACGCTACAGTGCACTTTCTGGATAGGATGTGGATCTTTTATTATACCTCACGCTTCGACTCTCACAATCATCGTCACTAAACTATCCTCCAGACCGAGCGGTACAGAAGGAACAAGCATAACTCACTAATCTTTTGAAACTACCTTGCTACTCTCCCATGCAAACCACACATACCCAAATTACATGACATACATCACACTGCAATAAGAAATATAAAACACTAAATAGTCACAACACTATCACTTTCAGCTTTCCCACTCCAATTAATATTTATCCCAGTTTCACACGACACTGCCCCACTTCGTAATTCTACTTTCCTACTGTGAACTCTGGAGATATATGCGCGTCTTCCTGTGCAATGCAAGCCAAGTGGCGTTGCTGGATAGACGGCCGACTCACCTTGATTCTCTCTCAGAGTTTAAATCTAGCGTCACACGGAATCATATCACACAATTTAACATTAAGAACATCACACACGCGAGTCCTCAACTGATACCATGGACGAGTACTTCTCTTTATCCTTTGTCTCATACACAGATTGAGACTCACACAGTACTCACCGCGTGAACGTACTCGTCTCTAATTTCAAGTCCTGCACACGCCATTTCTTAAATATTTCAACTTATGGTACACACGCTATTAATTCAGCTTAACTTAAGCACACGGAAGTATTTCATTTTATTGCTACACGTGGTTTCATTGTGACCGTTAGTCACTTCCGAAGATTACTACAATCCCTTTAATGTTACCTGCCTGACATTTAATTCTCCCCACAAAAGTTCCTGAAATAGAGAAATTATTATTTCAAACTACTCTTAAATATTCCACATGCATACCATGTCTCCACTCTTTCATCATTACGGAGCACAACTAAAACAGGTCTTAACAGCACAAGATCCAGCGGCAAAGTGCTGAAACGTGGCCGTTCTCTAGGTCCTCTCGTACCTGTGTCGAGGTGGGGGAAGCACCTTGCTATCGTATTGGTCAGCCACATTTCAGGCGCTCAAAGCTCTGGTAAATTTCATCTCTTTGGTCCCACCAAAGGTGGCCAAAGGATCGACTCAAAGATGATCATATATTCACATTCACTATCTGCGGTTGGCAGACGACCATACATTCATTCATTTCACAGATCTCACCAAACTGGATGTAGGGATTTACTTTGTGGGAGTGCACATGTGATCAATTAAATAAATAAACTGTCATTCTTTCCCACACTGGTATCCGGCTTCACTGTATTAATTGAAATTGAGTTATTTTACAAAAAGAAGTGTTGTTCTGACAAAAATAATGAAGTATGTTGTACCTATTTTCAATGTCGGGCGGTACTGTACCCTTTCAAAAGCTGTAGAGAGAGACGAAGAGATGAATACATCAAGCAAGTTCAAAAGAAAGTATGTTTGTTGTAGTTATTCGGAGATGAAGAGGCTTGCACAGAGTGGAGTAACATGGGGAGCTGCACAAAACCAGACTTCAGACTGAAGACTACAACAACAGCTTGCGTTCATCCTGGACAGTCGGTAACGCATGTACCTATAGTGGCTCTGACTACCAGTGTTGTCGGAACAACGTCAGAGTAGGCAACAACGGTACTGGGCGCCAGCGAACGTTCTGCTGCCGTGGAGGAAACTTTGCAGTTTGGTCGCTGTGCTCTCTGCAGCTTTATGGGGTGGGCCGCTGTGTCGCTGGCGGAAGTGACCCACTTGGTCGAGAGTTGTAGGTGCTGCGCCGCCAGCAGGGCGTGGGCAGCACGCCGACCCCTGCGGCTGCGTAAACTGGGCTTCAGCCGCCCCAGGGGTCTCGTCCATCCATCAGCCTCGCCGCTAAATCGTACTCGCAAGAGCTGTTCCGCGACGACGCCAAACAGAGGTGCAGGTACTCCAAACAACGGGGCTGGCTCTTGCTGCTTCTACATAGCCTACGGTTAGCCATCGACGTTATAAATTACCTTTAACTTTGGTACTAGCGAGGGTCCCGTAAATACGTGCCACGTGTTGCCGAGTCCGGTTACGTGCTTGCACGTCTGCCTACAGCCACATTACTCGACGACTAAAACGCTCACCTGCTCACCAAAACTGCCACTGGCAGGTGGCCTGTCTAACAGCTCCCAGGGGCAACAAAAACTTGATTTTTCGCTATTTCATTTACTAACATCAACAAAAGTCTTGCGGCACTCCTTTATTTCGAAACTCATGGCGCAGAAAAGAGAAATTGGTCCTGTATTACTATGCGAACTGTGTGATGTTATTGTCAATTTCGTGTAGCGCAAGAAATAATTAAGATGACTGATTCTCAGTATCAATGGTAAATGCAGTTGTAAATGCAGAATACTCAATTCTACTAACATGTAATGATGTTCTCTGATATGAAAGGTTGCAAATTAGAAAGTGCAACACCATTAAAGCCACCTTAATGGAGCTTTGCTATTTCCAATAAAAGGAAAAGTACTTTTCTTGGGCGCCTTGGCCCAAGACACTTAAGTTTTCTGAGGGTCTGTCGTTATTAGAATATTATGTTTACGTACCTTGCCGCTCTGCAACACGAAGCTGTAATGCTGCGTTGAAGTGCACCAAAACCTTGACGGTTACGTGAAAGGCTTGGATTGCTGTGCGAATAATGTTAATTTCTTTTCAACTGCGAGTTTAAGCAGTCTAGCATGTTTGTGTTTAACGTATTAGACATGAAATGTAGCAAATCTAAATGTCGCGCACATTAAAATCCGACCAGCTTCATTGTTCTGTTAATTAGAGGTTCTATGAGGTGCGCATTGAAATCTTGTTATAGAACTGATTAAAATTCTTTTAAAACTATTTTCTATCTACATCTGAATTACAATTATTTTTTATGTAGTGAATCGTGTGAGACCTGATCCGTGCTGAGTGGTCCAGGCTAACACAAAAACTGTTTCTGCAATGAAATATTAATTCACTTTCACGTGAAACACTTAAGCAGATAATTCTCAGCGAGTGAGTTCCTATTTTTAAACCGCGTGGCGTAATGAAATACTTAAAATTATGTTCTCGCCCCTAATGGCGTCTTTGAAACAAAATCAGCTCAATATATGAAAACTGGAAATTATTCAGTAATAATTATGCGATGCCTTTCCCACACTACTGAAAGCAAAACACAAGTTTACACATTTATAGAATTAATGATTATTATCATGAGAATGCTTTATCTTACAGTATTAGTAACAAACACATACCATTCTCATCACGAATCTCCAACGGCGCCCTTCTACAATCAAGAACAAAAGAAAGAGTAGCCAGTTTTTTTTTTTTTTTTTTTTTTTGTCCTCGTTCGCCCTCGATAGAGGACTGTCTATTCATTTTTATCTTTGTTCACAGATTATCCTTGAAATACATAGTTTTCGTATTAATTGTATTTTTCATTGTTCTTTTTCTATATTATTTTACAATATTCCACTGCAAAAATCACAAAACATCGTCCTTATGGCTTTTATCAATACTTTCGTTATTACGATTGTTTTTATATCGTCGCACTAGTTTCGTAAATTTTCACAGTAACGTCATGGGATTGGCACAGTTCTCAGATATGCATACACAGGGTGATCAAAAAGTTCACTAACATTTGGAAGTACACTGGTTCACGTAATAATTTAGGCAGAGAGATGAAAAGTGACACATACTCCTGACGTGTCCAAAACCGGCCATCAGATGGTGAGGAAATGGCGAAGTGCTACTTTTCAAACAGTCAGCGAGACGAATGCGAGGTGCGCCGGTACGTTACAGAATCTCATCATCGTTAGCCTGGCTGGTAAACAGCTGCTGGAAGGTACGTCTTTTATGCAGGGTGGCTCTTCACCCCACGCTGCTACACGTTTGAAAGATGTCTCGCACACATCGTTTGGTGAGGATCGCGTGCTCAGCCGCCACTTCCGTCACGCTTGGCATCCCAGCTCCCCAGACCTCAGTCCGTGTGGCTACTGGTTGTGGCGTTACCTGAAGTCGTAAGTCTACCGCGGTCGTGCGACCTCATTAGGGACGCTAAAAGACAACGTCCGACGGCAGTTTCTCACCATACCTACTGAGATGCTGTACAGTGTTTCTTACAACATTGCCACTCGCCTACATGTATTGTTTATGAATGACAGCCGACATGTTGAGCACTTGTTATAAAGAACATCATCTTTGTTAAAAATCAATTATTATGCTAATTTTTGCATTTTTATAAAATGAAGCGCCACCTGTTGATCCTCTTTTGCAGTTTTGTGGTTTCAGTGAAACCCCATGTCGTTTCAAACATATGTCATTTTTTACCTCTCTACCTACATTATACCGTAAATTAGTACATTTTCAAATGTTAACTGACTTTTGAGTCACCGGTATATGTATTTTCATTGCAGCCATGTCACGAAACAGAAAAAACAGACATCTGCGGAAACAAAAAATCTTCCTTTTCCCATAGAGGGTTTTTCCCAGCATTTCTGGTTAAAATAAATACATGGTGCAGGGTACCCTTGCTCGGATGCAGTTTCGAACCCGTCGTGTGATACACTCGATGAGATCATCAAGCCATGCAAGGTCAAGTTTGTCCCACTCTCCAATGGCGATTCTGTGTAAGTTGCGCAGAGTACCTGACCATTGTCCACGTCGAAAAGCGGCTCGTTTCAGTCGATCCCAGTCATGTTCAATTGTGTTCATGTCTGCGGAATAGGCAGTTCACTCCATTCTTGTCAACTTAGAATTCTCAAGAAATATGTTGAAGAGAACCGCACGACGAGCACCAACTTACTATCCATCAAGATGAAATTTTCGCCTAAATATTGGCGATACGGTCTCACTATTGGTTGCCGTGTCTCGTCCCTGTACTGTAGGGCCGTAATATTGCCCACAACAACATCGACAGGTGTACGTTCTGTGTCCCCATATAATGCCACCAAATAACATCTCTCCACCACCACGCTGTTGTACATGTGGGATACAGTGTTGGAAGTGTTCTACATTGTCTCCAGACACGTTGTCTGCGATTGTTAGCGTACAGACAGATCCGAGTTTCGTCCGTACCCAACACCCGAGGCCAATTCATGCGCGTCCATTCTGCATAATTTTTTCCAATCTCTAATGGAATTCTTTGTGTTTTGAAATACGACATGGTACTCACAATTGTCTCCCGGAATGGGTACTCGCGTTTTGTAATCCACTCGTAACAGTTTGATGCGATACACGACGCCCTGCAGCCTCGTAGAACGCCAAGTTCAGTTCTGGTGCACTTAGCCCAAGGTGGTTTTCACTGAAAAGTCGTAGACATCGATCATCTTGTGCACACGCCGAAAGTGGGCGAGCTGTCCGGTGTAAGTTCTCAATGTCAGCAAGAACTGCTTTCATGTCCCACCACATTACTTTGACTCTAATGCACACGTCACGTCGGTAACCTTCGCCAGCTTGCAAGCCTTCTGCACGTTATGTGATGATGTGGACCCGATAATTAGTCGTCACTGTTTTTCGTGGCATGATGGATACTTTCCTACAGATGTCTCTAATGCTTCCCTGCTGATGCTTTATTTTCAGCTGAAATGCTGCAATCCATTTGAGCGCGAATTCTATCTGTAGGCAGCGCACATGGTAACTGTGTGTATGTTCACAAACGACGACATACTGGTGTGATGAAAAATTTCTGTTGACGAGCGTAATTAATCACAGAATTTAACAGTTTTAAATATTGACATAATCTGCTTATTTAAAACTATAGTCTTACGTTGAAGGTTGAACACAATTAGCCATATATTGACGTTTTGTATCTTGAGGCGTCGTAACTCACGGCACCTAAATTATCCAGGCTATATTCGTCCGTAATTTGAGAGTGAGAGCACGTAGCAGCTTTCAACAAACTTTACACATAATCTCCAACTTTTTGAAACTTTCTCTTGCTAACTTCTCTCACATAATGACTAAACTAAATAAATTTATCGCTTACTACACTTTGGCTTTTCTTGCAGTAAAACCTTAACATCAGGAGTGACTTTTATTTTTTTGCTACTTTACTACCGCTTCTATTCGCACCGAGGTTTGCTGACAGTATCCACAGATATCAATGACTGTAGCTGTAAAGATGTATCATCGTACGATAAGTAATTCAGGAGATACGACATCACAACCACTGAGATTTGGAGGTTTTACACGCTTAACGTCAAATATTTAATACATTAACTCATTTGGAAAGCGGTGAGACGTTTGAAGCTGTTTTACACATGAGAGATTCTTTAAATGATCTGACAGTGGGGAGGGAGGGAGGGGGGGACTTACTGGTAGGAAATAGTGTTATTACACGTAACTATCAATTGACCCAAGCTATTTATAAATACACATAGACACGTCAATACACATAGACGCAACAAAATGTTTTGGACTGCCATAGTCGTTCAAAATGCATCATCCGTCTCGTCAGAGGATTGTGATCATGTCATCACCCTGTCCTTGCCATCCCGCATACATCCCTATGACTTGAAACAACAATCACAAGCCATATTACTGTCTCAACTATCAGACTTTTACTTGTCTTTCCTCTATAGGTCGTGCACTGCGTTGTTGTTGTTGTTGTTGTTGTGGTCTTCAGTCCTGAGACTGGTTTGATGCAGCTCTCCACGCTACCCTATCCTGTGCAAGCCTCTTCATCTCCCAGTACCTACTGCACCTACATCCTTCTGAATCTGCTTAGTATATTCATCTCTTGGTCTCCCTGTACGATTTTTACCCTCCACGCTGCCCTCTAATACTAAATTGGTGATCCCCTGATGCCTCAGAACATGTCCTAGCAACCGATCCCTTCTTCTGGTCAAGTTGTGCCACAAACTTCTATTCTCCCCAATCCTATTCAATACTTCCTCATTAGTTATGTGATCTACCCATCTAATCTTCGTGCACGTTCAAGAACGCTCGAAACAATTGCGGACTGTCTTAAATATCTACTTGGTTCCGCTGATTACTTAATTCTACATGGCCCACTGTTTGCTCTTTGGCGGATCGTCGTTAACATAAAACTGTTCACTGTAAATAATAAACATCTCTGCATCACGATGTGATTTTCTGTTAAAATTCCCTGGGCGTACATTCACAGAAGAGTGGACCTCCTACATCTACTGTGCCAGCGTCAAGTCAAGCGCCGACATGCCAGGCGGCAACGAGAGAGCAGACAGGCCTGTGAGACAACGTCAGCCAACTGCATGCTGACTGACCGCTTGCCAGGACAGCAACGCGACGGCAGCGCCATCTACACGAAGAGGACATAAGCGCCACCCTGCGTGGCTGCGGCCCAGTTGTACGAGCTCTACAGTAGCACGTTCTACCGTATTGTCAAGATCAGCGACCTGGATACAAGCATTCACTGTATTACTTCTCTTGCATTGCTAACTGTATATACTGGATGTCTTGTTTGTCCGTCACCCTTTGCTCGTGACACAGCTGTATTTCTCAGAGTTAAGTGTTGTCATTTATTATTTGTAATAAAGTTCATTAATACGATTTGCCTGATTGTTTGACTAGCAATCCGAGGAGCAGGTTTCTCCTAGGCACTCCATATTTGACGAGTAGGCAGAATGCAATATCTACATCGTGAAAAGGCCATGAAGGTGAAACTAGAGACATTTGAACTCATGCAGAAGCTTATCGGCAGTCATTCGTGTCACACGCCATTCCCAGGTGGAACAAGCAAGGAGAAAATGACAGTGATACACAAAGTGCCCTTCACCTCATTTAGTGAGGAGCCTTTAGCAGTAAAGATGCACATGCAGGTGTAGATCTGTTGTCACCGATTTTCAAGTTTACATTCAAGCTGGCTAAGTTCCTTTACTCATTGTTGAAGTTTATCTGCACTGGAGGCTAACAGTGTAACGTCGACAACAAAATAAAAAGCATACTGTTTTATTCAATTAACACAAACTACTTCTTGGTGTTCCCAAAACAAGGCTATGAAAAATACAGTACTGGCCATTAAAATTGCTACATCAAAAAGAAATGCAGATGATAATCTGGTATTCAGTGGACAAATATATTATACTAGAACTGACATGTGATTACATTTTCACGCAATTTGGGTGCATAGATCCTGAGAAATCAGTACCCGGAACAACCACCTCTGGCCGTAATAACGGCCATGATACGCCTCGGCATTGAGTCAAACAGAGCTTGGATGGCGTGTACAGGTATAGCTGCCCATGCAGCTTCAACACGATAACACGGTTCATCAAGAATAGTGACTGGCGTATTGTGACGAGCCAGTTGCTCGGCCACCATTGAGCAGACGTTTTCAGTTCGTAAGAGATCTGGAGAATGTTCTGGCCAGGGCAGCATCGAACATTTTCTGTATCCAGGAAGGCCCGTACAGGACCTGCAACATGCGGTCATGCATTATCCTGCTGAAATGTAGGGTTCCGCAGGGATCGAATGAAGGGTAGAGCCACGGGTCGTAACACATCTGAAATGTAACGTCCATTGTTCAAAGTGCCGTCAATGCGAACAAGAGGTGACCGAGACATGTAACCAATGGCACCCCATACCATCACGCCGGGTGATACGCCAGTATGGCGATGACGAATACACGCTTCCAACGTGCTTTCACCGCGATGTCGCCAAACACGAATGCGACCATCATGATGCTGTAAGCAGAACCTGGATTCATCCGAAAAAATCACGTTTTGACATTCGCGCACCCAGGTTCGTCGTTGAGTACACCGTCGCAGGCGCTCCTGTCTGTGATGCAGCGTCAAGGGTAACCGCAGCCATGGTCTCCGAGCTGATAGTCCATGCTGCTGCAAACGTCGTCGAACTGTTTGTGCAGATGGTTGTTGTCTTGCAAACGTCCCCATCTGTACACTAAGGTATCGAGACGTGGCTGCACGATCCGTTACAGCCACGCGGATAAGATGCCTGTAATGTCGACTGCTAGTGATAACGAGGCCGTTGGGATCCAGCACGGCTTTCCGTATTACCCTCCTGAGCCCATCGATTCCATATTCTGCTAACAGACATTGGATCTCGACCAACGCGAGCAGCAATGTCGCGATACGATAAACCGCAATCGCGATAGGCTACAAACCGACCTTAATCAAAGTCAAAGACGGTACGCATTTCTCCTCCTTACACGAGGCATCACAACAACGTTTCACCAGGCAACGAGGGGTCAATTGTTGTTTGTGCATGAGAGATTGGTTGGTAACTTTCATGATGTCAGCACGTTGTAGGTGTCGCCACCGGCGCCAACCTTGTGTGAATGTTCTGATAAGCTAATCATTTGCATATCACAGCATCTCCTTCACGTCGGTAAAATTTCGCGTCTGTAGCACGTCATCTTCGTGGTGTAGCAGTTTTAGTGACCAGTAGTGTACTTTAGGACAATGAATTTTCGTGACTGGAGCCGCTACTTCCCAGTCAAGTAGCTCTTCAATTGACCTCATAAGGACTGAGTGCACCCCCCCTTGCCAACAGCATTCGGCAGACTGGACGGTCACCCACCCAAGTGCTAGATAAGCCTGACAGCGCTTAACTTCGGTTATCTGACTGGAATTGGAGTTACAATTGCGGCAAGACTGTTGGCTACCGTATCCTAAGAATTCTTTAATGCAGATGACCAATTAATCACCTAACTAGTCATTTGGTAGAGAATTTCCATCAACATCAGCTTTCTTATCTTAATTTCTATGTAGCATCACTTTATTATGAATTTAACTGCACATTTATTTTTTAATATCTTTGTGGGGTGCAGGCTGTATGTTCAAAAGGAGAAGCCCTGACTGATTCACTGACTCATCATTGACCAACCCAAACTGCTAAGGACAGAATCTTGAAATATGGAGTGGATCTTACAAATTCCCGTAACAGAAAACCATAGTGACGAGGCAATAAAATCTGGACTGTGGGTGAGTGGGAAGAAAGATCATCTGTTTCCAGCGTCTGCTCAGGTCTGCATAAAAAGAGTGAAAGATGGCACTGGTTGGGTGATATCGAGATATTCCACAGGCCGGTCGTTATTCTGCAGTGTCGCATTACTGCCGTGGTTTATCTGAGCATTCTGGCTTACCAGATTTATCTCACTCTACAAATGGGGTCCTGGGTTCGATTCCCGGCCAGGTTGGGGATTTTATCTGAACGGGGACTGGATGTTTGTGTAGTCCTCATCATTTCATCATCATTTGTGTAAGTGGCTAGATTGGACTCTGTAACGATTGGGACTTTGTACGGGCGCTGGTGACCACGCATTTGAGCGCCACACAAACCAAGCATCATCATCATCATCATCATCATCTCATGGTGCGACATTTGTTCCTCAGTGGCGACGCTCTGTTCCAAGTCGACAGGGCCCCTATTCACGCAGATCGCACTGACCAGAATTGTTTTTGTGTGTGCATCTTGCAAGCTTCCTACTTTCAATTGCAATCATAACTCTAATACTAATGGCAAAGGTAATATTAGTCAGAACACTGGGAGGAGTTTGGGTCTGAATAACAATATATTTATTCATTCTTAACATCAGAACACAAAAAATGGCTAATGAAAAGTCACACAAACATTTATATTTCACAAAAATTTTCACTAATATGCGGTCTATGGTGAACGAAGTGATCAGTTGGGGATCATCACACGACTCTAACCAGAACTAATCGCTTTACCTGACTTCATACATGTGAATCCGTGGTATGGCCTTAAAAATACACCACTAACAAGCATCTATACTCTACCATTCTATATAGAAAAATATGGTTCCAAGGAACAGGGTGCTGAGAAGCATATATTGGAGCGCTACGCCGCAGCAGCAAATGCTTTACCCTCCTGCTGGTCAGAGCGACACACCCCAATGTGCCCTGCAACTGGAGTCATGGACGCCAGCAATCTGTTATTAATGGCGCGTGCCCAAAAAATGCAAGTACACTGTCTTGTGTTTGGCTAATTCGGAATGCAGGTACTTCCCTACGAGCCTCTGAAACCCCGGTGGATTATAGTGTGCAGGTGGACCCGTTTGCTGGTTTGCCAAACCAATTTGAGTCCGTACCACGACTATGCATGACAGAATATGTCAAATGTTTATACGACCAACTCAAAACAAATAAGTACACCCACGTATCACTCATTGTATGCGCGATACTAGAAGCAGCACCCTGACAGTTCAGATGGTGACTGGTACAAGCTCTGAGTGGCACATTAGCAAAGGACACAAGTCTTACTGTTTAGGTAAAGACCTGTAGTTCCATACTGGCAAAGCGCCAGTACAAGTGTCACCTCTTCTCTTTCTCTCAGCTTTCCTCGCCAACTCGGCAGCCTAGCACATTTACAACTCTGAGGCACTCGAAGCTGGGAGACTGCCCCTTGCTCTGCATACACATATTTGACCAATCAGCGACTTTAAAAATTAATTGGGAGAAAAAGAATAAAGATTCAGCTTTGCAGCCTCTTTCCCACGCGTTTGTGCCGTGTCTTTGCTAAAGTATGACCTGGATGTAACCACAGCCCCCCCATAAAAAGGTTGTTATCTCCCCTGCTGCGTCCATTTAGAACTTTCCGAAGAACGACCACAAACTCGCTAAAAGCCTCGTGCCTTCTCAAATATGTTTTGTACCAGAGTCTGGACATCTCGGTGACATTAGCCTGTCCCACGGAAGTTCGCAGAAACACACAGTCGTCTCATCGGCTTGCTGCCTAGCAAGGGCTCATCCTCTGCTTTACTGCCGCCATCAATGCTCTGGCCAAAGCAGCGGTGACTCCTTGGCGCTAATCAGCCTACCTGGACGTGGCCGCCGACCGACTGGCGCCACCAACGTGTGTGCACAATGCGACCGAGTAACTCGGCAGTCAACAATCCACAACGTTTTCACCTAGGTTCCGCAGGAAGAACGCTCCTCTTGGCCCTCAGCCACCGTACGCTTTTCATCTACATCTACATGATTACTCTGCAATTCACATTTAAGTGCTTGGCAGAGGGTTCATCGAACCACAATCGTACTATCTCCCTACCATTCCACTCCCGAACAGCGCGCGGGAAAACGAACACCTAAACCCTTCTCTTCGAGCTCTGATTTCTCTTATTTTATTTTGATGATCATTCCTACCTATGTAGGTTGGGCTCAACAAAATATTTTCGCATTCAGAAGAGAGAGTTGGTGACTGAAATTTCGTAAATAGATCTCGCCGCGACGAAAGACGTCTTTGCTTTAATGACTTCCATCCCAACTCGCGTATCATATCTGCCACACACTCTCCCCTATTACGTGATAATACAAAACGAGCTTCCCTTTTTTGCATCCTTTCGATGTCCTCCGTCAATCCCACCTGGTAAGGATCCCACACCGCGCAGCAGTATTCTAACAGAGGACAAACGAGTGTAGTGTAAGCTGTCTCTTTAGTGGACTTGTTGCATCTTCTATGTGTCCTGCCAATGAAACGCAACCTTTGGCTCGCCTTCCCACAATATTATCTATGTGGTCTTTCCAACTGAAGTTGTTCGTAATTTTAACACACAGGTACTTAGTTGAATTGACAGCCTTGAGAATTGTACTATTTATCGAGCAATCGAATTCCAACGGATTTCTTTTGGAACTCATGTGGATCACCTCACACCTTTCGATATTTAGCGAGAACTCTCACCTGCCACACCATACTGCAATCTTTTCTAAATCGCTTTGCAACTGATACTGGTCTTCGGATGACCTTACTAGACGGTAAATTACAGTATCATCTGTGAACAACCTAAGAGAACTGCTCAGATTGTCACCCAGGTCATTTATATAGATCAGGAACAGCAGAGGTCCCAGGACGCTTCCCTGGGGAATAGCTGATATCACTTCAGTTTTACTCGATGATTTGCCGTCTATTACTACGAACCGCGACCCTCCTGACAGGACATCACGAATCCAGTCGAACAACTGAGACGATACCCCATAGGCCCGCAGCTTGATTAGAAGTCGCTTGTGAGGAACGGTGTCAAAAGCTTTCCGGAAATCTAGAAATACGGAATCAACTTGAGATCCCCTGTCGATAGCGGCCATTACTTCGTGCGAATAAAGAACTAGCTGCGTTGCACAAGAACGATGTTTTCTGAAACCATGCTGATTGCGTATCAATAGATCGTTCCCTTCGGGGTGATTCATAACGTTTGAATACAGTATATGCTCCAAAACCCTACTGCAAACCGACGTCAATGATATAGGTCTGTAGTTCGACGGATTACTCCTACTACCCTTCTTAAACACTGGTGCGACCTACGCAATTTTCCACTCTGTAGGTACAGATCTATCGGTGAGCCAGCGGTTTTACTGCAGTCATTTAAATCGGCACCCTCTTCCTTTGACTGCAGGTAAAGCTTACCGCTATTCCTTCACTAGAGCACACAAGCAAGAGCATTAACTACTGTTAACCATTTCATCATATAAGTGAAGTGAGATCGTATCCATGTATAGTAACCAAGTAATAAACATCAACTACCCTAAGAACATTACAGCATAACACTGTATCAGAAGTGAGAGTGCCCTGCAATCGCTCACTACAGTCAGCAGATCTCAGTATTGCTTAGCCTTGCGCCCCTGCCTTGGAGAGGAGGCTGCATTATCACTACCCACCTCTATCATTGTTGCCTAAACTTGCCACTATTTTGCAGGAAGAATGGTTAATGATATCCTTGAAAACCACACAGGACCTGTATTTATCCATTCCGAGACGACTGGAGGCTGTCTGGAATGCCAACGGTTCTCACGCACCTTATTAGGTACGTTAATGTGTTGCCTATTTTGTATTTCTTATTATTTTCCATACCCTGTATGTTGCTGATGATGTTTGGTTTGTGGTTTTTCGGGCGCTCAAATGCGTGGTCATCAGCGCCCATACAAAGTCCCTACTTTAACACAGTGCAATCTCTTTCTACACAGTCCAATCTTGTAGCTGTCACGACTGATGATGGTGATGATGATGAAATGATGAGGACAACACAAACACTCAGTTTCCAGGCAGAGAAAATTCCCAACCAAATCGGGATTCGAACCCGGGACCCCGTGATCCAGAGGCAGCAACGCTAGCCACTAGACCACTGGCTGCAGACAGTATGTTGTTAATGTCTGCTGGCTCGTAAGACCGCTCCATCAAATACTGACCATGACCACAATGCACTCTTGCACGAGGCATTTCTTTCGTATCGACTAGCTCGCCTTCTGTTGCAAGCCACTCCCCGACACGTCTTCAACACAATGTAGCTGACAGTTACTTTTCTTCTGTACAGCTTCTCCTCAAAAAGCCATTTACCGCTAAGAAAAGTATACACGTGGCATAATGTTGCCCTGGATACGATCAAATTTTTCAGTAGCAGTTGCGTTGGGAAGATATTAACAGTTCTAAGAACCTAATCATGTGCTGGAGTAAAGAGTTCTTGTGTCTTGTAAAAAATGACTCTGAGAAATTCAACAACCGTTCTGAATTACATCTATACCCGTCTGAAGAAGACGAAGGATACGGGGTCTATTGTCTTTCTACTGGATGGCTGCAGGAGGACGTAACCTAGGAAAGGGTTCTTATATGTAACTGCCAGAAACCGGCTCTTTGTCAGGAACGAATTGAGAACGGCTTCAGAAATATGTCTTCCGTCTTTCGAAACGTTTGCCACTCGCTACTGTACCGTACTGACGAGTGGCTACCCGTGCGTTGTGTGCGAGTGTTGCGTTAAGCCGTGCTCCTTCCTGTGGTGCTCCGTCACATTTATTTACATGACAGCTATGGACACGATAGAAGGCTGTCTCGCTAATAATGTTATAAGTAATGTCTCACTTTTTCCTTACGGACTGGTCAGATTATTAATGTGAAAATTATGTAAATTTAATAATAGCCATACTAAATTTGAAGTTACGGCAAAGACTTTTAAAAATTAAAAAATGGTTCAAATGGCTCTGAGCACTATGGGACTCAACTGCTGTGGTCATAAGTCCCCTAGAGCTTAGAACTACTTAAACCTAACTAACCTAAGGACATCACTCACATCCATGCCCGAGGCAGGATTCGAACCTGCGACCTTAGCGGTCGTGCGGTTCCAGACTGTAGCGGCTTTAACCGCTCGGCCACTCCGGCCGGCTAAAAATTAAATTACCAGTAAACTGCGCATAGTCACATTTTGTTTTTATTTCAAACGGTACTGGTTTCGAATGTTTCACTATTTAACCAGGAGTCTTTTGGACGGGAAGTTGTATTTGCGCCACTGAATTATAATTGCCATAGACATTACAGCATTTTGTGAGTAGTCGACTGCGACTTGCACAAGTACCGATTACCACTCGCCAGTATCGATGCTATAAACGAATTACAGGAAACATTGAAACTTTCTGGCAGATTAAAACTGTGTGCCGGACCGAGACTGGAACATTATCACAGTTCGTTGGTATAAAGAAGGGTACCTAGCAACTAGAAAAAAAAGCGAACGTCACTCCTGTTTAAGGAGAGTGATAGTACAGATAGGTCCCGGGTTCGTGTCTTGGTCCGGGACACAGTTTTAATCAACCAGGACGTTTCATATCAGCGCACACTCCACTGCAGAGTGAAAATCTCATTCTACAGGAAACACTGTTTATTATTTTATTACAACAAACCACATGAAAGATTTTCATGTCATACCTGACGTACTTCCATTTCACTAACCACTTTGTTACTACACTGCAGAAGAAGCTATTTCCACGGTAGATTGCAGAGTTAATCAACACATGTTTAAAATTTTTCTGACGAGAAAGGGACTGTTATGCTGACATACTTATTATGCGTTCATACATGAATTCTAATGGAATGTTACGCACTTCTGGAAAGCTGTCATCTGTCTATTGACAGATGATTGACACAAAGGTAGGATTCACATGATTACCACTCATTCATACAGGTTCTTCAGATCTCCATATCAAATAATTAAGAACTCGTGCGAACGCGCCTTACCACCCTCGTATTCGGTCACATATTTCAAACATAGTGAACGTGTGTAGTTGTGATGACTGTGTCACCAGTATTTTTAAATATCTACATAGCGAGGAATTGTAACGATCAAGATTAGGTGAAATAAGAGGGTATGTTACTGAATCTCGTCAATCAATCTATTTCTTACTGAATGTTTTTCATTAGGTACTGTCTAAATAGTGATAGGAAATGGACCGATTATCTGTCATGCATAAATTGCAGCCTGGAGGATTCTAGGATGTCAGTCCGGATCACAACGTAAGTTCTCCAAGTCATAAATAAGCTGGAAAAACATCACATCGCATATAAACTACGTCTGTTGTCTGTTTTCAAGGGTAATTCGTTACGCACAATTATAACAATCAGGATTTACATAATTGCAGTATAGTTTACGGCCCTACGACTTTGTGGTCCGCAGTTCTCACTCACACATGGTTGCGAAGGATTTGCATGTGTCCATGCTTCATTACTGGTGTAATTTGTTATTCACAAAGCAAATGGAGGCTTTTGCCATCAGCCTTCTAACTGTATTCATACGGCCCAACACGAATTCCTTTCCTGTGCCAACAGCTCAGATTTCCAGTTACACCTACGTCCTCAACTAGTTGTTTGATACGATGCGATCTCTGTCTTCCTGTACATCTTGTACCCTCTGCAGATGCCACTAGTACAACGGAAGATATTTCCTGATGTGGTACAACATTCTTTCCCTTCTTCTAGTCGAGCAGGCAAGCAAAAGCTGAACGAAACGAAAATGAGCGTAAGGAGAGCAATGAGAGAAGCGTTCAGTTACTTTGAATGTAAAATTTTTGTAGCCCTATCTGACTAAAACCCCCAAGAGTTCTGTTCTTACGTAAGATTAGCAAACAGTTCGAAATCATCTACTCAGTCAGTCAGTGACAGTACAAGCACCGAAACAGAAGATAGCAGACGAGAAGACCGAAATTTGATTCGGTCCTCAGAAGCTGTTTCACCGCGGGAGATCGTAATACCGTCCCTCCTTTTAATCATCGTACTAGCGTCGAAATGGCAGATACTGAGACAACCGATCGCGCAGTAAAAAAGCAACTTTAATCGATTCGTAGTGGGAAGTCATAAGGATCAGATAGATACCACTTAGAGTCTGCAAAGACTATGGTTATGAAACTCCTCCCCTCGAAGCACCACTTTATCGCAGTTCGATAGAGTAACGAAGGGTACCCAGCGACTGGAAAAAAAAGCGCACGTCGTCCCTGTTTCTAAGAACGTGATAGGACAGATACATATAATTATAGGCCTACTAGCGTAGAAACGCGGGGATGTCCAGGTATTGATTTATACCTGTCCGTCCACGCCCATAACATACAGAGTCTGGCCTTGTGCTTAATGTTGACGACGTAGTACCTCCTGAATTATGTGTCGCACACTGGCATAATTTTCCACGTACACTCATGAGTATGTACATTGTGTCTGTAAAATGTGTCTCGAAATCAGTTAGTAATAAAGAAGTAATAAATTATGACTTCGACCCACACTTTTACTGCATGAATAGCGTAAAAATAGTAAGCGATAAACATTTTTCTTTACATTATTTTTTAGTAGTTCTCAGCGACAAAACTTTCATAAAGGTTTGAAATTATGGATAAAGTTAGTTGCAAGTTCTGTATCAGGCTGTATGCGTTCCTTGTTAATCCTACGACCCACAAATGAAATGTCCTTCTTTCCAAATTCATATTTACCAATTTTAGTTTCATACTTTCTCTATACATAGCTCTCAATACTTCATTCAGAATCTTACAGTGCTTGAACCATTCTGCACTCACTACGAGGATATCATCTACATAGACCGTTATTTCATTGGTTAATATCTCACCTAGCACCTTGTCGACAGCTCTGATAAACACACACATAGACAAGTACAGACCAAATTGCATCACACAGTATTCGTAACACTTACCCTCATGTAAAAATGCTCTACATAGTCTAGATTCCTTTTCCAAACTGATATTCCAACAGCCACAGGTAATATCAAAAGAAGTGAGAAATTTACATTTGTGGAACTTCTCCAAAATTGCATCCATGTTAGCTAATTTGTCACTCTCTCTTACTACAATTTCATTTAACTTCGTGGCATCCAGTACCAACCTTACACTGCCATTCTTCTTCTTTAAACTACAAGTGGGTTACTATTCCTGTGGTTGACCTTTCAAATATCTCCCATGAGACCCTCTTTTGAATGTTTTCTCTCACCACTTGTTTTTTTGAAAATGGAATATTATAAGATGGCTTGGAATACAGTTCATGATCCTTCAACTTTATTTTGCATTCAAAATCTTTTACCAAACCTGGCCTGTCCGAAAATGCCTTATAGATGCTAAGGAGAATACCTTTTAGTTCCTCCATTTGACTATTTGTAAAATATTCAATCAAATCAATGATTATCAAACACTTGACGAACAAATTCTGCGGTTTCACGTGTTGGGGACTAAGCTTATTTTTCATCCCCACCCCTCTGATCAGTAGGTGGTTGTTACCCACGCAGCGATTGTCGCCTGACAGTAAGGTGGTATATGTGTACCACGTTTGGTTGAAATCGGTCCAGTGGTTTAAGAGGAGGTTTGGGACACACACACACACACACACACACACACACACACACACACACACACATATCCCCTTTTATAATATGTACGGATATCGTTGACGTGAATCCTCAGAGTTATGCAGCGTGTTTTATGCTCAAGAACTACGATGTTTATGGACAACGAAAATCTCCTGTATAAAAATCAACAAGGATTCCGAAAAACCGAGCGAGGTGGCGCAGTGGTAAGCACACTGGACTCGCTTTCGGGAGGAGGACCATTCAAACCCGCGTCCGGCCATCGTGATTTAGGTTTTCCGTGATTTCCCTAAATCGCCGTAGTCAAATGCCGGGATGGTTCCTTTGAAACGGCACGGCCCGATTTCCTTCCCTAATCCCCCAATTCAGCCAACAAACCTAATCCATCGTTTCCCCTATTCGCTTTTGTGCTTTGTCTCTAATTCGCGTTCGCGCTTGATTCCTCACACAGACAGTTTGAGAAACAGCTCAAAAATATAATGGTCCAAATAGCTCCGAGCACTATGGGACTTAACTGCTGAGGTCAGTCCCCTAGAACTTAGAACTACTTAAACCTAACTAACCTAAGGACATCACACGCATCCATGCCCGAGGCAGGATTCGAACCTGCGACCGTAGCGGTTCCAGACAGTAGCGCCTAGAACCGCTCGGTTACTCAAGCCGGCAGAAACAGCTCGCTCTGTTCCTCCAAGAGTCGCATAGCCCTGTACACATTGGCGCTGAGGTTGATACTGTGTTCCTTGACTTCAGGAAGCCATTTTACAGCTTCCAGCACCGCCGTTTAGGAAAAAAATGAGCCTACCGAGTATCTGACCAGATCTGCGATTGAACTCAAGACTTCCTTGCAGGCAGAACTCAACACGTTGTTCTGAAAGGAGCAAAACGACAGTTGTAAAGGTAATTTCCAGAGTACCCCAGGAAGTGTGATAGGATCGTTACTGTTTGCAATGTTTACAAATGATGTACTAGGAAGCGTTGGACGCTCTTTGATACTGGTCGCCGATGATAGGGTTTTCTGTAAAAAAAGTAGCAATGCCAGAAGACAGTATCGATTAGCAAAAGATATAAGAGGATAGATGAATGGCGGAGACTTTTATCCTGAAAGCAAATAGATGTAACATATTGCACACACATGGGAAAAGAAAACCACTATTGCACAATTACACTATTGATAAAAAAATTGCTGGAAACTGTATCTGCCGTAAAATTTCTGGAACCAACTATCCAGAGCGACAATAAGTGGGATGATCAGATAAAATAAACAGTAAGAAAATCAGAAGCTAGACAGAGATTCAGAGGGAGAGCCTTTAGGAAATGTAACTCATCCACTAAGGAAGTGGGTTACAAGGCACCTGTTCTACCGAACTCACTTGTTCGACGGATTCTTGAGTATTGTCCATCAATCTGGGACCGTTGCCTGGAAGAAGAGATAGAGAAGATCCAATAAAGAGCGGCGCGTTTCGTAACGGGACCGTTTAGTGGGCACGAGCACGTTACACAGATGCTCGACAAACTGCAGTGGCAGGCGCTACAGGAGATGCGTTGTCAGTCACGCAGAGGTTTACTATTGAAACTCTGAAACAGTACTTTCCGGGAAGAGTCGGACGACATACTACTCCCTTCCACATACATTTCGCGAAACGACCGCGACGAGAGAATACGAGATATTAGAGGTAAGATAGAGGTTTACCGACGATCTTTCTTCCCACAAGCCAATCGTGAATGGGACAGGGAATGGGGGTTAGTTAGTGGTACCAGAAATACCCTCCGCCACACACTGTCAGGTAGCTTGTGACATGTAGGCGGTTTCCATATGTTAATGTCCTCGCCAATTCTGCGGACAACTACCACGTTTCTTACGTTATCAGCCCACTTAATTTTCAATATCTTTCTATGGCTTCGACTCTCTTCCGGTTTCCCTACGGTCCATGTTGTACTTCATACAGTGCTGTGCTTCAAATGTATTTTCTAAGAAATTTCTTCCTAATACTCTCGGAATAAACGAGTAATATTCATTTTGTGAACTGCGAATCTACAACGCTTAGTGACTTCCATACGGAACTGCTCAGTCAGCTGTTGCTCACAACCAAGTCAGTGAGATTAAAATGTTAACAGTGAATAAGAAATGAGTTGGAATCTTCAATACAAAGGCAGGGTGTACCACCGCCCAGTGAACATTTTCGACAGAATTGAAATAACACATATTTGAAAAAGCGTTTGTTTCCATACATAAGTGCAAATGACTTGCCTAGATTTGACAAGTACTATTCCCGCAAAAATACGGGACACCTTTTTACCTTCAAGTAAAGCATACTTGATTTACTCTACCATGTAATAACAACTGCAGACTATTTATTTTTAGTTTCCCACACAGGCTCAGTATGTACCCCTCATTCAACACATGGAATTCTTCAAGTTCATCAGTGTTGTTCATAAAGTCAGTTCATCTATCTTCCATCAGCTGATGAAAGTTAATCACATGAAATTTACATTGAAAGTAATAGTAAATAAATGTCTCTCTGCGTTCTCTTTGGATTACATACACCTAGGTATTTTTGTTGGATGTGACTTTATGTAAAAAAAAGTGTATTGAAGTGCACGAAGACTGACCTAAAAATTAAAACTGAATTTCTCTACCTATGAATTTCCCTTGTCAATATAACGAAATTTTCCGTCTGAGACTGAAGCATATTACATAGGTTGTGAAATCACATAAAGTGTATCCACAGTAAATTCAATCATAAGTTAGCTTTCAATATGATTGACAAACATTTTTTTATTTGGCTTCAGTTGACAGTTATTTATGAATTGTGTGCTACTTCCCTAGATTACACATAACAGTTTGAACTAACTAAAAGATGGTGGAGGGTTGTTCAACTACAGGTAACTTCTCTCCCATTGTGACGTAACTTGTCAATTACATTTTTCTGTTTGGTACCAGGTGTGTCACACTAAAGTGTAGGGTTACGTATTTGTACAGAACGTTTTCTTAGGTTTATGGGGTTTTCTTCCACACATAATGAATTTCGTCCCAATACGTCTATAACTTAACCGTTTTCTACATGTTTAATAATTCTTTGATTCCCGAAGAGACCTTCATCGCGCTTTGCGTGAACTTTGTACACAACATTGTCCTTACTCTTGGCTTCAGCTCTTGGATGGATATTCCTCCCCTCGAATCTATCAGCAACTATCTTTGCTACTTCTGCTTTATTTCTGTAGACAGCGTGAGATGCTGGATCTACTTCGTGATTTTGATAAGTTACCATGTTAAATTTCCTGACAGACTCGAAAGCAGGAAGGCAAATGCTCCACCGACTAAGTTACCCAGGAACGACTCACGAACTGACGACACTGTTTTGCTTCAGGGAGCACATTCCTACTTTCCAAATTTCACAGACGTTCTCGTGCCTACATTTATGGATTAGCACTCCTGGAGACACGAAGAGTAGCTTACCAACAAAGGGAAAGCTTCTAGAACGATTTTTCTCTCCGTAGCTAAATGTGCCATGATCTGAAATATCATGACATTATAATTATGCTCCAGACCTGGAATCGAACCTGGAGCGTTAACCTTTTGTGGGCGAATGCTTTACCGACGGACTAAGCTATAACTCATTATACATGACACGTACTCATAGCTTTAGATCCCCCAGTATTTCTCTCCTACTTTCCTAAGTTTCGGGATCGAGTCTCAGTCTAGTACATAGTTTTAATATACCACGAAACATCAAATCAGAGCTCACTCCGCACCAGAATGAAAATTTATTCCGGATTTTATCATATATTTGCATGATAATATTTTTCAATTATTCCTCCAAGTAAAGAAATACTAACAGCTGCTAGGCCATGGGATACCTTCTAATATCGTGCCGGACTTCCTTTTGCTAGACGTAGTGAAACAACTAGACGTGACATGGACCCAACAAATCGTTAGAAGTCATCCTCAGAAATACTGATCCATGCTGCCTCTATAGCCGTCCATAATTGCGATAGTGCAGGATTTTGTGATCGAACTAACCTGTCGATTACGTCCCATAAAAGTTTGATGAGACTGATATCGGCCAATTTGGACAGCCAAAGCAATCGCTCGAACTGTCCAGAATATTTGCATGGGGGCTTAATTAAATATGATTGAAAATACTTTTTTAGTTTTTAGTAGCTGTAAGTCCGATTACGCTGTTTCGTAATCGGTTGGCCCTGACTAGTATTATTACGCTATCTGACTGCAAAGAACAACAACAAAGAATGAGATGAAAATTTTCGTTAACACAGTTAATTAATTAAGTCCCCGGCAACTATAAAACCTACTAAACCAAAGCACAAGTATAACTGTTCTGTATGTGGGAGTGTGACTCAACGTACACATCTGGCACGGTTCTTCTCCAACAAGACAAGAATTTTTAAATACCAATTACACTGACGTGATAAAAGAAAATTAGAAATACTATAATTGCTGAAGGAAAGTAGAATTACACTCTAATACAAGAACACACGCCAGATGCTTTGTTGACTGAACCTGTAATGACGCATTATTTAGGACACTGAAATAAAAACAAACGGAGTTAGTTACCTCATTTATATTGATGAAAATCACTCCAATCCTTACATTATATCTCAACCAGAACTCTCCAATATCACATCTCAGCAAGCACTGCCTAATAGCACATCTCAACAAACACTCTCTGCTACAACATCTCAGCACAGACTACCCCGAGTCCTCGACAGGCACTGACTACTACGAGTTCTTAACAGGCACTGACTACTACGAGCTCTCTCCAAGCACTGACTGCTACGAGCTCTCGACAAGCACTGACTTCCACGAGCTCTCGACAAGCACTGTGGAGGCGGCTTAATAATACTCTTTGGCGCAATCTCTGTCGCAGTGGCTCAGTGTAGCCACCTTTCATATGCCCCTCCTCCACAGGCCAGAATTTGATGGTACTTTTTGCCAGCATTGGTGGTGAAAATACCACCAAATTCGTCCACAAAAATACAGACAAAAATAAAAGATAATATTAATACCTAAATATCACATAATTAGTTAAAATTTTGGCTTTGCACTGACCTTTCAATAGCCTAATATATAAAATACAGTAGGCAATACAAATTCTTTTCATACATGTGGCTTTACATAATAGTTTGCACAATACACAAAAAATCAGTTTAAACAAATGTTCACATAACATACTTTCAATTGTTCAAAAAAAAAACAAATAGTTGATAATTCCAGCCCAGCAATGGTCAACAGGTGCAAACACCAACAAGTGACATCATTTCAGCAGAAACAGTCCATCAGTTGCACCCAGAAATGTTGAGAGCAGGTGCAGACACCAACAAGTGACATCTTTTCAGTAGAAGCAGTCCATCAGTTGCACCCAGCAATGTTGAGCAGGTGCAGACACCAACAAGTAACATCATTTCAGTAGAAACAGTCCATCAGTTGCACCCAGCAATGTTGAGAGCAGGTGCAGACACCAACAAGTGACATCATTTCAGTAGAAGCAGTCCATCAGCTGCACCCAGCAATGTTGAGCAGGTGCAGACACCAACAAGTGACATCATTTCAGTAGAAGCAGTCCATCAGTGGCACCCAGCAATGTTGAGTAGGTGCAGACACCGGCAAGTGACATCATTTCAGTAGAAACAGTTCTAACAGTGGCACCCAGCAATGTTGAGTAGGTGCAGACAGCAACAAGTGACATCATTTCAGTAGAAGCAGTTCCATCTGTGGCACCCAGAAAAGTTGAAGAGGTACACACAGCAACAAGTCACATTAGTTCAGTAGAAGCAATCCATCAGTGGCACCCAGCAATGTTGAGTAGGTGCAGACAGCAAGAAGTAACATCATTTCAGTAGAAACAGTTCTAACAGTGGCATCCAGCAATGTTGAGTAGGTGCGGACACCAACAAGTGACTTCATTTCCATACAAGTAGTCCATCAGTTGCACCTAGCAATGATGAGCAGGTCCAGAGAGCAGTCCATGGTATTCACTATCACTGATCACACTGTTCATCAGAGTATATAAGCACAAATTAAACATGTCCTAGGGGCACCAATCATGTAGAAAAAGTACAAGTAACAGTCCATAATATTCACTATCACTGATCGCACAGTTCATCAGCAGAAATTAAACATTCCTAAGTGTCACACATTATGTTGAAAAAGTGCAGGTAACAGTTCATAATATTTACCATCACTAATCAGACAGTTCAGGCATGAACAATAGTTTGAATGCACATACAAATGCTTTTACACTAAACATACAAATCATAACAAACACACAAATGATGTCAGATAATTTTCATATTAACTATTACAAATACTCAAACATCAGTAAACCTATAATATTTATGGGCGTCAGTGCAAGTCACAACAAACAAATAAAATAATATTTAGGAGATAGGTGGGTAGGATTAGGAAAGGAAAACACACAAAACACACTCACTCATCTTTCATCCACATTAAGTACTACTGTGTAATTGAATAGTGTTGACTGTGTAAATGCAATTCTGTCAAAATCTGATGTTCATCATGTGTATCAAGTAGTAGTGGCAGCAATGTATAACAGTCAATAATAGTTAAGTCAACGTCATAGTCATCATGTCAAGACCAATGTTTGCCAAGCCAGATCAAATGTACTGTTGTTGAACAACTGTCAGTGAGCCAAGATATGCAAATACTTCCTCTCTTCAAAAAAAAGTATATACTGCTTAGTGATTTAACAAAGTGTGTGTATAGACTATCTTCCTTCTACTTTAGTGTTCTAGTCTGCTATCTTCATCCTCCTTGTTCCATAAGACCAACAAAAGAAAATATGCTCCTCACTTACTTTACCTCTTATCCACCAAAACTCCAATAATCATCAACTTCACACAATCTCAATAATACCTCAATAATACCCCTTCAATACGTCGATACATATAAACCTTATTGCCAATATATGCTCCTCACTTACTTTACCTCTTATCCACCAAAACTCCAATAATCATCAACTTCACACAATCTCAATAATACCTCAATAATACCTCTTCAATACGTCGATACATATGAACCTTATTGCCAATATCATCTCACTTCCATAACAACTCTTTCCTCTAGTCAGTCTCCTCGAACAAGTACAGATAAAATCCTAGTGCAAACTTCAGTTCATCATCCCATACAATCTGAAGACACATTGTCAACACACAACCTCTGTGTAATCCATCTGACCCAAATCTTCTACTCATTATGAATTATAAACAAAGAAATGAATACATGACCTCTAACAGACTTAGCTCGAATAACTCTCAGTAATTAAGTACGATTACGGAATGTGAATGAGCATAATATTTCACAGTGTGTACACCACTTCAAGAATTATGGCAGAAGCAAACATGTGGAGTATTTTTTGTGTCAAGTGTCACTTCCTATTTCAATTGCTCACGAAGAATGCAGTGTAATAATTGTTAATGGTCTAAACCTAGTAATGGTATGTCATGTCGTTAGCTTCCTTCCTATTAGCATAAAGTTATACAGCTTCCATAAAACCTCAGCTCATGTGACTTCTATGAAGTTTCTTGTACCAACGTTGTTCGTCGAATTATAGCAGTTCATTTTCTTATCTTAAAAATATAAGGCACTGAGCGTAAGCAAAACAAGCACTAGCGAGTAAATATACCAGTAGTGAACAGAATGTCAAAAAGTGGATGCAGCACAAATCCTTACAACGAGGCTCTGCCAAGCGAACAATCTGTAATTAATCCAATAGTGTGACCTAAACTCTCTGTTTGTACACAGTATATCAGCATTTCTATACACCAAATTAAAAAGTAGTTATGACAACAACAGATATGTATAAATATGCAATCCATACGCAAAGCAGTAAACATGTCGTTAGCATCATATCAGCATAAGCAAATAAATGTTCATATGTAATCTTAATAAGTAAACACGAAGGCGCAAGCAGATAAATCACAAAGTATAACTTACATACCTAACCACATCAGCACAATAAATCAGGTGACAATTATAATTTAAATAAATAAGCACAGCAGGCACATAATAAAAAAAATATGACATCAGTGAAAAAGCAGTGCAGCCAAGCGATGCATAATATACACAAGTTACAACCCAGTTCATTAATAATCATTGTCAAAATCAGTTAACGTACGTAAGCACGTCGTTTCACAAGTAAATTCATAGAACATGAAATTAGCACAAAGTATGAATCACGTAATCGCGAGCAGCAAATTACGTCTAAAGTACGTACCTAAGTGGAAATATGTTACCTGAAAAATGAACTCAATTAATAGTTACCCTTTTTAGTTTATTAGTTTCTTCTTCGAAATTACATTCTTCCTGAAAATTTCTCGATAGCAAGTCCTCTTAACGTCGGAGACACACAGAATTTACCTGAAGTTCTTAAATATTTTATATAATCGTATCCTGAAAAATACTGAATGTTAATAACATAATTCAACAAGTCACTATAGCTTTATACTGAATTTAATCGGAGAAATTAAAACTGTGTATTTGTTTACGGCTGTCAGTGCATTCGCACTGAGCACTCGATCAGCTGTAGGCGCGTGACGTAGGAAGCAATTGTTCGCGGTCAACGACTGCCTTGTGCGGCGCGCAGACTTGACTGTTGCTTTGAGTATATGCCGCCGCCAAAACACAGCGCGGTATCCTTGTACTCTCCGCATGTTTACATCTAGCTGTTGGTTTCTCAAAAGTATGTCATTCCACAAAAATTTTTACGTTAGATATATGATGTATTCCTTTAGAGCGTCGAGATTTAAGAGTTTCTACTTCGACAGTGTTATCATGAATAATTTTACGAATTCTATATGGACCGTTATAAAGCAGAAAAAATTTGCGGCACAAGCCTTTTCCTTTGTGAGACAAACGATGAGACTTAATTAACACCTTCTGACCAACTGACAAGATTTTTGAACGACCAGGACGCTTAGCTGATTTCTCTCTTCTAGCAGCCGCAGATGCAACATTTCGTACAGCCAGGTTGACAACTTCAGAATGCCGCAGTTTCCGTGTAGGCGGAAAAGGAACGATTTCAGATATGCGATTTGCCGGTGCTTTGTTTTTTAATATCATTATAGGCGGTAAAGAAGTTGAATCATTAGGGAGTTCATTCTGAATGTTTTGAAAAATATGAAGATACTGATCCCAAGTTCTGTGATTCTGATGACAATAAAGACGACACAATTTATTGATTTCCTTCATCCATCTCTCTGAAGCGTTAGATTGAGGGTGAAAAAGTGAAATGAAGATTGGTTTAATTTTACGACGCTGTAGAGTACGAAGCCAAATTTTAGAACGAAACTGTGATCCATTATCTGATATAATCTTATCAACATGACCAACTTCTTTAAGAAAA
Organism: Schistocerca serialis cubense; assembly: GCF_023864345.2. Classification (NCBI taxonomy): domain Eukaryota; kingdom Metazoa; phylum Arthropoda; class Insecta; order Orthoptera; family Acrididae; genus Schistocerca; species Schistocerca serialis. The sequence goes on along the minus strand of NC_064645.1, from coordinate 362,343,530 downwards.
TGTTTGATAAAAGCGTTAGATACTGAACGAGCTGTTGCTTTGCGTAAAGGTGTAAAACATACATATTTTGACGTCAACTCCACTGCTACGAAAATGTACGCAAAACCATTAGTAGAACGAACCACTGGACCGAACAAATCGACTGCAGCCATCTCCTTTAATTTCGCTGGAATGATGGGAAGCAACGGTGCTCTGTGCGAAACTGTTGGCGGCTTAGCCTTTTGACATAATTTGCATTTGGCCAAAATAGATCGAATACTTTTTTCCATATTACTGAAGTAGCAATTTTCTCGTAATTTGTGAAAGCATTTTCTGGGACCAAAGTGTGCATAACTGAAATGCGTATACCAAATCAGCTTATTAACCGACTCATCAGGAATACAAACTAACCAAACAGAGTTGTCGAGCGATTTTCGTTTAAAAAGAATGTCATTGCGAACTGAATAGCATCTAGTTTCTCTGGATCAGGAAGAATACCTTCTGTAGAAATAATGTGACCGAGAAATTTCACCTGAGAACGACCAAATTCATATTTTTCTAAGTTCACTGTAATGCCAACTCTCACAAAGATACGTAACAATGAATCCAAAATTTTGTTGTGCTCACTCCAAGAATGTTTAGCAATAAGAATATCGTCCACATATGAAGTAATGTTGTCACGAAGATAAACAGGTAAAATTTCATTTAAGCTATGAATGAATGCTGCAGAAAATATAGTAAGTCCAAACGGTAAATTCCAAAGTCACTTTTGGGTAAAACAGTCGTATCCCGTTATTGTTTACTTACTCACTAGATAGATTGATAGTCGAAGAGTTGTTTTGACAGATGCAAAGAATAGTGAAAGAGTAGGCAGCGGTGCAGAAAACTAAAAGAGAAATAGCACCATTACAGCTCGGGGCCCTATGCTCGCTACGGCACATATTCACTTAGAGTAGTGAATCCCCTGAGGACATTAATAACTGCACATAATTTCAAGTTTGTGACTTAGTGGCAAATTTGGCGGAAGTGCGTACGTAAATTGATCTAACCATGAACATGGATGTATGTCATTCTTAGAATTGCGGAAGATCTTAAATTTCCGAACAGTCAAAAAGTGTTTATAGTCAAAGTTTTCGCCTCGTGGCGACAAAGACCTACCGCGTCTGTCCCAGTCACAATGACGATTATTGTTAAATTCACGCGCCTGGCGCTCTCTTGTTGCATCCCGTAAATGAAATAAATTACTATCTTCAAACCCCTCTGCTAAACTAAGACTTGTCAAATTATCTGAGATCTCCTCAACTCTTTCCGATGAGTCACTTAATTGTCCTTTCTGTTTATTTACGTCTTCCGTAAGTTTCGCGACTCGGGTTTCAGTATTGACACATTTGGTAGTTAACTGTTCATATTGTTGTGTTATGTTATTTAATCTGTCATTTGATACGGACTCCTCGATTGTCTCAAGTATTTCTTCCTTATCGTGTGCACATTGTAAATTTAACTCTGAAAATTTCTGTACTATCACGCGATCTTTTTCTTCCTGTGCCCTGCCCTGTTCCTCTTGTCTGATTTCTGTTGAAATTAAGCTATTATTGTGAGCCTTCAAAATCGGTTGTGCTTCTTCTCTACTTTCTTTCTTTGATTCATCTTTCATGTTTTTGAAACACGTCCCTATTCGTGAGTCTAACCGTGTTGTCATTGTTTTCATTTCTGTTTTAATTTCAGATCTCAAAGTTCCCATCTCTGTTTTTAATTCAGTTCGTAGTGAGTCTAACTGTGTTTCCATTGTTCCCATCTGTGTTTTAATTGTTCCTATTTCTGATCCCAAATTTAATATTGCACTCATTAACTGCTCCATTTCTTCTGTCGTTAACCACGTAATCTGTGAATTTTCTGATTGAGAAAAATTTTGAACTGTTTCCGGACTATTTTCCCTGCTTATTAAATTGTTTTCAACACCATTATTCATCATACTGTTATCCTGTGTTGGCGAGTTCGCCATGTCAACAATTTCTTTATTCTCACTATTCATCATTTTTGCCTTTTTCATCGACCACGTAATCATTTACAAAACATAAAAAATTCGTCACTGTACGAAAATTACACACAATGACTCTTTATCTCCAACAATACCATTTACATGAAAAGTTTCCCTCAAACACGATTAACGAACAATTGAAATAATTACACTAGATTGTCAAACGCGTATACAAGGCAATAAATCAATTCTGAGAAAAAATACCATTAGAAGAATGACAATTACCAAATCTACACATGCAAAATAGACTACAATTACGAAACTACAAATTACTACAACAATACTACTGTCTACTATTTTTACAATCAGAAGAATTCCAAGGGACGATCCTGGCAGGGTCGCCACGTGCATGGGGGCTTAATTAAATATGATTGAAAATACTTTGTTAGTTTTTAGTAGCTGTAAGTCCGATTACGCTGTTTCGTAATCGGTTGGCCCTGACTAGTATTACTACGCTATCTGACTGCAAAGAACAACAACAAAGAATGAGATGAAAATTTTCGTTAACACAGTTAATTAATTAAATCCCCAGCAACTATAAAACCTACTAAACCAAAGCACAAGTATAACTGTTCTGTATGTGGGAGTGTGACTCAACGTACACATCTGGCACGGTTCTTCTCCAACAAGACAAGAATTTTTAAATGCCAATTATACTGACGTGATAAAAGAAAATTAGAAATACTATAATTGCTCAAGGAAAGTAGAATTACACTCTAATACAAGAACACACGCCAGATGCTTTGTTGACTGAACCTGTAATGACGCATTATTTAGGACACTGAAATAAAAACAAACGGAGTTAGTTACCTCATTTATATTGATGAAAATCACTCCAATCCTTACATTATATCTCAACCAGAACTCTCCAATATCACATCTCAGCAAGCACTGCCTAATAGCACATCTCAACAAACACTCTCTGCTACAACATCTCAGCACAGACTACCCCGAGTCCTCGACAGGCACTGACTACTACGAGTTCTTAACAGGCACTGACTACTACGAGCTCTCTCCAAGCACTGACTGCTACGAGCTCTCGACAAGCACTGACTTCCACGAGCTCTCGACAAGCACTGACTTCTACGAGCTCTCGACAAGCACTGTGGAGGCGGCTTAATAATACTCTTTGGCGCAATCTCTGTCGCAGTGGCTCAGTGTAGCCACCTTTCATATTCTTCAAACTAATCGCGTATAATTGTGGGCCGGGAATATGACATCGTTATTTGGGAACATGATGTCCATGACTGGCTGCAAATGGTCTCAAAGTAACCAAAGGTAACCATTCCCAGTCAATGATCGGTTCAGTTGGGCACGAGAACCCGGTCCATTCCATGTAAACACAGCCTACACCATTATGATGAGACCACCAGCTTCTACAGTGGCTTGTTGACAATTTGGGTCCACGGCTTCTAGGGTCCGGGCCGCACTCGAACCCTACCATTAACAGAAATCGGAACTCATCTGACCAGGCAGAGGTTTTCCAGTCGTCTACGGCCCAACTGATATGGTCACGAGCCCAGGAGAGGCGCTGCAGGCTATGTCGTGCTGTGAGCAGTGGCATTCGCGTCGGTCCTCTGCTGCCACAGCCCATTAACGCCAAATTTCGCCACAATGTCCTAACGGATACGTTCGTCGCACGTCCCACATTGATTTCTGCGGTTATTTCATGCAGTGTTTCTTGTCTGTTAGCACTGATAACTCCAAGCAAACACAACTGCTCTCGGTCTTTAAGTGAAGGCCGTCGGCCACTACGTTGTTCTTGGTGAGAGGTGACGCCTGGAATTTGGTATTCTCCGCACACTCTTGACCTTGTGGATCTCGGAATATTAAATTTCCTAACGATTTCCGAAACGAAAATTCCCATGCTTCTTGTTCCAGCTACCATCCCTCTTAATAATCGTCGTGCGACCATAATCACGTCGGAAAGCTTTCCACATGAATCACGTGGGTACAAATGAAAGCTTCGCGAATGCACTGCCCTTTTACACCTCGTGTACGCGATACTGTCGCCATCTCTTCATGTGCATATCGCTTGCCCATGACTTTTGTCGCCAGCCGGTGTGGCCGAGTGGTTCTAGGCGCTTCAGTCTTGATCCGCCCGACCGCCACGGTCGCAGGTTCGAATCCTGCCTCGGGCATGGATGTGTGTGATGTTCTTGGGTTAGTTAGGTTTAAGTAGTTCTAAATTCTAGAGGACTGATGACCTCAGATATTAAGTCCCATAGCGCTCAGACCCATGACTTTTGTCACCTTAGTGGAAATTTGATTTCAACTAATTTAATTATTGCCAGTGTCAAATTCCTGAAAATGGACTTGTCCCAGACACCTGTCGAATAATAGTTAATTACACAACTGTTTTGCTGTGAGCCCACAGTCCCGCAAAACTTTTTAAAAGATTTCATTTTCACCCTTGACTATATAGACTCTACCCTTATTACATTACCCATAATTACAATTTCGACCAAGACGTCGAAATGCCAATAGACGGTATTTGCCCTATATGTTCAGTGGACATGAGTTCTTTTAAAAATAAATTGATGTGTTGGTAAATGTGCCAACACCTTGTAGATAGAGGAGGCCGAAATGCACACGATCTAATGCAGACGGGCGTGAATTCTGGAACAGTATAAGTAGTGAATGCTAATAAGAAAAGTATGCAGCTTCTCGAATATTTAACTTTATTATCGTTGTTATGAATACAGCATTCTTGATGAGACATTTCATTCGATAACTATCAAACTATGTAAGGCTAATGGCGCCTTGCTAGGTCGTAGCTATGGACTTAGCTGAAGGCTGTCTCTCGGCAAATGAGAGAAGGCTTCGTCAGTGTAGTCGCTAGCAAAGTCGTCGTACAACTGGGGCGAGTGCTATATCGTATCTCGAGACCTGCCTTGTGGTGGCGCTCGGTCTGCGATCACACAGTGGCGACACGTGGGTCCGACATGTACTAAATGGACCGCGGCCGATTTAAGCTACCACCTAGCAAGTGTGGTGTCTGGCGGTGACTCCACATAAATAATTAGTGTTTCTCTGCCTCGTGATGGCTGGCTGTTGTGTGATGTCCTTAGGTTAGTTAGGTTTAAGTAGTGCTAAGTTCTAGGGGACTGATGACCATAGATGTTAAGTCCCATAGTGCTCAGAGCCATTTGAACCATTTGAACCAAATAATTAGTGTGCATGTAAATATGATTCTCGGCTGAAACGTCGGGTGTCGCTATGAAAATTCCGAAATACTTCGTCGGCACAAGTGACTGACATCTTGAGGTGTGCCGATGGCAGCGTGCAGTGTGACTGGCATTCCTCAGTGCGTGCGTTCATCGTCTGACAGGTGGCGTAGCTATCCCTCTCGCTGCCAATCTTAATATCTGCGGTATTGATCACTGAAACTTGACGCGTTCACGCGTGTGCAATTTCTTCTCTGACTGTCATAAATAGGTGGGTTCAGTCTCAGCCTGAGACCGCCCATCTCTGGACTGTCCAAGCCAAGGCATGCTCCCGAATCCGTCTCCTCAAGCTCCTTTCTGGCCGCACATGTGGTCTGGACCCCTCCATCGTCCTCCACACCTATAAATCCCTCATCCGCCCTGTCCTCTGCTACGCCCATCCCACCTGGATCTCCGCCCCTCCTGCCTTTTACAAATCCCTTCATATCCCGGAATGCCATGCGCTCCACCTCGCCTATCGCATCCGCCTCCCATCCCCCACCTCTCCTCTGCCACTGGCATCTACACCCTCCCACTCTCCCTCCTTCCCCACCTTTCCCTCTCTCGCAGGTCCCCGGACTCATATACGAACAGTGAACATTCACACTCCGGAGATCGTCGCCAGTGTTTATGTGTGCCTTCGTGATAGTGATTGAGTGTTTCGTCGTTTGTGCTCCATCGTTCACATGTGTCATTTCTGTTGTCTATGTTCGTGTGCTAATGCTGAACGTTTTTTCTTTCACTGCACCTGTGAACAGCTCCATATTTTTTAACTTTGTCTACTGTTTTTTATCCACCATTTTGTTTTGTTTTTCTATGTCTCCTTTCTGTACTAACTGTAATATCTGTTGCCGAAAAGCGGCGTAGTATTGCCGCTGCCGGCCTACCTGTACAGGTATGAAAATAACAGTAAGGAAAAAAATAAACGCAGTCTGAGTAGTGTGTTTTCCGCACCTGAAGATGATGGCCAGTTGCGCCGCGCCGACGAAATATTGCGGAATTTTCACAATGACATCCGATGTCTCACTGGAGAACCATACTTACAACTAGTCTGTCGGGTAAGCTCCAAGCAACCCAATTAGTACACAGCTCAACGGTGTCGTTTAAAAAAAAAAAGTAGTACATTAAGTATGTGGAAACTGTGGAGAACCATGCGTCCGAAAAATGCACTATAACACTCTGTTAGGGTCATACAAGGGGCGATCAACATGTTTCCGTTTGAGGGCGTTGTTGCAGCATATGTGCAACGTAGCGCGAGTCTGATGCGCGTATACAAGCAACGACATGTAGGCAAGGGGTTAATGGGACATTCATATCTTTCCGACGTACGTGCGGTAAATACGAAAACGTGATTTATGACGAAGGATCAACGTGCTGTTATTCTTTTCATGACTGCCCAAGAACAAACACCGGGAGACATTCATCGGAGAATGAAGAATGTGTATGGGGCAGTATTTTACGGATTTCTTCACACAGCAAGATTACGGTAGTCTACCAAACGGTTACCTTTAACCTGGTGCCTCGGTAGGATGATTGCTTCAGTATTCAAGGCGATTTTGTCTGATTGGTGTATCAATTCTAGACTGTAAGGCCTTCGAACGAAATTTTTTTGATCGTCCCTTATATGTTAGTCCATTTTAAACAAATTTTCGGTCTGCTAAAGATTCCTTTGATGTTTCTACGAAGTGATCTCTCGCTGGTAGTCTATTCTTTCCTTGCAACTGCTCCCAGAAGTCATTGTTCAGAAGCTTTCTTTGTTTATGATGGCGAAATTCGAATTTCGTTCAGTACACAACATCAATAAACTGAGTTTGTGTATTGAACTGAGTCGTCTGTTTTGATTCGCCTGCGTCCTCATAATTTAGCACTTGCATATCGTAAAAGACAGCCCCAGGAACGAGAGAAGTTTATAGCTTTGGTTCCGTTGACGTCGAGGTCATTTCTGATGATCACTGACGAGAATTGTAGATGAAAGGTAGAAATTACCTGCAGCGGATTTACTGAAGCAGATTCCCCAACAATTGCGTGTAATTTTCTATCACCATCACCATCATCCTCCTCATCATCATCATTTATTGCATTCACGGGCCTTTGAGGCCTACAGCAGAAGAAACAAATGAATTAACCTCACTACAAAAGCCGAAAATATCAGCGCATTATAAAAAATACAAAAGAATACATTACAAAAGCACAATAATAAACAAAGTCAGTCATAACAGAGAAGATATCCACTGGAGATCGTAGCCATTGGTGTGTGTCGGTTTCTAGCTCCATCTGACTCCTTTGTTGGCTCCACTTGCTTGAGCATTGTTAATACACGATTTTTCCACCGCGTCCTCGGACGTCTCCTCCAGCGTTTTCCGGCAACCTGAGAATGGAGGACCCGATATGGGAGGTATCCATCTTCTCTAAGTACGTGGCCACACCACTGTAGCCTCTCCTGGCCTAACATTCAACCAATGCGTGGCTTTCCAAAATCCTGGTAAATGGCTTCTTTCATTTCCCATTCCCATTTAATCTCCATGGTATTGTAGAGAGATCCATAGATCCTTCAAAGCTCCTTTCTCTCTAAGATCCAAGATCCAGACTACTTCTTGTCGCCCTGGTTCTAATTTTTTTTTTTTTTTTTTTTTTGTACTTGTAACCTACGTCCTCAATTATTTGCTGGATGTATTCCAATCTCTGTCGTCTTCTACAGTTTTTGCCCTCTACAGCTCCCTCTAGTACCATGGAAGTAATTCCTTCTTGTCTTAACAGATATCCCAACATCCTGTCCCTTCTCCTTATCAGTGTTTCCCACACATTTTTCTCCAATTCTGCGCAGAACCTCCTCATTCCTTACCTTATCAGTCCACCTAATTTTCAACATTTGTCCGTAGCACCACATCTCAAATCCTTCGATTCTCTTCTGTTCCGGCTTCCCCTCAGCCCATGTTTCATTATCATACAATTCTAGGCCCCAAACGTAAATTCTCAGAAATTTCTTCCTAAAATTAAGGTCTTTGTTTGATACTAGCAGACTTCTTCTCGCCAACATCGGTTATTTTGCCATTGCTAGTTCGCTTTTGATGTCCTCCTTCTTCCGCCCTTCATTGGTTATTTTACTGGCTAGGTAGCAGAATTTCTTAACTTCATCTACTTCGGACCATCAATTCTGATGTTAAGTTTGTCGCTGTTCTCACTTCTGCTACTTCTCATTACTTTCGTCTTTCTTGGACTGACTCTCAGTCCATATTCTGTTCTCATCGCGTTGTTCATTCCGTTCAGAAGATCATGTAACTCTTCTTCAATTCTGCTCAGGTTAGCAATGTCATCAGCGAATCGTATCATTGACATCCTTTCACCTCGAATTTTAATTACTCTCCTGAACCTGTCTTTTGTTTCTATCATTGCTTCTTCGATGTACAGATTGAACAGTAGCGGCAAAAGACTACGTCTCTGACTTATACCCTTTCTAAACCGAGCACTTCCTTCTTGGTCGTCCACTCTTATTATTCCTTCTCGGCTCTTGTACATATTGCATATTTCCCGTCTCTCCCTGTAGCTTACCTCTATTTTTCGCAGAATTTCGAACACGTTGAACCATTTTACATTGTCGAACGCCTTTTCCATTTTGACAAATTCTATGAAGGTGTCTTGATTTTTTTTAGTCTTGATTCCATTATCAACAGCAACGTCAGAATTGCCTCTCTCGTGCCTTTACCTTTTCTAAAGGCAAACTGATCGTCATCTAGCAGATCTCCAATTTTCTTTGCCATTCTTCTGTATATTATTCTTGTCAGAAACTTGGACACGTGCGCTGTTAAGCTGATTGTGCGATGATTCTCGCACTTGCCTGCTCTTGCTGTCTTCGGAGCAGTGTGGATGATATTTTCCCGAAAGTCAGATGGTATGTCCACAGACTCACATTCTACACACCGGTGTGAGTAGTCGTTTTATTGCTACTTCTCCCAATGATTTTAGAAATTCTGTTGGAATGTTTTCTACCCCTTCCGCATTATTTGATCTTAAGTCTGCCAAATCTCTCTTAAATCCTGAGTCTAATACTGGATCCCCCGTTCTTCTAAATCGACTTCTGTCTCTTCATGCATCACATTTAACAAATCTTCCCCCTCATGGAGGCTTTCAGCGTACACTTTCCACCTATATGCCCTCTCCTCTGCATTTAACAGTGCAATTGCCGCTGCACTCTTAATGTTATCACCCTTGCTTTTAATGTCACCGAAGGTTGTATTGACTTACCTGTATGCTGAGTCTGTCCTTCTGACAATCATTTCTTTTTCGATTTCTTCACATTTTTCATGCAGAACACATTTCTTCTTAGCTTCCATGCTCTTCCTATTTGTTTCATTCTTCAGCTGTTTGTATTTCTGTATTTCTGAGTTTCCCAGAACATTTTTGTACGTCCTCCTTTCATCGATTAACTGAAGTATTTCTTCTGTTACCCATGGTTCCTTTGCAGTTTACCTTCTTCGAACCTATGTCTTTCTTTCTAATTTCTGTGATGGCCCTTTTTAGCGATGTCCGTTCCTCTCCATTGCACTTTCTGCTGAGCTTTTCCTTATTGCTTAATCTATAGCCTTAGAGGACTTCAAGCGAATCTCGTCATTCCTAGTTCTTCCGTATCTCACTTCATTGCTTATTGATTCTTCCTGGCTAATGTCTTAAACTTCAGCCTACTCTTCATCACCACTATACTGTGATCTGAATCTATGTATGCTTCTGGGTACGTCTTACAGACCAGTATCTGGTCTTACAGACCAGTATCTCTCTCTGACCAAGGTGTAATCGAACTGAACTCTTCCTGTATCACCCAGCCTTTTTCAAGTATACCGCCTCCTCTTGTGATTCTTGAACCGTAACCTTTTCTTCTATTCCTTCCCTTAGAACTGCATTCCACTCCCCCATGACTATTAGATTTTCGTCTCAATTTACGTACTGTGTTACCCTTTCAATTTCCTCACATAGTTTCTCTATTTCTTCGTCTTCAGCCTGTGACGTGGCATTATATCCGAACTGTCATTGTCGGTGTTGGTTTGCTGTAGATTCTAATAACAACAACCCTATCACTGAACTGTTCATAGTACCTGTTCTTTCCCTACCTCCCTGACCGAGCGAGGTCGCACACTGGATTCGCATTCGGGAGGACGATGGTTCAATCCCGCGTCCGGCCATCCTGATTTAGCTTTTCCGTGATTTCCTTAAATCGCTCCAGGCAAATGCCGGGATAGTTCCTCTGAAAGGGCACGGCCGACTTCCTTCCCCGTCCTTCCCTAATCCAATGAGACCGATGACCTCGCTGTCTGGTCTCCTTTCCCCCAAAAAACAACAACAACAACCTTACCTCCTGTTCATAACGAATGCTACTCCCGTTGTATCATTTTCTGCTGCTGTTGATATTAGCCTATACTCATCTGACCAGAAATCATTGTCTTCCTTCCATTTTACTTCACTGACCCCAACTGTATCTAGATTGAGCCTTTGCATTTATCTTTTTCTGATTTTCTATTTTCCCTACCACGGTGAAGTTTCTGACATTCCACACCCCGACTCGTAGAACGTTATCCTTTCGTTGATTATTCAGTCTTTTTCTCATGGTAACCTCCCCCAAGGCAGTCCCCTCCCGGAGATCCACATGGAGAACCATTCCGGAATGTTTTGCCAATGGAGAGATCATCGTGACACTTTTTCAACTACAGGCCACATGTCCTGTGGATACACGTTACGTGTCGTTAATGAAGTGGTTTCCATTGCCTTCTGCATCCTCGTGTCGTTGATCATTGCTGATTCTCCCGCCATTAGGGGCAGTTTCCCACCCCTAGGACAAGAGAGTGCCCTGAAGAACCTCTATCCGCTCCTCCGCCCTCTTTGACAAGGCCGTTGGCAGAATGAGGGTGACTTAAGGCTTCGGCCGCCAATGCTGATGATTAATCAAGATTTAAGCAGTGGCGAAATTCGAATCAGGGACCGAGGGTGTTTTGATTAATAATCAAAGACGCTACCCCTAGGCCACGGGTTACATCAGGTTCTACACAACTAGAAAATTTTTAACTGGTTTACTGGGCAGGAATTTAAATCCCACCTCTCTAAAATACCAGATCAGCGCTGTAGTGACTGCACCACCATGATCAAAAATTGTAGTCGCAGCTGGTGCTGCCGTTCTTAAGGTTTGGGACATACAGTGTGCAAACAATTATTTTTCTTTCTCGAGAATGACCTTAATGGTTGACACTCTTCGCATGACCCATTAGAAGTGCTTCTCATTGCGGCAGACTGTGTATCACGGGATATACACTCCGATGAACCAAAATATTATGACCGCTACCCATAGTGAGACTGAATGCAGCCTTGTGCCACTGTGGTTCCATGAAGTGGCAAGGAAAGTAAACGCCTGACATACAAAGTGGAGCACACACAAGACGTCGTCGGACATCAAGGTAACTTCGTTCACGTACGCACAATCGTCGGGTATGCAAATGATTAGAGCTGCAGTTCTGTGTGACAAGTGGAACAGCGACCAAAGTGCATTAATGTTGTTCCTGTTTAGTGATATTACGAGACCTCGTAGGGTATATAATGGGCGTGGATAGCCTCAGATATTGAGTGGTCACTCCACCAGGGTAAAATAACATGATAAATGTGGATACAATGTCATTAACATGATCAGTCACAATCATAGGGTAATAATTGCAAGACCACATTCTGTACAACTCCACGTACAAAATAAACCACTTTCGCGACACGTAAATAACAAAATCAGTATGGCTGAAGCTTTAAGAGAAAACATCAACACGTCCAGAGTGTCACCATACAACAACCATAAGATGCTGCACTGTACCCGCAGATCTTCCGTGTGAAATGTCACTGAACATCCGATACACCCAATGCACAGTCTGTACTCTCCACAGTACACTATGTCGCGTCACTTGACCGTCCATAAAAGAAGCGCGTCACTAAAGCAGTCAGTTTGTCCTCCCCAGTCTGGAAGCCCCGGGCTGCGCCCCCGCTGGAGTCGCCCGCCGCTCGCCAGAGAAAACCACTGACTTCTCCTCTGGCTAGTTTGTGTCCACACAGCAGCCACGCCCCGCGCTGAAGGTTAGTGGGGTCCGTAAACAACTCTTTCGTGTACCAGTTTGAAGGAGGCTTCCCGTTCTCACAGCCTCCAACTGCTCCGCTGGCAACCACCGAACTGCATGACTGACCCCGCTCACAGCACGCATGTCATCAGGAACAGCCGTTACTCTCCACAGGACACGTGACTCTGTGAACTGTTCACGTCATCTGAGATTCTCCTCCGGCCAGCAAGAACCCCACATCTGTCCTCGTGTAACGTAGGAACTACGTTACGTAGTACTGTGTAAAAGTTCCCCTGTGTAAAAGTACCATCTCTATTTTTCACTTTCAGTTTCCTTTAAAAACTTCAAAAATAAGATTTATGATAGTAAAATCATAAGGGCTTCGTTCACAATTAAACTGATACAAATCACACCACCCATAAGGCGACGTGAGCTGTTTTATTTGCTTTATTGTCCAAACATAAGTGAACGAGAGTACTCCGTAATGTTATCTGAGCCTCACTGCCCCCTTTCTTTTAACTAATTTGTGTCTGATTTTATTCTGAGAAGCTCAGTAATTTATGTAAATACCGTAAATGTAAATCTGATTCAAAAAGTACTTGAAGTGAAGTCAAGCGCATCTGGACAGCAACAAACTCTTTAGCGCGCAATCTCCGCAACGATAGTAGTTGTGAATCTTTGAGTATGGACTCTAAAAAAAAGACAGTTGATTTATTAAAAAAAGAAAAGAGAACTGTTAATCTGTATCTTGTGGAAAGAGGACGTGTTGTTAGGCCGTCGCTCAGAACGTATTGTTACATTTAATGAAAATTGATATTTTAGTGATAAAACCGAGTAAAGTATGTGTAAGAGTTGCCAAACATTTATGTATACACATTTTCTGGAAGTGAAGAATAGAAACATCTTGTTTTTCGAAAAGGATCTGAACTTCATTGTCGTTGCCGTCTATCAATCGACAGAACTGTAAGTGTACAAAGTTCACTAAAATACAGGAAAAGAAATGCATTATTTATAGTTTTCATTCAATAAGTAACAACCTCTCATAATTTCTTAATTACAGTAATTGTAGTATGTTCTTGTACAATAGTATGGTGCTGAACTCCACTGACCAATTTTGATGTAGCAGGACGTGTAGTGTGAAGGAAGTTTGTGTGCTAAGCAATCTCCTTTTCTCACGCAAAGCAGATTGCTGTTTGATCTTATTTACTTACAACAGTGGTCCCTTACGTATGAAAAGCTACGAAAACTCAAAGCTATCCGCAATACGCCGAAGTTACTAACAGAGTCGTATTTTAAACCTTAGAGAACAATAACTTCCTCGAGGCAACAACCAAAAATTCAGGTACCAGTTACGACTTACAGTAAAAATCTCAATCAAAAAATCAATCTCTCTCTCTCTCTCTCCAAACACATATATAATTGAAACTACCTGGCAGATTAAAACTGTGTGCCCGACCGAGACTCGAACTCGGGACCTTTGCCCTTCGCGGGCAAGTGCTCTACCATCTGAACTACCGAAGCACGACTCACGCCCGGTGCTCACAGCTTTATTTCTGCCAGTATCTCGTCTCCTACCTTCCAAACTTTACAGAAGCTCTCCTGCGAACCTTGCAGAACTAGCACTCCTGAAAGAAAGGATACTGCGGAGACATGGCTTAGCCACAGCCTGGGCGATGTTTCCAGAACGAGATTTTCACTCTGCACCGGAGTGTGCGCTGATATGAAACTTCCTGGCAGATTAAAACTGTGTGTCCGACCGAGACTCGAACTCGGGACCTTTGCCTTTCGCGGGCTAGTGCTCTAGGTCCCGAGTTCGAGTCTCGGTCCGGCATACAGTTTTAATCTGCCAGGAAGTTTCATATCAGCTCACACTCCGCTGCAGAGTGAAAATCTCATTCTGGTGACGTATATAAACATTCATATTATAAAAAAAAGTCATTTTATAACTCCGATGGCATTGGGCAGGCATACGACAGAACGATCTGTGTAGAAGGCTCTGAGTCACGTAGACTTTGCTTACTTTGATTCTGTTATGTCACATGGGATTTTATGCTGGGGCAACTCACCAAACCGATCAAAAGTTTTAGGGTGAAAAAGCGTGTTATAAGAATCATTTGTGGCGTAAATTCCAGAACATCATGTAGAAACCTGTTTAAGGAACTTTGTATTCTAACCACTGCTTCTCAGTGTATTTATTCCTTAATGAAATTTGTTGCAAGTAATACATCTCTATTTCCAATCAATAGCTCAATACATAGTATCAGTAGGAATAAGAACAATCTACATAAAGACCTAAAATCACTCACCTGGGTTCGAAAAGGGGTCCGATATTCAGGAACACACATTTTCAATAAATTGCCAGCAACCATTAAAAACATGGTTTCAGATGAAGCACGTTTTGAAAGACTCTTTGATAGGCAACTCCTTCTACTCCATACATGAATATCTTAACAGAGACTGCTAAGAAAGCTTCAGCTGCTAGATTTCACTTTTGACAGCTCGAAGTATTGGGATGTGCCAAGAGCACGGGAACGTAAAAAGCTTCTAGCAACTTCTAGAACATGTCAAGGATAGACATTCCTTTCTAGTAGCAAGAAAGCGCGCGGGATTGATATTTCTGCGGGGAACTCCCGTACGACCTTGATGCGCGACATTATTGTTTATCATCATCAAATTCAAATGGCTCTAAACACTATGGGACTTAACATCTGAGGTCATCAGTCTCCTAAACTTAGAACTACTTAAACGTAACTAACCTAAGGACATCACACACATTCATGCCCGTGGCAGAATTCCAACCTGCGACAATAGCAGCAGCGCGGTTCCGTACTGAAGCGCCTAGAACCGCTCGGACACAGAGCCCGGCCGTTTATCACCATCGAGACTAAATAGTCCCAATTACTCTTAGTCCCTCAGCTTAATAAAAACGTAATTTAATAGTTATATAAATAAGGCAATTGACGACAGTGCTTGAGAAAACGATTTTCTCTCTTACATTTCATATTCTTTCATTTAATTTCTAAATTGAATGAGTACTTGATTACTCATCGGCGCAGAGGTATACGTACGGTGGAGGGATGCTAGCTTGGGGGTTGACACGCTAAATCCAGGGAGTCGCTTATCGCCAATCATTGAGGCCAGATCCGTATCTGATCGCTCCGAAAGAAATATTCACCTCATGCAGGCAATAAGTACTTTCAGAGTACAAAAGCATTCCAGACACTACTTCGAGTGTCTCCAATAGCATTTGAGTAGCGACAGGTTATTCCGCTATTAATGCACACCAGCAAAAGTGTACGCGAGAAAGTGACTTTGACTGTGTAGCACAAAGTTTCATTACACTATGGCAAACCTTAGGATAACAGTAGAACCGTGTACCGCAATCAAGGTGCTGACTCATTTACATGGGTAGGTGATCTCACACATAGCTCGGCGCTGGTGTGAATTTCCCGTATGTCTTTAAAGGTAGAGCGCATTAGATGGTCAACTGGTCTAGTTGCGTATAAAAGAAACCCAATTCATTGTTTCATGTTTCAATTTGTGGGCGAGTGAGAGCAATTGTGGTTTCATTATTAAAAGACCCGTGTGGCAGTGCAAAAGGAATTATTTATCCAAATTCTGTGTGCTTCCAGTACAGAGGAATTATTCTAGAAGTTGCGAAAGTACATCAAATTTATCCAAGTAATAGGATCTGACTCACAGTGAAGAATAATATGAACTTGAGTGGTAGATGTGCCATCACAAGGCGCGGAAAGGAAGACTGTAGCCTGATGGTCCGTCATTCGTGTGCTCTCGGTTTCAATGACAGGTGCTAAGTACTGTTGTAATATCAATCCCTCACAATGTTTCAACATCAGGTGCCAAATGCAATTTTAATAGCAATCCCTCGCAATGTCTCAACAATAGGTGCCAAGTACTATTGTAATAGCAATCCCTCGCAATGTTTCAACAACAGGTGCCAAGTACTATTGTAATAGCAATCCCTCGCAGATGTAACATGTGCTTTCTTGGAGAACAATACGCCTCTCAAATTAGATTTCAGTTATCATGGTAGATCCGTTTCCTTTTTTACAACGAACCTTTTCATTTCCAAAATTACTGTGTTTTTTTCCACAAAACATTACAGTGAGTATGTCGAGAGTGGAAGAGCAGAGCTATCTCTGAGGTCAAGATGATTCTTGAAGTATGGGGGTCGTGGTCTGTGGTGTTCGCGACACTTAACATACGTTATCTGGCCGTTAGTCCTCTGCACGCCAAAGGTCATGCAAAATGTGTTTGGCACCCCTGATCTCAAGTGACTAAGCATTGGCACCGATGCATAACGACAACAATCAAAATTATTTTCAACCGTATTACAGCATTTGCTTTAGTCACCATGGTAGTGAGGTAGAATAAATCTCAGCGTAACGACCATCTCCACCGAGCCTGCTAATTTCCACTTCTGTATGATATGGGTAGCGACCAACTGGAACATCACCTCAGTCTCAGCGCCAGTATTAACGACATCAGTGACCATCTACAACAGCTGCGTACAGTTTGCCCCAGGAGAAGATTCAAAGTATGTACGATGCCTTTCCGAACAAATCAATGAATCCATCCAAGCCAGTGGGTTGCAACATCATGCTGATAAATGGTTTAAATTGCCAAGTTACCTGAAAATTTGTCACTATCTTTTTAGTACCATCACTTACCCTCTCAATCTGTGACGTTCCATTTACTTTCCCCCTCTCTTTCCGGGTGATTCGCTGTTTCTGTCAAGCAGTGTAGACTGAAAACTCACTAAAACCTCCAGTCGTGCAGCATCATCATTTCAGTTGAGGATGGAAGAAAACTTCGAGGGTCGGAACACTCTTAGTGGCAACTATTTATTTACAGCTCGTACAAAATAGATACGTGTTTCATTAATTTTGACCTTATAGTAATCACCAGCATTGTGTATAACCAGTGGCCAGCGATGTGGAAGTCGTAGGTTACTCTTAGCAGTGCCAGTTGTGTTGGCAGTTCGAGCGGCGCGGTCTGTTGCCCGACGAATCTGTTGCAGTTCTGAAGCGAATGCCGTGAAATGTTTCCTTCAGTTTAGAAATCGAGTTGAACTCGCGAGGGCTTAAGTCAGGGGAGTGCATTAGGTGGTATAGCGCTTAGCAGCCCCATCAGTCAAACAAATAAGTAACAGCTTGCACTGTACAGGCTTGAGTATTGTCGTCCAAAATGATGGTCAGGTCCTGCAGAATGAGTCATCACTTCTGTCTTTTATGTTGTTCATTTTTGGAACACAACCTACGACAAGCTTGTATTGTATTGTATTGTATGGTAACTGGGGACCTAGAAACGACGGAGAGGCTCCGTCCCCGCCGCAGCCACAGTGGTCCTCAACCCCACGACGACCACCGCAGTCCAATTCACCCCTCCGCTGCCCCACACCGAACCCAGGGTTATTGTGCGATTCGGCCCCCGGTGCCCCCCCCCCCCCCTCCGGGAAACGCCTCACACCAGACGAGTGAAAACCCTGTGTTTGCGTGGTAGAGTAATGGTGGTGTACGCATACGTGGAGAACTTGTTTGCGCAGCAATCGCCGACGTAGTTAACTAAGGCGGAATAAGGGGAACCAGCCCGCATTCGCCGAGGAAGATGGAAAACCGCCTAAAAACCATCCACAGACCGGCCGGTTCACCGGACCTCGACACAAATCCTCCGAGCGGATTCGTGCCGGGGACCAGGCGCTCCTGCCCGCCCGGAAAGCCGTGCGTTAGACGACCAGCTTGGAGACAGAAGTGATGACACTTTCTGCAAGACCTGACAACTCTGCAGAGCAACGCTCAAGCACGTAAGTGCAAGCTGTTACTTATTTGTTTGACTGATGGGGCTGCTAAGTGCTATACCACCTACTGCACTCCTCTGACTTAAGCCCTGGTGAGTTCAACTTGTTTTCTAAACTGAAGGAAACACTTCACGGCATTCGCTTCAGAACTGCAACAGATTCGTCGGGCAACAGACCGCGCCGCTCGAACTGCCAACACAACTGGCGCTGCTAAGAGTATCCCACGACTTCCACATCGCTGGCCACTGGTTATACACAATGCTGGTGTTTACTATAAGGTCAGTAAATTAATGAAACACTGTAAATAAACAGTTGCCACTGTTAAAGTTCCAATGTCGTGTTAGCTCTGTTCTGTATTTCGGCCTTTACTTTTCGAAGAGCTGGCGTCAAGGTCCGACTGGCACGCAAACAACCTTGCGTGTAGCGGACCACGCAGTTGCCTGAACGGAAGACAGATATTGGCTTTACGTGTTTTCATTTTAATTCTTGTTTCTACTCGCCTCACGTAACACTCTAGACCTGTTCTCAGACACTTCTCTTTTACCCGCTGTTTACAACAGACACTCGAACACACTCCTCTTACCAGGTTCTAGCTACAAATGTTACATTAATATACTCGTAAATTATGAGTCTTTGTCAAGCTCAGTGAAGTGCTTGGAGTGTGTACTTATCGTGTTGGTTTCTCCACCATCTAATGTTAATTGGGGGCATAATATTAATTGCCTCACTGTAAGATCCAAGGAGTCAATGTGAAAGTTGGTGATGTTAAATATATTAAATAATTAAGTATACACAATTTAGAATGCTTTTTGTGTTAATGTTTATATTGTTCCAGAACATTTGCGCAATGCACAGACTAACTGCAAACAACTGCCACTCTACTGCCATTCCAGAGACCTTAGGCTCACTGCTTGTATAATTTCTTAACAATACAAGTTCTTTGAAAGTATTGTTCGAAAAAGTCACGTTCTTCCATGGAGAAGAAATAAGAACTTTGAGGTTCGCCGATGACATTGTAATTCTGTTAGAGACAGCAAAGGACTTGGAAGAGCAGTTGAACGGACTGGACAGTGTCATGAAAGGAGGGTATAAGATGAACATGAACAAAAGCAAAACGAAGATAATGGAATGTAGTCGAATTAAGTCGGGTGATGCTGAGGGAATTAGATTAGCAAATGAGACACTTAAAGTAGTAAAGGAGTTTTGCTATTTGGGGAGAAAAATAACTGATGATTGTCGAAGTAGAGAGGATATAAAATGTAGACTGGCAATGGCAAGGAAAGCGTTTCTGAAGAAGAGAAATTTGTTAACATCAAGTATTGATTTAAGTGTCAGGAAGTCGTTTCTGAAAGTAATTGTATGGAGCGTAGCCATGTATGGAAGTGAAACATGGACGATAACTAGTTTGACAAGAAGAGGACAGAAGCTTTCGAAATGTGGTGCTACAGAAGAATGCTGAAGATTAGATGGGTAGATCATATAACTAATAAGGAGGTATTGAATAGGATTGGGGAGAAGAGACGTTTGTGGCACAACTTAACCAGAAGAAGGGATCGGTTGGTAGGACATGTTCTGAAGCATCAAGGGATCACCAATTTAGTATTGGAGGGAAGCGTGGAGGGTAAAAATCGTAGTGGAAGACCAAGAGATGAATACACTAAACAGATTCAGAAGGATGTAGGTTGCAGTACGTACTGGGAGATGAAGAAGCTTGCACAGGATAGAGTAGCATGGAGAGCTGCATCAAACCAGTCTCGGGACTGAAGACCACAACAACAACTGAGTTACGCTTAAATTCGGCTGGTTCATAAGAAATTACAGTTACAAATTTGAAGATAATAAATAACTGATCCAAAAAATGTGATATCTGAAATTGCTTCTCAGAGCTAGTATCGAAATTCTGCCTGAGAAATGTCACCAACAATACTTGATACAAAATAATTAATATCTCGTTTTTGCAACAGGAATTTTGATGCAAACCTATTTTGGAGTACTTTACATTATGCGGAAACAGATTTTGAGGTTAAAATTTTATACAATAATCTCGTTTCCACCAAATGAGCGAAATAATAGTTTGGTTATGACAGAACTAGAACTCGTAATTATAGACTTAATTATAACTATTCTAATTTAAGTTTGGATAGAAACGTAATCTCTTGATAGTGAACGCAACTTTCAGTACATCAATTAGCCAGAAATCTACCAGAAACACCAATTTTCATGTTTTTTGAAATAATCTAATTTTGACAATTAATTTCCCATTTAATTACTGAACTAATTTTAGCACTAATATTTTTATGTGACTGTTGTCTGATAGTTACACAATTGAAACAATTAGTTTTGCTGTAAATTTCGCAAAGTTGATGATTATAATAAAATACTATTTCATATTCTCGAAGTGTTTTGATGAGTGTGTCCCTATCGATTGAGTCATAAGCTTTTTTGAAATCAATGAATGGTATGAAATATTTCTTGCTCCTTGTAGATAAATAGTTCATTGTTGTTTTGAGGTTAAAAATTTGTTCGGCGCAGGATCTTCCTAGTCTGAAGCCAGCTTGATATTCTCCAAGTTTTCCCTCTATAATTGGTGATACACGATTGAGCAGGGCTTTTGATAGAATTTTGTATGGGACTGGGAGAAGCGATATTCCACGATAGTTGTTAACATACCTTTTGTCACCTTTTTTAAATAAAGGGTGAATTAGGGCAGTTTTCCAGTGACTTGGGATTTTCTTGGTTTCCCATACTTGTTCAAGTTCTTTGTGTAGTGCTTCTACTGATGTTTCTCCCCCAAGCTTGAGCATTTCTGCTGTAATTGTGTCTTCTCCACATGCTTTCCTGTTTTTGAGATTTTTGATTATATTTGTGATTTCCTCTCGTGTCGGAGGTGTTGAATGTGTTGGTAATGTTTCTGGTTGCGTAAAACTGAGAGTCTGGATGGGTGTTTGGCAGTTTAGGAGTGTCTCAAAATATTCAGCCAGGATTTCACAGTTTTCAGTATTGTTGGTGGCGAGAGTCACAATCACCATAATCAAAGAAACATTAACAAATACAACATCAAAAGTAAAATTCCAAGGACAAATTTCACGGCATTTCGAGGTCAAAACCGGCGTCAGACAAGGAGATGCGCTGTCCCCAGTACTCTTCAACTGTGTTCTGGATAAAGTCATAGCAGAATGGAGAAAAGTCACGCAAAAGCATGTAGTTGAGAAAGTCCAAATTGGAGGGAAGTGCTACAAAGCCATTGAAACCAACTGTTTTGCCTTCGCTGACGATCTCGCCTGTTTAGCTTACACACAAAAAGACACAATAAAACAAATACAATTACTTAAAGAAACTGCTGAAAAAGCAGGCTTGCAAATTTCATTTGAAAAGACAGAAATCATTACAAATATCAAAAATCCACCAAAGAAAATAACTACGAAATACGGGAAAATACAGGTATCTAAACATTTTAAATATCTTGGTGAACTAATTCAGCCTGTGGCAAAAGGTCATCCAGCCTGCAGGGCTAGAATACAAAAACTAGAGACAGCAACTCACTACTGCAGACAAATGTATTCAAAAAAATGTGTATCCAAAAACATTAAACTCAGACACTACCAGACTGTCATTAGACCGCAGATACTATATGCATCAGAAACACTGGCAAATTTTACATACACAGAACAGATAGAAAATCGTGAAAGAAGAATTGTGAGGACAATTCTTGGACACAGGAAAATAACAGATGATCAAGGCAAGCCTGTATACAGACTAAAAAGCAACAAAGAAGTGTATACGAAGTGCAGCAAAATTACAGACGAAATTAGAAAAAGAAGATGCTCCTTTTATGCTCACATCATGAGGATGAACCCGAATAGGCTTACAAAACAAATATTTTCGTACATCGCAAATCTAAAAAATAAAAATTTATGGTTTATCAACACAGAAAGAGATCTAAAAGAAATGGACATAGATCGGGAAACAATATTTAACAGAAACCTTTTTAGAAAAAAACTGAATTCATTCACGGGTTTCGGTGTGAAAATTAAGAAGACTTGTGGAACTAAATGGTCTGAAGAGAGAAAAGCCGCCTTCAGCGCAAGAATGAAAGAAGTGTGGACTGAGAGAAAGAAGACTTCCCAGAAGCGCAAGAAATAACTGTTTTCACGGTCTTTAACGGCCAAATTTGTATAATAATAATAATAATAATAATATACTTTTCCAATAGTTAAAGATTCTAGTTAATTGTATTTCAGTGAGCTGTAGTTGACTAAATGGGTGTGTTACATTTTACATACTATTTGATACAACACATAGCAGCAAAAGTTGTTTTTTAACATCTGCTATACTGTGAAATGTTTGTCGTATAACACGTATAAGTGTGGTGTCAAATACTTCACATAAGGGTCCACATAGTTCGTCCTATCACAACACTCATTAATACTAGATTAAAACACAGGTGTCTAAATTGATGTGCTACATCTTGACACAAGCCGATAGCTAGTATGTAATCCATCACCTACTTCTGGTGCTGTGAAAGCTATAGAAAGAAACTGCTGTAGAACTAGAGATCACGGAACTGTAACACCTTTCAATAATAACAGAATTACAGCTATACTTTCTGCTACAACTTTTACGGCAGAGTGTGGACAGACTTAGAATATCTTCCAGCGACATGCAAAATAGTAATACGGAGCAGTACCGAAGCAATTTTTATGACAGTGGCTGCAAATTAACGGTCTAAGGCTTTCGCGTTACGTGTAAGAAAGCAAGATTGTGGCGGAAGCGGGCTTGCTCCATGTCGTGTAAGTTTCAGGTGATTTTCGGACGTTACTAGCCGGCCTTTGTTACGCTGGAGAGCAGGAAGGCTCTGTTGCTACCAGTTGTTCTCCTGCCCCGTCAAACCTCCAGACAAAAAAGTTGTCGGCAAAGCTGGTGGGAAGCCAATATCTGTGGTAGACGTGCCTGCCTTATGGCCTTGTTAAAAGTGTCTCGTCGTCTTCGTTTGGAAAAGTAGCCGCTGCTGTTGGTATTTCTTTCTTGTTTCCCAAGTTTTCTTTGAGATCGCATTCACATTCGTAAATTATTTATTAATATCTTTACTAATATAATCTACCTGTCAGAAATGTTTGACACTTCTACTCATTTTTATGCAACTGTTTCACCGTAATAAGAGAAAAACTTTATGTTAGAAGAAAGGGCGATTAAAGTTTAACATACAGTTGGTGATATGGTTTACTAAAGAATAGGAAAGGAAATCGGCTGTGTACTTTTCAGAAGAACCATTCTGTCTTTGACTTAAGATTGATGGCCGGGATTCGACTCACCACTCTTCCGAATCTAAGTCCAGTGCCTTAGCACTGCAACACTTTCCAGGTCAGTTGACATAAGCATAAACTGATTTTTTTACGTCGATTGTGTTATTAGATACGAAATTCAGAATCTTCATCATCTTTATCATGATCATCTTCGTCATCTGCATAAGGAGAAGGGCATTTAGGTCTGTTCCATTTCATTCAAATTCATCAAGCCTTCTGTTCATTGGTCTTCCTAAATATCTTTTGTCTCTTGATTTGCATCGTTTTAGTGATCCTTGTATCTGGCATACGGTTTATGTATTCTCACCGCCTTAACTGGTAGTGTTTTATTGGATCAGTTACATTTTGCATCTTCCGTTCAGCGCGAATGAAGTCATTTCTCATTTTATCCGATAAATTATATGCAACCACATATCTAAGGAAGTTTACTTCACATGCTTCTATTCTTCTTTCATTTCTCTTTTAAAGGGTCCAGTTTTCGCATCCATATAGCACGCCCTTATAAAACTCAGTAGGCTACCTCAGTGAACATTCTTTTCCAAAGTATAGTTGCACAGAAACAGCTGACTGGGTCTAATTTATTTTGTACTTCGTCATGTCTTCCATACGTAAATATTTCAATGTACTCACTTACACCGTGATCTGCTTATCAGTTTCAAATTGAACTTTCAAATTAAAAAGAAGATGATAGTGGTATGGTGGCCCTCAACTACGTGCCCTCAGACTCAGAGTTGAAATATTAAAAGTTTTGGCTGGTTTCATTGTCTAGGGACTGGGTATGTAGTTGCCGCATTACAAGCCATATACTGCTGAGTCTACAGTATACAATATGAATACATACATGAATCGAATGGTCGAAGGTTCCTATCACTCGGAAATTGCGAATTTTGTACGTAATATGGACATTTATAAATGAAAGACAGCAATTAAATAAATTGTGCAGGTACTTTTTTAACGACTTCAAATTATGAGTACGATAGCAGAAGTACCTTTAAGAATGCCCTTTATTATTGTAAAACACTTATTGGTGTCGATGGTCCAGCAATTAAATAAAATATAAGTTGAATAACAGGGAAACAATAGATTTCTTATGCACGTAATTAGTTGTGAACAACGACATAGCTCGCGAGATATTCACTTCTAAACGCATACTATGTCTTCACTGCAGAAGCCACGGAAATCACACAAGAGCACATTCCGGCACTCCGAAACATTTCTATCTCCCGCAACCACGCGCAAACTGCTCCGCGACTGTGCCTCCGTTGCGCCTTATTGTGCAGAACTCCCCGCGTCCTGTGCGACTGTTCCTCACGCCGCCCTGTTCAGAACTCCCCCTCCATTCACTTCGGTAGTCGCCTCCATTCGTAACGAGCTCTGTGATTGGCGATAGCGCTCCCGTCATGTCCCCAAGCCAACGCACACTCACAAACATTTGGAAACACATTCACAATACTGAATTTGCATTTAAATAACCTGAAATTAAATAAATATTCCTACAGATAGACCATAAACACACTCTAACACACACTATTAAATACATAAACAAATTAAATAAACATATATCAAAGAAATAGAACAGCAGTAAGCCAGTAGCCTAATGTCTCTGTGCTTTCTAAAACACAGTAAATAATTGACTAATTTCTTCACGGATAGTACACATCGGATATAAACAAAGACAAAAATTCCAGAATGAGATTTTCACTTTGCAGCGGAGTGTGCGCTGATATGAAACTTCCTGGCAGATTAAAACTGTGTGCCGGACCGAGACTCGAAGTCGGGACCTTTGCCTTTCTCAGGCAAGTGCTCTACCAACTGAGCTACCCAAGCATGACTCACGCCCCGTCCTCACAGCTTTACTTCTGCCAGTACATCGTCTCCTACCTTCCAAACTTTGCAGAAGCTCTCCTGCGAACCTTGCAAGGTTCGCAGGAGAGATTCTGCAAAGTTTGGAAGGCAGGAGACGATGTACTGGGAGAAGTAAAGCTGTGAGGAATGTCCTAGAAACTTTATCTTCGTCTTTCCAAACTTGGACTTCTTAATGTTAACCGTAACACCTGCAAATTCAAATTTGTGTAACACCTAGTTAATTAGTTTGATATGCTCGTCCCACGTTGGTGAAGCAATCAATAAATCGTCCACATAGACAGTGACCTGCTCTAACAAATCTAGGCCTAGGAAAGTGTCAAGTGCATTAATAAAGCCTCCGGCACTGACATTCAATCCGAATGGCAGTACTTTGAATTGATAGCTTCTTCCTCTATAAATAAATGCTGTGTATTTCCTAGATCTTGCTAGTACGACGCGTGGAGGTCTAGGCTTGATAGATACTTTATCCCATGGAACTTCTGTAATACTTCTTCTAGATTTTCAGGCTGCATTCTGACAGGCATAATAATTTGATTAATCCGGTGAGCGTTGAGAACCAACCTTACGCTTCCATCGGATTTAATTACCGGTAAATGTGGGTTACTATAGGGTGATAACGACGTCTCAATAATTCCCCATTCCAGCATTCGTCTAATTTCTTTTGTTACTGCTTCCCTTTTCGCGCTGGGTATCGAGTACGTTTGATGACAGTAAGTTTCATGGGAAAACACTTGCATGTTGTACACGTAACCTTTAATTAGTCCAGGTTTTTCCAAAAATACTTTGCGATAATTAGTAAGTGTTTCTAATAATTGCTTTTGTTGCAGACTGTCAAGACCAGAGGACTGTTGTACTTTTTCTACTATTTCAGAGAGGTGGATATTCTCCTCGTCCTTCACATCTTCCATGACCGGGAATGTACTGCAATTGAAACTATCTTGAAGCTGCCATAAATGTGCGCGAATCGGTTCTGTCTTTAAAATTTGACAATACTTGCCATGCAATTCTTTGCTCTTTACCAAGTCCAACCTGATTTTCGTGTCACCGAAACACATGCTGCATTCACCCTTTGCGAGATCGATTATAGTTTCCGTCTCTCGCAAAATATCTAACCCGAGGAGACAGTTCACGGCTAAATTCTTTACAATAAGGAGGGTGTACTCTTTGGCTCCCATTCCAAAATTAATACAAATCCGTGTCTGTTCCCGAATCAGTTGGGCTTTCTGACTAATGGCTCCTGTAACTCGACAATTAGTGACTGGAAAAACCGGAATCTTTCTAATCTTCTTTAAGTGAAGAAAGAACGATTCATTCAGCACAGAAACAGGTGCTCCAGTATCTAAAATCACCGTAGTGAATACCATAAATATCACTAACTATAGCTGCTTGTACAACTTCCCGTTCACACAAATTAGACTTCTTCCGAAAATCTTGACATAATTCCTCTCGTATACAGACTCCGTCATCATATCTTCACATCTGCATTGTTGAACTACGTTGCTGAGCAACATCAACAGAATTATTCCTACACACTGCATCTTTTGCATCGTTCGACCCGATCGCTGCTGATTCTATGCGACACACATTCTCATTGTTACTACAGCTGGTTGTCTGCACGCTTGGTTGCTCGTTACTATTATCATCATTCATGTAAGTGCCCCCTAGACACCCAGCGACTGACACACAGGAGCAGAATGTCGTCGCATCTAGTTTGACTGACTGGTACTGGTTGATGGTTGTGGTTCACTTACCTCAACGATCTAGATGTTTTGATTCGGTGGTTGCCATGGCTGCGCATTCATATGTTGCTGCATGTTATTTGACATGTTTGTATTGTATGGGGGTTGTACATGATTGTTGTTGTGATATTGCGGTGGCCTAGGATGCTACCATTGCTGTTGTGCATAATTCTGTGTTGACCGTAATGTGGTGGTCGCATGTTTTGCAGATTATTTGGAAAATTACCGTTATTGTAATAGGCATTAGCTCTAAAATCTCGTTTCCGTTTCTTTGAAATTTTTTCGTTATTGTTTTGTCCACTATTGTTCTATGGATGATAATAGTGATTCGGTGCATTACCGTAATGTCCATTTGTGTTCATATTGTGGTTCTGTCATCCTGATGGCAATTGATAATTCGGATTATTCCAATGATTTTGATTCCCGTAGTAGGTGTTTCTATTACTATTGTTCTTGTGGTTTCGCCCGTTGCCATTACCATTATCATTATTCGGTGAATTATTCCCATAATGGTGTCTGTCCTCTTCGATGACCAAATCTAAAGAGTCCAGTAGAGATAGAAAATGTTCCACGTTGTCTTCCGGAATGTGAAACAATTTCTCCTTTAGATCACGCGGTAACTTCTCCTTTAATATCTTTAAAACATCACGCTCAGGAATTGGTGTGGATAAATATTTCACTTTGTCCAGATGCTTTTCGAAATACTTCCGCAAAGTACCGCCTTTTCTATTAAATGGCTCAGGACTATAAACTTCTTTTCTTAATCGTTCTTGTACCCCACGTGACCAATACTTGTTCAGAAAAGCTTGTTCAAATTCATCAAAGGAGCTGCAGTGTTCAGCTTTCTGTGTCGCGAACAACGCTGGCTCACCTTGAATATGCATAATGGTAAAGACAATTTTCTCCCTTTCGTTCCAACTTTTTGGCATTATTCCCCGAATCCCTTTGATAAACACAATTGGATGGGGTCCGTTCTTATCAGTGGTAAACTTCTGAAACTGTGAATTCTTCACTAAAGCATTCTGAGTCACCAATGATTGTGTATGGTCTTGATAAACGGGTGTTACTCCACGTGTTGGATTGAAATTATTACCCGTCTGCCCCCTACTTTCAGTTAAAGGCGTTTCATAATGATCAGTGTGTGTTTCTGTGACACTAACACACTCCGGTAAACTGTAATGAGATGTTTGCATACGTGTTTCATTCAGCACTTTCTGCACGTTTTGTAATTCAGTCTGGAGTTCATGGATCTTTGAGTTGTTTTCATGTATCAGTTGTGTTCCTGCTCGTTGTAACATCACAGGTAGTTCCTTCTGTTTAACAGTACTAACTTGTTTGTCTTTGTCGTTTAGCCATGAGTTGAATGTGGTCACAATGCGTTCTTCTTGTTCTTTGCATATTTTCTTTCTATTACGTTTTGATTATCAACTGTAAGGTTTTCTATACGTGTACTAATGTTGCGTATTTCTGCTTCCAAAGAAGTGTGTGTCTGTTGTAATTTGTCCACATCCTGGGTTACTTGCTTTACATTCTGTGATACGTCATGGTATGTTTGTTGCATACTTGAAATGTTGTTCTGTATAGCAAACAACTGTGCATCTATTTGCTGTCGCAACTGGCGATCGTGTTCTTTTAACGTGTTTTCAAGCTTTTGATCTATCTCTTTTGAAAACTGTGAAAAGCTTAAGTGCGTACGCTCGTCTGATTGACTGATGCGTTCGTCAAAGGTCCTAATCCGTGCATCTACTCTGCTAATACGTTTATCTAAACTATTATTAATCTCAGTGGCAAGCTGTTTTGTCTGTTCTTGCGTACGCTGTTCCTGAATTTTAAAAATTTTGGTCCATTTTCATCATTAAGAGAGAAAATGGATCCATTGCTGTTTGTGTTGGCTCTACCGGTGGCAAATCGACTGTAACTGGTGTTTCTTGTGGTTCTGCTGCAGTATGCACTTGAACTACCGTCTGTGTTCTGCCTGATTGTTCTATAGCAACAGGACAGGTGGTGTGGTGCCACTCCATGTATTACCGTTTTACTTCCTGTTGGAAGTTATGAAACCCTGTTTCATCGCCTGTGACGATGTTCAACAAACAGTTGCCACGATCAGCGTTGTAACGTGCCAGCGACAGATGGTCCTTCATTCTCTTTATGGTCTTCCATTAAGCGACAAGGAAGCGGTGGGCATACATCTTTGAGTGTCCCAATTGATGGAAGTGTGTGTCAGCATTGCCGACAGACCCTTCCAGTCGTGAAGCAAGGTGTTTGATTATAATCCGTCGATCACCTCCAGTAAGAGTGTCTGCACGTTCCAGTATCAGAGAAGCCAAGGCTGTGTTTGGCCGGCCGACACGCGGGAGATCAAACAGATTTCCGCGACCTAATTGTGATCTTGAGAGATGCCCCGCCCAAAGACTCACCGTGCTTTTCTTCACTGCCAGATCTGCTTAGACGTTCTGCAAGCGGCTATGAATATCTGGGATGCTCTGGTTTTGCATGAAGAGGAACTCAGTGACGGCTCTCTGCTCGAAACACACCTCCGTTGCAGACGCCATTTAGAATGCTATGTACAGAGCCGACAGTTACGGGAGCTTCATCAAAATGTAGGGGCTCAAGCGGTAATTCCGCATTTTTCAACCGAAATTAGTTGAGGGAAAAAACGAGTTGGATTGCTTATTGAAGGCCTCTGTTATTCTCTGGTAGATTTACTTAAATTCAAAACAGCTTCTTGTAGGTAATTTTCATTCTAACATTTACTTGGTCGTCAGCAAAAAGCAGTGCAATACAATCTATACTGTTAATTTGTTTTACTGTATTATTCAAAACAGCTTGTTGTAGGTAATTTTCATTCTAACATTTACTTGGTCGTCAGCAAAAAGCAGTGCAATACAATCTATACTGTTAATTTGTTTTATTGTATGTACCCAATTTCTGGTTATATCGTCGATAAATGTATTGAAAAGATACGGTGGAACGGGACATGTGTCTAACTTCTTGGTTTATTTCAGCTATAGTTTGTCTGCTGCCCACTATTTTTATTTGTAGTGTGCTGTTCATAAATAAACCGTGCACAGTTCTAATAAGATGAGATGGGATCCCTCCGTTTCTTAAAACTTCCCACAGTTTGCTTCGATTAACTTAATCAATCGCATTTCCATAATCAATGAAGGCGAGAAAAGTTGGTAAACTGGATTCACAGTGTTTTTCGTTTGTTTTGTCACAGTGTGGGTACAGTCTGAGCATGGTTGTCCTTTGTAAAAGTCACGTTGCGCATACGTTTTCAGCGATAGGCGATAGTCGTTTTGTTAAATTCTAGTGTATTATTTATAACAAGCACTTAGAATGGTGTTATCTCTGAAATTTCGGACATTCCCTTTCTTATAAATGGGACATATCTGGGCTATATTCCACTATTTAGGTGTATAACCACTTTGCAGGCAAACATTCATAAAATCGAATATTCTTATTTTTGCAGTATTTTGTGCATATTTTATCGATTCTATATCCATTTCATCATGTCCTGGAGTCTTCCTCTTGTAGCTAGACGTTATTGCATCCGGTACTTCCTCCAGCGTTATTAAATTCACAGTCCTATCTGCTTCAGCCAGAACTACATATCTTGCGCATCTGCCTAGAGTATTTTACAGCACAGAAAGCAATTAGCTTCAGATACTGTGTTATGTCTAGATTCTCCTTATCTCCTTTGTTTAAATGTTCCATTATTTTTTATCTTTGTCTTGTCTTCCTCTTATATCATGCTGAATATCTGAATTATATCTATTTCCCAACTGCTGTTTTTAAATTACATGATTTTCTTATTCACTATAACTTATTTTATTTCGTAATATAGTCTCAGATCTGTATCACCTGGGAAATTTAACATTTTAAGTAAGAATGTTCCTGATCCTCAATTAGACTGTGTACGAGTATTTCATCACCACAGTGTCAGAGACCCCTTTCTAGAAACATTTCTTGTGGTTGAGTGCTTCTGTTGCTGCTTTAAGTAGTACTTCTTTTATATTATTCCACTCCATTATAGTTACACACTTTTAAATTTAAACTTACGTACTTGAAGTAGTTTAGAAAGGAAAAGGTCTTAAGAGACATATGGACCTCTGGATACTTTTATGCCCTGCACTGAAGACCAATCTTATTGTTTGCTGTCATGTAGTCTATGATTGTGACACACCCTGGAGCTGACCAGGCGTAGTAATGGCTCTGTCTATGCCTGAAGAAAGTGTTTGTTATTCTTAACTCATTATTTAATGAGAAGGCCTTCAGTATTCGTAAATTATTGTTTGTTACATTTTCCCATTAGAACCAGCTATATTTGCCATGGGATTGTTACCTACCCTTCTCTTACTGTCATCAGATAATCATTTTTGGTAATCTTACATGGGGTTCTCTTCCAAACGTCATATAATTCTTCAGAGTCATCATCCTGTCCCTCTCCTGAGGCATATACTCTGATTACCGATAGATAACCTCTTGTTATCTTTATTCTGACTACAATTATCCGTTCACTAATGGTGCAAGAGTGTATTTTGTTCGGTAACTCTTCATCCACAGAACAGCAACTAAAGCACATGCTCTTGCCTTTTGAGAGACTCTACTGGAGACTCTACTGTAGATCATTTCACACTTGTTTATTGTTGAAGCACCTCTTAATTCCTTTTTGGGTCTTGTTATGGCAGATCAGTCGCTGTTTTACGAATTTAGTTAATTTTCTAATTCTGATTCTTTACCTCCAAAACTGAATGACATTCCAAGTAGCTAGTTTGAAAACTCTGACTATTCCAAGTCGTTTGCTCCTGGTGTACCTTACAGCCGTCTTAAATTTATTCCTTCGACTTGATTTTTTCTGGAGATTCTGAGTAATAATTCCCCCATTACAGGATACCCGCCTGTAGGCAGGGTAGCTAGTGTGGGTTTGCCACCATTAGGTATCCCAGCAGCCCTGTTTTCCTTTGGGGTTGTCTCTCTTAGATGGTTGCCTTCACTACGGCTATGGGCACATCTCTCTAGGATAATGTAGGGTATCCTTTCCTGATTTTCATTCAGGTTACCGCCACCAGGGGAGTCAATTTCGTGCCTCGATTTCTGTACGCGGAAGAACCTTTGTCCGCCCACACCCCGCCTCTGCCCCGCAACCCTACAATATTGACTGCTCATCTTCTGACTCCTGCCCATGAGACTTGTAACCTCCCCCACCATTATCGATCTTAATGACAGTGAAAAATTAAACCGCATGCACCTAATGGAAATTTGGGAAAAGCGATTGGCACCGAAGTTAATTTGTCGGTAAAGAGGGAGGAAAGGGTTACATCTAAATGAAAGGAAAAATGCAAATGAAATTGGTGGAAATTAAATTTGAGAAAAGGGTAAAATTAATAAAGAAAGTAAATATGCGGTCATTACGTTAACAATTAACTGGCGTTAATTCGATATTTGAGATTTGGGGAAAATTACGGTCGCCAATCCCATGGACAACTACTATAATAACTGAAAATGAAAGATTAAAGCACATATAAGTAGCACTAAAAGCGTGACAACTGAAGGTTGACACGTGTTGTGTGAAAACAGAATGTTTGTCAGAAGTAATAAATTTCGCTACACGCTGACTTAACTTAGCAAAAGAATTAATAAAACCGGAAAATTGAAAGTTAATTTAGTGACTGAAATTAATAGTGAACTTTATTTCTGAAGCACTACGAAATTCAATGAAATAAGGTTAGTCTTGGGCTACCTCAACAATCATTTCAAAAGATACTTGAATCTATGCAATTTAGAAATAAGAGATTTAACTTTGAACTTGAATTAAATGATTCTGAACAATTAACAATAGTACCAAGCTGAGCTACAGTCACAGGTAAGCTAAAATATGGTAACAAAACTCGCACTCTTAATTTGTGCTTGTGTAATCTAAATATTGTAGCCAGCTATGAATACTTTAAGTGAACTTTGAAATTAAAGAAGTGAAATAGAACTATATTACTTTAATGCTGGCGTATGAATTCCAATGACACTCGGGTTCATTCCGGAAAAGGAAGGGACCCTGCTTGGTAATGCAATTGGGACAATGAGCAACAAAGGTTCATGCTACGTTGCTGTAATTAGTGAGACAGATTGGACAGTTTGAAAAGCTGAGGTCTGCCATACAATTCTAAAATCTTACATGCTTCCAGTCTTCCTTGTTGGTTGATTGAAGATTTGAAGTCGTCGATCGAGTAGGTGACGACAGTCACTCATTGTCGGCCATCGCTGTTGCAGAAGCTGGATGTTGGCGATCCTTCTTCTCGACACGGTCACCAGGCGAAATGGGCTCTTGATGTGCGCCAGCTAATGCTTCC
Source organism: Schistocerca serialis cubense (assembly GCF_023864345.2). Classification (NCBI taxonomy): domain Eukaryota; kingdom Metazoa; phylum Arthropoda; class Insecta; order Orthoptera; family Acrididae; genus Schistocerca; species Schistocerca serialis. Next base: position 362,310,158 of record NC_064645.1, on the reverse strand, counting down.
CCTCCGCGACACTGTGTCAGAAACTATCATAGCAAGTCGAGCACAATTACATGCTGCCAAACCCGGAAAGCGCGGCAACTCGCGGGAGCGTCACATAACACACCTGCTCCACTGCCCTACTCCAGCCAGACTCTCTCTGCTCTGCCCGCATTCCACGCGGCACAGTTAACACTACCAAGATCCTAAACACTTTGGTTCTCCACACGACCTATCGATGTATTCGTTCGATAGCATAGTTTTCCCTAGGCAAGACCCAGCGTAAAAATACAAATAGTATTTACAAAATAAACCAATTATACGTCGACATAAATGCATAAATATATATATATACAAATAGTAAAACAATTACAATACATAAAGACACAGAAATGTCATATCTTCAGGTAACAAAATAAGGGAAAATCTGTAGTACAATAGATGGAAATAGAAGGATATCCATTTCCGGTGTTACAGACTGTCTGGCTAGGGTGGCCCTGCCAAGAACTGAAGCTTCCTCCAGCATAGCCATATGGTTCACAGTCGAGTACATCAACTTTGTTGTCGCAATTAGGCGACAGTCTTAGAGGAGAAAGTTCAGAATGTCTGAGGACTCAAAGCTAGGAGGAAGAGAAGCACTACATTGCTTTCACATTACATGTAGACCATCAGAGCAAAAAGTATTTAGACTTTGACGTGTTGTAGAAGCTTGATCTAAGATATGAAGATCCCAGAGAACTAATTCATTAATAATGTAGGAGAACGTTCTGTAAAGTAGTGGCTCCTAATTTTTTGATCTGTTCTCATTATCGGTTGAGGTATTACATGTCGCGCAGATTACTCAGTCGACTTTCTCGCTTCACTGACACAAGTTGCAACCTTTTGTGGCTACAGTACTCCGAAGTGAAACGTGTAATATGACGGTATGTAATGTAACTATGGAGGTGCATGAGAAACAGCGTGCTGCAATTCCTCAGGAAACTGAAGGCACGAAACTAAAGAGTTCATCCACACATGCAGCACCCTCTCCTCCAGCATGACAATGTCAGACAGACCACACACGGACGCTGTGACATCCACAACACTCTGAAGCCTTGGGTTCACTGCCATCCTAATGCAGTCTCGACATGGCCCCACCGATTTTCATCTGCCTTTGAGAACTTCAATTTGATGGTGGTGAAGCGATGCAACCGGAGTTGAGGTTATGGTTCTGTGAAACAAAATCAAGGGTTCCATAGTGATGCCATCAATGAACTGGTCTCTCGTTGGGAGAAATGTGCTCGTCGTCACTTGAATATGTTAAGAAATAAATATGTACACATGAAAAATAAAAATGAACAATGTTAATTGAGCTGTAGTAAAGTTTGCTTTTTTGAAGAGCGCGCCACAGCGCGTAGTGTAAAGCAGTCGCCCTCCGTTTCTGGCGGTGGCGCCGCTGTGGCAATCACAGCTTTGGTGTCTCACTCTGGTGGAAAAGGGGAAAGGTTGCCTGTTCACGTGTATTTAAGGTGCGCTATGAGCTCGGCACTTGGCATCTCCGGCGGTAATTCGGTTGAACACCGCCCTTCGATTGTGCTCTTCCGGTACCAATCGAAGCGTTAGGTGTTGCAGGTTCCAGCCAGCCTGCCAGCCCGTCGACGTGCAGCAGTCCAGCCAGCAGCAGTCCCCGCCAGCAGCCAGCAGCCGGCAGTGGCCCTCGCCAGCAGCCAGCAGTGGTCCCCACCAGCAGCCAGCTGCAGTCCCCACCAGCACCGGTCTTGGCCAGCAGCCAGCAGCCAGCAGCCAGCAGTCAGCAGCCAGCAGCCAGCGGCCAGCGGCCAGCAATGGTCCCCGCCAGCAGCCACCAGCAGTTGCAGCCACAAGCGATCGCAGCCGGCAGCCAGCAGTGGTCCTAGCTGCCCCCAGCAGCAGCAGCAGCAGGAGCAGCAGCAGCAGCAGCAGCAGTGCCACCACCACCAGCAGCAGCAGCAGCAGCAGCAGCAGCAGCGGAGGCATCCCTACCATCCTGCCAGCCAGGTCGCCCACCCCGCCAGCAGCAGCAGAGTGGGGCTTCGGCCCCAGTCTCCTTCGTCCTTCATCATTCTCCGTCCCTTTCTACTCTGTGTCTCTCGTCGTCCTGCCCGTCTCTCGTTTGCGTCTTGTCTTGTACTGTGTTTTTTCCCCCTTCTCATAATGTCGACCCCCACCACCTCTTCTAATGCCACCACCACTGTCATCATATACCCCTCCCCCTCCACCGCTGCCACCACTATCACGTGGTGTGCTGCATCACTCCCCCCTCAGTCCATCCCCACACTCCTCACTCTCCCGTCTCCCTCCCTATTTGTCACCCCATCCCCGGCTCCTCCATCCCGCGCCTTCTCTGATCCCTTCCCTCCACTCGCTCCCTCTGCTCCTTCCATTTCTGTGGCCCCCGCTTGGGTGGTGGCCCAGAGGGCTATGGCCCATGCTCCACTCTCCCCTTCGCCTTCATCTTCATCGTCTTCACCGTCGCCTTCGACATCGCCCTCACCATCTCCGGCGCTGCCTCCAGCACTGGGACCTGCCACTCCCCGCCACCTTCCAGTCGCTCCCATCCCCCACATCTCCTCTGTCGCCGCCAAGCGCCCCAGTGGCAACCCTGCCTCCTCTACTCCCAAAAAGGCTCCGCCCCGTCCCCCTTCCCCCAACCATGATGCCATGGATGTCTCCCTGCCTGTCTCTGCCTCCTCCTCCTCCTCCTCTACCCCCTCCTCCTACCGCTACCTCCTCTCCCGTCCTGATCCCTCCCTTCTTGAAGCCCGGAACCTCACCCTCTTCCTTCACCAGAATTTTCCTGGTGCCCCCATTTCCCTCCTCACTCCTCACTGTGATTCGGTGCTCATCTCCTCCCCCAGCCCTACCCTCCACACAGACCTCCTTTCCCACATCCCTGTCACCCGCTTTGGCCCTAATGCCTCCCTCACCCCTGCTCCTTCCCCGCCTCTCTCCCGCCAGCCCCAAACCCCGCGTCGCTCCCCGACCCTCATCGCCATGATCACTCAGCTTAGTCCGACAATCACGGAGGAGGAGGTGTTGGTGGAGCTTCAGGCGCATCCCCATCTGGAGGTGCGTGCGGTTCGTCGCATACGTAACGCTGCCGGCCCCACCCGCCTTATGCGGGTCTTTTCTGAGCACGCCACCTCCATAGACCGTCTCCTGAAGGAGGGTGCCCTCCTTTTTAACCAATGTTATAAAGTTGACCCCTCCCGTTCCCCTCCTCAATCCCTCTGCTGCCAAAGGTGCTTGCGGTATAATGCACACCCGATATCTGAGTGCCGCGAGGCCCCCACCTGCCCGCACTGTAGGCAAGCCCACTTTTTACAGCAGTGCCCCAATCTCCAGTACCCCCCATCCTGTAATACCTGTAACCTCCCTCATCCTGCCTACTCCCAGAAATGTAAGGCCTGACCCCCTCCTACCACTCCTGAACTCACTGTTCCTGTCCGCCCTCTGGACGCCCCCACCCCTCCTGGCAATTCCCTTCACCCACCCCCTACCGCTGAGTACAACATCAGATTCCTCACCGTCGTCCTTCAGAATGTTCATCCTTTTCAGCGCCCGCACACCCTCCAAGAGATCTCCCTCGCCGCCCGTTCCGTTTTCCAACTCAAAATGTACGCCACCTACTCCAACAACCAGGCCCATTTCACCTTCTCCCGTCTTGACACCCTCATTTAAATTCCTGTCATGGCGCGACAGCACCGTATCCTTTTCCACAACATCCGCTCCCTTCCCGCCAACAAGAACCTCTTCCTGCACACCCTTGCCACCCACCGCGTGGATGCCTTCCTCCTCAATGAAACCTTCCTCCAACCCCACCACACTGTCCACACTTCACCCTACCTCCTCCACCGCTCCGAAAATCCCCTCCCGTGGCGGAGTTGCCATTGGTCACCACTGCCAGATCCCCGTTCGTCTCCAACCTCTCCTTCCCGACCCCACCGAACACCTGATCCTTAGTCTCTTCTTCGCCGGCCTAACCGTTACCTGCGAAACCATCTATGTCCGCCCTAACGCCCCTATTCCCTCCGACTTCCTCTCCCACATTGACCGTACCTTCTCCTACGTGATCGCCGCCGACCTCAACATCCATAGTCGTTCCGCCGCCCAGTTACGGCGGTGGCATCGGTTCCTCTCCTCCCTTCAAGGCGGCCTCATCCCCATCCCCCAGCACACCCGTCCCAAATCCAACTCCACTTCCGATGTTATCCTTTCCTCCCCCAACCTCCTTGGCTGCATAATGGTGGATGTCCTGGAGCCCATTGGTAGCGACCATCTCTCTGTCCTCCTCACCGTTTCAGACGGTCGTCGGCCCCACCCTGACCCTCGTAATGACCCTCCCCCTAAGTACATTCATGCCTATTCCCGTGCCAAATGGAATACCTACCGGAATACCCTTTCCACCCGGGTCGATAACCACCCCTTCACCTACCACCACCCTGACGATGTAATCCATGCCGCCTCCTTTCTCCAACAGACCTTGTCTGAGGCCGTGGAGGCCCACGTCCCTACTGTCGCCATCCACCCCCACCGTCCTACCTTACCCCCAGAGGCCGTCCTCCTCCTCCGTGAATCCCATCGTCTCTACCGTGCCTTCCTCCACATGTGTGACCCGGACACACTACGACGCCACCGGCAACTCCAGCGACACATTCGTAATTTGCTCGCTGCTAAGAAACGCCAGGACTGGCAACAGACATGCACCCGTTTAAATGCTACCCTCCCTATCAACTCGTCCAAGTTCTGCTCAGCCTTCCGTCGCCTTAACAGAACTAAACCCTCCCCCTACTATCCTCTTCTCCATGATGATCACCCCTTCCCTGACTCCCTTAGTAAGGCCAATCACTTTACCTCTTACCTCTCCTATGTCTTTTCCATCCCTGATGATCCCCAGTTCGATTACTCCCTCTTCCCGGATGTCTGCGATCGAACTGACACCTCTGTCCCTCCCCTCCCACCTGGTTTCCAGTACTTGGACAACATTGCACACACAGAGCTCAATGCCTCTATCACTACACAGGATATCATTGCTACACTCCGCACGAAACGCAACACCGCTCCTGGTCACGATTGTGTCACCTACCGTCACCTTCTTGAAGCTCCTGTCTCTTTCCTCTCCACCCTGGCCAGGCTCTACAATGTAGTCCTGTCCACTGGTTACTACCCTGACCTGTGGAAAACCTCCCGTATCCTAATGTTCCTTAAACCTGACAAACCGCCTTCCGCCGTCTCCTCCTACCGTCCCATCAGCCTTACCTCTGTCTTTAGCAAGGTCCTGGAATCTATCCTCACCTGACACATCCACCAGCATCTCCACCAGCACCGCCTCCTTCCCGTTACCCAGTGTGGCTTTCAGCCGTCCTTCTCTTCTGACGACCTTCTCCTTCACCTCACTCATCTCCTTTCCGACCAGCTTCATTCCCATCGGTCCGCAATCTTCCTCTCCCTGGACCTCGAACGAGCTTATGACTGCGTATGGCATTCCGGTCTCCTCTTCAAGCTCCAAACCTTCGCCCTTCCCATTAACTACGTCCGTCTGATCGGCTCCTTTCTCTCCCGCCGTCCTTCCTATGTCACCATCCATAACACAGATTCCTACACCTTTTTCCCCTCCGCCGGTGTGCCCCAAGGCTCCATCCACTCCCCCCTTCTGTACCTTTTGTACATGGCAGACATGCCGCCGCCGTCACCCCCCCCCCCCTCCACCTTCTCCAGTTCGCCGATGACTCCGCCTTCCTTGCCCTTGCCCCCACCCTGCAGCACTCCCAACACCTTCTCCAATCCCATCTTGACCGGTTCACCACCTGGTGCAACCAGTGGTTGCTCAAGGTCAATCCCTCCAAAACCCAGGCGATCATTGTAGGCAAAACCACCCCTTCCTTCCGCCTCCTTGATTTCTATCTCACCATCTATGGCCGTCCTATCGCCCTCACTCCCACCCTTAAGTACCTTGGCGTCACCCTCGACCGTCGCCTCTCCTGGACTCCCCATCTCCGGACAATCCAAGCCAAGGCACGCTCTCAACTCTGTCTCCTCAAGCTCCTTTCCGGCGGTACGTGGGGGCTGGACCCCTCCGCCATCCTCCACACCTATAAATCCCTCATCCGCCCTATCCTTTGTTACGCCCATCTGGCCTGGATCTCCGCCCCCCCTACCTTTTATAAATCCCTCCAAATCCTTGAGCGCCATGCTCTCCGCCTCGCCTATCGCATCCGTCTCCCCTCCCCCACGCGGATCCTGTACGATCTCATCCCCTCCCCCCACCTCCTCCTTTTCCTTGAAAGGATACAGACCCTGTACACCTCCCGCAAACTCGATCCTCCTCATCCGCTTGTCTCACCCATCCTCTCCCACCCCCGACTGCTGCCACGCCTGTATTCCCACGTCCCACCCGGTCTCCATCTCTCCACCCTCCTTACCCTCTCCCAAGGTGGCTTCCGCCAGCTCCCCCTCCCTGATGATGTCCTCCTCCCCTCCATCTACCCCTCCTATCAACTTTGATCCTCCCCCCCACTTCCTGTGTCCTTTCCTTTAGGCACCCTCCCTCCCTTCCTTTTCATTTCCTCCCATCCCCTCGCTCCAGCCCTCTTCCCCCGGGCTTCCCCTCCCCCTTCCTCCCTTCCCCCTGTCTCCCCTGCCCATGGCATCTGCTCTCCCCTCTCCCTCCCTCCCCCACTCCTCCTCTCTTGGCAGGTCCCCGGACTCGTACACGGTTAGTGAACATTCGCGCGCTGGAGATCAACGCCTCGTGTTCTGTGTGTGCCGTCGTTTTGTACTTAAGTGGTTCAGTGTTATTCGTTTTGTGCACCTACGTTCATGTGTGACTATTTTCGTTTCTGTCTGTGTCGAAGTGTCTGAACAATTTTATCTTGGACTCTACGCCCGTGAACGGCACCTTGTATTTTGCAATGTGTTGTCTCCGTTTATATGTCCACCATGTTTTTTTCTCTAAATGTCTTCATTTGTATATCTGTGTTCCTCTGCGGCCAAAGAGCGGCGTCGTATGCTGCTGCAGGCCTGCCTGTACTAAAGGTTTCAAAATAACAATAAAGAAAAAAAAAAAGAACTCGGCACTTGGTCAGTCTGAGTCGGTGAGTCTGGTTAGTTGGTCAGCCAAGTTGGTCTGGGTCTGTCTCTCGTCCGCATTGGTGAGGCGGTTAGTGTCTGTCTGTCGTCCACAGTGCTAGTATGTGTTAGGCCGCCAGTCTGCTCGAGTTGGCTCAGGCAAAGGGCATTGGCGGTTGGATCGATCGGTTGGTCGGTCTCGCACTGGAGCGTCGACGCTAGTGACGTCGCCACGTGAGTCCAATGGCCGCGCCGTATAGCGAGGGATATTTGCTTCGCGGCCGAAAAGAGCAACAGGAGTGAACCCACGACGTCGGTCTGGCCGGGGCGAACTGCGACGCCGTGAGACGGGAGATCGGCGCGCCTTCGTGCGTCCGTTGAAGCGGTTAGCAACGGACGGTTCGGGAGAGCGTTTTGAGGGTGCTGCGAAAGGTCTTCGCCAGAAATCGCAGCTTATTAGAAGTTAAGTGACTGGACATACTTTGTGTCATTTACTTTTTAAATTCTACTTGTGTTGTTGATTAGTCTCTCGTCCCCAGCTTGCTCGTTTGTCTCTCGTCCGCACTTGTTAGGCATTTAGTGTCGGTCTGTCTGTCTGTCGGTCTGACATACGTTAATAGCTGCCTCTGCCATGTTTGTCGGATGTGGTGTGTTAACGAGTTTATCGCTTGAAGTGACGCCCGAATTCTTGAAATATGTTTTTATTTTGCCTATCATCTTGCGAGGTGGTATATGTGTAATGTAGAGCATGTTGTACGTTGTATCCAAGTCTGCATTTAATGGGTTTTATTTAAATAGTTATTTTTATAAAGTGGCCACCCTTCCACCGTGGCCGTGCGGTTCTAAGCGCGTCAGTTTGGAACCGCGTGACCGCTACTGTCGCAGGTTCGAATCCTTCCTCGGGCATGGATGTGTGTGATGTCCTTAGGTTAGTTAGGTTTAAGTAGTTCTAAGTTCTAGGGGACTGATGACCTCAGTAGTTAAGTCCCATAGTGCTCAGAGCCATTTGAACCTTCCACCGTAAGAGCCATTTTAAAAACAAATTGCACTTTGGTGGAAAATAAGTTCTTAGTGTGAGTGTTTGTACCATTTCCATCCCTCTTACGGGGTGCATAGTTAATGTCTTTGTCTGAGTTGTTAAAATTTTTAGTTTAAAGTAATCTGGTGTGTTGCAGATTTGCACCAGTGTAGTTTTTCAGAGGCTGTTGTGAGCGGTCGTGACTACGGCCGTGTTGAAAGGGGGCGGAAGCTTCTCAGCACGAAGGCTCCTAATGTAACAAAAAAAAAAAAAAAAAAAAAAAAAAAAATTATTCTGCCTCTGAATAATTGTAACTTAATATTTCGATGGTGCTTTTCTGCTTATAATTTTAAAATTGTTTTGAAAAAGCTTTAGGAATAAAATTTCCATTGGTTGAAATTTAATTTGTTTCCTTCAGTTACTCCTTGGCAGTTACTTCCACGCTCACATAGTGTGTTAATGTTCTTGATGAATCTCTAGTACACAAAGTAAATTCCTTACGAAAAGATTTCGAAAGTAAATTTTCACGGTTCATTAATGAAAATGCTTTAAGAATTTTCACATAAAAATTCGGTGGCACTACTTTTCAGCACGCTGTCGTATGTTATGAAAGCCATCTAGAAAAACAAAAGTCTCACGAAGAAGACAAAAGCCCTGTGGATCAACGGGCGGGATAACACTAAATATGATGGAACAGTGTCGATTGCTTAGCAAAGACACCGCTCAAACCGGTACGTTTAAAAATATTAAACCACCACCAACAGAACTGAAGGTCACATTATATAGAAAAGCAAAATGCCTATAAGAAGACGAACATCAACTATCGAAACGCAGTGAAGGTAAATATTGCAGGTAAATGCAATAAACCTTCCCTAGAATCCCGCGTTCCTCACAGTTATTGCGAATAAGGAATAACCTGCCTGGGATGTAATCATGGAGCGTTCCTCAACCATACAGGAAGTAATCCTTCCTCTCAATGTGATGGTGTAACATTAGGGCATACAAACCACAGTGTCCTTATATGTAGGCTATGTTGATACCAGCAAACGAGTATCCTACAGTAGTTAATTACATAACATGAACCAGTACTCACTAATAGTGCAATTTTCCTGCACCAACTACAAATTACATGTTTGTTTCTACGTTTATCCTGGTAAAAGATGTGCTATGGAAATTAGCTGGTTATTTCATGGGAAGGTCTTCGCAAAGCCAAATGATACACTTGTTACGCAAATGAGTCTACATTATGCGGAATTATCACCAGTGAGACAAACAAATAATTAGCTAGTGTTAAGTGCATGCGAAAATTAAACGGAAAATATGCAGATGTTCCGTCATTGCTCACCTGACACTATAAACATGAATAATGGCGCAATAACAACCCGGGCAGATGTCGAAAGAGACATCAATAGCTTGTAAACAAATTAGTCTTGCTATAAAACATGCTAGCGCAGTTCATTCGTTAACACCTCTGCCTTTCTCATACACTTGAATACAATGCTTGGCCTCAACTGCTTGTCATGTTTTTTTTTATTTTAGCGTCGTCTAACTACGGGGAAACTATAGGAATTTTGGGATCTGAAAAATAAAGTCAAGGTTGTGAATATTTGCTCGAGTCAAGTGAATAAGAGACAACAAAATAGCGCAGAGCAATGTTCTTGAAAATGGCGTAAACTAAAGCAAACGCAATGCTAAGCACTGTGGGATCAGCATTTTTTGTTGGGAGACTTCCTCTTCTGGGCACCTAGCAAATGTGAGATAAATGAGAGAAATGTTAAATACGAAGAAGTGAGCCTGGAAGATGCACGACAGAATTAACTAAGTGCAAGGCGCTTAGAAGATGGATTGCACTAAAGCCTGAGCGACACTTACAGTTTCCAGATAAAGCAAGTGGGCACAAGTCAGGATGACAGCCGGAAAGCGAACAGAATACCAAATCCAAGTCCCCTCTCCTGAACCGCCCTCAATTCCCAAACACCACTTGGAGGGATGACTAAATGCTGCTGCCAAAAACAGGAGATTGAAACCTACCCAAGCCTTACAAAACTCCTGTTACGATCAATTACGTTGATACTGGTACCGTACAATCTCTTTCCATTGGTTAGCATCATTAACGCCACGTCCGGTGGCACTGGTAGTACGTTGGACTGATCAGTCTACAGGGTGCTCCATTGACAGTGACCGGGTCAAATATCTCACGAAATAAGCATCAAACGAAAAAACTACAAAGAACGAAACTCGTCTAGCTTCAAGGGGGAAACCAGATGGCGCTACGGTGGCCCGCTAGATGGCGCTGCCATAGTTCAAACGGATATCAACTGAGTTTTTTAAAATTAGAAACCCCCATTTTTTATTACGTATTCGTGTAGTACGTAAAGAAATATGAATGTTTTAGTTGGACCACTTTTTTCGCTTTGTGATAGATGGCGCTGTAATAGTCACAAACGTATAAGTACGTGGTATCACGCAACATTCCGCCAAAGCGGACGGTATTTGCTTCGTGATACATTACCCGTATTAAAATGGACCGTTTACCAATTGCGGAAAAGGTCGATTCGTGTTGATGTATGTCTATTGTGATCAAAATGCCCAACGGGCGTGTGCTATGTATGCTGCTCGGTATCCTGGACGACATCATCCAAGTGTCCGGACCGTTCGCCGGATAGTTAAGTTTTTTAAGGAAACAGGAAGTGTTCAGCCACATGTGAAGCGTCAACCGCGACCTGCAAAAAATGATGATGCCCAAGTAGGTGTTTTAGCTGCTGTCGCGGCTAATCCGCACATCAGTAGTAATCAAATTGCGCGAGAATCGGGAACCTCAAAAACGTCGGTGTTGAGAATGCTACATCAACATCGATTGCACCCGTACCATATTTCTATGCACCAGGAATTGCATGGCGACGACTTTCAACGTCGTGTACAGTTCTGCCAATGGGCACAAGAGAAATTACGGGACGATGACAGATTTTTTGCACGCGTTCTATTTAGCGACGAAGCGTTATTCACCAACACCGGTAACGTAAGCCGGCATAGTATGCACTATTGGGCAACGGAATATCCACGATGGCTGCGACAAGTGGAACATCAGCGACCTTCGCGGGTTAATGTACGGTGCGGCATTATGGGAGGAAGGATAATTGGCCCCCATTTTATCGATGGCAATCTAAATGGTGCAATGTATGCTGATTTCCTACGTAATGTTCTACCGATGTTACTACAAGATATGGGTGCATGGGGGCTTAATTAAATAATGAATGCAAATACTTTTAAATTTTTAGTAGCTGTATGTACGATTACGAAGTCTCGTAAACGGTTGGCCCTGGTTAGTATTTGTACGCAATCTGATTGCATAGAACAACAACAAAGAATGAAACGAAATTTCCGTTAACACAATTAATTAATTAAGTCCCCAGCAACTATGAAAGCTACGAAACAATAAGGCACAAGTGTCGCTGTTCTGTGTGTGGAAGTGTGATTCAACGTACACATCTGGCACGGTTCTTCCTCAATACGACAAGATATTTTATATACCATTTATACTGAAGTAATTAAAAAAAACCAGAAATACTATAATTGCACATAGAAACCAGAAATGCAGTCTAATACAAGAACACGAGCCAGATGCTTTGTTGACTGAACCTGTGAACAAGAGGCATTATTGTTTAAGAAATTGAAATAATGAATAAACAACAACGGAATTTTTTACCTTCATATATATCGACGAAAAGCACACTCTGATCATTACAGCATCCCCAATCCAATAACATCTGGTGTCTAGCCCATCAAAACAATACTACAAATTCCGAACAAGCGCTCACTACCGTAACTTCTCAACTACGACTCACCACTGCTACATCTCAACAAGCACTCCTACTGCTACTTCTCAATAAGCACTCTCCACTACCACATCTCAACAAGCACTGCCAGTGGAGGCGGCTGAATAATACTCTTTGGCGCAATCTCTGGCGCTGTGACTCAGTGTAGCCACCTTTCAACACCTGACACAGACTCCAAGTAAAATGAGAGCACGAAGGAATATTATCGATAAATTGTACTGCACTACTTGGGGCTGCATAGCAAACTTACTCCGCACGTCAACAATTGGGCATGTCTACTCAGTGGCAGGATACTGCGCTCCAGTGTGGATTAAGAGCCCGTACACAAACAAAAGTGAAGTGGTATTAAAAAAAGCAACTGACCTGGAGGGCAGAATATGTAACTCGAGATGGCCACCGCTACTCACTGCTAAAGAAATGACGACCTCCAACTTTTGCATATACAATCTCTAGAAACAACACTGGTGAGAACACTGCCCACCAAAAGGCCAAAGCTTCATGGTAAATGAGAAACCGTCCGTCTTTAATCACTCACGCAAAGTGTGGACAGTCTTAAGCCGCATACACATTTGTCACGAAAGAAGTGCTGACGCCCTCCACAAATGGGGAAAGATACAAACTCCAAATTGCGACTGCGATGTTGGAAAACAAGCAATGCAACACATAGTTCATCGACATCTCTAGCGCAACAGATGCTATCGATTATATTCAGTGTCTGGATGTAAATTTTTAATTATATATCATATGATGTGTAAAAGAATAGCGAGATATGCCTTAAGATAAATAAAATAAACACGTGTACCTGCACTTAAATATTAGCGCAAGATTTCTCTATAGCTTAAATTACAGACGCACGGTAGTTCGATGGCGTTTAGTCTTTCATTGCCCTTTAGAATGTTGGTGATGGATGAAATATGGATTACCTATATTTGTTTAGCAAGTAGGGGAAGGAGGTGGGGGTAAATTAGCGCATCACCAGGCCTTGCCTCATTATCTGTTGCTCAGCCTTGAATCTCTTCACAGTTTCTCACTGAGTGATCCTTTCGTCGGAGAGTAACTTTAACTTTGGGAGCCTCCTTGGCACTATTTCATAACTGGCTACTCGTCGGCACGGTGTTTCACCCTTTACACCAAACCTCTCAGCAAGACAAATATGCCATTGAACGCTACAAGCACTCAGTCTTCCATCGCCATAAGACGAATCATAAATTGATGAGCCGAAACATTATGACTCGCCACGTGATAGGATGCCTGCTGCTCGCATTGTGGTCACACGATGCAGTAAGGAAAGTATAAAGGCGTAGCAGAGACGAATGGGATGTCATTCTAGCAATCGTACGGCCCGAGAATGGGGAGAGCTACTAATGTAAGTGCAGGCTGTTATGGCCCGGCGCCAGGGAACAAAGAAACACGGAAACGACTAAGCTGCTGGGCTGCTCGCGAAATCCTGTCGTGGACGACTGTGTAAAGTGGTTGGAAGACTGTGAAACCACGAGTAGGGACAAGATGTTGGAGGCTTACCCGCTCTGTAAAGAAGAATATGCGGCAGTCTGTGTCAGGTCTGACAACAGAGTACAATGCTTGAGCAGGCATAAGTGTTCCGGAACACACCGTTCAGAGCACACAGCTCCCCAGGAAACGACCTCTAAAGTTCAAACATTACCACAACGACGTCTTCAATTACTATTGAAGTGGACTTGTAATCATCGAGACTGGACCGTGGGGGGTAGCATAATGTTATGGGCGACATTCATTGCGGTGGGAAGTGTGGTGGTTTTCGAAGGCACGATGACATCTGTGGACTACGTGAATATTGCTACAGGCTACTTTCATCCCTCGGTGCTTCACGCCTTCCCCGACGACGACAGCACCTTCAAGCAGTATGTAAGTAGGTGTTTAGGTTTTCTTATTGGTAACGCCACGTAGCGCTCTGTATGAAAATCACTGGCTGTGCTGTGTGCAGTCTGTGGCTGGTTGGCATTGTTGGAATACTCGCCATTGTGGCGTTGGGCAGTTGGCTGTTAACAGCGCGTAGCATTGCGCAGTTGGAGGTGAGCCGCCAGCAATGGTGGATGTGAGGAGAGAAATGGCGGAATTTTGAAATTTGTAAGAAACTTTTTTTTTTGTGGCTGTTTGGCATTGTTGGAATACTCGCCATTGTATTTATAATTAAAAAAAAAGTTTCTTACAAATTTCAAAATTCCGCCATTTTTCTCCCCACATCCACCACTGCTGGAGGCTCACCTCCTACTGCGCAATGCTACGCGCTGTTAACAGCCAACTGCCCAACGCTACAATGGCGAGTATTACAACAATGCCAACCAGCTACAGACTGCACACAGCACAGCCAGTGATTTTCATACAGAGTGCTACGTGGCGTTACCAACAAGAAAACCTAAACACCTACTTGCATAGCCCCCATGCTCCCCACAAAAAATTTTACAAATTGTTTTGGGCACTGGCCAATACATATTTGTCAAATTTTTTTCCCAATTACAATAATAAAGAAATCATATGCACACACTTATTGATACAATGTTGGTCAAAAGCTAAAATTTTCTCACAGTCCATAAAGGCAGTCCTGATCATTCATCACAGTAAAATTGCAGTGTTTCTTTTTCTCAAAGTCTGAGCAGTAAAAGAATATGCACACGGAAGTAGTGGATTTCCATGCACTCTTGAAGAAGCAGTGTTGTCCCTCCAACAGAAAGACAGTGCTGACTCTTGACATGCAGACAGGTAATGGGCCACAACAGAGCAAACCCACAGCAGAGTCATTCGAAGTTTTGAAGAATACTGGTAGGTAGGTCATCACAGAGCAGACCCACTGCAGTCCTTGTAGAAATAATGGTATTGGTGGTCCATCAAAGATGCAGACCCACTGTAGTCCATGTAGAGACGGCCAGAAGCCATCTGTTGCGACTGTACAGGTGCACAATCACCATCGAAGAGTCTTGCGGACAATATAGCAAGTCCATAAACCATCACTTGTGCACTTGTCCTTAGAACCAGCAATGCTGTTAACCAGTCCCTTGCTGAATTATTAACACACGTGAAAACACTATCAGTCCCTACTTCTCACATATTGTCCATATACTATGACCAACAGAAACGTGTGCAGTGAAATGTAACTTACAAGTTACTTAATTTGATGAACTTGTGTCAATTACAATCTTATAACATAAGAATACAATAACAAAGGTACAAAATACATCATTAAAGAACATGACAATACAGATAACATTTGTAGTAATAGGGGCTTTACAAAAGAATAGATATAAACATATACATCAGTGTTACAGGAATTATGACGTAAGTAAATTCATAAAAGATCAGAATAACTTTTGAAACATCAACTTCACACATGAGCATTAAAACAAAACAGAATAAATAATGTCTAAACATCTTTACAAAGAAAATAACATATTATCAGAAAAATTCTACAACGTAACTCTCATCAGATAAACACATAAAGACAGGAAGAACACAAATACCCAAGGGTACACAAACACATAGTGGGATAACACAAGGAAAGGACAGGGTTTGTTTTCAGTGTATCATTTGGTACTGCAGTCCAACCCAAAACTTCATTCCATAGATCTTTCGTCTTATTTCAACATTTGTTTCCACCAAAAAAATCCAATCCAAGCATGATTTCTGTATTTATATGTTCACATATTTCTTACCTCATTATTTATTTTCCATTATCTTACCTCATCATTTATTTCCAAGAAAATGCAACCTATACCTGCTTTCTGTACTTTTTTCGTATAACTTCTCAATGCATTTCTTCCAATTCATCGCAACTCATTCACTTATATAGTCTACCCCCTCTTCAGCGAACTTAAATCTACTGAGATCAGATACTAAACTAAGGGGTGAGGCAATGCAGCAGCACAAAACAATTAATACAAACAGCAATGAAAAAAATGGAAATTGTCAAAGCAAGCAGCAGCAAATCTAAATTAGCAGAGCAAATGCAACATTACAACTAATATGAGCCAATGTGCAGCAACAAGAAATATAAATCAGTAGTAAAACTGGCTTAACAGAGTAATACAAACTGACATTCAGTAGCACTATGCATGGCAAACAGCAGCAGCAAATGCTATAACTTATATCTAAACATGGCAAAGCTCAAGCAGAAAAAATAGTACAATAAAGACAACAATGCAGATAAGGGAAATGTCTATTCACATCTTAATATCTGTCATTAAAGTGGTGCACCACAAAAACTTATTCTATGAAATAAATTACCAAATACTTGAAAAGAAAATTATGTATGCAGTTCCTGTGAAGGGAAATGTCTTTTTGTGCTCCCTAATTTTTTTTTGGAAGTATCACAAAATTATTATTTACTGGATCTGTAGACAGAAAATATCTATATTAGTACATCTATAAAATTTTATTTTAACCAATGCTGCAGTGCAGCTAGAAACTAGATATTAAACAAAATGAGCAAATATGTACAAAGGAAGGCATGAAACATCATTCATTAGCCATATGGCATTTCATAAGGTAGTAAAAAAAATCTCTCAACTAGAAAGACAGTAGTCATAATCAGGTGTATAGACATAAAATATTTATCATCATTTCATTACGCATTTCAGTGAATATCATAAATTAAGAGCTCCACAGTGTAATCATATGTTTTCAAGTTTGGGCGTGTCGTATTTGCGATGCTTTCTACAAAGAAATGTCAATAGCGAGGATAATGGCCTCTTTTTTTTCCACCTGTGCCTCTGAAAGGCACACACTAATGGCTTTTTTCCAGGCGACTGTCGCACAGCTGGGTGCTTACAGTGACCTACCTTCCTTAACGAAATATTTACGACATCAGTTTTCGCTACAGTGACAGTTTGATACAAATAAGATTTCACAGGTCGAAATATTTGCGTTACAAATCTGTAGAAACAAAATCCTGTAAATGTAACAGTGTCCAAAAAATTTTCGTCGGCATTGTGGTACATTCACGCATTTACACACATTTCATAACTCTTAAAGTACGATTCTTGGTTTCCAACATCCTTTTCCACAAATCAGAGTCCCTAATCACTACTCATTATTCCTTACCTTATTATACATATACATATTCGTCGACACGTCTTCAATATTTCATCATAATAAATACATACCATAATCAAATTCCTCATATATCATCAGCTTATTGATCATAAACATACCTCAACAGCATAATACACATAGTCATCGTAACAATAGCGTCATAGCACCTCACTAAAGTCTCAAAATCGTCGTAGCTTTCTGCAATAATTTCAAAACCTAAAAAGAATTCTCTGCTCATTTCAATAGTGTCATCTACCTCAAACGTACTTTAAAAATCATGATCTCATACCAAATGCGACATTCAAAGCTCTCATAGTATCACAATGGTTCCAAAAAATATGAACAGTTCACGAAGTACAGAAAAAATACAATTTCATAAGTGTGAAATTATCCAACTGTGTAATTACGTAAACATCTGTCACTGATGTAGTTAAATAAATGTTTGTCTCTCTCAGTTAAATGATCAGATAGCTGTGTAATTTATGTGATAGAGAAATATGGTACCGATGTGTAAAGTTGTATAAGCAAATACCATATTAGCTAGGGCTCCTTCTGCTTGCCAGACACATGGTACACAAAGTAGGTGTGTACCCCTGAGGATTAATGTGATTATACCCTCAGTTGTTACAGATTACAGCAATGGAATGAAATGTATCACGGAAAACTTTCTTTGTAATTCAAAAATTTAAAAAAGAAATGGTTTAAGTACAAAATTAATCACTCAAATGCGTGTCCTGTAGCGCTAAATGTGAGTCTTGCTGTAAGATAATTCTGTGGAAGTGTCGTAGTTATTGTCCTCTGTAAGCAAAGTTCTGCTAAAGTCAATGTACTTACCTCATCATAAACGAAAGTGAAATGCTTTGCGTATATATATCGTAAGTTATTGTGTACCTTACCGTGATCAAGAAAGTACTATAATGAGACGTATTGTTGTGCTACGAAAAAGGCTGTCTCATTGTAGCTATACCACAAAAGTTACTACTAAAACATGTTTTACTTTCCAGAATAATACAGAAAAACTGTGCAGATATAAAACAGATACAGCACAAAAGCAACAATGTAAATTGTGTCACATATTAGTAGCGTCGTGATATAATCGTGTAGCTGTCAAAGAAACCAAATACTAAATAATCCTTAATCTCACAGAAAGTACTTCAAATAAAGAATATCTTTTCAAGTAAACCAAAATGTTGCATTCAAATCTCATTAGCAGTACATGTTCTAAGTATGTAAGCCTTATAGTCGTTACATAAACGTGCAACTAACAAGCAAGAATGTACACACACAATAACACTGTGTCGTCTGTTCATTATAACAACGCATTTGTAATTTCTGTTTAAATAAGTTCTCTTGGTTCTTGACTGGATATTTAACTTCAAACATTGTTCCATGTTAACAGTTTCTAAGTCTGACAAAGCATACTAGTAACGTGAAGTGAAAAGTTTTACAGCAAAGACAAAGTTAAAAAGCAGATTATCTTTCAATAAACGGTTTTACATTTGAAATGTGATGTAAACCTTTACTCTTCCTACTATGCAGAGCTCCAGCTTCAACGGAATTATCATGTGGTATATGGTACATCGGTAAAGAATGCTCAAATTTTTCTCAAGCTTAGCGTCTATGTTATTTTTCTCTGAGCCAGCCGGCGCACGTGGCTGCCTGCGGTGCGAGTCATTGTCTGTCTCTTTGTTGGCGTGCGTCGTTCCTGGAATTTGGAGATCTAACTTCTACAAATTCACCTTGACGAGAAGGCCCTGCCCTGTTTGAATCTCGCCAGTTCTGATGAAATTCAGGTCTGTCGTTATGATTATATCGTCTGTCGTCATGTCGGTAATTTCTGTAATTAATTTCTTGTCGGTCACATGGTGGAGAATTTCTCCCTGAATCGTAACTGCGCACTGGACCGTTGCGTCTAAAGTTATTCTGTCTCCCTTAATAATAATTATTTTGGTTCCCATATTGTCTGTTTCTCTGATTGTCTCTGTGATAGTCACTACTGCGGAGAGGTGATCTTTCCCTGTAATTATTACTACTCTGGCAATGGTTGTCATACGGGTGGTGTCTGTTTTGGTCACGATTTGTGTTGTGAGAATAGCCTTGTCATGTCCAGTTATTATTTCTTTCATCGCGGAATTGCGACGGATGTGACCTGTAATTGTTGTGTTCCTGTTTTCGCGTTCTGCGATTGTCAGTGTCAATTTCTAATTCTTGTAAGAGTCCCTGAAAAGCTTCAATGTCGTCTTTGCAACGTCCTGCCAAAACAATATGTCGTAAATGTTCGGGCAATTTGATTAAGTAAATGCGGATGAGTTCTGAGGGGCTGTATGGGTTTGACAGATACTGATTCCTGTGCAACATGTCTTCAAAATATTGCACAAGACTGGAAAATTCAGATTGTTCGAAATGTTTCATCATTATGATGCTATGTTTTACTCGGTCTTGTGTAGCTTGAGACCAATATGCTGAGAGGAAGGCACGATAAAATTCTCCTTCACTGTGGCAATCGTGAATGACCGATCGCATTCTTACAGCTGATTCATTCTCTAAATAGCCACACATAAATTCGAATCTGTGCTCTAATGACCAGTTGGGACGAAAACAACGAGAGAATTGATGGAGCCATGCTTGTGGATGAATGTCGTTGCCAGAATTCTTAAATGTTTTGAATTTACGTGTAGTAATGAACAGCTTATAGTCAAAGTCATCATGTCGGCGAGTCGCATGTCGGTCATTGTTACGTCGTTTCGGCGGTTCCATCTCAAAATTCGGTGTACCTTGCCAATTTCTTTCATAATTTCCGAAGTGCCCTGTGTTATTATTTTGTGGCTGTTCCGTATTTCTATGTCCCTCTTCCCGTATTGGAGCGCGAGTCGCCTCTAAAATATGTAATTCCTGTATTACCTGTGTCAACTGATCTTGTACTTTCCGGATTTCTCTATGGTATTGCGTATTAATTTGATTCAGATTTTGTCTGAATTTCCTAATTTGTTCGCACTCTTCTGTGTCATTAAAGACTACCAGTTTTGTGTCATTCAGATTATCATCTACCATCGTACATAAATTATTTAGCTGATCCGAAAGTTCAACGACTTTCTCAGATAATGAACTAATTTCCTCCATGTGTCTTTCTGAACCAATTTTCAGAGTATTTACTGTGTCCTTTAAGTTTTCCTGAGTTTTTGCAAGTTGCGTAACCGAATCGGTAGATGCAACTGAGTCAATGTTAGCTTGCAAGGTGTCGTGATTTTCATGAACTATAGTTTGCAGTTCCTTTATGGCTGCTTCGTGATTCTGTAATGCATTTTCATGACGCGAAAAAAATAGGTTGGAAATGCTCACAAATTTGTGTTTTTACGTCATTACAGACTTTCTGACATTTCGATTCGATTTTATGTAACTCAGTAGTTAAATCTTCACGTGTTTGTTCAAGTGTGGTGTCTTACTTTTGAAGATTTTGTTCCATTGCGTCTAAATGTTGCTGTGTTTGTCTCTGGTGTTGTTCCATTGTGTATAACTTATGAAGATTTTGTTCCATTGTGTGTAACTTTTGAAGATTTTGTCCCATTTGTTTCTGATTTTGTTCAAGCATTGTGTCTAACTTTTGAAGATTTTGTTGCATTATGTCTAACTTTTGAAGCTTTTGTCCCATTTGTTGCATTAATTGTAATAACAATGAACTGGTCTCTGAAACAAGTTCCTCAGTGCTTTTCGGCAGTGAAGTTGCACCGGCAACATTCACATTTTGACAAGCAGAAAATGTGTCTTGACTTATTTGAGAAAACAGTGAGGACGAAAAACCTGAATCTGCAGTATTTGCAAAATTGTGTCCTGTCATTCCCGATTCCTGAGGCGGGCTGTTGCCGACCGATCGATCGGTAATGCTTCCCTGTTCACTAATTGTTTCATTGTCCACATCATTGTTTGCCGCCCGCTCCATTTCCCTGTGCACAATTACCAAATTACTACTTTGAACATTAGTTAATTCATTACACGGTGGCGCTAACACACTGCTTTCGTCTTCACTGTCATTTCTCAGTTTACTTTGGAGCCTAGTATTATGTTTTTCACACGCCATTATTGTCACAATAGTTCACACGACAACACAGAAAAGCACAATTTGAAGAGCAAAATAAGAAAACACATTGACATAGCACTGGAAATAATATGTAGTTAATTGCAAGCGCAGCTGCGAAATACTTGGTGCAAATCTACATCCATGCCACAACTGTTTTACTGTACAAGAATGAAAAACTACAACTACAAAGGAAATTCTCTCTACATTTACGCGCTAGCAATAAACAAAAGCTACACTAATTACACAAACTACAAGAAAAAATCAGAAGATTCCAGTGAGGTATCCTCGGCTAAGGGTCGACATATAAAACGTCCCCTTAGAAAAATTACACATGACTGTGTTTAAACTGACACACAATATTTTTTGGCGCAACGCAATCTGACTTTCAAAAATCCCTACAAAAGAATATCCCTGACTAACATTAACCTATACGTTTCACAAATCACTTACCTCACAAAAATCTTCGTTACTCGAACTACTGCAATACAGCGAGCGCTACTACTGCCAGCTAAATAAAAGATTCAAACTACGGAAGGCAGTAACTACTGATAGGCATAGTTAGCAAATGAAAGATTTTAATAGAGAACAAACAATGTATTTACCTTAATAGTCATCAAAAGTCATAATATATATAGCAGTTCATGACATCCAGTCTTACAAATTCCAAAATTCCGCCATTTCTCTCCCCACATCCACCACTGCTGGCGGCTCACATCCAACTGCGCAATGCTACGCACTGTTAACAGCCAACTGCCCAACGCTACAATGGCGAGTATTCCAACAATGCCAACCAGACACAGACTGCACACAGCACAGACAGTGATTTTCATACAGAGCGCTACGTGGCGTTACCAACAAGAAAACCTAAACACCTACTTACAAGTATAATTACCTCTGTCAGAAGACCAGAATCGTGTAACAGTGGTTAGAAGGGCCTGACAGCGAATTCACGTTGATGTCTCCACCACCGAATTCACCTGATCTTCCCTCAACGGAACACGTCTGGGACACTGCCGGGCGCCACCACCAGGCTGTCGCTTCTGAGAACTGCGTGACCTGTTTGTAGATACCTGGTGCCAGCCTTTGTACTGAGCATGAAGCAAAACGCTTAGTGGCATAAGACATAAATTTGCTTACCAGCACATGATTTAGTATTTACAGGTCAGAGAGAATGTTATGACCACCTACCTAATGGCCGGTATTGCGCCTTGGGCACGGATAACGGCGGTGACGCGTCATGGCATGGGAGCAGTGAGGCCTTGATATGTTACTGGAGGGAGTTACCTAATTCTGTAAGATGGCAAGAACTACACCCCTTACATGAAGTCATTAAAGATCACCTAACTCACGTTGAGCCAACAATAGGGCTGAACAAAAATGACTGACAAGGCACAATGCATCTTGTAGACGGTATAGTATGTACACATTGGAATAATTAATGTCAGGTGTTGGTTTCAAAGTAATTCACACGACATGAAAACTTTTGGAAACACATCGATTTACTGGAGGCTAGTTTATCCCAGGGAAGTATTCAGAATTGACCACGGTGCGCGGCTGGGGAGTGGCGAAGTGAAGCGACAATAGGCAGCTTAGGGCGGCTCAAGCTCTGAGAAAGTGGTAACGGGGCATGGCCTCCAGCTGCCTTAAGATGAGTGACAGTGAGTGGGTGGTTGACCCCATGCTGGTGTACTGGGAAGCATATGGAGAACTTGTACGCCTGTTGATAAATGTCTGTCGTCCCGTTTTCAGTGAAACATGCGAGAAAGCCACGCAAAGCTACTGTGGAGCAGTCAACAGAGGCCAAAATATGCGTGTTCGTGACTATAGCAGCTTCAGGCTGTATTCACGGTCCGCAGAGTCTGAAGTAAATCAGGTGAAGAGCGACAGAATGAAATACGCCGGCCTCCGATGGGAATGTAGGACCGAGGAATTTGATGTACTCTCCTGGGAGTCAGAATTCCGGAAAAATTGGTGTTTTGTGCAGATGCTAACCTTGACGGGTGGCTTGGGAGGAGCTAAATAGCAGAAGTTGAGAGGAAGGGAAATTTTATGGGAATTTGTTCACTTCCCAGAGCAGGCATTGGTCGGCACTGGGAAGCGACGCATAAGTAACGCGACGTGCACTGCAATTGGCGTAAGTGGTTTTGCTGGAGGGGAAACCGAGGTGAAGAGCAGACTGGGAGAAGTCCCTGTAGTAGTCTTCCGTCCCCAGCTTGCCTAGAGTGTGGATGTGGCCGTTCTTCACTTAGCTTGCCTGAAAAAGAGTGAGCATCTCTGCAGTTTAGGACTTAGCAAATGGAATGATTGAGCTTGGAGATAGAAAGTTTTCGTTCAGCTGTGTACTGAGCAAGATAGCTAGATGTGAATAGACGAGCGCAGCCTTGCAGCACCACGAGGTCGGCCGACGACCGCATAACGACGCCGCCCCGCCACGCTGAATTCGGTGATATTGAGCCCGCTCCGGCCACTGATTAATTTGTTGGATCACGTCGGCAAAGTTTCCACGAGGGTTTCATGGGCCGTGTATTGTAGAATTCTTCTCGCACTTCACATTATGCCTGGGTCAGTCGACAGGAATTACTTTTGGTTTATCGCGCTTTACTCCACGCAAACGCAATTTATTACCACTGCCTGTTAGGAGAGTCATGTAATGTGATGATTGAAGGTGGTGAGTTAAAATAAATCTGTGCTAATTGACTGCATCTGTTTTCAATCAAGTAGTTGAAATCCCAAGTCACTTTCTTAATTAATTTTATGTTCAACATTTGCATCTGGTGTTCAATAGCTGAATATAACATCAATGTGCACCCATTTTTAATTAAAAGGGATCAATTCTGAATCAATTAATGTCAACACTGCCACCGCAGTTGAATCAGGAGTCACAGGGCCTTATGACTTTCTTTGCGTTATCCGACATTGCGGCAGTTATGCACTCTCTGTTGATCTGTTAGTCAATTACCTGGGGTGAACACACACCAAAACCAGATAAGTGACGGGAGGGATGTTACAATTCCCGTAAATTCCCTGGAGGGCGCCATGAGCTCTGACGCCACATTCAGTCACAGCACAGGTGTTCCTATCTGGGTCAGATCTGGCGAGTTGGGTTACCAGCACATCAATTGAAACTCGTCAGTGTGTTCCTCGAACCACTCCATCACACTCCTGGACTTGTGACATAGCGCATAATATTGTTGAAAATGCCGCTGCCATCGGGAAACAGGTTCATCATGAAGGGGTGTACGTGGTTTGCAACCAGTGTACGATACTCCTTGGTGCCTTACACGATCTCCGCTGGACCCATGGATGCCCAGGTGAATGTTCCCAGAGCACAGTGGGTCTGCCGCCCGCTTGTCTCTGTCCTGCAATACAGCTGTCAACGAGCTCATCCCCTGA
Organism: Schistocerca serialis cubense; assembly: GCF_023864345.2. Classification (NCBI taxonomy): domain Eukaryota; kingdom Metazoa; phylum Arthropoda; class Insecta; order Orthoptera; family Acrididae; genus Schistocerca; species Schistocerca serialis. The sequence goes on along the minus strand of NC_064645.1, from coordinate 362,285,710 downwards.
AAGGCGAGAGATTCGCGCCCTCCCATCGGCACGATGAAGAAGGTATCGGGGTTCATCAGACCATGCAGCGCTCTGCCACTGCGCCAGCGTCCAATGCCGATGGTCACCGTAGTTGCCGATGTCGTGTTAAGACTGGCGCATGCATGGGTCGTCGACTGCGGAGGCCCATCTTTAGGAGCGTTCAGTGCGCCGTATGTTCAGGCACACTTGTACTCTAACCAGCATTTAAGTCCGATGTTGGTATCTGCACAGTTCACCGCCTGTTCTGTTTTACCAGTCTGACCAGCCTACGACGTCCGACATCTGTAATGAGGGGTGGCCGCAAAACCAGACGATATCAGGACGTAATTTAACCACGTGTTGAAGACACCACAAGCTGCCCTCGGTTAAACTCATAGAATGCTCACTGATGTTACATGCAACGCGCGTGTGTCTGACTAGCGGTCATTCATCGTCATGTGTCTCTGCCATCGCCTCTAGTGGTTTATATCGAGATTAGGTCGATGTCATAGTTTCCTGTCTGATCAGTGTATATGTCTGACTCTGTACACAATCAATTCCCAACGTCCAAGCGACAAGAATTTACGCAAATTTAGTGTTTGACTAAAATTAATAAATAAGGCAAAATACTTGCTTTTTAAAGTTACAGTTTTACTTACTTATCCCGGTTTCTGCCAAATTAGTGACACTACTCTATGTTTTGCTTCATTGCTGTTGCACCAAACAAGAAAACATATCTTTTTTTTTCCTACACGCTTCGTTTAATACTTTTTACTACTCTTACTGTAGCCTATTATTTATTACATATTTATTACTCGTAACAGGAAAAGACCTTATGCTTTACTATATATTTATTTCTGTTAATGTACATTTCATTATTCTAACGCCAAACCACCTACTCGACAATATGTATCAAAGCGATCTCTGCACTACTCCTTTTCTTTTATACAGAAATTATTCTCAATACGGATTACTAAAGTACTGTTCCCATCAACTAGTTCCCTGCTATTTCAAACTGAAGCTTTTTTTCTGTCCTCTTCCTTTCTCATATAATAGTTTAGTCTTTCGCTTTCAAACTCGATACTTAACTGATCATGGAATTACATCACTCGGGCAAAACAACTAAGTCGGGAGACTTTGATTTAACTTTTTCACGTAAACAACATATTTACTTCTTTTAGTTCTACTATAATCTTTCGTCGTTGTGCAGTACCGTCAGTGTGCCGCAGAGAAAGCTAACAAAGATCTAAACTAACAGTCTATCCCACTAAGCATCACAGCGATTTGGACACTCGCCACAGATTTTCTTCAAGTAGCGTATAAAACCGAACGTGGTTCTCTTTAAAGATTCCTTTCCTTACCCAAACAATGCGAAACATATGTGAATTGTCCAGGACTATAACATAATACGCGTATCTCTACATACTCACTACAATTCCGACACAACCGATCCACACCTTCTAGTCAGTAGCCGCTGTTCAATATGAGAGGGTTCTGGACCGGACCACTGTTCCAAAATACCGGAACACTCTTTCGCATTCCACGCCGATTAATAACTCCTCCAATAAAATCCACAGACAACAACTGATTCGTTCACGTATTCGTTCTCTGTAACTAAATCCCATACAGTTAACTATTATCTACTGCCTGCAATTACTAAGCTACTGTACAGGATCCCACCGACTGCTTTAAACCGTTTCGTATTCGAATCCAAACAACGAAAGTTACAATTCAGAATCTGGACTAACCAATGCAATATTAACGCAAAATACCTCTGTCGCCACCATTATCGCTGGATGTGCAGTATTCTCGCTGACATATGAAAAGTTTGGACTTGAAGTTCAACTACGGTCAGATAATAATGTGTATCCAATATGATCCAAAATGTTCTCCAAGCAAAACTGTACTGACTGTTAAAACCATGTAAGATCGTCGAGGAACCATTAACAACGAATAAACTTACATCTTTACTAGCAATAAATAGTAGTCATAGGTCCTCACGACTTCGAACAGCGGCCAGCTGCAGCTTTAAACACTATCTTTGCCACTCAGGGAGCTGCTTAATTGGAGCACTCTCCACAACATAATTGGGAACGACCTTTTATCCACAGGAGCTCTCTACAGCAATACATACCCAACAACTTAAAAACATATCAAAATATTTTACAACAACAACGTTTCTAACTGTACATATTGCAACTTCCCTTAGAACAATTTTACATGACTGTGCTTAAACTGACACACAATATTTTGTTAGCGCAACGCAATCTGACTTTCAAAATTCCCTACAAAAGAATGGCCCTGACTAACATTAAACTATACCTTTCACAAATCACTTACCTCACAAAAATCTTCGCTGCTCAAGCTACTGCAGTACAGCGAGCGCCACTACTGCCAGCTAAATAAAAGATTCAAACTATGGAAGGCACTAACTACTGATAGGGATAGTTAGCAAATGAAAGATATTAATAGAGAACAAACAATGTATTTACCTTGATATCATCATATATAAATATAGCAGTTCATGACAAATTACAAATCTCCGCCATCTCTCTCCCCACATCCACCACTGCTGGCGGCTCACCTCCAACTGCGCAACGCTACGCGCTGTTCACAGCCAGCTGCCGCTGCCCAACACTACAATGGCAGACAACAATGCAAACTAGCCACAGACTGCACACAGCACAGCCAGTGATTTTCATATTGAGCGCTACGTAACGTTGCCAATAAGAAAACATAAACAGCCTACTTACATAGAGAAAACATAAACAGCCTACTTACAATATGCCTACAGATTATTTCCGTAATGAGCTGAGACGACAATAGAAAACTATTGCAAAGGCACGTTTTATCAAAAAATTAACTTCTGTAAAACAACAGTTTACAACCTGATCCAAGCGATTACATCTGAGCTGTAACCACACTTAATTTGAATATCCTAACGCGAATCCGAGTAATGTATGCTGGAGCTGTGCCCTAGCTAGTGGTAATCTATCTTTCTGTAGTCAGTCAATGCTTTCGCGTTACCTGCTGACACGTTGGGAAGTTCGAACGGGGAAAGGCTGGACAGGTAAGAATCTCGAAATACTGGCCGCCCTGTCACTTGTAATTAGAGCTGTTTGGAGTGTCAAAAACGCGTAACGTGTCACGAATCCTCTGCGGCCAGGAAACAGCTTCCCAGACTTGTCGTCATCGTAGCACACAGCATGCTTTAGCGTGGCTGTTACTTGCACATGCGTGCTATTAACATCTTAGCTATTCACGTGACGATATAAGAGACATGTACAAGATCCATCCACGTCAAATGAGCATTATAATATTCAGTCCTACCTTGGTAGTCACACATGATCGTGCCTTTATGGTGACGGATTGCCTTGCGTGCAGAAATCTAACAACGGATGGGATTACTCAGAACAGGATGTTCAATTAACCGAGTGATTATCTCCATGCTGGCGGCTAATTTGTTTATACTACACGTTGCCGACACTCCATCATTTATCTGCTTTCCTGATACTATCGTCTTTCATAGGGTTACTGACAAATGTAACTCTTCATCACTGAAGCATTGAATTGGTCCCACCACGAACTGTGAGACCAACGCTTGCAAATGGTTTTAGAGGATGAAGTAGCAAAATTCAGTATTAGGGGCGTTTTTAATCTGAAGCAATGCAGTCAGTGTCACACGTCATTTCTGGTGATGTAATGTGAGGGGAATTGTAGGAGAGATTGTAAGGTTAGAGATGTCGATCCTGTCCATGACAGATCGAATTTACTCTTATGTGTCTTTGCTACCGCGAGGTAGTGTTACTGATTGGGAAGCCCCATTTTACTGGCACGATACGGTTTGGCTCCTGCAGATCCTTTGATGGGCGAGTGAGTGAGTCTCAGTGGTGTAGTCTTGCAGAACGGACCTAGTGCGCGAAGGGCCTGTAATGGTGCGGACAAAAATTAATAAAACGCTGAGGTGTCAAAGGTCATGGGATACAGATATACACACATACAGATTACGATGGAATCGCGTACAAGAGGTATAAAAGTGTAGTCCATTGGCGGAGCTATCATTTGTATTCAAGTGATTCATGTGAAAAGATTTCCGACCTGACTCTGGCCACACGATGGGAGTTAACGGATTTTGAATGCGGAATAATAGGTTGAGCTACACGATTGGACTTCCCGTTTCGGGAATCGTTAGGGAATTCAATATTCCGAGAGCCACAGTGTCAAGAGTGCGCCGAGAATACCAAATTTCTAGTATTACCTCTCAGCACGGACAATGCAGTGGCCGATCACTTAACGACCGAGAGCAGCGGCGTTTGCATAGATCCGTCAGTGCTAACAGACAAGCAACACTGCGTGCGACATACAACGAACGTATCCTTTAGGACAGTTCGGCGAAATTTGGCGTTAATGGAGTATGGCAGTAGACGATCGACGCGATTGCCTTTGATAATAGTAAGACATCGCCTGCAGCTCCTCTTCTGGGCTGACGACCATATCGGTTGTACCCTAGACTACTGGAAAACCGTGGCCTGGTCAGATGAGTCGCGACTGCAGTTGGTAAGAGCTGACGGTAGCGTTAAAGTGTGGCGCAGATCCCACTAAGTCATGGACCCCTATTTGTCAACAATTCACTGTGCAAGCTGGTGGTGCCTCCATAACGGTGTAGACTGTCTTCACATAGAATATACTGGTCCTCTGGTCCAACTGAACCGATCATGTTATGGTTATGTTCAGTTACTTGGAGACCATTTGCAGCCATTCGTGAACTTCGTATTCTCGAACAACTATGGAACTATTATGAATGAAAATGTGCCATGTGACCGGGCCATAACGGTTCGAGATTGGTTTGAAGGACGTTGTGGACTAATCGATCGAAAGATTTTCCCACCCAAATCGCAAGACATGAATGCCACTCAACCGTTACGGGACGTAATCGAGAGATCAGTCGTGGACAAAATCTAACACCGGAGACACTTTTGACAGAAACGCTTTTGCAATTATGGACGGCTACATAGGCAGCATGGTTCAACATTTCTGCAGGGAACTTCCAACGAATTGTTGAGTACACGCCAGATACAGCTGCTGCACTACGCCGTGGCAGAGAAGGCGAAGGACTTCCAATTATTATTGAGTCCACGCCGTATCCAGTTGCTGCACTACATCGGGAAAAAGAAAGTCTGACACGACACGAGTTGGTATCATGCGACATTTGTCACCTCCGTGTATACAGAACTAAGTTTATTTCGAAACTAAGGAAATGGCATTTAGTTCAGTGGCGATCCTGTAGTACCGAACGGCAATAGGAAACTCAACCCACATTGTATTTGGTGAATATCTTTGGTTGTAGAACGTGTGAAAATGGGCATATAGTGATGTAGTAGTAGTGGCTCAAGTAGAATAAATCAAGTATTAATTAAATCAGTGCTAAAGTCATTTAGCCTAATCATCCTATAGCTAGCATTTAGTAGAAATTATGAACGGAGTTGGAGGAGATTTAGACAGGAAACGTGCCACTAGGTGCACGGCCAGATGCTTTCCCAAATTGGCAGGTAGACCTTAAGTAAAAGTCTGCCCTGCTCTGCTGACGTAACCTGCAAGTCCGTTGCTTACAAATTTCAGACAGCCAAAAAATGGTTCAAATGGCTCTGAGCACAATGGGACTTAACTTCTGAGGCCATCAGTCGCCTAGACTTAGAACTACTTAAACCTAACTAACCTAAGGACATCACACTCATCTATGCCCGAGGCAGGATTCGAACCTGCGACCGTAGCAGCCGCGTGGTTCCGGACTGAAGCGCCTAGAGCCGCTCGGCCACCGCGTCCAGCAGACAGCCGAAAAACTGCAAGTTCTTACACTGTCCAGTCACATCAGTGTGATCATCTGTCAAAAGCCTGAATAACCACATTTTGGTGCGTGGACCACTGTGAAACGTGCAGGAAGAGAAGTCAGTTGGGAAGGTACCGACAGGAATTTCGAGCCACGCCAGCTACTGCGACGTGGCTACCTGCACTACGTTCCTCGGCTGAGAAACCATGGCACGAACAGCCCGATCGATGTGGTCCAACAGTTTGTCGCTTAAGTTTGGGAGTATGGTGGTCTGGTGCTCTTCGAATCCCGCACGTATACTGCGAGCTGTTTCACACGTGCCATTGTCCTACTATCAAATTTCATGAAGCCGAGGAAAAACAAACTGCGTTCTAGGGTAGAGACGGTCCCCAAGAATAGCTACATCTTAGGCTGATCCGTTGTGCATTCCAGAGTCAAGGGATCACCTGCGGAATGCCACGAAAACATTCTCCACACCACATAACTCCCTCCCCTGACGTGTGTGTTTGCTTTCAGTCGCTTCACACCGTAAACAACATAGGCCATCTGTCCGATGGAGCATAAAACGTGATTCATCTCAATAGGCCACTTGTCGCCTTTCAGTGAACGTCCGGTTGCCGTACTGCCGTAAACTCTCCAATCTTCGTCGCCAGTGAACAGTAGTCATCATGGGTCCATGAACCTCGCGCCCGCTATGGAGGCCCGTACACAACAACGTTCGCTGAACGATCTTCGAGCAGACACTATTGGAAGTCCTTTAGTTCATCTAGGTGGTCAGTGGCTCAACAGTTGCATGTCTATTCGGCCATACATATCTCCGCAGCCTTTGTTCACCCCTGTCGTCTATGCCTCCGGTACAAGGCAATAGGACAGTTGCCTCGGAGCGGGTTTTTTATAGCGCCATTCCGCCACGCACAGTATCCTTTAACCACGGGGGCACATGAACAGTTTACAAACGTTTCCACATTACGAAAATGACTGCACGGCTTCCCGTGTTTCCCAGACACTCTTCACGTACCCACCACTGCTAGTGATGCCACCTTCCGCCTGTGACTGGTTACTGCATATTGACTTCTAACGTAGGTTCTGGCATAAGAATTAAAGAGAAAGCGCGACATATATTTGTCGTCGAGTGGCAGGAAGCGAACTGCTTTAACTTTCTGGTGCGATAGTGGGAAAAGTACAACGAGTGTAGTGTCAGATTACAAACATTTGGATGCACCGAAGCAACTGACACTAGCTAGATGAGAGGTGAAGAAGCCGGACCACATGAGCAAGCAATGGATCAAGCACTTACAACACGAAATTCAGCAGCCAAGTGCTGCAGGAAACAGCGAATGTTAGTGTCACAAATTGCTGCGGAAGAGTAGTTTAAAATTGCCGCAGTAGGCGAGTATGCATAGTTGCAGAGGTAGGATAGACAGTGTGCTCAAAATTGTATAAGAATTTTGAGTGTTATTAGGCGTTAGGAAATATTTAGCAGCAGTCGTGGTAATGATATAGTGAAAATGAAGCCAATGTTAACGACAGATAAGATCAAACAGGCGAGTGTCTTAAGATGGGGATGATTGTCAATGTAACACAGGGAAAAAGGTATAATTGCTAACGATGTGCGAAATGAAACGGGGGAATATGTTAGAGCAGAAGTAGTACCATAGGAGTAATTTGACAGAACTTTAGTCTGACAAGAACGCAGGCGAAGAAAGCGCGGTAAATTTGATCACATTCCAGATGACATGCACGAGGGAATTAGTTACTTAGTTAGTTACATGTTCCATAAATCATTTGAACATTCCTTTTATCGAAATTATGCATGCATGATCTACGCCATCCCAAAATCTGAGTACTAGAAAACACAGACAGTGGCTGTGTTACGTATGGCGGCTATCAAACGAAGAACAAAATTTAAAAATGAATATGTTTTGGGAATTTGTAGACAGGCGAGGGAGAAATTCAAAGGAAATAAAAGAGAAATTAAAAAGGAAATTAAAGTGACTAATGATGGGCAAGGAAAGCAGACGATAGCAATACCGAGAGAACTGAGCGTCGCGGAAATGTAAAAACATGGAGGAGAGCAACAGATGAGGAAATAAAATTAGTACAGGATGAACAGCAGACAAAGAACAAAGAAGTAAAGGAATGTGCAGGTTGACCAGAAACTAAAGTTGAAGAAATACGAGAGCAGCAGAGACAATAATGAGAGAAATATTAGTGATAGCAGTTCTGGCACATATGACGCGCAAATGCAATTTGGAATTGCTGCATACATAATTAAAATCTATCAAAATGTGGAAAGTCTGAACCAACTTGTAGAGAAAGTGCAAAAAGTACAGTAAACCGTCGAAAACAGGTAGAGCAGGCAGTAAGTAACAACCTACACAGTGACATAGTATTAGTAAAGTCTCCAACGGCATTAACAGCTAGAAGTGGGTCCTCATCAAAGAAAGATTGCTTAAGTTGTCAACCAAATGGACGTCGAAGTATATGATTGTGGGACAGGCTTCTAAAATGAACACTTAACCTACGCAGAATTCGAGAACATGTTTCTAAACAAATACTGGTCGAAAGGTAAGCGGGAGAGTATCCTAATTTCCACATGCAGTCGTTCATATAATAAAAGGAGGAATGGAATATACAGCGATGTCTTAGAAGAAGAACTCGAAAGGAATCAATACCCTGAGGTCCCGCACGACAAAATGAACATGGTGCTGTAGGTTGTATAAAGATTATTTCGCGAGGTAGGCAGACACATGATAAGAAGAATCGTAGTCTCAGTGTAATAGGCCAGAACAATATTCGCGCAGCTAGGACGCGATAAGAGACAGCTGAAAATGCATAGAGAGAACTTTTACAGTATGGTACCGCAGCACGAAATGTGCTGCTAGCAAGAGAGTAGAAACGAACATTGGCCAGAGGCCACGGGAGATACAGTTTCAGATATCACGAAGGGCGAAGCACGGGTAGCCGAGAAGAAAGAGGGTGCGGCTCGCACCTAGAAAGATACGAACGGTGGAGACCAAAAAGGCCTGGCAGCCAATGAGAACGTGGAAAACATACGAGTACACACTAGTGGCAGCAGATGGCGCGAAAACATTTGTGTGGCTTAGACAGATATATTAAGTGATGAACAGGAAGACCTGATAGAACACAATCTCATGATGAAGTATGCATGTGGGTGAAGAACAAGATCATTAGTTGATTAGGAAAGCCAGAAATGTGTGATCACAAATAACGAGTATAATACGCCTCTGAAGTCAAGAGCTGAAATACAAAATTTCCTGGTTATCAGATTCGAGATAAAAAGGGGCTATGGGTGAATATGGAAAAACTATTAACGGTGAAATACTACTGTAAGTCTAAATAAAAGACAAATTATGTCGCATGGACGCTGCAATCGTGCGCAGTTTACAAGCAAAGGTCATTATATCAACCGAATGGTTGACAGAGCACCATTCAGAAATAGATGATGGAAGTAATGAAAAAAGATTTTACGGAATAAACGGAAGATAACAGTGAAATTTTATTACAAAGTGACAGCCGACAAGGTACAAGGTTTCTTCCCCCCACATACCTAGTGGCAGCATTTGAAGACGAAGTAGAAGAGGAAATTTCGGTAGGCAGTAAACAGTAAACTCGGACTAGTCAAGAAGAATGTGATCTTTCCGAGGAGAAAGTGAAAAGAAAAATAAACGGTATCACAGATCTAGGATATGAAGAAAGATCTACCAAATGACCTGGATTAATAAAGGAGGCATGATGCAGAATAAAGATAAAATCTCACAAAACGTATTTTTGCTGCCTTATCAAGTACCACAGGCCAGAAAAGAAGCTGTAGTGAAGGAATTACAGAAAATCCTGCTAGCAGGCGTGATTGAAAGAGCTCGTAATCTATAAAACAATCCTTTAGTCATGGTGACAAAGAAAGGCAGTGTGAGGCTTGTTTTAGCATACGCCAAGCCAACAATGTATCTGAACCAGATAGCGATCGCGCAGCGGTCATAGACGAACTTATATAAAACTTCAAATGGGTGGAAGTGTTTACCAGTCTCGCCTGAACATCAACAGGCTTTCAAGTCCTACTAATTACAGAGTTTAGACAAGAAACAATCATTTTATATGAAGACAGAGCTATCATGCTGAAACAATCCCTCTGAATTAAATGTGTTTATATTAGCTTTCATCAGAAAGCCAGACTGTTAGAGAGAGAATATTGTCAATGAGGAGCGCTGTTGGCAAGCGGTGTGCACTCAACACTCGTGAGGCACATTGAGGAGCTACTTGACTGAACGGCTCCAGTGTCATAAACACAACAGCCAAGAGAGCTGTGTGCTTACCACATACCCCTGCACGTGGACGATATTTTGACTGCTAGTCGTACGTGGGAAGACACCTGAAGACGGTGGAAGAGATATTCGAAATATGTCCACTTGCTGGTTCAGCACCTAACAAAAAAAATCGGAGTTTAGACAGTAAGAGATAACGTTCACAGATCAAAGTATCGAACCATAAGGGATCAGGTACGACCAAAGCAAGCTGATGGCAATACGAGATGCCCCAATACCGATAAATGGAAACCAATTAAATAGCTTCTTCCGTCTCTGGGGATTGTTTCATCACTTCGTTGATGAAAAAGCCTTAAATAGTGAGGCTTACACAGAATTTTGAAGAACGACAATGTATGGATTTACTGGAAGGAGTATACAGAAGTAAAGAAGTTACACTGTCATCAAAAGCATTCGAACATCTGGCAGAAAATAACTTACAAGCTCGTGGTGCCCTCCACCGGTAATGCTGGAATTCAGTATGGTGTTGGCCCACCCTTATCCTTGATGACAGCTTCCACTCTCGCAGGCATACGTTAATTCAGGTGCTGGAAGGTTTCTTGGGGAATGGCAGCCCATTCTTCACGGAGTGCTGCACTAAGGAGAGGTATCGATGTCGGTCGGTGAGGCCTGGCACGAAGTCGACGTTCCAAAACATCCCAAAGGTGTTCTATAGGATTCAGGTCAAGACTCTGTGGAGGCCAGTTCATTACAGGGATGTTATTGTCGTGCAACCACTCCGCCACAAGCCGTGCATTATGAACAGGCGCTCGATCGTGTTGAAAGACCCAGTCCCCATCCCGGAATTGGTCTACAACAGTGAGAAGCAAGCAAGTGCTTAAAATATCAATGTAGGCCTGTGCTGTGATAGTTCCGCACATGAAAAACATGACCACACCATAACACCACCGCCTCTGAATTTTACCGTTGGCACTACACATGCTGGCAGATGACGTTCACCGGGCATTGGCCATACCTACACGCTACCATCCCCAAGTTGTGTATCGTAATTTGTCACTCCACACAACGTTTTTCCACTATTCAATCGTCCAATGTTTTCGCTCCTTACACCAAGCGAAGCGTCGTTTGGCATTTACCGCATGATGTGTGGCTTATGAGCAGCAGCTCGACCATGAAACCCATGTTTTCTCTCCTCCCGCCTAACTGTCATAGTACTTGCAGTCGATCCTGATGCAGTTTGGAATTCCTGTGTGATGGTCTGGATAGAAGTGTGCCTATTACACATTACGAGCGTCTTCAAATATCGGCGGTCTCTGTCAGTCAACAGGCGAGGTCGGCCTATACGCTTTTGTGCTGTACGTGTCCCGTAACATTTCCACTGCACTATCACATCAGAAACAGAGGACCTAGGGATATTTAGGAGTGTGGAAATCACGTGTACAGGCGTATGATACAAGTGGCACCTAGTCACCTGACCACATTCGAAGTCCGTGTGTTCTGCGGAGCGCCCCATTCTGCTCTCTCACGATGCTTAATGACTACTGAGGTCGCTGATATGGAGTACCTGGCAGTAGGTGGCGGCATAATGCACCCTACATGGAAAACGTATGTTTTTGGGGGTGTCCGGAAACTTTTGATCACACAGTGTATATGACGCACCAATACTGACATGGCACACCAAGATATGACGGAAACGTTTTACGTAGGCTGTGATACATTGGATAATCAGCTTTAAGTCCAATTGTAGCCAAAGAGAAGCTGAAGTAGGAAAGGAAATGATCAAAACAGTGGCCTTTGGCAGTCTATGTTAACAGTATATAAGCAGAAATATTTCATAACTGGAAAAGGAGATATGGCAATAGTTTTCGGTTTTGGGGAAAGCTTAGGTATTATCTTACCAGATGAAAATCGTAAGGCCTTCTCTTTTATGTTAACTAACAAGTTGTACCATGGCAGATTGACGAGTTGGCCTCTTGCCGTCCAGGAATGTAATTTTAACATATGATATGTGTTGGATATCCAACAGTTGGTGCCACATTCACATATAAGTTTTCCTTTATAGCTTCAAAACCAAATGACAAGGCTATATTTAAAAAAGTACAATGTGCGCCTCACAATAGGGGTTATGCACGAACGAAAGGCATGAAGCATGTTAAAGAACATCAGGGAAGCGCAGAATAACGATGAGCAATTCGTGCTAATCAAAAGGACTTCTTATCTCATACATGACATAAGAATTATGTCACTGAAATAGTGTAAATAAAGAGGATTGGAGAGTAAGTATTGAAAAGACATGCACTTCCGTTTCGCACTCCTTTCATGCTTTTATCATTTTCAGTCTTGCAATTGCATGCTCTTGTTGCTCTTATATTTCTATGCATACTGATACACGAGAGAGTATGTGAGCTATGTGTTTTGTGTCATTTTTCTTTAAATTCAGTACTCTCTCTCTCTCTAGCAGTGCGTAGTGGCGTTGCGGTTAGAGGCGCCATGTCACGGACTGCGCGGCCCCTCCCGCAGGAGGTTCGAGTCCTCCCTCGGGAATGAGTGTGTTGTTCTTAGCGTAAGGTAGTTTAAGTGGTGTGTGAGTCTAGGGACCGATGAGCTGAGCAGTTTGTTCCCTTAGGAATTCACACGCATTTGAGCAGTTCTCTCTCTCCCTCTTTCTCTCTCTCTCTCTCTCTCTCTCTCTCTCTCTCTCTCTCTCTCCTGTACCCATAATGATTTGCTTTCCGTCCTTGGCTACTGAGCTAGAAAGAATGGGTGAGCGGTTTGAACTGTAGAGGTCAAAGAAGTCCTTAACTTATACTCCTAAGTAGTAGTACCAATCCTTATGTAAAGTCTCATAGTGCTCAGAGCCATTTGAACCAATCCTTAAAATCCGTCTTTACCCATACTTTTGATGCGGCAATGTATGTCAGGTTGTGGGATGGAGTTCCATGTCCGTTGCACTTCGTCTATGAATACAGGAACGGTTAAAACTGGCCGCGGATGACGCTGAAGTTATCGTCCGATGATGTTCCATATGTGTTCGACTGGAGATACATCTCGTGATCGAACAGGCCAATGCAACATGTGGGCACTCCATAGAGCATGTTGGGTTACCGCGGTGTTATGCAGGCGAGCGTCATCCTATTGGAAATCCACCATGGAATGCTACTCATGAATGGCAGCGGAACAGGAAGAACCACAAGACTGACGTAGAAATTTGCGGTAAAGGTGCGTGGGATAACCATGAGAGTGCTCCTGCTGCCATACGAAATCGTATCCCAGACCATAACTCGAGGGATTGGTCCTTCGTGTCTAGGATGCAGACATGTCAGCTTGTCTCCTTCTCATCAACACATGGCCTTCACTGGCACAGAAATAGCTTTCATCACAACACCCAACAGACCTCCACCCTGCCGTCCACTGAGCTTTCACTTGACACCACTGAAGTCACAAACGGCTGTGGTTAGGTGTCAGGAAATGCACGCTGTTCTAGGCGCTTCATTCCGGAACCGCGCGACTGCTACGGTCGCAGGATCGAATCCTGCCTCGGGCTTGGATGCGTGTGATGTCTTAGGTTAGTTAGGTTTAAGTAGTTCTAAGTTCTAGGGTACTGATGACCTTAGATGTTGAGTCCCATAGTGCTCAGAGCCATTTCAACCATTTGAATGCACCCAACAGGGCGTCTGGCTCTGAGCTCTCCTTGAAGTAACCGATTTGTGACAGTTCTTTGTGTCACTGTGGTGCCAACTGCTGCTCAGATTACAGCTGCAGGTAGCGAACGACGTGACAGAGCAGCGCCGAACATGATGGTGCCGGCCGGAGTGGCCGAGCGATTCTAGGCGCTACAGTCAGGAACCGCGCGACCACTACGGTCGCAGGTTCGAATTCTGCCTCAGGTATGGATGTGTGTGATGTTCTTAGGTTGGTTAGGTTTAAGTAGTTCTAAGTTCTAGGGGACTGATGACCGCAGAAGTTAAGCCCCATAGTGCTCAGAGCCATTTGAACCATTCTTTTTTCCTCTTGGTAGTGCCACCTGGCCGTCCAGAGTTCCTACTGTACCGTAACCACCGCTCCCAGTAATCATCTACAGTGGCTACATTTCTGCCAAGTCTGTATGCAGTATAGCAAATGGCTCTGAGCACTATGGGACTTAACATCTATGGTCATGAGTCCCCTAGAACTTAGAACTACTTAAACCTAACTAACCTAAGGACATCACACAACACCCAGCCATCACGAGGCAGAGAAAATCCCTGACCCCGCCGGGAATCGAACCCGGGAACCCGGGCGTGGGAAGCGAGAACGCTACCGCACGACCACGAGCTGCGGGCTGCAGTATAGCAGAAGAAACGCCCAGCTTCTCATAGCCCTATTACACGACCTCGTTCAAGGTAAATGAGGTGCCCCTAATGGTGTCTGTCTCCTTACGTGCATCAGCTCACTGCGTCCAGTCTCAAAAGTAATTAACGCTCACCACCGTTACAGCGCGCATTTAAAGCAAACCGGATCTGCGTCTTTGCAGTGGCGCCACTAGCGTCACTCTTATGCGACTGGTGGAAAGTTTGAATAGACGCCATCTTACAGATCTAGAAACACGCCTAACAACTTTCGTTTATTTCACACAGCTCCATCTTGTAGTTGCGATTTTTTTTTTCGTCCGTGTATTTCAAGATATCATCTTCCTTCTAAACTAGCCGAACGATTGATAGGAGAAGTAAATAGATTATGCCAGGTATATTGTCACCATAAGCAAATTTGGTAGGCATGATGGGTTAGTACATTTGAAGACGTCATCAACCATGTTCCATATGACTCAACGGGATATAGTGTACTTTGGTGGAAGTATTGCCTAACCAGATACCAGACAGCATAATTAGAGATATGCTGAAAACATACCGGATGAAAATTTTACATTTAATGAGTACGTCCTGAAAATGGGACAGACACGCGCCAGAAGAGCCGCGCCCGCAAAAATCAGTTTGATGTACTTGTACAGCCTACAGGTTGGTCCATTGATCGTGACCGGGTCAAATATCTCGCGAAATAAGGGTCAAACGAAAAAACTACAAAGAACGAAACTCGTCTAGCTTGAAGGGGGAAACCAGATTGCGCTATGGTTGGCCCACTAGATGGCGCTGCCGTAGGTCAAACGGATATCAACTGCGTTTTTTTAAATAGGAACCCCCACTTTTTTTTTACACATTCGTGTAGTGCGTAAAGATATGTGAATGTTTTAGTTGGACCACTTTTTGGCTTTGTGGTAGATGGCGCTGTAATAGTCACAAACATATGGCTCACAATTTTAGACGAACAGTTGGTAACAGGTAGGTTTTCTTTAAATGAAAATATAGAACGTAGGTACGCTTGAACATTTTATTTCGGTTGTTCATGTAGCTTTGTGAACTTATCATTTCTGAGAACGCATGCTGTTACAGCGTGATTACCTGTAAATACCACATTAATGCAATAAATGTTCAAAATAATGTTCGTCAACCTCAATGCACTTGGCAATACGTGTAACGACATTCCTCTCAACAGCGAGTATTTCGCCTGCCCTAATGTCCGGACATGCTTTGACAATGCGCTGACGCATGTTGTCAGGCGTTGTCGGTGGATCACGATAGCAAATATCCTTCAACTTTCCCCAGAGAAAGAAATCCGTGGACGTCAGATCCGGTGAACGTGCGGGCCATGCTATGGTGCTTCGACGACCAATCCACCTGTGATGAAATATGCTATTCAGTGCCGCTTCAGCTGCACGCGAGCTATGTGCTAGGCATCCATCATGTTGGAAGTACATCGCCATTCTGTCATGCGGTGAAACATCTTGTTGAACATTGATAGAACATTACGTAGGAAATCAGCATACATTGCACTATTTAGATTGCCATCGATAATATGGGGGCCAATTATCCTTCCTCCCTTAATACCGGACCATATATTAACCCGCCAAGTTCGCTGATAGTCCACTTGTCGCAGCCATCGTGGATTTTCCATTGCCTAATAGTGCATATTATGCCGGTTTACGTTACCGCTGATGGTGAATGACGTTTCGTCGCTAAATAGAACGCGTGCTCTCTCTCTGGTTCTGAGCACTATGGGACTGAACATCTATGGCCACCACTCCCCTAGAACTTAGAACTACTCAAACCTAACCAACCTAAGGAAATCACACAACACCCAGTCATCACGAGGCAGAGAAAATCCCTGACCACGCCGGGAATCGAACCCGGGAACCCGGGAGCGGGAAGCGAGAACGCTGCCGCACGACCACGAGCTGCGGACTAGAACGCGTGCAAAAAAATGTGTCATCATTCCGTAATTTCTCTTGTGCCCAGTGGCAGAACTGTACACGACGTTCAAAGTCGCCGCCATGCAATTCCTGGTGCATAGAAATATGGTACGTGTGCAATCGATGTTGATGTAGCATTCTCACCACCGACGTTTTTGAGATTCCCGATTCTCGCGCGATTTGTCTGCTACAGCAGCTAGAACACCTACTTGGGCATCATCATTTGTTGTAGGTCTTGGTTGACGTTTCACATGTGGCTGAACACTCCCTGTTTCCTTAAACAACGTAACGGTCCGGACACTTGAATGATGTCGTCCAGGATACAGAGCAGCATACATAGCACACGCCCATTGGGCATTTTGATCAGAATAGCCATACATCACCACGATATCGACCTCCGCAATTGGTAAATGGTCCATTTTAGCACGGGTAATGTATCACGAAGCAAATACCGTCCGCACTGGCGGAATTTTACTTGATACCACGTACTTATACGTTTGTGACTATTACAGCGCCATCTACCACAAAGCGAAAAAAGTGGTCCAACTAAAACATTCATATTTCTTTACATACTACACGAATACATACTAAAAATGGGGGTTTCTATTTTTAAAAAACTCAGTTGATATCCGTTTGAACTATGGCAGCGCCATCTAGCGGGCCACCGTAGCGCCATCTGGTTTCCCCCTTGAAGCTAGACGAATTTCGTTCTTTGTAGTTTTTTCGTTTGATGCTTATTTCGTGAGATATTTGGCCCAGTCACTATCAATGGACCACCCTGTATACACTGACCGAAAAAAAATCACAACACTAACGAATAATTAATTGACAATAATTAAGTTGCAGGGTGCCTTTGTCTAGGTAACATATTTAAATGATTAATATTGCCAGATCGCAGTTTAATGTAAGCACAAGATAAGCCATTGCAAATGTGAAATACTGGTACGTTAAGAACCGTTGTAGCCGCCAGAATTTGAATGAAAACGAGCAAACGTGCATCGATTATCTTGTATAGGTGCTGGAGGTCAGGGATGGAGTTCAACGTCCGTTGCACTTCGTCTATGAATACAGGAACGGTTAAAACTGGCCGAGGATGACGCTGAAGTTATCGTCCGATGATGTTCCGTATGTATTCGACTGGAGATTGTAAAGACATTGCTTTCCCCGAAAGTCGATAATATTTTTTTCTTTTGTGCATTACCTTGTAATAGTACGTATGTATCATTTATTTCAACAATTCTTTATTTGTTAATACGTCACATTGTTTCTTCATTCATTTTCCTACTGTTTTATATTTTATATTGTACGAATATGAATGTTCTTTTTCTATATGCTTTGTAAATCTTTGGTTAGGCTAGGAGAAGTACTGTGTCAGAGAGAGAGAGCGAGAGAGAGAGAGAGAGAGCGAACGACTGTCGATAGAGAGCGTGCGAGTTGTTGTGGTACGTAGCTGGTTCGCGGGTGGAAAAACGTGGCAAATTTCGGCGTGAAAGACGGTGATACGCGGAGAAACAATTAATTACAGCGGATCCACTGTGTTAATAGGAGATCGTGCATTATTAAGTAAACAGTAAAACCTGAAAAGTATATCGAGGGTTTGCGGTGACGATTTTACGAACTGTGTGACCTTGTGACAATTAGCCATGAATCAGACACCATTGTCGTGTGGAGACACTAACTGCTAGAATTTCGTGAAAGTGGAACAAACCAAAATGTTAAGTAAAAGTACAGTGCTGTGATTTGATCAAGAAACATTTACTATATCGTCCAAACTGTCTTAAAGACGACGACGTAAATTGAAATGATGTTTAACGGACTGTTATAGTGATAACCGGCTATATATTGCAAATAGTAAAGACATTGCGTAATTCCGAACTACCCGCACCGCGTGATTAATAAACATTTAAAAATAAAACGTCGCGCGCGTAAAAATGAGCATACTGGAACCACACTCCTGGAAATTGAAATAAGAACACCGTGAATTCATTGTCCCAGGAAGGGGAAACTTTATTGACACATTCCTGGGGTCAGATACATCACATGATCACACTAACAGAACCACAGGCACATAGACACAGGAAACAGAGCATGCACAATTTCGGCACTAGTACAGTGTATATCCACCTTTTGCAGCAATGCAGGCTGCTATTCTCCCATGGAGACGATCGTAGAGATGCTGGATGTAGTCCTGTGGAACGGCTTGCCACGCCATTTCCACCTGGCGCCTCAGTTGGACCAGCGTTCGTGCTGGACGTGCAGACCGCGTGAGACGACGCTTCATCCAGTCCCAAACATGCTCAATGGGGGACAGATCCGGAGATCTTGCTGGCCGGGGTAGTTGACTTACACCTTCTAGAGCACGTTGGGTGGCACGGGATACATGCGGACGTGCATTGTCCTGTTGGAACAGCAAGTTCCCTTGCCGGTCTAGGAATGGTAGAACGATGGGTTCGATGACGGTTTGGATGTATCGTGCACTATTCAGTGTCCCCTCGACGATCACCAGTGGAGTACGGCCAGTGTAGGAGATCGCTCCCCACACCATGATGCCGGGTGTTGGCCCTGTGTGCCTCGGTCGTATGCAGTCCTGATTGTGGCGCTCACCTGCACGGCGCCAAACACGCATACGACCATCATTGGCACCAAGGCAGAAGCGACTCTCATCGCTGAAGACGACACGTCTCCATTCGTCCCTCCATTCACGCCTGTCGCGACACCACTGGAGGCGGGCTGCACGATGTTGGGGCGTGAGCGGAAGACGGCCTAACGGTGTGCGGGACCGTAGCCCAGCTTCATAGAGACGGTTGCGAATGGTCCTCGCCGATACCCCAGGAGCAACAGTGTCCCTAATTTGCTGGGAAGTGGCGGTGCGGTCCCCTACGGCACTGCGTAGGATCCTACGGTCTTGGCGTGCATCCGTGCGTCGCTGCGGTCCGGTCCCAGGTCGACGGGCACGTGCACCTTCCGCCGACCACTGGCGACAACATCGATGTACTGTGGAGACCTCACGCCCCACGTGTTGAGCAATTCGGCGGTACGTCCACCCGGCCTCCCGCATGCCCACTATACGCCCTCGCTCAAAGTCCGTCAACTGCACATACGGTTCACGTCCACGCTGTCGCGGCATGCTACCAGTGTTAAAGACTGCGATGGAGCTCCGTATGCCACGGCAAACTGGCTGACACTGACGGCGGCGGTGCACAAATGCTGCGCAGCTAGCGCCATTCGACGGCCAACACCGCAGTTCCTGGTGTGTCCGCTGTGCCGTGCGTGTGATCATTGCTTGTACAGCCCTCTCGCAGTGTCCGGAGCAAGTATGGTGGGTCTGACACACACCAGTGTCAATGTGTTCTTTTTTCCATTTCCAGGAGTGTATTATTATCGCGCCAGTGCTGCCAGCTGATTCGACTACAACGGAGACGTCGACCACCGCCGTAACTGCAACATTAATGAAACAGGAGGATCCATCATTATCTTCAAGCCACGAACCAGGATTTACTTCACACATCGTCCGCGAGGACCGTCATCGCACTGCTTGCAGCAACAGTTAAGACATTAAAAGAAAATTATTACGCTTTCTCTCATTTCAAAATTAAAGACAATTGCAGTTAAATTATCTATTTTAAAATACTGTCACAATATCTCAATTTTGTTTAACTCCAGTAAATATTATTTCCATTATTTCGTTTTGTTAACAGTGTTGAAAACGCGCCAAATTAAAGTTCAATTAATAATTTTCATTCAATATTCTTCGCAGACATTTTGATGCTCATTATAATTTTATTTTAATATTTGTAACTTCGTTTGGAGGGAGTATATATTTTATTTTTTGTATAGTAAAATTAGCTACCATAAAATTACGTATATTACCAGATGATGCTGTTCGCCATTACTGCTTGAAAACTGCACCTATTTTCTCATTGGCTGTCAGCTTCAAAACAAAATTACATATTTCGTGGGCATCTAGCAGATGAGCGATGTCTATGTAGCCCCATATAATAATTTGTTTTTACTTTTGCAGGTTTACTGGAATTATGTTGACTTTAATTGTTCATTTGGCCCTCGTTAAAGTGATTTATCGCATCTCTATAATAATTGAATTGAATTACCTAATTTATTTTTTTTCTTTATCGTCCATGACTAATAGGGGTAATCAGATTCCTCGTATAGGTCATGTTTTATTATTTAAAAGGTTTTTTTAGAAGTAGAGAACCAGTTTCTTTACGAGATACATCTCATGATCGAACAGGCCAATGCAACATGTGGGCACTCTGTAGAGCATGTTAGGTTACCGCAGTGTTATGCAGGCGAGCGTCATCCTATTGAAAAACCACCACTTAATGATATTCATGAATGGCAGCAGAACAGGTAGAACCTCAAGACTGACGTACAAATTTGCTGTAAGGGTGCGTAGGATAACGATTTAGTGCTCCTGCTGCCATACGAAATCGTATCCTAGACCATAACTCGAGGGATTGGTCCTTCGTGTCTAGGATGTAGACATGTCAGCTTGTCTCCTTCTCACCAACACATGGCCTTCACTGGCAGAGAGGCAGAACCAGCTTTCATCAGAACATACATTGCCGTCTACTGAGCTTTCACTGAACACCACTGAAGTCGCAAATGGCTGCGGTTAGGTGTCACGTAATCCACACTACAGGGCGTCTGGCTCTGAGCTGTCTACATATAAATCTACATTTACACTCCGCAATCCACCCAACGGTATGTGGTGGAGGGCACTTTACGTGCCACTGTCAATACCTCCCTTTTCTGTTCCAGTCGCGTATGGTTCGCGGGAGAACGACTGTCGGAAAGCCTCCACGCGCGCTCGAATCTCTCTCATTTTACATTCGTGACCACTACAGTCGCAGGTTCGAATTCTGCCTCGGGTATGGATGTGTGTGATGTTCTTAGGTTGGTTAGGTTTAAGTAGTTCTAAGTTCTAGGGGACTGATGACCGCAGAAGTTAAGCCCCATAGTGCTCAGAGCCATTTGAACCATTCTTTTTTCCTCTTGGTAGTGCCACCTGGCCGTCCAGAGTTCCTACTTTACCGTAACCACCGCTCCCAGTAATCATCTACAGTGGCTACATTTCTGCCAAGTCTGTATGCAGTATAGCAGAAGAAACGCCCAGCTTCTCAGAGCCCTATTACACAACCTCGTTCAAGGTAAATGAGGTGCCGCTAATGGTGTCTGTCTCCTTACGTGCATCAGCTCACTGCGTCCAGTCTCAAAAGTAATTAACGCTCACCACCGTTACAGCGCGCATTTAAAGCAAACTGGATCTGCGTCTTTGCAGTGGCGCCACTAGCGTCACTCTTATGCGACTGGTGGAAAATTTGAATAGACGCCTTCTTACAGATCTAGAAACACGCCTAACAACTTTGGTTTATTTCACACAGCTCCCTCTTGGTGCTGCGATGTTTTTTTCGTCGGTGTATTTCAAGATATCATCTTCCTTCTCAACTAGCCGAACGATTGATGGAAGAAGTAAACAGATTATGCCAGGTACATTGTCACCATAAGCAAATTTGGTGGTCATTTTGGATTAGTACATCTGAAGACGTCATCAACCATGTTCCATATGACACAACGGGATATACTGTACTTTGGTGGAAGCATTGCCTAACCAGATACCAGACAGCATAATTAGAGATATGCTGAAAACATACCGGATGAAAATTTTACATTTAATGAGTAGGTCCTGAAAATGGGACAGACACACGACAGAGTAGCCGACGCCCGCAAAAATAAGTTTTATATACTTGTACAGCCTATAGTGATACGTGGTACTTACTGAATTAAGGAAAACGTGGAAGGGAGGACCCACCAATATAACATTCTTTTCATACAACCTGTTTATTTAACAATATATAAAGTGTGTTTTACAGATAACCGAATCATTTAACAAAATCAACAAATTTGCAAAATTCTTTTGACCTTAAACTTTAATTTGAATAAGCTTTTAATCTTTGAAAAAGAAATCTGAAGTGCTGTGTTGCAAAACAGTAAACAATATAACAACGATTACAAGACGACCGGCCCTGCAGCCTCAGGCTTTCAAACAAAATTAATGGTGGCCCTCAACTATGTACCCTCAGACTCACAGTTGAAATAATAAAAGTTTTGGCTGGTTTCGTTGTCTAGGTGCTGGGATACGTAGTTGCCGCATTACAAGCCAAGTACTACTTAGTCTACGGAATACAATATGAATATACACATGAATCGAATGGTCGAAGGTTCCTATCACTCGGGAATTGTGAATTTTGAATGTAACATAGAAATTTATAAATGAAAGACTGCAATTAAATAAAATCTGCAGGTACTATTTTAACGACTTTAAATGAGGAGTACGATAGCAGAAGTACCTTTAGGAATGCCATTTATTATTGCAAAACACTTATTGGTGTCGATGGTCCAGCAATTAAATAAAATATAAGTTGAATAACAGGGAAACAATAGATTCCTACTTCACATCGTTAGTTATGAGCAACAACATAGCTCGCGAGATAGTCTGTTCTAAATGCATACTACGTCTTCACTGCAGAAGCCACGGAAATCTTACAAGTGCACAGGTCGGCACTACAAACTATTTCTATCTCCTCCGACCACGCCTAAACTGCTCAACACTCTCCAAGTATATCCTGCGACCATCCGTCGCGCCTTCCTGTCCAGCACTCCCCCCCCCCCCCCCCCCCCCCCGTGTCCTGTGCGACTCGATGCTCCTCCCCCACTTCCGTCCATTGACTTCGGTGATCGCCTACCGTAGTAACGAGCGCTGTGATTGGCTAGAGCGCTCCCGCCATGTGTCCAAGCCAATGCACACTCACAAACATATTGAAACACATACGAAATACTTGATTTACATTTAAATAACTTTAAATTAAATAAATATTCCTATGGCTGGACCATAAACACGCTCTAACACACATTATTAAATACGTAAACAAATCAAGTAAACATATATCAAAGGAATAGAAACAAATGTAGGCCAGTAGGCTAATGTCCCTGTGCTTTCTAAAACACAGTAAACATTTGACCAATTTCTTCACAAATAGTATATATCGGATATGAACAAAGACATAGACAAATAAACATATTTATAAGCACTCTGCTACCGTTTTTTCGTGTAACTGTGAAGTACTTATGGCCTGAC
The DNA here is from genome assembly GCF_023864345.2 of Schistocerca serialis cubense. NCBI lineage: Eukaryota > Metazoa > Arthropoda > Insecta > Orthoptera > Acrididae > Schistocerca > Schistocerca serialis. The sequence continues at coordinate 362,262,161 of NC_064645.1, read as the reverse complement.
GCGATCAGTAGTAATCGGCCACTTTGACCTCCAATAACTCATGTACTATTCAAGTTACATGCCAGTAGTTCATACCAATTTAGGTTTACACTAATAGCTTTCTAAAGACACGTCGATCGCCAAAATGATTTTGGAAATTCGCTGCTGAATGTTACTTGTATAATTTACAGTCAGATACTAAACTTTAAATATATTGAAAAATCTGATTAGATCACCAGAATCATCGTGCAAATAATGATAATGTACGTGCTTCTTTTTAAGGTATCATGATTCCTCTGGCTGCTATTAATTTCTACATGAACTGTGAAATGTCTGCTACTATGGTTTCACAAAGTCCCCCATCTTTGGCACTCCCAACGTACATATCTCCTTGATCGACACAAAGCCCATTCCTTGACACAGCGTCAACATGGAATTCCCAGCCACGTGGTCAGTCTGGACCACGCGCTGGGGCTGCCCCTCTTGCTCCGGCTAATGTTCGCCACCACGCGGTTACTGACGAGCCGCAGCTTGCCCAGCGGCCCGTGCAGCCGCGCCGACACCAAACTCGGAGTATTTCCAGGGCGCCACAACTCGCGTGTTACCTCACAAGCCCCCCATTATTGGGTGAAAGAGCTGTGTTTACTACCACGCTGAACATCGTCTGTCCAATTACATGTCTTTCTGCAACACATGAAAACTGTATAAGCACCATTCATGACAAGAGTGCTTCAGGTACTCAAAACAGATGAATGTCGAAAGGTTCGGGGTTAAGATGCACACCTGTGCTTAAAGGTTAAACAGGTTAGCAAACAATATGGCAATGATAAGGCTTACTTCAATGCAACCAACCTCTTAATTTCAACCAAGGTGCGACTGGATCCCAACCCAAGCCTTCTGAAAATTTTATTTTGGCAAAAGCCCTGATGACAGTTGGCTTTTAATACTTTCAAAGTTAAACTGATTGTCAGTTATTAAGACCGCTCTGAAGGAACGTCTTAAAACAAGCGAACACATTACAAGAGAACTCACTCGGCGGAGTCACAAGATATATCTAAAATACATTAATAATGACCCGGGCTTTCAAACACAGCAACGCACATCTTAGTACAACTGGTTGTTCAGATTATAATTAATGACCGAGAAATGCAATTACAATCAAATAACTGATCCGGTTAACATCCAAACCTACCCATGTGGTCCCTCTTTTGTTTAATGGTAACCTGTGCCTTAGTACTATTGTTGCAGCTGCATTTACAACAATGAGCTGATTAATTAGAACATTAATTATAGGGTACAAACCAGAATGGAAAGGCAATATAATAGCGAGACAAATTTTCAAGCGACGACTAGTGTCTTAGTACAATAATACTGCCTATGTTTACAACCAAAGAGCCGACCGAATAAAACTATGAGATTCGGGTACAAACCAGAAAATAATAAGGAGGCCAGGTATACAATGAAACAAATCACCATGAGTATTACAGAATGTTACTCCCTTTATCAGCAAGCAGTCCTATGGATCCACGGCGCGTCACAGCAGTTACTGAGTGGTGCTGATGAAAGCCAGGTAGAAGAGGGCAGCCGGGCCACCAGCAGTCATCCCACACGAATGTTGCCAACCGACAGGGTGTCCGCCTGCTGCTTGTAGTCGACTTTGACACCAGTGAAGTACTCCGGTATCTTCTCTCTGTACAGGCCATACTTGTGCAGCTCGTAGCTTCGGCTGCTCGGACCTCGTGACCACCTCTTGTCGTGATGGTACCACCAAGTCCAAAACTTTCTGCCCCACTCTCAGGCCAGCAAACCCTGTTTATACATCGGCATGCAAAGACTTTTTAAGGACACAACCCACAGATACCAACTCTTCCTCATAGATTTTGGCAATGGGGCCACAAGAGGGATAGTCCATATTACAGCTGAGCCAGTGGCGCCAGACAGGTCTACTAATTCAATGGCGCCACGGCTCACTGTGGATACACGTTGTGAGTATTTGATGCAACGGCTTCCATTGCCTTCTGCATTGCCGTGCCGCTGATGACTGCTGACTTGGCAGAAAATCCTAAGAAATTTTGGTCTTATGTCAAAGCGGTAGGTGGATCAAAACAAAATGTCGAGACACTCTGTGACCAAAATGGTACTGAAACAGAGGATGACAGACTAAAGGCCGAAATACTAAATGTCTTTTTCCAAAGCTGTTTCACAGAGGAAGATTGCACTGTAGTTCCTTCTCTAGATTGTCGCACAGATGACAAAATGGTAGATATCGACATAGACGACAGAGGGATAGAGAAACATTTAAAAATACTCAAAAGAGGAAAGGCCGCTGGACCTGATGGGATACCAGTACGGTTTTACACAGAGTACGCGAAGGAACTTGCCCCCCTTCTTGCAGCGGTGTACCGTAGGCCTCTAGAAGAGCGTAGTGTTCCAAAGGGTTGGAAAAGGGCACAGGTCATCCCCCTTTTCAAGAAGGGACGTCGAACAGATGCGCAGAACTATAGACCTATATCTCTAACGTCGATCAGTTGTAGAATTTTGAAAGACGTATTATGTTCGAGTATAATGACTTTTCTGGAGACTAGAAATGTACTCTGTAGGAATCAGCATGGGTTTCGAAAAAGACGGTCGTGTGGAACCCAGCTCGTGCTATTCGTCCACGAGACTCAGAGGGCCATAGACACGGGTTCACAGGTAGGTGCCGTGTTTCTTGACTTCCGCAAGGCGTTCGATACAGTTCCCCACAGTCGTTTAATGAACAAACTAAGAGCATATGGACTGTCAGACCAATTGTGTGATTGGATTGAAGAGTTCCTAGACAACAGAACGCAGCATGTCATTCTCAATGGAGAGAAGTCTTCTGAAGTAAGAGTGATTTCAGGTGTGCCGCAGGGGAGTGTCGTAGGACCGTTGCTGTTCACAATACACATGAATGACGTTGTGGATGACATCGGAAGTTCACTGAGGCTTTTTGCGGACGATGCTGTGGTGTGTCGAGAGGTTGTAACAATGGAAAATTGTACTGAAATGCAGGAGGATCTGCAGCGAATTGACGCATGGTGCAGGGAATGGCAATTTAATCTCAATGTAGACAAGTGTAACGTGCTGCGAATACATAGAAAGAAATATCCCTTGTCATTTAGCTACAATATAGCAGGTCAGCAATTGGAAGCAGTTAATTCCATAAATTATCTGGGAGTATGCATTAGGAGTGATTTAAAATGGAATGATCATATAAAGTTGATCGTCGGTGAAGCAGATGGCTGAGATTCACTGGAAGAATCCTAAGCAAATGCAATCCGAAAACAAAGGAAGAAGGCTAAAGTACACTTGTTCGCCCTCTGCTTGAATATCGCTCAGCAGTGTGGGATCCGTACCAGATAGGGTTGGTAGAAGAGATAGAGAAGATCCAAAAGAGAGCAGCGCGCTTCGTTACAGGATCATTTAGTAATCGCGAAAGCGTTACGGAGATGATAGATAAACTTCAGTGGAAGACTCTGCAGGAGAGACGCTCAGTAGCTCTGTACAAGCTTTTGTTGAAGTTTCGAGAACATACCTACAGAGGCATACCGACAATCCTTCTTTCCACCAACAATACGAGACTGGAATAGAAGGGAGAACCGATAGAGGTACTCAAGATAACCTCCGCCACACACCGTCAGGTGGCTTGCGGAGTACGGATGTAGATGTAGATGTAGATGCTTATTCTTCCACATTTAGGGTAGTTTTCCACGCCAAGTACACAAGAGTGCCCTGAACCTCTGTCCGCTCCTCCGCCCTCTTTGACAAGGCCGTTGGCAGATTGAAGGTGACTTCTTATGGCAGTAGTCTTCGGTCGCCAGTGCTGATTATTAATCTATAACTTACGCGCTGTCAGATTTAGAACCCGGGACTGATGACGTTTTGGTTAGTACTCAAAGACGCTACCCGTAGAGCACTGGCGCCCTCCCCCGTTTAACGACTGCAAACGACTTCGTCGCCCGCCACCATCATGTTGTGTACAGCTTCCGCCCTCTCGGCACCTCGCAACCGTTGTATGTCACTGGCACACGACTAAGCTCGAGTCCATCTTCAAGAGCACCGTGGCATTCTGCACTGACTGTCGGTGAGCCGTTGTAGGCTTGCATATGCAGACTCCTGATCACCGGCTACATGCCCGATATCGCTGTTGGCTCATAGTTGTGTACATAGTTCCACGTAGTCAGCGCATACATTCGAGGGTTGGATTCCCTCACTTATTCATCGAAGACTCTCACTGCCTGGGCTACTCTCAGGGTGTATCTTCGATGTGGAAGAGCCCCACCATTTCCTTGCCGTGTCGTCTGCTCGCCGTCACTACTGCTCGCCGTCCGGTCCGCCGCCGCCGCCGCCGCCGCCGCCGCCGCCGCCTGCCAGTGCTCGCAGCCGCCTGGTCGCCGCCTGCCGGTGCTCGCCGCCGCCGTCGCCGCCGTCGCCGCCGTTCGGTCGCTGCCTGCTGCCGCCGCCTGGTCGCCGCCGTCGCCACCGCCGCCGTCGCCGCCGCTGTCATCGCCGCCTACCGCCGCGCCGCCGCCGCTCGGTCGCCGCCTGCCGGTGCTCGCCGCTGTCTGCCGCCGCCGCCGTCTGCCGCCGCCGCCCTTCTAGCGCGCCGTCACCATGTCCCAACCCACCATCACTATCATTTTCACCTCTCCCTCCGCTGCTCCAACCACCATCACATGGAGCTCATCCTCCACCCCCCTTCCCGTCCTTCCCTCTCTCCCTGTCCACCCCACCCCTGCGACGCTTTCGGCTGTAACCACCCCCAACTCCCCCTCCCCTATCAATGTCGCTCCATCGACAGCTACTGACTTTCCGCCGCTCCCTGCACCGCCTCCGACGGGCTCCAAGCCAGCACGGATTTCGGCTCGACGTTGCACAGTCTCTGTAACACCCACGCCCCCTTCATCTGCATCATCCGCTGCTCAGGGTGGTCCTGCCCCCCTTCATCTCCCCCTGCAACCTGTCCCCCAGCCCCCTCTCCACCCGGTCGTGACCACGAAACCTTCAAAGTGCCCGAATGTTGACCCTTCCCCCGAAATCTCCTCCAAAAAAACCCCCAATCCCCTGACCCACCCACCCCCATGGACGCGACCCCGACCCCCGCCCCCACCACGCCTGCCACCCACACCTTTGTCCTCTCTAATCCTGACCCTTAATTCCTTGATGCCCGCTCCCTCACCCTCGCCATCCGGAAATAGTACCCCAATGCCCCCATTTCCCTTCTGATTCCTTGCAAGGACTCGGTCCTCATTAAATCCCCCAATGCTTCCTTACACACCGATCTCCTCTCCTGCATCCCCCATATCCAATTTGGCCAACGTGCAACCCTCACCCCCTACCACACCCCGTCCTCTCCCCATCAGCCTCAACCTCCCTGACGTCCGCCAACCTTCACCGCTGTGATCACGAAGCTTAGCCCCGTTATCACGGAGGCTGAGGTGTTGGCGGAACTCAACTCCCGGCCCGACATTGAAATCCGCTCGGCCCGTCGCATCTTCAATGATGCCGGGCCCACTTTTCTCATGCGAATATTCACTGAATCCTCCTCCTCCATTGACCGCCTCCTCACCGAGGGAGCCCTCATCTACAATCACCGTCATAAGGTGGACCCCTCCTGTTCCCCAGTCCAGTCCTTACGCTGCCAATGCTGTCTCACATACAACGACCACGTTACCTCCTCCTGCAAGAACCCCCCTCCTTGTCCCCACTGCAAAGCTTCACACTTCCTCAAGAATTGCCCCAACCTCACCTCTCCCCCCTCCTGCAACACTTGCAATGAACCACATCCTACCTACTCCTCAAAGTGTAAAGCGAAACCTTCCCCAGTCACCCCTGAGCTCACCGTCCCTGTCCGTCCTGTTGATGACCCTATCCACCCCAACAACTCGCTCCGCCCTCCACCTACTGTCGAGGACATCATCCGTTTCATCACCATTGTGCTACAAAACATCCACCCCTTCCAGCGCTCCCACACCCTTTCCCAAATCGCCCTCACTGCCCGTTCCATTTTCCATCTTACCACCTATGCCACATACTCCCACAACCAGGCCCACTTCACCTTCACCCCCCTCACCTCCCTACCGTATCCTGTACTACAACATTCGCTCCCTGCCCACCCACAAACTCCTCTTCCTCCACACCCTCCAACAGCACCGCGTGGATGCCTTCGTCCTAAATGAAACCTTCCTTCAACCCCGTATCTCCATCTCCATGGCTCCTTACACCCTTCACCGCACCGATAACCCATACCCTCTGGCACGTGACGGAGTTGCTATAGGCCACCTCAAGCACCTCCCTGTCCAGCCCCAACCTCTCCTTAACAATCCTGCCGAGCATCTCACCCTCAGCCTCTTCTTCCCCACTCTTACCATCACCTGTGCCACCATTTATGTCTGCCCTCGCACCCCCATCCTGTACGATTTCCTGGCCCACATTGACCGCACCTTCTCCACCTACGTGATTGCCGCCGACCTCAATATCCACAGCCGTGATCCTGCCGACCTCCAGCGGTGGCATCAGTTTCTCACCACCCTCCAGGGAGACCTGGTTCCCCTGCCTCAGCACACCCGACCTGAATCCAACACCACTCATGATGTGGTCCTTGCCTCTCCCAACCTCCTTGGGTGCATCACCGCAGATGTCCTTGACCTCATTGGCAGTGACCAGCTCCTGTTCTCCTCACTATCCCTAATGGTCGCCATCCCCGCAATGCTCTTCGCTCTGATGTCCCTCCTAAACTTGTCCATGATTACTCCTGTGCCAACTGGGATGCCTACCGGGACTCCATTCACACCCAGGTTGACGGCCACGACCTTACCCTCCAATCTCTTGATGACATCTCCCGCACTGCTGCCTTCCTGCACCAGACCTTGTCTGACGCCGTCGCCACCCATATCCCACCAAAGCCATCCACCCTCACCGCCCTGCCCTGTCTCCACAGGCCGTCCTTCTCCTTCGAGAGTCCTGCCACCTCTACCACTCTTTTCTCCGCACTCACGACTGGGATACACTTACCCGCCACTGGCAATTACAACGACACATCTGCAACCCGCTTACTGCGAAGAAACGCCGTGCCTGGCGCCAGACATGTACACAACTCAACACCACTCTCCCCATAAACTCTTCCAAGTATTGGTCTGCTTTCCACCGCCTTACTGGGAACCGCCCCACCCTCTAGTACCCTCTCCTCCTTAATGATCGTCCCTTTCCTGACAACCTCAGTAAGGCCAACCACTTTGCCTCTCACCTCTCCAATGTTTTTTCCATCCCAGATGATCCCCACTTTGATTATTCCCTCTTCCCTGACGTCATGGACCGTATGAATACCTCTGTTCCTCCCCTTGCTCCTAGCTTCCAGTACTTGGGCCACACACCACCATCTGAACTTAACACTCCCATCACTACACAGGACATCAGCCTCACACTCCGCACTAAACGCAACACTGCTCCCGGCCACGACTGCATTACCTACTGCCACCTCAAACACTGCCGTCCCTCCTTCCTTTCAATCCTTGCCACCCTCTACAATGTCATCCTTGCCACTGGCTTCTATCCCGACCTGTGGAAAACCTCCTGTATCCTGATGTTCTTCAAACCCAACAAGCCTCCATCTGATGCCTCTTCCTATCGTCCTATCTGTCTCACATCGGTGTTCAGCAAGCTCTTGGAATCCATCCTTCCCCGGCGCATCCATCACCACCTCCACCAAAACCACCTCCTCCCCAACACCCAATGTGGCTTTCGACCTTCCTTCTCTGCTGATGACCAACTCCTCCACCTCACTCACCTCCTCTCCCTCCAGCTTAACTCCCGTCGCTCCACCATTTTTGTCTCCCTTGATCTCAAAAAGGCCTATGACCATGTCTAGCATCCCGGTCTCCTGTTTAAACTCCAAACCTACGCCCTTCCTATCAACTACATCTGTCTGATGGCCTCCCTCCTCTCCCACCACCCCTCCTATGTTACCATCCATAATGCCAATTCCCACACCTTCTACCCCTCTGCAGGTGTGCCCCAGGGCTCTGTCCTCTCCCCTCTCCTCTACCTCAGCCCGCATCTCGTGGTCGTGCGGTAGCGTTCTCGCTTCCCATGCCCGGGTTCCCGGGTTCAATTCCCGGTGGGGTCAGGGATTTTCTCTGTCTCGTGATGGCTGGGTGTTGTGTGCTGTCCTTAGGTTAGTTAGGGTTAAGTAGTTCTAAGTTCTAGGGGACTGATGACCATAGATGTTAAGTCCCATAGTGCTCAGAGCCATTTGAACCATTTGAACCATCCTCTACCTCCTGTACACGGCAGATATGCCCCAACCCCCCCTCCCCCTCCAGTACACCTCTTGCAATATGCTGATGACTTCGCATTCCTCACTCTCACTCCTACCCTCCAACGGTCCCAACGCCTTCTCCAGAATTACCTTGACCTTTTTGCTGCATGGTGTAACCAGTGGCTCCTGAAAATCAATCCTTCCAAGACCCAGGCAATCATCATAGGTCGTACCACTTGCTCCTTCCAGCTCCTGGACTTCTCCCTTACTGTCTGCACCCGTCCTGTTCGCCTCACCCCCACCCTTACCTACCTTAGCCTCACCATTGACCGTCACCACACCTGGATCCCTCATCTCCGCTCCATCCAATCCAAAGCCCACAACCACCTCTGACTCCTCAAACTCCTGTCTGGCCAGACATGGGGGTTGCACCCCTCTACCATCCTCCACACCTACAAATCCTTAATCCGTCCCATCCTCTGTTATGCCAGTCCTGCCTGGATATCTGCCCCCCCCCCCTCAAATTCTGTAAGTCCCTCCAGATCCTTGAGCATCATGCACTCCGCCTCGCCTTCCGTATATGCCTCCTGTCCCCCACACGGATCCTGTATGATCTCATTCCTTTCCCCATCTGCTCCTATTCCTCGAACACATCCGCATTCTCTACACCTCCGGCCGCCTTGAACCCACTCACCCCCTGGTTGCTCCTCTCCTCTCCCATCCCCACCCACTGCCACGTCTTCACTGTTGTGTCCCCCCTACCCTCCATCTGTACACCCTACATCTCCTTTCCCAAGGTGACTTCCATCAACTCCCCCTCCTGGATGTTGCCCTCTCTCCCTCCATTTATCCCTCCTATCAACTCTGATCCTCACTCCCCCTCCTTTCCTCTGTCCTTTTCCCGGGCTCCCTCTCCCCCCATTCCATCCTCTTTCTTCCCCACCTCCCCTCTCTTTACCCCCTTCTCTCCCCGAGTCCTTTTACATTTCCCTCCTCTCCCTCCTCTCATTCCCTCTCTCGTCTGCCCTTCTCCCCCTTTATTAGTCCTCTCCCTCCTTGGTTCCCTTCCCCCTTTTTCGTTTTTTTCCTTCCTCTCTCCTTGTTCTTCCCCCTCCTCCAGGTCCCCCCCCCCCCCCCCAATCTGCCTTTGGCTCGGGAGTGTCATCTTTGTGCCGCCACTTTCGTGCAGTGTTCTACAGTGAGTGTTCCGTGTTGTGTTTTTTGGAAGTGTTGCGAACGGCCATCATACTGTCGCTGGGTGTGCTTTTTATCTCTTGCGAACACAAACCAGACTGTCGCCGTGTTTTTTAATTGTGTGTGTACTATGTTACTTCTCTCATTCCTGTGTCTTTTATTAACATTGCCAACCCCTTTTGCTTTCTGTTTTAACTTTCCGCATTTTTCCGCCATTTTCCACTTTACGTCACCGTTTCATCGCCTGTTTTTCATGTTTCTTTTCTCCTCCTGTTTTTAAAATAAAAGTCTGTAGGCTGTAGAGCAGCGTACTAGGCTGCTGCCAGCCTGCCCCCTTCGGGGGGAATTGAAAATCAATAAAGGCAAAAAAAAAAATCAGCGCATACACAACTTTCCCACTAGAGCGCGCCCCGCTAAGTACAACAGCGCAGGCGCAGCGCTCGTCCGTCTCCGCACTGCGAGATGGCGCTGCCATAAGGACTGACCAAATTCTGCTTCCGCCGATCCGCGTATTAATATGTAACGCAGCCAATGAGATTGCTGCTAACGTAGAACCTTTTCTCCTCGCGGATCACACTCGCGCAGTGATACCTGAACGCGCGAGGTATCATAACGAGTGTACAGACCTCCGATTAGTCAGTCTGCATTAGTCTGCATTCGTCTGTACCAGTCTATAGTCAAGTTTCAGTCTGCATCAAATAGGATTATCATATTCCTGTACATAGCCATGAAGAGAAATGTATAGACACTTTGTCAAGTATCAGAGATATGTGAGATAAGATTAACGTACCAAGACCAAAGGAACTTCAGATTGTCAACTGTAAACAGCATCCAGAATCAAGTTACGTAATATCTATGCTTCTTATTATTTTAATAAATGTGTGTGAAAATTAATCAAGTTCTGTTTAAAGTTGGTCACCGTCAATCTGTTACTCTGACCTAACGGCAGAAGATAAACACGCCACGGTAAGACCACGAGACATATTGCTGACACTCGCCTACTTTGTTAGAGCGACAAGTCAAATAATCTGATGGTGTGTGTACCGAAGGTCTTACCGTACACCGAGCGAGGTGGCGCAGTGGTTAGCACACTGGACTCGCATTCGGGAGGACGACGGTTCAATCCCGTCTCCGGCCATCCAGATTTAGGTTTTCCGTGATTTCCCTAAATCGTTTCAGGCAAATGCCGGGATGGTTCCTTTGAAAGGGCACGGCCGATTTCCTTCCCAATCCTTCCCTAACCCGAGCTTGCGCTCCGTCTCTAATGACCTCGTTGTCGACGGGACGTTAAACACTAACCACCACCACCATCTTACCGTACGCACACCACACTCATGACCTGCTGCAATACCCTCACCTTCCAGAGTGCTGCATTCACATTCCTCACGAGCACGTGAGTGCGACTGAGCGCGCATTTTGCCAGCCGGAGAACATGGGCCAAGTTGTAAAATTTAGAACAATAAATGCGCTTCCAGAAAATTCTGTTTACCTCGTGCCTTTGGCCATATGATGGGGACCCTCACACTTTCCCCGAGCATTATATCCTTAACCTACAGTGCCACCACTTCACCTTATCAGCCACTATGCCCACTAAAACCCTGAAACCACAGGGTGACCTCTACACGCTGGTTCTCAGAAGTGGTCCTGAAGCTGGAACCGTTTTCTAATGTCACCATCATCACCACAGCAGATTTTCTCATCTTGCAGTTGGAGCTTTACACATTGAAGGGTGCTAAGTGGGAATTATTTTGTTTCTTTGTAACAGGCCTTCTCCATCATATTATTCATTATCCACAGTGGATCGTAGGGACATTCATGTAAATCTAATTGTAACTATCATACAACCGTGTGAACATCCTGGTCTCACTTATTTTGAGAGATTTGAGATTTGTAAAACACACTTTATATGTTGTTAAATAAACAGGTTGTATGAAAAGAAAGTTATATTGGTGGGTCCTCCCATCCATGTTTTCCTTAATTCCAGTAAGTACCACGTATCACACAGGACATGTAGCATGTAAGCGGAAAAGTGATGACCTCCCTGTTCCAAAAGAGTCCGAAAAAGCGCCCATTCAGATCTCTGTGAGCGGACTCCCAAGGGGAGGTGACCATGAGAAAAAAACTGAATAATCAACGAAATGATAACGTTATACGGGTCAGGGAGTGGAATGTCAGAAGCCTGAACGTTGTAGGGAAGCTAGAAAGTCTGTAAAGGGAAGTTCAAAGGCTGAATCTAGATATAGTAGGAGCAGGTGCAATGAAATGGAAAGAAGACAAGGATTTCTAGTCAGATGAGTATAGGGTAATATCGACAGAGGCAGAAAATGTTATACCGGGAGTAGGATTAGTTATGAATAGGAATATAGGGCAGACAATGTGTTACTGTGAACAGTTCAGTGATATAATTGTTCTTATCAGGATCGACAGCAACCGTAGTTGAGGTATTCATGTCGACGTCACAAGCTGATGGTGAAGAGATAGAGAAAGTATATGAGTATACTGAAAGGGTAATACAGTACGTAAAGGGACATGAAAAATTAATTTTCATGGGGGACTGGAATGCAATTGTAGAGGAAGGAGTAGATGTGGTGTCACCGCCAGACACCACACTTGCTAGGTGGTAGCCTTTAAATCGACCGCGGTCCGTTAGTATACGTCGGACCCGAGTGTCGCCACTATCAGTGATTGCAGACCGAGCGCCGCCACACGGCAGGTCTAGTCTAGAGAGACTCCCTATCACTCGCCCCCAGTTGTACAGCCGACTTCGCTAGCGATGGTTCACTGTCTACATACGCTCTCATTTGCAGAGACGACAGTTTAGCAAAGCCTTCAGCTACGTCATTTGCTACGACCTAGCAAGGCGCCCAATTCAGTTACTATAATTACTACCTTCAAGAATGTATTCTGAACAGATAATATTGTGAATCATGTACCGTCAAGAGCGACGTTCATTATTAATGGATTGAAGTTAAGTATCAAACTAATTACGTCCGCTTTCTGAATTCTCATTCCTTGTCATGTTCCAGACCTCATGTCAGTATAGTTCTTCCTTCCTCACGCCAGCCTGCGTGAGCTAAGACGCGTGCATTTCGGCCTCCACTCGTAACACGGTGTTGGCTCTTCTGCTAACACAAAAGTAGAAGAAATGGTTACAGGAGAATATGAGTTTGGGACAAGGTATGAAAGAGAAGAAAGACTAATTTAGTTCTGTAATAAATTTCAACTATTAACAGCGAATTCTTTGTTCGAGGTTCACAAGGCGAGGAGGTGTACTTGTAAAAGGCCGGGTGATATGGGAAGATTTCAGTTAAATTACATAATGTTGATTCCGAGGGTCAGGTCTAGACTCAGAATACAATGTAGTAGTGATGAAGGATAGACTGAAGTTTAAGATAGTAGTCAGGAAGAATCAATACGCAAAGAAGTGGGATACAGAAGTACTAAATAATGGTAATATACGCCTGAAGTTCTCTAAGGCTATAGATACAGCAATAAGGAACAGCTCAGTAGGCATTACTGTTGAAGAAGAATGGACATGTACAAAAAGGGCAATCACAGAAGTTGGAAAGAAAAACGTAAGTGCACAGAAAGTAACCACGAAGAAACTATGGGTAACAGAAGAAGTACTTCAGTTGACAGATGAAAGGAGGAAATGCAGAAACGTTCTGCGAATTTCAGTAATGCACAAATAAAGTCGCTGGCGAGCAAAATAAACAGAAAATGCAGGGAAGCTGAGAGGAAATGGCTGCAGGAAAAATGTGAAGAAATCGAAATAGGAATGTATGTCGGAAGGACTGTCTCACATATAGGAAAGACAGAACGACATTTGGTGAAATTAAAAGCAAGGGTGGCAACATTAAGAGTGCTATGGGAATTCCACTGTGGAACGCAGGGGAGAAAGCGGGTAGGTGGAAAGAGTGCATTGGAGCCGTCTGTGAGGGGCAGGGTTTGTCCGATGTAACAGAAGAAGAAACAGGAGTTGATTTAGGAGAGAGAGGGGACCCAGTATTAGAATCAGAATTTAAGTGAGCCTTGGAGGACTTAAAATCAAATAAAGCTGAAGGAACAGATAAAATTCCACCAGAATTTCTAAAATCATTCGGAGAAATGGCAACAAAACGACTACTCACGTTGGTGTGTAGAATTAATGAATCTTGCGACATACCATCTGACTATCGGAAAAATGTCATCCACACAACTTGGAAGACTGCAAGAGCTAATAAGTGTGAGTATTATCGCACAATCAGCTTAACATCTCGTGCATCTAATTTGCTGATTAGACTAGTATACAGAAGAATAAAAAGGAAAAATGAGGATCTGTTATATGATGATCAGTTTGACTTTAGGAAAGGTAAAGGCTCCAGAGAAGCAGTTCGGACGTTGCGCTTGATAATTGATGCAAGATTAAATAAAGATGAGGACACGTTCGTAGGACTTGTTTAAGTGGAAAAAACGTTCAGCTGTGTAAAACGGTTTTCGAAATTCTGAGAAAAATAAGGGTTAGACACTGGACTCGCATTCGGGAGGACGACAGTTCAATCCCGCGTCTGGCCATCGTGATTTAGGTTTTCCGTGATTTCCCTAAATCGCTCCAGGCAAATGCCGGGATGGTTCCTTTGAAAGACACGGCCGACTTCCTTCCCCATCCCTCCCTAATCCGATGAGACCGATGACCTCGCTGTCTGGTCTCCTTCCCCAAAACCACCACCACCACCACCAGAAAAATAGGGGTAAACTATAGGGAGAGACAGGTAACACATAATATGTAGAAGAACCAAGAGGGAATAATAGGAGTGGACGACCAAGTACCAAGTGCTCGGATTAAGAAGGGTGTAAGACAGGGATGTAGTTCTTCGCCTCTACTGTTGAAGAAACAATGATGGTAATAAAAGAAAGATTTAGGAGTGGAATTAAAATACAAGTGGGAAAGAAATATAAACAGATTGAGTGCCAAATAGGAAGAACAAAGTTAGAACAGGTGGACGCTTTCAGGTACTTAGGATGCATATTCTCACAGGATGGCAACATAGTGAAAGAACTGGAAGCGAGGTGTAGCAAAGCTAATGCAGTGAGCACTCAGCTACGATCTACTCTCTTCTGCAAGAAGGAAGTCAGTACCAAGACTAAATTATCTGTGCACCGTTCAATCTTCCGACCAACTTTGTTGTATGGGAGCGAAAGCTGGGTGGATTCAGGCTACCTTATCAACAAGGTTGAGGTTACGGATATGAAAGTAGCTAGGATGATTGCAGGCACTAGTAGATGGGAACAATGGCAGGAGGGTGTCCACAATGAGGAAATCAAAGAAAAACAGGGAATGAACTCTATAGATGTAGCAGTCAGGGCGAACAGGCTTAGATGGTGGGGTCATGTTACACGCATGGGAGAAGCAAGGTTACCCAAGAGACTCATGGGTTCAGCAGTAGAGGGTAGGAGGAGTCGGGGCAGACCAAGGAGAAGGTACCTGGATTCGGTTAAGAATGATTTTGAAGTAATAGGTTTAACATCAGAAGAGGCACCAATGTAAGTACTGAATAGGGGATCATGGAGGAATTTTATAAGGGGGCTATGCTCCAGACTGAACGTTGAAAGGCATAATCAGTCTTAAATGATGATGATGATGATGATGATTAAAATACAAGGTGAAAGTATATCAGTGATACGATTTACTGATGACATTTCTGTCTTGAGTGAAAGTGAAGAAGCATTACATCATCTGCTAAATGGAATGAACAGTCTAATGAGTGGAGAATATGGGTTGAGAGCAAATGGAAGAAAGAAGTAATGAGAAGTATCAGAAATGTGGACGGCGAGAAACTTAACATCAGGAATGATGGTGACGGGGAAGGTGAAGTTAATGAATTCAGGAATGATGGTGACGAGGTGGGAGAAGTTAAAGAATTCTACTACCGCCGCGCGGTTTGGGGCACCATGCTTGGAGTGCGCGGCACCTCTCGCCAGAGGTTCGAGTCCTCCCTCTAGCATGGATGGTGTGTTGTTCTTAGCATAAGTGAGATTAAGTTAGTTTAAGTAGTGCGTAAGTCTAGGCACCGACGACCTCAGCAGTTAGGTCCCTTAGGAATCCACACACATTTGAAGAATTCTGCCACCTAGGCAGCAAAATAACCAATGACGGACCGAGCAAGGAGCACGTAAAAAGCAGACTAGCACTGGCAACAATGGCATTACTGGCCAGGATAAATCTACTAGTATCAACCACAGGCCTTAATTTGTGGAAGAAGTATCTGAAAATGTACGTTAGGAGCACAGTATTGTAGGTAGTTAAACATGGACTGTGGGAAAACTGCAATAGAAGAGAATGAAGCATTTGCGATGTGCTGCTACAGAGGAAAGTCGAAAATTAGTTTGACTGGTAAGGTAAGGAATGACGAGGTTCTGCACATAATGGGAGAGGTAAGAAATATGTGGAAAACACTGACAAGGAGAAAGTGAAGGATGATACGACATCTGTTAGAACATTGGGGAATGACTTCCATGGTATGTACTAGACGGAGCTGTGGAGGGCAAAAACTGTAGAAACTGTAGAGGACGACAGAGACATAAATCCAGCAAATAACTGAGGAAGTAGGGTGCAATAGCTACTCTGAGATGAAGAGATTCGTGACATGCTGCATCAAACCAGTTAGAAGACTGATAATTCAAAAAAAAAAAAAAAATGTAAGACAGAGGTGTCAGCAGACCCGTCTCCACCTTTGTGGCTCCAATGTTGTCAGTTTTCGCTCCTGTCGGATTTCCCATCAGTACTAGCACGGATGTTACGTGTTATTACTCCGCATTGAGTGGCTGGCGAAAGAGGTATTGGGTGCTGTCATACTGAATCGTTTGCAGTCTTTTTTCGCTTATGGCTCGGTTGAGTGCGGCGATGTGTTGCGAGCGATGCCCTGCCTTCAGAAAAACTGGCACTATTAGTGTGCTCCACATACCTATTGTGACACACGGTGTGAGTCGGACTTCGTTCTCTGCCGTCTGAGCCAAGTAATATTTTTATAATTCATATGTGCACAGACCTGGATCAGCAGAGCAAAAACACTTTGGAAGACAATATATTAAAGAAATGGACAGAAAATGTTTTGTTTTCAGCAGTAGAAATTTGTAAGAAAATAGTTTGTACATTAATTACAACGTTCTGTTTGTTGAACCATACTATTTTAGCGTTCTCTTCGAACTACCTGAGCACGTAAATATAGATATTCCTGCCAGAAATAATGCCATGTTGTGCCCTATATCATTTTTGCACTATAAAAAACCTGTTTACATTACTTATCAATACAGAAAAAAAAGTAAAAAAAGTTTTGTAAAATCAACAAATACCACAACCAGCCAGTGCCATGCTAGGATGTCTGGGAACAGGGTAGAGGAACTCCAGTCTATCAGCGGCAACAACGTGAGGTAGGTTATACATCCCAAACCAACGCATCCTTACTAAAGAAGAGGAAAAATGACACACAGCTATTTTATGTAATTGTTAACACTTTCATACTTCACTCAAGCTAAATAATTACCGTATCCACCTGTGTGTACACTAGGTTATCGTATTTTTTGCTTGGTCATATTGTCTCAGATATAATTAAGAACAAAATGGATCCCACCCTGAGTTCTGACCATGTTTCTCGGGGTGATATCCCTGGGTGTAAGGCAAATGCTGTAACTGTTATTCCCCTCCAAAAGTTTCCCAGCTGGGGCTCACGAAGCGTCCACTACATTCTTGCCTGCTATTTGGCTTCCGAGGATCTCATTCGACAATGCGTTATTACCTGAACAGCCCGCTCTACCCTTGGTACAGAATAAAAAGTGCTTCAAATTTTTTTAAAAAAAGCCTTCCTCTCGTTCCTGCCATTGACAGTGGAGTGGGTATGCCTACTCTGTACGCACGGAAACAAATATTTACACGAAATGAATTTTATCCATAGTGGATGCTGTCGAGCTCCGTGACTATTCCTTTATAGGGTGTAGAATGTGTGTGAAATCTTATGGGACTTAACTGCTAAGGTCATCAGTCCCTAAGCTTACGCACTACTTAACCTAAATTATCCAAAGAACAAACACATACACCCATGCGCGAGGGAGGACTCGAACATCCGCCGGGACCAGCCGCACAGTCCATGACTGCAGCGGCGTAGACCGCTCGGCTAATCCCGCGCGGCCGGATAGGGTGTAGAAAAACATCCGTCACCAGTCACAATAAAACGTTATTTATTTGTCACACGACCGGTTTCGGGCTTGCGCCCATCCTCAGGTGCTTATACACTCATGTACATGTTTGTACTGCTGGAGATCACTATGTTGTTGTTGTGGTCTTCAGTCCTGAGACTGGTTTGATGCAGCTCTTAATGCTACTCTATCCTGTGCAAGCTTCTTCATCTCCCAGTACTTACTGCAACCTACATCCTTCTGAATCTACTTAGTGTATTCATCTCTTGGTCTCCCTCTACGATTTTTACCCTCCGCGCTGCCCTCCAATGCTAAATTTGTGATTCCTTGATGCCTCAAAACATGTCCTACCAACCGATCCCTTCTTCTAGTCAAGTTGTGCCACAAACTTCTCTTCTCCCCAATCCTATTCAATACCTCCTCATTAGTTACATGATCTACCCACCTTATCTTCAGCATTCTTCTGTAGCACCACATTTCGAAAGCTTCTATTCTCTTCTTGTCCAAACTAGTTATCGTCCATGTTTCACTTCCATACATGGCTACACTCCATACAAATACTTTCAGAAACGACTTCCTGACACTTAAATCTATACTCGATGTTAACAAATTTCTCTTCTTCAGAAACGATTTCCTTGCCATTGCCAGTCTACATTTTATATCCTCTCTACTTCGACCATCATCAGTTATTTTACTCCCTAAATAGCAAAACTCCTTTACTACTTTAAGTGTCTCATTTCCTAATCTAATTCCCTCAGCATCACCCAATTTAATTTGACTGCATTCCATTATCCTCGTTTTGCTTTTGTTGATGTTCATCTTATATCCTCCTTTCAAGACACTGTCCATTCCGTTCAACAGCTCTTCCAAGTCCTTTGCTGTCTCTGACAGAATTACAATGTCATCGGCGAACCTCAAAGTTTTTACTTCTTCTCCATGAATTTTAATACCTACTCCGAATTTTTCTTTTGTTTCCTTTACTGCTTGCTCAATATACAGATTGAATAACATCGGGGAGAGGCTACAACCCTGTCTCACTCCTTTCCCGACCACTGCTTCCCATTCATGCCCCTAGACTCTTATAACTGCCATCTGGTTGCTGTACAAATTGCAAATAGCCTTTCGCTCCCTGTATTTTACCCCTGCCACCTTCAGAATTTGAAAGAGAGTATTCCAGTCAACATTGTCAAAAGCTTTCTCTAAGTCTACAAATGCTAGAAACGTAGGTTTGCCTTTTCTTAATCTTTCTTCTAAGATAAGTCGTAAGGTTAGTATTGCCTCACGTGTTCCAACATTTCTACGGAATCCAAACTGATCTTCCCCGAGGTCCGCTTCTACCAGTTTTTCCATTCGTCTGTAAAGAATTCGCGTTAGTATTTTGCAGCTGTGACTTATTAAACTGATAGTTCGGTAATTTTCACATCTGTCAACACCTGCTTTCTTTGGGATTGGAATTATTATATTCTTCTTGAAGTCTGAGGGTATTTCGCCTGTCTCATACATCTTGCTCACCAGATGGTAGAGTTTTGTCATGACTGGCTCTCCTAAGGCCATCAGTAGTTCTAATGGAATGTTGTCTACTCCCGGGGCCTTGTTTCGACTCAGGTCTTTCGGTGCTCTGTCAAACTCTTCACGCAGTATCTTATCTCCCATTTCGTCTTCATCTACATCCTCTTCCATTTCCATAATATTGTCCTCAAGTACATTGCCCTTGTATAAACCCTCTATATACTCCTTCAACCTTCCTGCCTTCCCTTCTTTGCTTAGAACTGGGTTCCCATCTGAGCTCTTGATATTCATACAAGTGGTTCTCTTCTCTCCAAAGGTCTCTTTAATTTTCCTGTAGGCAGTATCTATCTTACCCCTAGTGAGACAAGCCTCTACATCCTTACATTTGTCCTCTAGCCATCCCTGCTTAGCCATTTTGCACTTCCTGTCGATCTCATTTTTGAGACGTTTGTATTCCTTTTTGCCTGCTTCATTTACTGCATTTTTATATTTTCTCCTTTCATCAATTAAATTCAATATTTCTTCTGTTACCCAAGCATTTCTATTAGCCCTCGTCTTTATACCTACTTGATAGTCTGCTGCCTTCACTTCTTCATCCCTCAAAGCTACCCATTCTTCTTCTACTGTATTTCTTTCCCCCATTCCTGTCAATTGTTCCCTTATGCTCTCCCTGAAACTCTCTACAACCTCTGGTTCCTTCAGTTTATCCAGGTCCCATCTCCTTAAATTCCCACCTTTTTGCAGTTTCTTCAGTTTCAATCTGCAGTTAATAACCAATAGATTGTGGTCAGAATCCACATCAGCCCCTGGAAATGTCTTACAATTTAAAACCTGGTTCCTAAATCTCTGTCTTACCATTGTATAATCTATCTGATACCTTTTAGTATCTCCAGGATTCTTCCAGGTATACAACCATCTTTTATGATTCTTGAACCAAGTGTTAGTTATGATTAAGTTATGCAAAATTCTACAAGGCGGCTTCCTCTTTCATTTCTTCCCCACAATCCGTATTCACCTACTATGTTTCCTTCTCTCCCTTTTCCTACTGACGAAGTCCAGTCACCCATGACTATTAAATTTTCGTCTCCCTTCACTACCTGAATAATTTCTTTTATCTCGTCATACATTTCATCTATTTCTTCATCATCTGCAGAGCTAGTTGGAATATAAACTTGTACTACTGTAGTAGGCATGGGCTTTGTGTCTATCTTGGCCACAATAATGCGTTCACTATGCTGTTTGTAGTAGCTAACCCGCACTCCTATTTTTTTATTCATTATTAAACCTACTCCTGCATTACCCCTATTTGATTTTGTATTTATAACCCTGTAATCACCAGACCAAAAGTCTTGTTCCTCCCGCCACCGAACTTCACTAATTCCCACTATATCTAACTTTAACCTATATATTTCCCTTTTTAAATTTTCTAACCCACCTGCCCGATTAAGGGATCTGACATTCCACACTCCGATCCGTAGAACACCAGTTTTCTTTCTCCTGATAACGACGTCCTCCTGAGTAGTCCCCGCCCGGAGATCCGAATGGGGGACTATTTTACCTCCGGAATATTTTACCCAAGAGGACGCCATCATCATTTAATCATACAGTAAAGCTGCATGTCCTCAGGAAAAAATACGGCTGTAGTTTCCCCTTGCTTTCAGCCGTTCGCAGTACCAGCACAGCAGGGCCGTTTTGGTTAATGTTACAAGGCCAGATCAGTCAATCATCCAGACTGTTGCCCCTGCAACTACTGAAAATGCTGCTGCCCCTCTTCAGGAACCACATGTTTGTCTGGCCTCTCAACAGATACCCCTCCGTTGTGGTTGCACCTACGGTACGGCCATCTGTATCGCTAAGGCACACAAGCCTCCCCACCAACGGCAAGGTCCATGGTTCATGGGGGGAGGGAGATCACTATATATAAAAAAAAAAAAATTATTCGCTTGTGACTAAACAGATACAAGTGGGACAATTGTAAGCAGCAAGGCAGCATTTGAGGAAAATATATCTGTACTTACATAAAAATGAAGCACCATTATTATAGTTACGCTTTGGTAAAACTGAAATACGGACGTGAAAATGATAATAAGTATGTAACTAAGTGGCAAAACTGTCACCACAGCGTAACTATAATAATGCTGCTTCATCTTTACGTAAGTACAGATATATTTTCGTCAAATGCTGCCTTACTACTTACAGTTGTTCCACTTGTATCTGTTTAGTCACAAGCAAATTTTTTTTTTGTATTTATGCAGTGATCTCCAGCAGTATACACACTTAAATGAATGTATAAACACCTGAGGATGGGCACAAGCCCGAAACAGGTCATGTGACAAACAAATAACCTTATAACCTTTTATTGTGACTGGTAGCGGGTATTTTCTACATCCTAAAAATATTTATTCCGTATTTTTTGCTAGTGACACACTGCCCAGCACTAAAACAAAATTGGTTCCCATTCTCGGGATTTGATGACGGTTTTAAGGAGGTTTCACCTAGTCTTAAGGCAAATGTTTGATATGGAGATTCACCTCCCAAACATTACCAACTCGGCCTCCCTCTGCCCCAGTACCAGATCACATGAAAAGCCGATGATGCCTCACTGCGTCAACGAAAAGTATTGAATAAATGGAATTTCTCTGCCATTTTACCATCTCGCCAGGTAATTGACTGTAAGGTCTTTGACTCTACAACTAGCCACTACTCCAAAAACGACATACCAGAACAAATGATTTGTTGTTCTCCAAAACAGTTAACTGATACTTCGAATTACATTCATAACGGGGACAGAAGACTGGTAAAAATGGCAGTGAATAATATACCGATACACGTAATATACACTGATTGACACGAAAAATGCTACACACAATAAATGATGCGCATTTATCTGTTTAATCAATGACATTCCAGGTCACTTTTGTTGTACGTTGCGATAGCAGCGCTCCAAGCGGACAGAAAGCTACACTTCAGAAATGGATATCGTGTAACTGCGAAGAGTATCGTTTCTTTTGAATTGTAACATAGTTTTCACAATGTGGAGCGTATGTCGTGTCATAAAAATCGTCACTAATTAAAAAATTACACCGCATTTGTCTTTCTTTATTTCCCAATGAACTTGGGGGTATGAAACTACGCATTACACGGCAACTTATTTTAAATTCAATTCTCTTGCAACCTACAGATACTCACCGAAGAATGTAGTTTTCTTTTAAGAGCAAAAAGTGGCTAGTAAATAGCAGAATGCCTGATCTTTTGCAGGAACACTTCTTATGTCCACTAAAGAACGTAAAGTATTCTTCACTATGCTTCCAGTTAAACTGGTGAATGTCGAACGCAAGCAACTTGTATGGAATGCAACAGCTACTTTATTTAACTTATTAAATAAGTCATTACGATTGTAGCTGAAGGGGAAACCAAACACACGTGATAATAAAATGTCAAAATCAATTAAACTGTTTAACGACACAGAATAAAACAATGCCACAATAATCATACCTGCATCTGGGCCACAAACTCCAAAACTCTTCAACACAGTCACTTTCAAGCAGAAGTAATTAAATTCACATTCATGTACCACAATGTCGAGTGACACGTAAGAGTTTGCGAATGATTCGAATCCATATAAAATTATTGTGTGTTAACAAAAGTGTCTATCATTTTAAGGATAGACAACAACAGATTTATATGCTTGTTATGCATGAAACATATGTTAATATTCTCTTGCTTTCAGCAGAGTAAGCTGCAGTTATACATGTATTCGAAAGAATTTCTTCGTGAATAAATTGTAGCTTATGTCACTGAATTGATGAGATTCAATGTTTTTACACTTCTTTCTCTGTCATTTATGTCTCTTGATGATTTACTAAGGCTTTAAACGCAAAAATATAAAAACTACTTCGTTAATTATCTACAAAACCGATTAAAAACAAACATTAATCTTGCGGCAGCTTTCTTTCTTTTCTTCTTTTAGTCACATCGTGCATTACGTTGCGTAAGAGCTAAGAAGTACGCCTTCCACGATTCCAGGACCGGTAAAAGAAACAGAGGAACTGGAGGTACTGAAAAAAAACAGGAAGTCCCGAGAAGAGCAACTTCGGCAAAAGAAGCTTACAAGTTCTACCCCGCAACCGTCAGGCCGCCGCCGTTAAAGCATAAAATTTACTCCAATAAGTCCAGGGGGTGAATGCTAGCGAGACCGTCCGAAGAAGATTGGAAGAAGCCAGCCGTCACTCCAGAAGACCTCCTACAGACCTAGAACTTACCAGAGAGCATCGCACATCTCGACTACGTTTCGCACGGAAACATCTTGGCTGGAGAGCACTATGGTAGTACCAAGGTGTGTTCAGACAAGCTGTGATTTCCCCTGCGATCAAATGATACAAGGAAGAGGTCTGGAGAAAGTCTGGGGATAGGTGTTCCCCTTTCATATTCTTAGGCAGGACGCCCTTTTCAGGGAGGTTTCCTGATTGTATGGGCAGGAATCAGTATGACTGAAAGGACGATTTGGTCTTTCCGGAGAATGAGAAGCTTGTGGCACATCGGTATGTGGCCGAAATCCTTTTGGAGCGAGTTGTACATTGTGTTTCACTGACTCGCGATGGTTTTACACAAATGCATGATAATGCACGCCCACATGTTGTAAGAATTTTGCAAGAATTCTTGGATGGAGCATTCATGCTAAGGCTTGGCCTGCTCGAAGTCATTTGAATCCTGTTGAGCATTTATGGGTTCAGCCAGGAAGAAGGCCCCGTCAGAATTACTTAGAGACCATGCAGGACCTACGGAAAGTAGGGAAGAGTAACAGTTTCTGTTTTTCATTATTAGACACCAATACAAGACTGTACCACAATGTATTATCATAAAGCTAGTATATTAGTGTCAGAAAAGGGACTGGAAATTAAAGTAAAAATTTTAAAATAATTTTTTTTATGAATTGGGGTGTTGGGTTTCTTATGCCGGTCGGTGTAGATTATGATTAACCCGTTTTCGTTCATTGTCATTTCACAAGATGTATAACACTAATTATTTTTGTGCTTTCTTTGACTGTCAGTTCTTCAGGATTATGTGTTTTGTGTGTGGTCAGTGTGTCTCATTTGCACGGTTTATTCAGTGTAACATAAAGCCAGTAAATTTTCCATTACAATTTCAAATTTAAATTTTAACATTGAGTAATTTTGTGGGTGCACTAGCTGTAGATTCCACGGACATAATCTGCTGATGCGTAGTAAGCAAATCTTCGTCGTTTCTATCAAACCATTCTTCATAAGTATATACCGAAGAGCTTTGCAGCCATTGTTTTCCGATCCTCAGTACAATATGACGCCCTGAATCAGCGGGTTAACCAACATACGTGCACAATTCCTAGCTGAAACCAGTATTTTGGCTCTACCTGATCCATTAGATCTATAAACGAAAGGGTTCCTTGCACTTTGTGGGCCGAGTGTTATCGTATTGCAAATGCTGTAATAGCGTATGAGGAATATCGGTACACAATGGTGAGGTTACCTTTCATTAATCATTAAATTTAAACATTTCTTTTCGCCTTGTGGTAAAAGGCTTGACAAGATCCATGCCCAAATCAAGGACAAAATTACGTTGTCTTTCTGCTGTAAGGAAACGATATATGAGGAGAAACACCGTTGGGTTTAAGTTATTCCAAGTTAAGACCATTAAGCCACTTCATAACTACCGTACAGTTTAATGGACGTAGCACAGTCGCAACAGAAGCTACAAAAATAAGCAAATTAGGCAGACAGCTGAACACTACCGTCAGGCCATTGTCAATGTAAGCAGTCGTAGGTGACGATATGCACTACAGCCACAGCAGTGACTACGTAATTCTGTAGTATTATGGCTTGGAAATTACTGATTCAATCTAAAATCAACCGTAATTTTGTGTTACCGTGCGTCTTGTAACTAACGTTTTTGTAACCCACCTTACACTGTTCAGGAAGTAAGGTTATCGGTTTTAGTTATGCTAATATTTTGGACAATACGGTAAAGCTGAGAGACAGGCAAACAACCGCGTCGCTAAATTCCTGAAGGCTATTCATATACCAACACCCTCTCGACCGACAGAGATGTGAACGTGTGGGCTGTCCTCACACCAAATGTATGACGGTATCGATTAATACACGTGTGACTAAACCAGTAGGTTGTTACAGACGCAGAAGATACTCATATTGTTTACTAACGGTACTGTTACATACACAAGAGTGTCCTTTTTGAGAAATTGTAGCATAATTCGAAATAATGAATCATTCTCTTGGTTATCGAAGGTATGTTATCAAGAATATGGTTCAGAGCACAATGATACGCGTCAGTAAACGAAAACTGCCAACCGAGCGAGTTGGTGCAGTGGTTAGCACACTGGACTCGCATAAGGGAGGGCAACGATTCAAATCCACGTCCGGCCATCCAGTCTTAGGTTTTCCGTGATTTTCCAAAATCGCTTCAGGCAAGTACTGGGATGGTTCCTTTCAAAGGGCACGGCCGATTTCCTTCCCTCACCCTTGACGCAATCTGACGTGTTGATTGCCGAATTACTCACGTGCCTTTTGATGCAGCCGTATACACGGCATATTTTTCGTTCAGCTGTTCACGGAGAAAAATTTTATCGTGTAAAAGTGACAAGCTTCCACTTGCAACGAGAACAGTCTCCAACATCTATGGCTGCACATATCTCAAGATAAATGCATCATTTAGATGGGTGGCACCAAATAAGGGCCTGTCAATTGATTTTGTACTACTCCAGTCACAAGTTTAAATATGACTGCTTTTTCTTGATATATGATATTCATCATTTCGGGCACTACTATTGCAGTAACAGGAAACGCCACCTTATTTGAAGTATGCCTCGACCGTGAACGATGCAAACTGTAGTAAGTTTCGGACTGCGGTACTACGCTGTACGATGAATCAATGGAACTACAGTCTGGGTCACATTGCTGTTACACATGTACTCTCTGCATTGGATTCTTCGACGAGATCATTTCATGGAAACGCTGAGGGGTGATTCTCGCTGAGTCTTCTTCCACCATTTAACGTTACTGTTAGGTAGTATTTCTTGGTACAAGATATGATTTAGTAATTATTGTTTAATGACAGTCATGAGGAAATATATATTATAAAACCATTTTAATAACAAAGTAATTTTGAATAGTAACATCACTCTCATTACAGTGTTATATACTTAATGATTTAATCTAAACTTTTTTGCTAAGTTTGAACTCTTTCTATGGTTGTTATATTTTATTATTACGGAAAGAATAGTACTCATCCAAAGGAGGACGGACAGGCTTTTTCTTTTGTTCAAAATGGTTCAAATGGCTCTGAGCACTATAGGACTGCTGTGGTCTTCAGTCCCCTAGAACTTAGAACTACTTAAATCTAACTAACCCAAAGAGATCACACACATCCATGCCCGAGGCACGATTCGAACCTGCGACGTAGCGGTCGTGCGGTTCCAGACTGTAGCGCCTAGAACCGCTCGGCCACTCTGGCCAGCTTTTCTTTTGTCCTTCAGTTATCTGAACTCCTTTTCAACAAGGGAAAATGCTCAGTGGCCTCACCCAGTGAACAACGTCGAGATAGGGTTAGAGGCTCTTTCTTGCTGTTCTTGATTTGATAACGTCTTTTTGTGGAACGAAGTATATTGGAGACAGGTTGAATAATAGAGAGATACCTTCTAGCCTTTTTAGTGAGGTCATGAATTGGTGCATCCTGCAAGACATTACACGACTGTACTAATATTGAAACCATTTATGGAAGGAGTGAAAATTAGCACATCTGCATTAATATCCGTCTCGTGCAAACTGTAGCCGTGGATGCAAGACTCTTGGAAAAACATGAAGTTGCAAGAATTGCATCATCTTGATCCAAGAATGTTTTTTTTCTTTTTTTTAAAATTGACGTTATGGAGTGTGGTCTGGTTAATAAGATACGTGAAGAATTTGCGGAAACATTTTTCTACCACATTCTAAACTTCACTGCTTCTGACAAGGCAAGCTAAAGACAATTTATTTTACTATTCGTCTACGGGAAAGGCAGACTGTGTTAACATAAACTGTGTTGAAAAGTGTTTTGTTTCAATTTAATGACAGTTAATGTTAACGAAATTCACCATCTTATTTTAACTGCGTACAATTGCTATAATTAAATACCATCTTCACCTTACCATTTACTACGTGGAAAATTAACAACAGTGAATGATATGGTTGTGTGGTTTAAAAAAGTAAGAAAGAGAAGACACATAATTTTGTTGGGTAACTGTGCTACCGTACTCGCTTAAATTTCATTGTTGAAATTCAGTTACTAATAGTCACAAGATTAAAATGACTTCAGTCTAACAGGCGCTAGTTTAATAAACGTAAAGATGATCCGAAGTAGACTGTAGTGCGATGTTTATTTAATCGTGCGATTACCTAATTTCGACGAAGCGTCATTATCAAGCACGTTTGCAACATCTGAATTTCATGTCGTTTCCAAATCAGTCTTAATTACAAGTAAAAAGTTGCCATATTCCGTTATTTTACGGAAGGATCCACACTACAATGACATCTTTTGAGAACGTATTCTGAACTTCGCTCCGTTTATTACAACATATTGTAGTATGCAGTACGTAGTACATACAGCCTTCATCTACTTGCCAAGATTAGTCGGAGGGTCAGTACTGCCTCTCGTGTTCCTACATTCCTCTGGAATCCAAACTCATCTTATCCGAGGTCGGTTTCTAGCAGTTTTTCCATTCTTCTGCGAAGCATTCCTGTTATTATTTTTTAATCATGACGTATTAAAGTGATAGTTCACTAATTTTCACACGTGTCAGCACCTAATTTCTTTGGAACTGGAATTACTACGTTTCTCTTCAAGTCTGAGAGTATTTTCCGTGTCTCATACATCTCGCACACCGGATGGAATGATTTTGTCACGGCTGGCTCTCCAAAGGCTATCAGTAGTTGTGACGGAATGTCGGCTGCTGTAGGGGCCTTGTTTTGACTTTGGTCATTCAGTGCTCTGTCAAATTCTTCACACAGTATCATGTCTACCATCACTTACACGACACGAAATAAAGAATCAAGTCGCACAATTGAGACGATATTCCACGTGTTCGCAATTTGACTAGATGTGAATGGGACGAACACAAAACGTCAGGGAAATTGGACGACTCCACTAGTGGAGAATTTGTGTAAATGTAGATTTTGATACCGAAACCTCGATACACCCGCGTAGCAGCCTGGCAACTAGAGGGACCGGAGCACAGCGGGTGTTGAAGTTTCTTTGAGCCAGCAATGGCCTGCGCAAAAAGATACTCTGTCGGCATAATCCGAAGGCCGACCACTGCCACCTCAGAAGTAATGAGCTGGAAGAACAGCTTTCTGCGTTGGGGCTGGTTGCTACGAGCGCCCCATGCAGCGCCGTAATGAGAGACATAGCTATTTTTTTCTAGCAACGCTTCATTTAATAGCTCTGTACGATAGTCGTAGAAGCGTTTCTTGTTACCACCACGCAGCCTGCGCAAGGGCTTGGTATGAGAATACTGTACAGATTAACATGACATGACACCTTAACGCATTCTACACATACATCTACAAACGTACTCCGCAAGCCACCGTACGGTGCGTGGCGGAGTGTACTTTGTGCCATTAGTACACATTTCCTTCCTGTCCCACTTGTAAACATAGCGAGGGAATGAAGACTGTCTGTGTATCTCCGCATGAGCCCTTCGTGGTCCTTACGTGAAATACACTGAAGAGCCAAAGGAACTGGTACAACTGGCTAAAACCGTGTAGGGCCCCCGCGAACACGCAGAGGTGCCGCAACACGACGTGGCATGGGCTCTAATGATGCCTGAAATAACTGACACCATAAATCCAGCAGGGCTGTCCATAAATCGGTAAGAGTACGAGACGTTGGAGATCTCTTCTGAACAGCACGTTGCAAAGCATCTCAGATATGCTCAAAAATATTCATGTCTGCAGGGTTTGGGGGCCAGCGGAAGTGTTTAAACTCAGAAGAATGCCACACTGTGGAAATTATAGACGTGTGGAGTGTCGCATTGTCCTGCTGGAATTAGTCCCTCGGAGTGCACTATGGACATGAATGGATGCAGTGATCAGATGCCTGTAAGAGTAGTATCTAGACCTTACAGGGGTCCCATATCACTCCAACTGTACACGCCCCACACCATTACAGAGTCTCTACCAGTTTGAACAACCCCCTCCTGACATGCAGGGTCCATGGATTCATGAGGTTGTCTCCATACCCGTACAAGTTCATCCGCTCGATAATATTTTAAACGAGTCTCGTCCGACCAGGCAACGTTTTTCCAGTCATCAACAGTCCAATGTCGGTGTTGAGTAGGCCAGGCGAGGAGTAAAGCTTTGTGCCGTGCAATCACCAAGAATACATGAGTGGGCCTTCCGCTCCGAAAGGCCATATTGATGATGTTTCGTTGAATGTATCGCACGCTAACACTTCTTGATGGCCAAGCATTGAAATCTCCAGCAGTTTGCGGAAGAGTTGTGTTGTGTTGGCAGAAGAGCCAACACCGTGTTACTAGTGGAGGCCGAAATGCATGCGTTTTAGCTCATGCAGGCTGGCGTGAGGAGGGAAGCACTACACTGACGTGAGGTCTGGAAGGTGACAAGGAATTAGAATTCAGAAAGCGGACGTAATTAGTTTGATACTTAACTTCAATCCATTAATGATGAAAGTCGCTCTTGACGGTACATGAGTCACAATATTATCTGTTCAGAATAGTAACTGAATATGGCGCCTTGCTAGGTCGTAGCAAATGACGTAGCTGAAGGCTTTGCTAAACTGTCGTCTCTGCAAGTGAGAGCGTATGTAGTCAGTGAACCATCGCTAGCAAAGTAGGCTGTGCAACTGAGGCGAGTGCTAGTGAGTCTCTCTAGATTAGACCAGCCGTGTGGCGGCGCTCGGTCTGCAATCACTGATAGTGGCGACACGCGGGTCCGACGTATACTAACGGACCGCGGCCGATTTAAAGGCTACTACCTAGCAAGTGTGGTGTGTGGCGGTGACACCACAGGTTGCACTTCTGTCACGTTGAACGATTCTCTTTAGTTGTCGTTGCTCCTGTTCTTGCAGGATCTTTCTCCTGCCGCAGCGTTGTTAGAGATTTGATATTTTACCGGATTCCTGATATTTATGGTAGACTCGTGAAACGGTCGTACGAGAGAATCCTCACTTCATAGCTACCTCGGAGATGCTGTGTCTCAGCGCTCGTGCTACAACACCACGTTCTAACTCACTTATATCCTGATAACCTGCCACTGTAGGAGCAGTAACCAATCTACGAACTCTGCCATACACTTGTCTTATATAGGCGTTTCCGACCGCAGCGCCGTATTCTTCCTTTTTACATATCTCAGTATATGAATGCGTATGTCCATGTCAGTTTCGTTGGCGCTTCAGTGTAGTAGAAGCACTACGCAGGCAGAGTAAAATGCTGGATCTCTAAATTTTCTCAGTAGTGTTCCTGGAAAAGAACGTCGCCTCTCTGCAGTGATTCCCATTAGAGCTCCCGAAGTACCTCCGTAATACGTGCGTGTTGATCGAAGCTACCGGTAACAAATCTAGCAGCCCGCTTCTGAATTTCTCCGATGTTTTTCTTGAATCCGACACGGTGCGGGCCCCAAACACTCGAGCAGTACTCAAGAGTGGATCACACTAGTATCCTACGCGCGGTCTCCTTTACAAATGAACCACGCTGCCCTCAAATGCTCCCAATAAACGGATGTTGACCATTCGCCTTCCCTACTACAATCCTTACACGCTCGTCCACTTCATATCGCTTTAGAAACGTTACGAGTAGATATATAATCAACGTGACTCTGTCAAACAGCACACTACACTAGTGCTGTACTCGAACAAGCCGCGCGAAGTGACCGCGTGGTTAGAAGCGTCATGTCACGGATTGCGCGGCTACTCCCGCCGGAAGTTCGAGTCCTCCGGTTGTGTGTGTTGTTTTTAGCGTGAGTTAGTTTAACTTAGTTAGGTAGTGTGTAAGTCTAGGGAGCGATGACCGCAGCAGTTTGGTCCGTTTCGAATACGTACAGATTTGAACATTTATTCCAACAAAACGAGTTTGTTTTTCCTACTTTATGCATTAACTGACATTTTTATACATTTAGAGCTACCTGCCATTCATCATAACAAACAGGAAGATGGCGCAAGTCATCGTACATCCTCCTACAGTCACTCAAGGCAGACACCGTACCGTACACCTCAGCACCATCAGCAAACTACCGCAGATTACTGCTCAACCTTTCCGGCAGATCATTTGTGTGTACAGAAAGTAACAGCGCTTCCATGAGGCTCTCCTGCCGATAACCTTGTCTCTCGTGTACACTCGCCGTACTACGTTCTGTCACTTAGGAAGCCACTCACATATCTGGGATCTATTCCGTATGCTTCTACTTTCGTTAACAGTCTGCAATGTGACAGCGTGTTAAATGCTTTTCGGAAATATAGAAATACGGAATCTACCTATTTCCCTTCTTCCATAGTCCGCAAAATATCATGCGAGAAAAGGACAAGCTGGATATCACACAAGCGATGCTTTCTAAAACCGTGGTGTTTCATGGACAGAAGGAAATGGATGGAGGAAATTTATAATTTTCGGAGAGAGAGTATGTTCAAGAATTCTGCAGCAAACCGATGTTAAAGATATAGGTCTAGAATTCTGCGGTTTCGTTCTTTTAACCTTCTTCTACACAGTAGCCACCTGTGCTTTTTTCCAGTCGCTTGGGATTTTTTGCCGGCCGAAGTGGCCGAGCGGTTCTAGGCGCTACAGTCTGGACCGCGCACGACCGCTACGGTCGCAGGTTCGACTCCTGCCTCGGGCATGGATGTGTGTGATGTCCTTAGGTTAGTTAGGTTTAAGTATTTCTACGTTCTAGGGGACTGAAGACCTCAGAAATTAAGTCCCATAGTGATCAGAGCCATTTGAACTATTTTTTTTGGGGGGGGGGGGGAGAGAGGGGATTTTGTACCGAGTGAGATAAACGCGATATGTGCAACCTAAGTAAGGGACTAATGCCGTAGATAGTCTCCGTGGAACCGCGCTTGGATGCCCTACGGACCTGGTGACTTCCTGACCTGGTCTATTACTATGTCTTCCTAATGGGACTCTGAGCGATGGTCAAACTAGAGTATCATTATACAATCCTTCTGCGAGAATGAATTCTTACACGCGTAATTTAAAACTTGTGCTTGCATTTTGCTGTATTCCACGGCCACACCCCAGACTTGTCAACGAGCTCTACACCCGTTTAGCGATTTTGAAAAGGGGCCAGAATTTTCTTGGGTTCTTGGAAAGATCTGTCGCTATGGTACGATTGTGATATTGTAAGTTCCGCGCATAGGTCTTTTCACAGACGCACGTTGCTAAACCATGGTTTTCTGAACCTCTCTTGGCCTTGCCTGTTTGCCGTTAGTGTAGCATACAATGCTGCGTGTGATACCATCAAAAGTGTAGCGACTTCTGCTATTATCAAATAACGACACTTCTACGTATAGGCTGTACCAAAAAAGTCTAGTACGCTACAGTTCTAGTTTCCACGTTTCTTCTTGTCAACATTGATAATACCTATTTTGCACTTGATGAATTTGATGGTATGGAAACCACTAAGACAAGATGCACGAGTAATGTAAGAACGGCAGTTTCATCTTGGCGCAACTATGAAACGTTTCGATAGTTCACTTTCACCAAAAGTTGCTACATGTTGACACAGCGAGCACATGTGAATACCGTGAGTACTAGTCCTACAAAATGTGCAGGAGAAATGTGAATTTTGCAATGCAGATTGAGGTAATGGCGACAGGATAATGGAGATGGTGGGTGATGAGACGTGCATGGGTAGCTCAGTACTTGCCCACGAAAGTCGAAGGTCACGGTTTCGATTTCCCGTCTGGGACACACTTTTTATCTGCCAGGAATCTCCATATCAGCGCACATTCTAAACTGGTGACCGAACACTCATTCTTCGCATCTCTCATTTCGTTCAGAAGACGAAAGACTGAAACCGCACCGAAAGCCTTCTGGAAGCGGCAATATCTATTCCCAACACGATCTCATGGATGAGCAAAGCGGACGAGCTCTGTGGCATATGACTCCACGTTTATTCCTGCAGAAAAGTTTTCTTTCGATGACGTCGATGCAGATGCAGTCAGTTTTTGTTCGTGTACTACCAGCTGAGCACGACAAGGAGGAAGCACTAACACATATTTCATGATAGTCTCTTCGTAACATGGACTGATCGGCGAGAACATTATGACTACGGAACTACTATCGATATAAACCAGTCCAGGCGATAGCAGAGTCACCTGGTGAGGAATGACTGCTAGTCAGACTCACGCACTGTGCATGTAGTATCTGTGAGCGTGGTGTCCGTTTTTACAAAGGGAAGGTGCACCATTTCTCTGTGAACGAGGGCAGATTCTGATGGCCCGGAGGCTCGACCCGAGAATTTCGGAAACTGCACGACTTGTGCGGTGTTCGAGGAGTGTGGTGGTGAGTGTCTTCAACACGTGGCGAAACCAACGTGAAACCAATCACGTCCAGGCGTTGTGGATCGGGTGTCGACCCCTCATTACAGATGTCGGACGTCGTAGGCTGGGCTGGACAAACGGCAAACTGTGGCGGAACTGACATCACACTTTAATGTTGCGCAGAAAACAAATGTGTCTGAACGCACAGTGCAACGAACGCTCATAACGATGGGCCTCCACTGCCTAGGACCCATGCATGTGTCAACTAAAACACCACGACATTGGTAACTACGACTGAAATAGGCATATGACCATCGGCACTGGACCTTGGCGCATTGTCAGAGCGTTGCATCGTCTAATGAATCCGGACATCATGCCCATGGGAGGACGCGAATCCGTCGCCTTCCATGCGAACAGCTCCTTGGAACCTCTACAGTGGAATGGAGACAAGCTGTCGGCGGCTCCATTATGCCGTAGGGAACATTCACGTGGGCATCCATGGGTCCTGTGAGCTCTTGCAAGGCACTATGACAGCCATGGACACTCCTTGCAGACCATTTACACCCCTTCATGGCAACCAAGTTTCCCCACGGCAGTGGCACATTTCAGCAAGATAATGCGCCACATCACAAAGCCAGGAGTGTGATATGGAGTGGTTCGAGGAACACAGTGGCGAGTTACAGTTGATGCTCTGCCTCCCCCGCCCCCCAAATCGCCATATCTGAACCCGATCGAACACATCTGCAATGTGACTGAACATGGCGTCAGAATTCATCGCCTCCCTCCCCGAATTTTATTGGATTTAGGTGACTTGTATGTGCAGATTGGCCAACTCCCTCCAGCGACCTACCGAGGCCTCATTGCTTCCATGCCACGACGCGTCGCCACTGTTATCTGTGCCAAAGGTGTGCATACCAGCTATTAGGTACGTAATCATCATGTTCTGGCCGATAAGTGTATGTATCGGCTGAACTTTTTCCTTGGTTCGGATACAAAGATACTTAAAGCTAAACGTTGTCGAAGTGAGTCTTCTATCTTCTATTCTGCTGCTCTTTTGTTGACACCAGAGTTCTTTCATCGCGTACTGATCTCGATGTCATCAATCTATGCGTATGTTTTTTCGGGTATCCTCTTTACGTTTTTCCTAATAACGTTTCGTCAAATATATTTATAAGAAGAATATAGTGTATACCTCCAAATGGGACACCGCCTTATTGAAGCACTGTCCGTGCATTGTGGAAGATTTGCATGCATCGTAGAGACTGGGGGCTTAGCAGTTGGTAGGGTTACCCTTACGAAACAGGCCCTGGCTGAAGTCCGGCGCCGCCGCGGTGGCCGAGTGGTTCTAGGCGCTTCAGTCCGGAACCACGCGACTGCTACTGTCGCAGGTTTGAATCCTGCCTCGGGCATGGATGTGTGTGATTTCCTTACGTTAGTTAGGTTTAAGTAGTTCTAAGTTCTAGGGGACTGATGACCTCAGTTGTTAAGTCCCATAGTGCTCAGAGCCATTTGAATTTGAACTCCGGCCTGCAACGATCTGTCATTCCCTTTCCTTTCCTTATCCAAAAGAGCCAACTGGCAAACTAAAAGATCTCGTGCTACCCTTACTTAATCCTTTCCCGTCTTCTTTATCGAAGATAAAAGAAGAACTCTGAGACGTGGTGAAACCACTATTCCTAGGCCAAGAATGACCCGATGACAAATCCTGCTCCTCCAGGTTGGCGGTTGTGCGATGGACCAGCTCCCCATCTATAGAAAAAAACCATCTACCTAATCTACCTAACTATATGCTTCGGTTTTCGGATGGTTTTCATGGAATTCGATGACGGAAACGAAAATGCACTTTGGATTTTGATATCTGAAACGTAGGGCATTCGGGATAAACAACAAATATAGTTAATGGATATAAGACTGCACAATATTGCTGTAGCTGTATTTTCCGATACAAAAAAAGAAAGATAACCGTCGTGAATATCTGCTGAGACTCCCCCATTATTTTAGTGGACTGGACAAAAACGAGGGCTGTAATTTGCGTCGTTCTAAATAAACGGTAGCCAAATTAAGTAACGCCTTGTGTAGCAGTTAATGAAAGGTTGATACAGCTTATTCTTAGAGCTAGAGACATGATATAGTAATAGTGGGAGTGCATGTCCCTACCGAAAGCTCATTGTTGAAGGTAAGAGAAAATTTTCTACAGGCATTCATAGAGATTAACGAAGTCGTTCCAAGTAGCCATGAACTAATTCTTGTGGTAGATTTAATAGGAATGAGGGAAAGAGACGAATAGTAGTACTATTAGGATTGATTAGGAGGATGTTAGGAATGAGAATGGGAAAAGGTTGGTGGGTTTATCAGAGCAGTATGAATTACGAGTCGAAAATACATACATTGCTTAGCAGGATGTTCATACATTTAAATGGTATAACCATATAAGAGCGTTGCAATCAGTCATCGATTACCTAAACGTGAGGCTAAAGGTCGCTTTAAAAATTCAGGAAGTCAGAGTTAAAAGAGGCGCTAATTGCGGAAGCGACCATCATCTAGTGGAAAGTAAAATTTATATCCTCCATAATTTCAAGAGTAGTGGCGAACAGAAGAAGACGCATGACGTTGGAGGGACTGAGATCATAAGGTATAACTTAGACTGTTTAAAGGAAAATAGTACTAACTATTTATACGAGGGCTATTCGGAATGTAAGGAAATGAAAACCACAGTGAAAATCAAAACTGTTTTATTTGCAACAGTTAGCTACAACTTCCACCTTATCTCCATAGTCACCGATCCAACTTAGACGTTTGTCGTAACATTGTTCCAACTTTCCAATACCCTCGTTATAGAAGGCAGGCGCCAGTGCTTTCCGCCAATTCTCCACGCTGGCCTACAGCTGGTTGTCTGTGCCAAAATGTTGTCTTCATAGCCAGCAGCTCATGTGAGCAGAGATGAAACTCAGAGGGAGACAATTACGGGCTGTATTGTAGGTAATCAAACATTTCGAATTGAAAACGATGCAGGAGCATCTTCATTGCCCCTGCAGAATGTGGGTAAGAATTGTCTTGAAGAAGAAAACGCATGACACTTATGTAATGTTGGCTGCTTAGCTTCAGGCGAAATTTCTCACCAGTCCCTCGTACTTGGCGGGAGACACTGTTGTTCTACGTATCTTTATGTGCTCCCTGTGTGCTCAGAACTAAAAAGAACGGCATAACGCGATCGACAGACATACTAGAGAAATTGCCCAACACACCTGTGCCAAACTTCGATTTTCACTCTGGCTTCCATTTCGCGAACGATCGTTCCTTACATTACGAATAACCCTCCTACCAACGGCGCATAGCAAAAACTTGGAGAGTGCAGAGACAGAAGAGCAGCATCAACAGCTGAAGAAGGCCATAGAAGAAGCAGCAAAAGAAGCCCTTGTAGAGTATGAAAAGAGCATGAAACCAGTTTGGAATGATGTAGAAATAGCAGAGGTGACTGAAAGGAAAATAAACACACTGAACGATCACGTAAACACTGGTAACCAACTGTTACTTAAGCTAGTAAAGTGCCTAATAAATAAACAGTAATCCTCCTCAAGCCACCATAAAAAACTTTATTAACTAATCCATACAAGAACCTTTTCAGGAATAGCCACCCTACTAACATAATAAACACCTGTCCCATTAACACTGTAATTGGAAAATATACACACAGAACCGTGCCAGTAGAATACTCGTGTGTGTCGTAAACTATGTAAACGACGTCAATCTTTACAACTGTGTTATAGTATAATAAATATTATTATTTGTAAATAACCTCTGATACCGTATATGTAAGTGTCATCATAATATGCAAGTGTCAATGTGCAATCAGCATAGTCCCTACCTTCTGTGTATTCTAAATGGCTGAATACACTGTAACAACTGTCTGTAGACTTGTTGTGACATATCCCACCACTAGACAGTGGTCTTGTAGATGACAGCAGAGGCCTTTATTGACAGCAGACGTGAAAGGGATACAACTTTTCGATCTAGAGCCTCATTGCGCACAAGCTGGGAGACCATTCGCAGTGCCAATTCTCCAAAGACAGGAGGAATAAGAGCCCCTCCATGTTCTCATGGCTCCAGCTTAAACTGGAACATAAAGGCCCTGGACTTCAGAGGTTTTCACCATCTTGTGTACTTTGTAAAATAATGAAATGGTGAATGCGAAACCTGAGCGATGCTTGGGTAGTTCAGTAGTAGAGCACTTGCCAATGGAAGACAAAGGTCCCGAGTTCGAGTATCGGTTTGGCACACCGTTTCAAAGTGCCAAAAAGTTTCCCATCAGCACATACTCCGCTACAGAGTGAAGATTTTATTCTGGAAACATCCACCAGGCTGTAATTAACCCATGTCTTGGCAATATCCCTTCTCCTTGTTAGTCCTGCAAATTTCGCAGGTGATCTTCTTGTAGTGTGGAAGGTAGGAGACGAGGTACTAGTGGAAATAAAGCTGAGCCGTGCACGGCTCGTGTTTATCCCATTTATTGTTTGTTATCTTCTATTACGGTACTGCCGCCTCGTTTTCTTATTCCATTTACTGGTTCACTAACTTCCTGCCTTACTTGTCCGTGAGCGGCAGCAGCAACGCGTGTCTATAAGTGCACTGTCGTACCATCTCCGGAGCGACCGACAGTATTTCCTGGTCGTGTGTCTGGCAGTCAGTTCGGGACAGCCCAGCAGTGCAGTCGGGACGCAGCAGCAGTGAAGTCGGGGGCACGAAGCGCTGGTGAGGCGCCAACAGCAAGTGCTCGCCGACCACTGGCGACACACTTGAACTGTCCGACGGAGGGAGACTGGAGTGAGACGACTGTTGGTTGGTCGCTTGGTTGGTCGTCTCATCGGCCGACATATACTTGGTCCTTTCACCGTTTCTGGGCCGGGGCAGTTGGTCGGTTGGTGTGGAGCAGAGAGGAAATCTCCGCGGCGAGTGGTTTGGCCGGGCCACTGGTGGCCTCTATGCAGTGTCAGAGTGTGTGGTGCTGTTCCCATTGCTACGAGCTCCGTGGCTCACTGATCCTGGACATGAAAATTGAGTTTTGACTTAATCTACCAGCAGTCACGACTGTTCACATTGTGTCGCTTGGAGTTAGTTGTCGGCTGTTGGGATATTCCCATGAGCAACATGTGTCTTCAAGTTGGCAAATTTTAGCCACCCTCCGGTGGAGTTTAACTGTACTTGGTTGTATGAATTGAAGTGCACCAGCGGAGTCTTCTGCCTTGTGGCCGTTAATGTTCCAGTTATCTGCCGTGGCCATTGACGTAATTTCAGGCAGTGTATTTTCCTCATCGTGTTGTCGCTGTCCAGCATGGTGTGTTCTTTGACAGCTTAATGTATAATTGGTTGTGGGAGCCAATACCTTCTGAATTGTTCCATTGAACTCCCTGTTGTGCCCCAGTCGGGTGAAGTGGAGGTTATCTTCTCAGTGGGTCCGTTGACTGTCTGCCAGTTGGGTTGTCGTCGGATCGACAATGGTTGTGCCGATTGCCTGTCTGACTTAAGCAAGCATTAGTGTCTGAATTCCAGGCCGACGCTCAGAATTTCTGAGCACCCTTCGGTGTACTGCCTTTCCTTGTTTCTTTTTGTTGTTTGTACTTATACAGCTTCTAGCCGATTTTTAGATTAAGGTTGTTTTGCCCTTAACGTGTCAGATGGTTTGGGCCTTCAGCCTAATTTAAGAACTGTTTTACGTAAAGCCTTTGGCATTCTTAAAATTAATGTTATTGAGTCTTAAGTGTTGGGCTTTCAGCCGATTTTGAATGTGTTTGCTCTTAAAGTGTGAGATTCTTTGGGCCTTCAGCCTAAGTAAGGAAGTGTTTTAACGTAAGGCCTTGCATTTTAAATTTCTGATTGTGGTTGAACTTTAAGTTATTGGCTTTCAGACATTTTTAAATTAAAGTGAGATTGTACGGCGCATTCAGCCGCTAATTAAGTTCCAAAACTAAAGCTGTGTTTTTTTTTAATTTTTTTCTTGGCTCTTGTACTGTTTGATCAAATAAAAGATTGTACGTTCGAGTGTAACTGACAGCCGCTTATTTTAGCCCATTTTCACAACTTAAACTACCTGTCCTGTACTGCGGGTTTAAGAGGGCGTCTCAAAACCTTTGAGGATATACTGCGATTCGTGATTGGGTAACTCATTTGGTAGAGCACTTGACTCCGAAAGGAAGAGGTTCTGACTTCGAGTCTCGGTCTGGTACACAGTTTTAATCTGTCAGGACTTTTCACACTCTGCTGTGGAGTGAAAATTTCATAATGTGAAAATTATTTTGCCCCTACCAGTCAATGATCCTCCATGCAGACAA
Organism: Schistocerca serialis cubense; assembly: GCF_023864345.2. Taxonomy (NCBI): domain Eukaryota; kingdom Metazoa; phylum Arthropoda; class Insecta; order Orthoptera; family Acrididae; genus Schistocerca; species Schistocerca serialis. The sequence goes on along the minus strand of NC_064645.1, from coordinate 362,222,186 downwards.
GAAATTGTTGGGTTCCTCTGCCTGGAAAAAATTAATCGTATTATACAAAATGATTGATTTAGTTTAATGACTTTTTTATTTTTCAAGCAACTCGAATCTGTGGTTGAAACTACAAAATGAATTTGATTCCGCTCTCTTCCTTTGTGATGAGGGGTGGATTGGACGGCCTTTGAGACTTCGCCATGTACGTGGCATGCAGACGAGATGTCTTCCCCTGTGTCAGTTAACAGTGAGCAACACACGATGTTCACAGAGCCACGGAGATTTTGTATGTGTAGGGAAGCGGGGAAAGGAGTGGGCGCTTTCATCTGGCGGGTAGCTGAGCAAGCTTCATCCTATTAAAGACAATTATACATCGTCAGGCCGAAGGTGTGTGCCCAAAGAACACAATGATCCCTGTCATCACGGTAGACTTTGCGTTGACTGGGCTTGGAGCTACACATGGATGAATAATGATTCCTGTGCTGTGATGCAAATTGCCGACTTTGCCTTATTGCCACTGAATATTCCTCATATATTTATATATTTACATTTATATGGCTACTCTGCAATTCACACTGAAGTGTCTGGCAAATTGTTCTTCAAACCACCCTCTGACTTTTTCTCTACCATTGCACTCTCTAACAGTGCCAGGGAATATAAACAGTTCAATCTTTCTCCATAAACTCTGGTTTCTCTTACTTTATCACCATGATCATTTCTCCCTGTTTAGATTGGTAACAATGAAACATTTTCACATTCAGAGGAAAACGTTGGATATCGAAAATTCTTGAAAACTTCTCACTGCAACGAAAAACGCCTTTGTTTTTGTGATTGCCACCCCATCTTGCTTATTATAGCCGAAGTGGCCGTGCGGTTCTAGGCGCTGCAGTCTGGAACCGCGAGACCGCTACGGTCGCACGTTCGAATCCTGCCTCGGGCATGGATGTGTGTGATGTCCTTAGGTTAGTTAGGTGTCCGCCCCCGGTAGCTGAGTGATCAGCGTGACAGAATGTAAATCCTACGGGCCCGGGTTCGATTCCCGGCTGGGTCGGAAATTTTCTCCGCTCAGGGACTGGGTGTTGTGTTGTCCTAATCATCATCATTTCATCCCCATCGACGCGCAGGTCGCCGAAGTGGCGTCAACTCGAAAGACCTGCACCAGGCGAACGGTCTACCCGACGGGGGGTCCTAGCCACACGACATTTCATTTCAGGTTAGTTAGGTTTAACTCGTTCTAAGTTCTAGGGGACTAATGACCTCAGAAGTTGAGTCCCATAGTGATCAGAGTCATTTGAACCATATTATATCCGCGTCACTCCCCTATTTCGAATGGAGAAATATCTGTTATGTTGTGCCTCTAAGCACTTTAACTTATTCAGACACATTTGAGGACATGAAAAGATCAAAATTTCAGAGGTATTTCTGTTATCTGTATTGACAGTCGGAGATTGCTCAGGGGAGAGGATGAGCTCATGGAAAGAAATGTCTCAGATTAAGATGGTCTCCACTCGAAAGTGACGTCTTAAGTAATGGAGAAAAACTTCAACAAATTGTGGGCGCCTGGAAGATTGCGAAAACATTGCCAAAAAGAAACTTAGAGTCAACTAAATGTACACAGCCATCCATGTGATCAACAAGCCGGTGTAAGTGCAAGAACATCACTTGCGAAACCATCGCTGACTCAGCCTATTTCTGCCTGGCTTTAGATAAGCTTATTTCCTTAATTATTTCATTAATAAGATTATAGACATTGTACGAGTGCTCGCTGAAAACTAATGCTTCCGACGTTTTTTATTCTGTTTCCTATATCATTTGAGGTATTTCATGTTACGTATATTATTCGGTCTACTTTCCGGCTTCGTTATGCAATTTGCAACCTTCTGCCACTAGACGGTTCCGATTTGGAATGTGTAATATGGCGGTGTGTAACGAAACTATGTCGGTCTGTGAGAAACAGAGTTCTGCAATCGAAACCGCAGAAAACGTGCCTCCAATTGACATCCGTAGAAGAATGAAAGCTGTGTATGGTGATGATCGTATCGACGTCAGTTGTGTGCGACGTTGGGTCGTTAGTCCTCCTAATGAAGTAATAGTGGTGCTAATCTCAACTTGGTCCCATCTGATTTTCATCTGTTTCCACAACTTAAGGCATCGATTCACCCGCATGGCCTACGTGCCAGGTGTAGACAAAGATATGGGACACAGTACATTACTTTGCCTTACACAATGAACAAAAACTGTTCTCATTCAAAGCAGCTTTCAGTCGTCCCCAAATTAACAAATACAGGTCCTTTATGGTTTTCAAGGGAATCTTATACCAATCTGCCAGCAAAATGGTAGCGAGTTCAAATCAGAATGACAGAGAAAGATAGCGATCCCGCACCCATCTCGAGAAATTAGGTCACTTAGACTCAATAATATTGAGATCTGGTGACTGTAGTGGTCAGGGATGAAGCGACAATTCATACTTGCTCTCACAGCATCAGTGCTGGACGATGAGAACTGTGTGACCTGTCGTCTTGGAATACACCCTCACCATTGGCCACCAAACTTTTTACCATAGGATGGAGCTGACCAACCACAATCGTTACACAATACTTGACAGTAACGCGAAATTGCAGAGTAACCATGGTGTCCATGGAACACCACGATTTGGCTGCCCAAATAATCACTGAACCCCGTCATGTGTCACTCATGGTATGGAAACTTCGTCAGGAGGTGGAAACAGTGTGAAGCAAGACTCACCCGACAAACTGACGTTCTTCCATTGCTCCACAGTCTAGGTTTTATGCCTTCGGCACCAAGTTTTCCTTTTACAAGCGTTTTCATCTCTGACGAGTGATTTTGGAATTCTAGCTCGCCCTGCAGTTCCGTTCGTGTTGTTTTTGTGCTGACAGAGCTCGCGAGCGAAACAATCAGTTCTGCAGCTAGCTTTGCAGCTGTCACCCATTGTCCATTATGATTACTCAGAATACCCTTTCGTCCCCGTCGGAACTTACCGGATGATATTTTTGCGCTGTACCTGTGTATAGTATAAACCTTCGGTACGGTGCCTCTTGAAGCACCAAACACGTCTGCTACCTTGGTTACGGAAGCAGCCACATACGATCACCGGCAATTTTCCCACGTTTGAATGTAATGAGCTCCGACATAATGCACTCACAGCTACACGCAACACTGTTTTGATCGCAGCTGACACTTGCAACGTAATGAGAACATTGCACAGATACCGTTCGTGGTCAAATACAATAGCACAACCTGCAGACTTAGTTAGCATCCGTGTTTATGTTTAAGCATGCGTTTCTAGCGTTGTTTGCATATTTTTCTCCACTCCCTGCAGAAAAGTAATGGTATCCCGTCAGGTCCAGTGGCCTTTCCTCCGTTGAGTGATTTCACATGCTTTTCTATTTTGTGATCACTTATTTCGGTATACACCGTTTCGACGTTTGTGTGACGATTGAATGTAACTGTCAGCAGTAGAGTAGTGGGGTCCTCCGTGCATTTTTGATATAAAATTGATATGCAAATTAATGAAATTGATCACCCCCAACTCCCGGCCACCCGCGCCCCCGACTATGACCACCCCCACTCCCAGATAACGTCACATGTTTTCTCAGCTGCACGTGTGTCCCAGAACTTCCTGCCCTCCCCAATTGCCATCCCCCTCCTCCCAACGTACCCCATTGGCGGGAATTTCGAATTTTGGTGGCAATTTCGAATTTTGGCGGGAATTTCTTTGTCCCAGGGTTGCGCTGACATCCCACCCCACCTCCCAGCCTGGAACTGATGGTAAACTGAAATTGACAGTACACTTTCCGGGACTCAAACACTGTTCCTCCTGGGCGGAAAGCCCAAGAGTACCCCCCAAACACAATTAAACCGCCCTAGGCACTTGGAATTGATGGGCAATTAAAAATGGCTGTGCTCTTTCTGGGATTCGAATTCAGATTCTACTGGATGGAAAGCCCATGTGCACCATCTAACACATGGAAACTGTCCATGGAAGGAAGGTTAGGTTAGTGTACTTTATTTATTTTTGTCGAGAGACTGACGCAAAGATCGATCCTAATTACGTAATTAATCACAAAGATCGGTCCTAATTACACAACTATACGCATAGCGCTGCACAAGGCCGCATAAAAGCGCAATACAGCGCAAAATCTGACCATACAATACATTTGGTGTTTTCCTACTGGGAAAAATATTCGCAATACCACTCAACACTAGTGATAGACACACTCAAATTATACCCTACATCTACAAGCTGGCGGGAGAAAGGCAGGGGTGTAAGGTACTATCTTTATTCTTTTTGGTGGGAAATACATTCAACTCATGAGATGCTGGCCTTGGACATAGAGGAGTTTAAAAAGTGTATCACCTTTAAGCATACAGTATCTATCGCTGTTCACGTCAGAGTTCGCTACAGATGCCTGCTCAAAACCACCCTGCAGCTCAGGTAATCAAAGCCAATACACGCTACCACAACTGCACACGCAATAAATGGCTCATAATGCACCACATGTACTGAGAAAAATTGTAGTCCTAAAAGACTGCAGAGGAGGCGGTAGCTGAGTGCGCTTTGTCCTCGATAGGCGTCAACAAACTGCCGATAATCGAGGCCCCCTTCCTATCTGCCTCTACCCCTCCCTCCATCCACCTATGGCGGGGACATATGCTCCTTCAAACTGCCAGCTGCTCCTCCGACCACCTCGCAGAGTGGGCGGGCTACTGTCTGCCCTTTGCTGCCACCATCTGGCCGCCTTCTTAGGGCGACAGTTGTAGACAACACAAAAGGGAAATAAGTAGCCAATCCCAGCCCATCCTGAGGACGCTCCACATGGCTATTTCAAAAGTTTTGCTGTTTTTGCCGGCCAGTGTGGTGGTGCGGTTCTAGGCGCTTCAGTCTGGAACCGCGTGACCGCTACGATCATAGGTTCTAATCCTGCCTCGGACATGGATGTGTGTGATGTCCTTAGGTTAGTTAGGTTTAAGTAGTTCTAAGTTCTAGGGCACTGACATATGTAAAGTCCCATAGTGCTCAGAGCCATTTGAACCTTTTTTTTCTGCTGTTTTTCTGCCGACCTGTGTACAGCTGCAGAGGGCAACACTCTCTCACAATATGCGGCATTCCTTTGATTTTGATGTGGTGCCTGTTTGCACTAAAGGGAAGTTTACAGGCATAAACCTGCCCATCCCGAGAACGGTCCATTTGGCCTGCAAAACTTGGGTTTCCACCATCTGCCCGCTGCCTTAATGTGAGCTTCTACGCCAGTAGCATGTATAGTCAACTAAACAATAGGAAACAAAAGGAAGGCCGCCTCATGTGCAACTTGTTCGTCTAAAATATAGCGACAGAGCCCCCACATCACGCCGCCCCCCAGACAGAAGGCGGCTGTGTCTGACGACCACCGCTGCACACACACACTCACCCCCCTCCCCCCCTCCCCCGTCGCCCACAGCAGCCCGCCGTTCAGTGATGGAGAACAATTGTATCTGATGTCAATGCATCTATAATCAACACATTTGCAAGCAACATAAATGTCCTCTTTCCACGAAAATAGGTAAAGTCCATTTTTTTTTAGTTTTATGTTCAAAATTGGTATAGTTTCTATGTGCGACTGCAGTTGCACCTCATTTTTTTGTGATGTCCAGTGAAGTGTACCGCCACTGATCACAAATGATCAGCAGAAACATGCCCACCCTGCACAGAATCAGGAAAAATAACTTCGACTATTTTGATGTGAGAACTACCGATAACCACAAACTGTCCTCATTATATGGCAACCGTCATCGGAGTAAAGAAAAAGCGAGAATATAAACTCCTAAGAAAAAAAACTTATATTAAGCAATTTCTGCCAGGTTGCTGAACAAACTACGCGGCCTGAGAGCGTCTCTCGCATTCAGTGTCTGCAAATAAACTCTCATGCACGTGTGCATTAGAAACATTTCAGACAATCTTTCATGCCATTGGCACACGTGTTGGAAGAAAACACATTCATTTATCGTTTGACAACAAGAAGCTGTAATTCCAGAGGACGTAGCTGTTTTGTACACTATGACAGGTACCCTTTTACAACTGTGATGCTATATCATATTAGCGATTGCGAAACAATGCGTGAGAGCCTGTCTCGCTCTGTGTAGGTGGGAGGTTGAAATTTCGTCAAAATATATCGCCAAAACGGAAAAAAAGAAACGCTTTTCAAGAATCATTTCGCGGTGCCCAAGCCATCTCTTCCACCCTCCAGGCGGCACATCATTGATATCAGTTTGATAGGCTAGTTAATTAAATTGATCATGAGAGTCACTTTGCGCGGCGAATATTTATTTTTCAGCAGTCGGATTACACTCACCAGCTAGGACAAATGAGAATCCATGGAAGGAACACGATGTGCCTTTCGAGGACCACTATTGAGAAATAACATTTGAAGCTGGCCTCAGAGGGATTCTACAGCCAACAACATAAACTTCGCATAAGAACTGCGCTATTAAAACAATATCCTAACGCCTATGTTACCGTCACCCTGCATAAAAAGCGGTCTTGAGTCTACAGGCACAAACACACACACACACACATGTGTCGATAACAGTATTACAGTTTCAGGTAGAAATGCTGTCTGCTATTTGTAAACAAGTCTATCCATTCTACCACATACGTAAGTTGTGTCTGGTAGAGAGGTCTTTTAATGGTTACAGCCACCGGTGAATCATATTCATGCCACTCTCGTATCTTGAAACGAGTCACAATTTTTTTCGAACCTATCTGCTAAGAATCCCATACACCAAGAACTCCAGCGCTGTTTCTAGACAGTCCCTCTGCATCTTGCAACTGGTCCTAAGTCTCTTCCCCCCCCCCCCCCCCCTTCCCTGCAGCTTAGTCCATGTGATCGTCCCAATTTAAGTCTGACCTGTACGGAAGTCGGAAAGCGCTGTATCTAAGACTTTCTGCATTCTGTAGAGAAACAGGACGAGCTGCGTTAATGCGAGAGTAGCGCGTTTTGACCACTCGGTGGAAATGGGAACATAGTGTCAAAGTTCCACCAACAGTGTACAGCGTGTGTGGCCAGCGTGTGTGGCCAGCGTGTGTGGCCCCTGCAACACGAGGTTGTAGAAGAAATAGTACAAGTAGTTATGGTGGTGTTTCTTGTTGAGAAAGTTAGGAAGACTACACATCATACATGTCATGGAGGAAGGAAGAAGATAATGCGACACATCTCCAAACTACATACCGGTAGTCCGAAGGAGGTCAGGGTGCATTCATGTACTAGGTGCATTCAAGTTCTAAGGCCTCCGATTTTTTTTCTAATTAACTACTCACCCGAAATCGATGAAACTGGCGTTACCTCTCGACGTAATCGCTCTGTAGACGTGCACATTTTTCACAACTCTGACGCCATGATTCCATGGCAGCGGCGAAGGCTTCTTTAGGAGTCTGTTTTGACCACTGGAAAATCGCTGAGGCAATAGCAGCAGGGCTGGTGAATGTGCGGCCACGGAGAGTGTCTGTCATTGTTGGAGAAAGCCACAAGTTACTGGGAGCCCGGTCAGGTGAGTAGGGAGTATGAGGAATCACTTCAAAGTTGTTATCACGAAGAAACTGTTGCGTAACGTTAGCTCGATGTGCGGGTGCGTTGTCTTGGTGAAACAGCACACGCGAAGCCATTTCCGGACGTTTTTGTTGCAGTGCAGGAAGGAATTTGTTCTTCAAAACATTTTCGTAGGATGCACCTGTTACCGTAGTGCCCTTTGGAACGCAATGGGTAAGGATTACGCCCTCGCTGTCCCAGAACATGGACACCATCATTTTTTCAGCACTGGCGGTTACCCGAAATTTTTTTGATGGCGGTGAATCTGTGTGCTTCCATTGAGCTGACTGGCGCTTTGAAAAATGGCATCCACGTCTCATCCGTTGTCACAACCGACGAAAAGAAAGTCCCTTTCATGCTGTCGTTGCGCGTCAACATTGCTTGGCAACATGCCACACGGGCACCCATGTGGTCGTCCGTCAGCATTCGTGGCACCCACCTGGATGACACTTTTCGCATTTTCAGGTCGTCATGCAGGATTGTGTGCACAGAACCCACAGAAATGCCAACTCTGGAGGCGATCTGTTCAACAGTCATTCGGCGATCCCCCAAAACAATTCTGTCCACTTTCTCGATCATGTCGTCAGACCGGCTTGTGCGAGCCCGAGGTTGTTTCGGTTTGTTGTCACACAATGTTCTGCCTTCATTAAACTGTCGCACCCACGAACGCACTTTCGACACATCCATAACTCCATCACCACATGTCTCCTTCAACTGTCGATGAATTTCAATTGGTTTCACACCACGCAAATTCAGAAAATGAATGATTGCATGCTGTTCAAGTAAGGAAAATGTCGCCATTTTAAGTATTTAAAACAGTTCTCATTCTCGCCGCTGGCGGTAAAATTCCATCTGCCGTACGGTGTTGCCATCTCTGGGACGTATTGACAATGAACGTGGCCTCATTTTAAAACAATGCGCATGTTTTTATCTCTTTCCAGTCTGGAGAAAAAAAATTGGAGGCCTTAGAACTTGAATGCACCTCGTATATCACCCAAAGATATGCGGTGACCCTATTAAATATATGGGTATTTATCCATTGGAGCAGGTTGGTTGTGATCAAAGTCGCTTCCACAGATCAGTGTAAAGTTTCATAACCTGTACTGTAGGATGACCGTATGCAACCATCAATCACACGAGAGGGTTCCTGTATTGCTCCTTCATAAGCAGTTTAATACATTGTTTTTTTTCGGTTGTAACACACCCAATCACTGTACACGACCATACACTTTGTATTCCTTTACCATGAGTTAGAGACCGGTGTCAGCTGCTGCTAAACCAACATTAACACGTTTCGATCCTCTGGCTCTGACAGAAAACTGAACATCCCATGACATAAACTATACAGCAACCACACTACAGACTGGTAGAAATAAAACACACAATGTTTCTCATTGTCAAAAAACGTGGAAGACATCGCAACATATGGAAACTGGAAGAGTTTGCGGTATTATAGAGCACTTCAAACATCATATTCTAATGTGATGACCTGTACAGTTAATCTCATCTTCCCGTCGAGAGGGTAGCGGATATCTCAGCACTCCATTTCAAAAAGCATTGTTCCTTCATTTTGCAGTCATGTACATGATAACTGTTCCTTTGTTGACAATCGCCGGAAGGTGCTGTTCACAACAAGTGTAAGGTAGCACAAGTAAAAAGGAGGTACTGTTGTCTTATTGGTGAAAAAAAATAAAAAATAGAAAAAAGACATGTGTAGGGTATCGCAGCATATGGAAATAGGACGAGTCTGTAGCAATGAAGAACACTTCCTGACAACTGTATTAAGGTGATGACGTTTAATCCCATGTTCCACAGCGACAAGTAGCAGATATCCAGTGTTCCATCAAGGTTCCCTCCATCTCAACAGAGTGGTGTCAGTCAATCATTGTGCTGTAATCAGCAGCATACCGAGTGTACGGTCGGGATCGGAAAGACGCCATTGATATGGAGCAATGTACTGCAATACACACCGCAATTGATAGCGAAATCAGTTGTAGCAATTTTGCCAAGAAGTTGGAGAGAGCAATATCCACCACATTCTGCAACCTGTTTGGAAACAGAATGAGCTGAGTTAATGCTATAGGATCGTGTATTTTATCACTCGGTGGAAGTGAGAAGATGTTGTTGTAGATCTGCCACCCATTTACGATTTGTAAGGTCAGCATCAAATGAAGGCTGCTCCTGTAACAATACAACAGTACGAACAGTTACGATCGTGTTTATTGCTGAGAAAATTAGGAACACCCAACATCGAAGCAGATCCACAGCCCTCGGGATTCATACAAGTCTATCACCCAAGCATTCCACCATCATCTTTATTCTATACCCTCCAGCAGAGAAAAAAAATACGAACTATAAAAACTACATTAATTTCATATGATAGATCTTTAACGAATCTCTCTTCCGATATATCGAAAACGAATACCGTCTATGTGCCAGTGTCGAGCATACGCGCAGTACTATTAAACATAAAGGTATTTATCAATTGGAGCAGATGGCCAGTGATCGACGTCACCTGCACAGACCGATGTTAAGTTTCATCGGCTTTACTGTACGAGAACCTTCTCCCACATGTTATCAGTTGCAGGAGTGGGACCCTGTTTCGTTGTTTGATACACAGCTTTTTCTGCTGTAACACGCTTTATACACTGCCATACAATTTTTTTCCGCCACGACTTCGACGTCTGTGTCAGATTCTAAACTGATATTAACACATTTGGTCCATTGTGTCCCCCAGGAAACTAGACAACGCACAGTAAAAATCACATTAGGTGGTAATCAAAAGCGTACCTGAACTGTTGGGATGGAAAGGACACCGTCGATGTACTGTAATAATATGCATCATATTTGATAGTGCTATCAATTTTAGCAATTGTATCGTAATTTCAACACCAACCAGTGACGTGGCAGCATCCTTGCCAATTTCTGTATCATCGCTAAACAGCCCTTCCACTACTTTGCGAGTACCATCGCGAATGTAAGTAGATGATTGTATAGTATGTTCATTCGTTGTTAATTCTCGAACATATACGCCAAAGTATACCAGACAGCGACCTACATATCTCTAGCACTTCGATCATAGTGCGCAACTTACTATCTTTCTCTATGTGGATGGGAGTCATAGTGTATTCTCGCATTCTTAGGATAAAGTTAGAGACCAAAAGATCTCCTCACATTGTCTTTGACCAACGCTCCACGCAGCTGACCAGAAATAGACCGCTACATTCCACGTTTCGTGTAGGAACAGTGCGAACTGAAGATGTAACCGCTGTCCCGCACCCATCAACGAACACAAGATTTCTGAAAATGCGCGAATGACTAGGAGGTTAGCACCCCTTATCGGTGTACAGTAGATGGAAATGAGCGTTTGGTGTCATTGGCCGGGAGGCCGCTTACGGGGCAGGTCCGGCCGTCTTGGTGCAGGTCTTATTACATTCGACGCCACACTGGGCGACCTGCGCGCCGGATGGGGATGAAATGATGATGAAGGCAACAATGCAACGTGGTGGTTACGTGCAAACCGGTGACAAGTGAAATAATAAGTACAGAGGACTTGCAAGATACAACTAATTTATCACTGATCAACAGTTTAACCTAAAGGGCACAGTATTTACCCAAAAACTTTGTACGAGTGTCTCTTATTCACAAATCAGAGCCGTGCGGTTAAAGGCGCTTCAGTCTGGAACCGCGTGACCGCTACGGTCGCAGGTTCGAATCCTGCCTCGGGTATGGATGTGTGTGATGTTCAAATGGTTCAAATGGCTCTGAGCACTATGGGACTCAACTGCTGTGGTCATAAGTCCCCTAGAACTTAGAACTACTTAAACCTAACTAACCTAAGGACAGCACACAACACCCAGCCATCACGAGGCAGAGAAAATCCCTGACCCCGCCGGGAATCGAACCCGGGAACCCGGGCGTGGGAAGCGAGAACGCTACCGCACGACCACGAGATGCGGGCTGTGTGTGATGTCCTTAGGTTAGTTAGGTTTAATTAGTTCTCAGTTCTAGGCGACTGATGACCTCAGAAGTTAAGTCGCATAGTGCTCAGAGCCATTTGAACCATTTGAACCACAAATCAGAAAAATACATTACACAATACCTTTCTAATTGAATTAGGTGCAAACAAGAACTTCTTATAAGCGCTTCGATAATAAAAGGTAAAATGAGTTTCATTTTACAAGGGCACTTGAATAATAAAGGTGAAACAAGTTTCTTTTGAACAGGACACACAAGTAAAAAAAAATACATTACACAAAACTTTTCTGATTGAATAACTTGCAAACAAGAACGTCTTGTAACTTCTATACTAACTGTAACCATTTCAATAATAAAAGGTAAAATCAGTTTCATTTAACAAAGGGCACTTCAATAATAATAAAGGTGAAATAAGTTTCTTTTAAATAGGTCACCTGGGCAAGAGCAATAGGACAATTCAGATAATTTCCAATTTCCGATACCCATCAAGTATTTCTCTTTAACATGTACATAAGTTCAACTCCCGCTGCACGTAAGGTATAATTCAGAACACTAGTCTCCTTCCTTTATGGTTTTGAAGGTAAATATATAAGCAGTATAGCAAACGGAACAGACGCCTTGGCGTCCCAGTGCAGAGGAAACTTAGTGCAAGATCCCCACTCTCTGCAACCCGAAGAACTCAGTGGCCGCCGTATCGGTTGCCATTTTCCCCGCGGCCAAAAGAACCTCCGTTCCCTCTGGTACTGGTCGCCAAGACGTTGTATTCTGGACATCAATTTAGACATGGACTAGGTGCCCGCTGCAGTGCTGCAACAGAAAAGCACAAGCACACAGCCACAGCCAAAAGAAGCAATGTTAACAGCCCCAGAATAAAGTAAGATAAAATTCTGCAAAGATAGATCACATCAAGACAAAGGCAAATCAACAATGGTTGAAAGCGTTAACTGTAGACTTCAAATTTCAAAATATGTAAAATTTGCCCCAGCACAAACAGACTAGTTTTAAAAGGGCAACGATAATACAAAGCATAATATTATTACACCAGTACGTCGCAGTTCCAATACAATTTTGACATTCATAATAAAAAGTAGAAGCTAGTGATAACACGGGTAGGCCCGATTGCAAAACTAGAAAGCCTGAACGTCTACTTCTTTAATAGACAGCTGCGTGGTAAGAAGTTCTATTCCACTAACCAAAATGAATAACACATTGCTGAGCGTCCTGTGTAGAAGACCGTGGCCCAGTCACGCCTCAATAACTCGCAATAACAGGCCCGCTTCCGCACTCAGAGCCACATACACCGGTCAAATCCAGCCAACTCCACGCAAACACAAGTGGGGGGCCTGTAGCTGTATTTTAGATGAACAAGTTGTACATGAGGCGGCCATCCTTTTATCTCCTATTGTTTAGTTGACTATACGTGCTACTGACGTAGAAGCGTCACATTAAGGCAGCGGGCAGATGGTGGAAAGCCGAGTTTTGTGGGCCAAATGGACCCTTCTCTGGATGGGCGGGGGCTATGCCTGTAAATTTCCCTTTTGTGCTGAGGGGCGCCACATCACAGGCATGCCGCATATCGCGAGGGCCTGTTGGGGTCTGCAGCCATACTCGGGTCAGCAAGAAAAGAGTGAAACTTTTGAAATAGCCATCTGGAGCGTTCTCCGGATGGGCTGGGTTATGCTGCTTAATTTCTCTTTTGTGATGTCTAGGAACTTTGTCTTAAGGTGGCAGCCAGATGGTGGTAGCAAAGGGCGGCTCGCATCGAGAGCAGGCGGCAGAGCAGCTGACCATTTGAAGTTGCATATGTCACACCCCCCCCCCCCCCCCCCCCCCCCCCGTAGTTGGATGGATGGAGGGAGGGGCGGAGGGAGGACTTCTTTAAAGGCGGTTTGTGGACGCTTATTGAGGAGAACGCACATTCAACTACCGCCTACTCTGCAGTCTTTTAGGACAACTATTTTCCCCAGTACATTTGCTGCATTCTGACCCGTTCGTTAAGAGCGCTGGTTTTTGCGCGACAATTTTGATGTGTTATTAAAACTGTGACAAATTTTTTTGTTCCGTCAGTTGTGGTAGCGTGTATTGGCTCCGATTACCTGGGCTGCGGGATGATTTTTCAGCTGGCATCTGTAGCGAACTCTGACGTCAAACAGTGCTTACAGATAATACACTTTTTAAATTCCTCTCTGTCCAACACCAACATATCGTCAATTGAACGTTTTTCCCACCAAAAAGAATAAAGATAGTACCGTACATCCCAGCCTTTTTCCCACCAGTTTGTAGGTGTAGGATAGAATTAGAGTGTGTCTGTCGTAAGTTTCGAGTGGTATTGCAAAATTTTTTCCCAGCAGGATAACACCAGTTGTTTAGTATCATCAGTTTTTGCGGTGTATTGCGCTTTTATGCCATCCCTGTGCAGCACTATGCATATAGTTGTGTAATTAGGACCGATCTTGGTGTCAGTTTCCTGACCAAAATAACTGAAGTTCGGGCGACAGGTGGACGGGGTGATTAATTGATCAATTTAATTAATTTACATATCAATTTGATATCAAAATTGCAAAGAGGGCCCTACAACACTACTACTTCTGTCTCATTCCGGAGATACATTTTGTATGTCAAATAACTGTGTATGGTCACTCCCAGTTATTTTTGGAATGTTGCAATATTGGAGAGTCTGATCACTAAACGCGTTGATAGATTTGTAGTTTGCTTGTTTGTTTCCTAGGTGGGAAGTTGATATAATGGTCTTTTGAAAATTTTGTCGGAGAGGTTTTGTTTGAAGATTTCAACTTCAGGTCTGTTGTTAGTGTTGCTTCTTCTTCTTTAAAGCTTTGATCCTGAGCGATCAGGGCAATACCATCAGCATAAACAAATTCTCTAGACTTTGTTTGCCGGCCGGAGTGGCCGTGCGGTTCTAGGCGCTGCAGTCTGGAACCGCGCGACCGCTACGGTCGCAGGTTCGAATCCTGCCTCGGGCATGGATGTGTGTGATGCCCTTAGGTTAGTTATGTTTAAGTAGTTCTAAGTTCTAGGGGATGTTAAGTCGCATAGTGCTCAGAGCCATTTGAACCATTTTAAATGCAGGCGTTTCTTGTGCGGAGGTGGACGACCCGTTGTTTTACAGGTTATTCCGTGACGTTGCGAATCCAATGATTACCCGTGCGCACGGATTTTAAAATTTTGAATTCGCCTCCAGACGAAGCTGGACAGTTTTTACTGCGAAAAATTGTGGAGATACCGTTATAAAATCCGGCGGTGAGCCCGAGAACCGCATTTAAAACTATTACGTCGGGAAACCTTTAAGTGACATGCGGTATTATTAATGTCATTTATTTTACGGTATGCTTGGCAAGACATTTCAGAAACCGCGCGCACTAGTGAACTTTGGATTCACACTGTCATGGAATAATCTACAAACATTGCGAGTCGCCGACCTTAGTGCAAGTGTCGTCTGCATCCCATTCACGTATAGCTTGTTTAAAAATATCAATAATACACAAAAAGGCAATTCAACATCGACATTTTTCTTTATTTTTACGTTCTAGAATAAAGAACTATATTTCATTAAGATCTCTTCAGTGACGGAGCTACTTTCGCATTTCTAATTTTAGTATGGATACAGTTTGGAAAAATAAGCTCCCTTGGTGCAGATGTGCATTCTGGCGTGTTAAATCATACGACGTCGTTGGCTATTTTATCACTCCTAGCCGCTGTTATAGCTTTAAAATAATTCCCACATTCCACAAATTAAAACTGATTTTTTTTGTCTCGTAATTCGTTGATCAGTAAAAGCAGCGAACTTGTGACGCCATAAGCAAGTATCGCGAGTGTAACTCACCCTCGTTTCCTCAAGCAAACCTCAGATCTAGAAAGCTCTCGAGCTTGTGGGGCCTGAGAGATCGACTCCTCGATGCAGCTCGACTTGCTGCATTTACGGTGCATCGAGGAGTCGTGGAGCCGGTTGGTCCACCCTGTTGGTCCGGTTGTGAAAACGAGAAACATAAAAACCTTGTACCAGCCATACATACGCATGCGTGACTCATTTCATAGGTACGGATCTCGCAGATATTGCAGTCTGGTAGTTTATTATGCTGCTCATTCAAACGCGACACTGTTAACAGCAGAACTCGATGTGCGTAGCTTTCGTAACACGTAAAGCGCATGTGAAATGTGCAACCGTTTCCGGAAGCGATAAAGTGGCTAGTGGAAGAATAAAACTGTGGTACTCGAGTAGACGATTCAGGGGAGGTGCAATAAGAAACACTGTAAAGAGAAAAAGCCAGTTTTGCAGTATCTTGCATACGAAGCAAGCGGAGGGAGAGATTCAAATGGAAACAGGGCTGTCAGCTGACTAGATGATCGACAAGCACATTACTTCTAAACTTCCCTTTCACTCAAAATTTTCGAGAAGCATGTCACCAAAGTACGGTAAACTGTACTCGAGCCAAATGTTTGTTTGACTCTTACAGTGAGTCACTACATCTGAATCAGAAGGTTGAGGGTAAACTGAAGTAGCAAGAGAGGAGTCGAATTATAACAGCTCCTAAGTAGAATGTTAATGTCTTGGAAATAATTCTGAGCCAGTGAAAACTTTGGAATGGCAGTAACAACAAGGACAATCAATGCACTCCGGGCTTGAGTTCGGCAATGTACTGCTATTGCGTACGTACGGTTCTATGCAGTCAGACGGAGCAACTGCACACTGAGCGGTGCGAGTTCGAGACGTAGTCAATGCCATATATCAAATATGAGTTTCACATGGTACTTAGCGCGATATGACGTGATGAATAAGGATTTTTGCAGCCAAGATCGCGTGTGGAAATACCTTTTTTTTCTCCTAAATTACCAGTTTCGGCGGAGAGATCAGCCCTTCCTGATGTGTCGTAGCTATAACGACTCCACGAAGTATTCGCCTCCACACTGGGGCATTTTGTTGGTGCTATGGACATTTTATGCGCTCTGTTTTACGTATTTGGCAAGCCCAGTGGGGAGACTTTGTTTCATAAAAGGAATATGCTCTCGTAATGGTTGTGCGATTCATGTGCAGTAACAATACTTCTAGAAGCTCCGGAGATACCGAGCGGGGTAGCGCAGCGGTTACCACGCCGGATTCGAATTCGGCAGGACGACAGTTCAAACCCACGTCTGGTCATCCGGATTCGCTAAATCGTTTAGGGCAAATGAAGGGAGCGTTCCTTCGAAAAGCAGACGGCCACTTTCCTTCTCCAGCCTTCACTAATACCAACTAGTGCTCCGTTTCTGTTGACCTCGTTGTCGACGGGAGTTAAACACGAGTCTCCTCTAGATCCGAAGATGATAGCATACTCTGTCGAAATTGGTCATTGGGGAATTTAATATTTCAGCATGTGATCTGGCTGCAGAATTTTTTCTTTTATAACCAAATATCAGATATCCAAGGCCTTTCAATCGAAAGAGGTGTGTGTGTGTGTGTGTGTTTGTGTGTGTGTGTGTGTGTAGGGGAGGGGGGGGGGGGGTGGAGGGAGAGGGTATTTCACTCAGTTCCGCTGACAGACCCCTCCTGCCTTTTTTTGTGAGGGCGTAAAAAAAGCCTCGTCTTCATAACCGGTTTCCGACGACGAAATGCTTCACGCCAGAATACTTACATCGTCTAGTGCAATGGATCTCAACCTGTTGGTAACATCCCCCTCCCCCCGAGGAAGAAAATGAGCTATTTTTGGTGAGGGGGGTCAGGTAAAAACAAAAATGTTTGATTGTGTTTAGGGCACGAAATTTGTTTACTTTGAGAAGTATACTACTATTATCACTATTTCACAAGACCGTAATACTGTCTACATCAGTTCATAAGTTACCAATAGTTACATTTATTCAAATAGTATCGTTAACCTGAAACACAGTGGTAGAATTTACAGCTTGCGAAGCGAATGTATGAGCAACATAATCCTCAAACAGACCACCCACTACACACACACTTTGTACTTTGTACCAAGCATCAAAGATAGTTAAGCTCACACATGTATGCTTAAATACCTTATGAAAATTCTGCAGCAGATAGGTGAAATGTGTCTCTCTGGACACATATAATATTCAGATAACTTATTCAAATAACTTCCGGGACAGCAGTCGGGTGACGTAGCCAACAACCAAGGATATTTCGACGGGAGCACACACTGTCATTTTCGAGGAAAAACTGCAGCAAGTAATCTCTGTGCCAGAGAATTTAAAAGTTCGGTTTGCAGATTACTTCAGGAATGTAAAAATCTCTCTCTCTCGCTCTCTCTCTCTCACTCACTCTCTCTCTCTCTCTCTCTCTCTCACACACACACGCACACACACACACACACACACAAACTGTATACACAAGAGCCATCACACAACCAAAGTTGAGAGAAGTCAGAATTTTCGATTGTGAAAATTAAAAACCAACGGGAGAGGTAGCATTAAGAGTAGAGTTCATTTATATTCCGTAAACGATGATTTTTGTTTCATTAAGCAGGGTGTCTATCATATTCATCTTAGTTGTAGCATGTCATACGTAATGTGATCGGACACCCCCAAAAACATACGTTTTACATACTAGCTGCATTGTGCTGCCACTTACTGCCCGGTACTCCATATCAGCGACCTCAGTAGTCATTAGAGAGAGCACAATGGGGCGCTCCGCGGAACTCCCGGACTTCTAACGTGGTCATGTGATTGGGTGTCACCGTGTCATGTGTCTGTACGCGAGAGTTTCACACTCCTAAACATCCCTAGGTCCACTGTTTCCGATGTGATAGTGAAGTGGAAACTTAAGGGGACACGTACACAACAAAAGCATAGAGGTCGACCCTGTGCTGTTGACTGACAGAGACCGCCGACAGTTGAAAAGGGTTGTAATGTCTAATAGGCAGACATCTATCCACACAATCACACAGGAATTCCGAACTGCGAGTACTACGACAGTTAGGCGGGATGTGAAAAACTTGGATTTCATGGTCGAGCGGCTGCTGATAAGCCACACATCACGCCATTAAATGCCAAACGACGCCTTGCTTCATGTAAGGAGCGTAAACATCGGACGATTAAACAGTGGTAAAACGTTGTGTAGAGCGACAAATCACGGTACACACTGCGGCGATCCGACGGCAGGGTGTGGGAATGGCGAATGCCCGGTGAACGTCATCTGCCAGCGTATGTAGTGCCAACAGTAAAATTAGGAGGAGGTGGTGTTATGGTGTGGTCGTGTTTTTCATGGAGGGGGCTTGCACCACTTGTTTTGCGTGGTGCTATCACATCACAGGCCTACATTGATGTTTTAAGCACCTTCTTGCTTCCCACTGTTGAAGAGCAATTCGGGAATGGTGACTGCATCTTTCAACACGATCGAACACCTTTTCATAATTCACAGCCTGTGGCGAAGTGGTTACACGACAATAACATACCTTTAATGGACTGGCTTGCCCAGAGTCCTGACCTGAATCCTGCAGAACACCTTTGGGATGTTTTGGAACGCCGACTTCGTGCCAGGCCTCACCGACCGATATCGATACCTCTCATCAGTGCAGCACTCCGTGAAGAATGGGCTGCCATTGGCCAAGAAACCTTCCAACACCAGACTGAGCGTATGCCTGCGAAAATGGAAGGTGTCATCAAGAGTAAGGGTGGGTCACTATATTGAATTCCAGCATTACCGATGGAGGGTGCCAAGAACTTGTAAGTCTTTTGAGCCAGGTGTCCGGATACTTTTGATGACACAGTGTACATCATTCAGACTGTCAGAACTGTGGAGGACGATGTACTGAGTAGAAGTATCACGGACACTTACAACAGCTGAGTAAATCCACGATTGTAGAACATTTTGTTGGCATCGGTCGTCCTATGGATACAACAACACGAAGGTTCTCACAAGCGCTTCCAACTGTTGGGATAGTTTTATTAAGGAAGCCGTTGAAATTAAATTAGCAGGTAACGTTACAAATAGTGAGGGAGGTTTTTGCTGAACATGACGCTTCAAGACAAGAGACCTACAAAGTAAACTTATAAATCAAAGCGAGGAGCCGATATGTAATGCAACTCAACGATAACAGAAAATACGAGTCTTCTGGTGGGACCTGAATAGGAATACTGATTACACTTGTAGCGGTTCGCCTACTTTTTTTATTCTTTTGTTATTCGCCCTGCCGACGTACTGCGTTGCTACACTTGCTGAAAAATAGGGCTGTGGAAGTACAACTTCTGTCTACTGTAAATGATGTAGCAGACAGATGCACAGTTGCGTTTCAGTCTTTTACTTTCACTTTTCACAATCCTCCAGTATTACACACTTATATGTGGCCAGTGCACTATTGTTTAAACTTTCCATAAACCAGATTAATAGTTTGCGAGCGAACCTCTACATACTGCTACAATAGTTTACTATTGAACATCTACGAGCAGTAAAAACCTAACCACAAAGTTCATAGTTCTTTCGGAATAATCAGGTACGCATGGTGCAATGAGTGTCATTGCTTAACACACGGCCTAATTTTGTAATACGATTTCACAGTTAAGTTGAAGCATTATTGTTGTTCTAACCAGCACAAGTTTCTCGTCTGAGACTCGGCTGCGGACTGACTGTATCGTGACCAAAAATCGGGCCATAGGCCCTGAAACTACACATTGTTCGATGTTTAAATTACAGAAATTACAATTAAAATTTAACTCATTCAGTTAACTGAATACATCGAAAAATTTCTTAAACAGTTTCTTCTACTACAAGGTTTAGGACGAGTTATTTGTTTAAATCGTGAAATTCATAAATATAGTTACACAAACAATTCTTTTGACAAAACTGTTACTTACTTTGCAATTAATTAAGGGCGGGCTTTGCTAACATGTTTTCGAATAGAGCAAAGTAAATACTTTAAGATTACTAGTCTATCGTCTTCCAAATGTTTATAATTAGTACAGAATTTATATCTGTTTATATGTCAACAATAGAATTTAAGTTACGAAACAATTACGGATTTCACCCAATAACAAAAGATACTAACTAGGAATAGTCAAAATAAATTAGAAAATCAATTAGATACATAAAACTAAGCACAAAATTAGATCTGGTGTTATATTCTTTAAACCTGAGGGCAAACCTTTCTCTTTTATGAAAATGCAGATTGTTTTCACGTATGTTAATGGTAATTATTTAAAAGTGAAACGAATTTAAGGAGGCATATGGCAAAACCTGTGGGGAAGTAAAAAAAAATCTCAGCTTGCTTCGTCGCACACTCTTGAAGAAAAAAATTATGTCTCAAAATATGTACTGGATTGGAACCGTTCAGAAACATTTCTTAATGCCTCTATTTTCAGCTTGAGTATTCAGTTGAGTTATTTTTTTCCGAGGTAGAAATTTCAAAACTCTTTTATCGTGTTTCACACCTTTCAGTCCCATCCATCCAATCTTATCTATAAGAGGCAGACAGGCATATCTTTGTGTTTTCGCCATCCACACACTGTTCACCATGTTTTTTTTGTAGTGGATTATCGTTCTTCTGTCACTCGATATAACTATTTCGTCGTACACTTCTTGTGTCGGGTGACAGAAGAACGATAATCCACCACAAAAAAGAGTGAGGAACATGGTGAACAGTGTGTGGATGGCGAAAACACAAAGTTGTGAATATAGAACAGTGATAAAAGTGCTAGTGCGACCTCGTAAGTAATTACATTTTTTACAAAAAATCGCGAAGTGAACTGTTTGATAATCTATAACGAACAAAACTGTATCGTTATAGATTCCACTGATGATGCCTTAAAACAGGAGAAGGCGAAACGCCTATGGGATAAATAAAATAACTAGCAGCAGGAAAAGGCAGTTTGATTTGCAATATTCGTATTTATGAACTGTTTATTACTTCAAAAGTAAGCGCTATAACTGTGAATACTTTTATCCAGCTTTAAGACACTACGGGTTTTGCCTCCTTCGAAAAAAGTTTGCTGTTGCGAGCTGTGAGGTAACGTGCGAGTTGTGGCGCCCCGAAAATATTCTAAGTTCGGAGTTGGCGTGGCCGCGCAGGGTCCTCTCGGCGGGCCGCAGCTCGTCGGAGGTCACGTGGTGCCGAGCATGGGGGTGGGCAGCCCCAGCGCGTGGTCAAGGCCGACCGCGCGGCTGGGAATTCCATGCTGACGCTGTGACGAGGACGTTTCTTTGTGTCGACGAAGGAGATTTGTATGCCGGGAGTGCCAAAGATGGCGGACTTTGTGAAACCATAATGGCAAACATTTCACAGTTCACGTAGAAATTAATAATAGCCAGAGGAATCACGACACCTTAAAAAGAAACATGTACATTGCCATTATTTGCACGACGATTCTGATGGTGTTATAAGAATTTCAATACCTTTATTAGTTTAAAGTTTAGTCTTCTTTCTTTCTTTGACTAGTGCCATGTCCCGCGCAGACGCAGGGTCGGTATTGTTAGGAACGGATTTGGCAAGGTTAGTGGAAAGGGGTGGCCGGATGCCCTTCCTGCCGGCGCCCCGGACCCCCCCGGGGTGGAATCAGTGTACCCCTGCTGTCTGTGTCCGGTGTAATTCATGGAATAGTGCGGCGTGTTCAGATGTCTGTGAGTCGTGTAACTGAGGTGGAACGTGGGGACCAGCACAGTATTCACCTAACGGGATGTGGAAAACCGGCTAAAAACCACATCCAGGCTGGCCGGCACACCGATCGACGACGGTAACCGTGGAATCGATCCGGGGCCAGTGCGCCTACCCGAGTCCAGGAAGCAGCGCGGTAGCGTTTTCGGCTAACATGATGGGTCATTAGTTAAAGTTTAATCTGACTTTAAATTATGCAAGTAACACCCAGGAACGTATTTCCAAAATGTAACCGGTTCATCCGATGTTGTCGATCAACGTTTCTTTAGAAAGCTATTAGTGTAAACTTGAATTGGTATGAAGTACAGGCATGTAACTTGAATATTACATGAGTTATTGGAGGTGAATGTGGCTGATTACTATTGATCGCATCAGGCCATACGTACTCCACAGTTACACGAAAACACGGTAGCAGCATGCTTATAAATATATTTATTCGTCTATGTCTTTGTTTATTCCGATATATAGTATTCATGACGAAATTAGTTAGATATTTACTGTGTTTAGAAAGCACAGAGACATTAGGCTACAGGTCTACCTTTTTTTTCTATTCCTTTGATATATGTTTATTTGATTTTTTTGTGTTTTTAATAATGTGTGTTAGAGCGTGTTTATGGTCCAGCTGTAGGAATATTTATTGGTTGGCTCTGAGCACGATGGGACTCAACTTCTGAGGTCATCAGTTCCCTAGAACTTAGAACTACTTAAACCTAACTAACCTAAGGACATCAAACACATCCACGCCCGAGGCAGGATTCGAACCTGCGGCCGTAGCGGTCGCGCGGTTCCAGACTGTAGCGCCTAGAACCACTCGGCCACCCCGGCCGGCGGAATATTTATTTAATTTTAAGTTATTTAAATGCAAATCCAGTATTTCGTATGTTTTTCAATAGGTCTGTGAGTGTGCATTGGCTTGAAGACATGGCGGGAGCGCTCTAGCCAATCACAGCGCTCGGTAATGAGGAGACTGGATGGAAGTGCTGGACAGGACAAGAGAGTGCTGGAATATTCTAAGTTCGGAGTTGGCGTGGCCGCGCAGGGTCCTCTCGGCGGGCCGCAGCTCGTCGGATGTCACGTGGTGCCGAGCATGGGGGTGGGCAGCCCCAGCGCGTGGTCAAGGCCGACCGCGCGGCTGGGAATTCCATGCTGACGCTGTGACGAGGACGTTTCTTTGTGTCGACGAAGGAGATTTGTATGCCGGGAGTGCCAAAGATGGCGGACTTTGTGAAACCATAATGGCAAACATTTCACAGTTCACGTAGAAATTAATAATAGCCAGAGGAATCACGACACCTTAAAAAGAAACATGTACATTGCCATTATTTGCACGACGATTCTGATGGTGTTATAAGAATTTCAATACCTTTATTAGTTTAAAGTTTAGTCTTCTTTCTTTCTTTGACTAGTGCCATGTCCCGCGCAGACGCAGGGTCGGTATTGTTAGGAACGGATTTGGCAAGGTTAGTGGAAAGGGGTGGCCGGATGCCCTTCCTGCCGGCGCCCCAGACCCCCCCGGGGTGGAATCAGTGTACCCCTGCTGTCTGTGTCCGGTGTAATTCATGGAATAGTGCGGCGTGTTCAGATGTCTGTGAGTCGTGTAACTGAGGTGGAACGTGGGGACCAGCACAGTATTCACCTAACGGGATGTGGAAAACCGGCTAAAAACCACATCCAGGCTGGCCGGCACACCGACCGACGACGGTAACCGTGGAATCGATCCGGGGCCAGTGCGCCTACCCGAGTCCAGGAAGCAGCGCGGTAGCGTTTTCGGCTAACATGATGGGTCATTAGTTAAAGTTTAATCTGACTTTAAATTATGCAAGTAACACCCAGGAACGTATTTCCAAAATGTAACCGGTTCATCCGATGTTGTCGATCAACGTTTCTTTAGAAAGCTATTAGTGTAAACTTGAATTGGTATGAAGTACAGGCATGTAACTTGAATATTACATGAGTTATTGGAGGTGAATGTGGCTGATTACTATTGATCGCATCAGGCCATACGTACTCCACAGTTACACGAAAACACGGTAGCAGCATGCTTATAAATATATTTATTCGTCTATGTCTTTGTTTATTCCGATATATAGTATTCATGACGAAATTAGTTAGATATTTACTGTGTTTAGAAAGCACAGAGACATTAGGCTACAGGTCTACCTTTTTTTTCTATTCCTTTGATATATGTTTATTTGATTTTTTTGTGTTTTTAATAATGTGTGTTAGAGCGTGTTTATGGTCCAGCTGTAGGAATATTTATTGGTTGGCTCTGAGCACGATGGGACTCAACTTCTGAGGTCATCAGTTCCCTAGAACTTAGAACTACTTAAACCTAACTAACCTAAGGACATCAAACACATCCACGCCCGAGGCAGGATTCGAACCTGCGGCCGTAGCGGTCGCGCGGTTCCAGACTGTAGCGCCTAGAACCACTCGGCCACCCCGGCCGGCGGAATATTTATTTAATTTTAAGTTATTTAAATGCAAATCCAGTATTTCGTATGTTTTTCAATAGGTCTGTGAGTGTGCATTGGCTTGAAGACATGGCGGGAGCGCTCTAGCCAATCACAGCGCTCGGTAATGAGGAGACTGGATGGAAGTGCTGGACAGGACAAGAGAGTGCTGGATGGGAGGCAGCAACGGTTGGTCGCGGGAAAGACTGGGAGAGTGGTGCAGTTTGTGTGTGGTCGCACGATATGGAAATATTTCGTAGTGCCGATTTGTGCACTTGTGAGATTTCCGTGGCTTCTGCAATGAAGACGTATAATGCATTTAGAACTGAATATCTCGCGAGCTATGTTGTTGTTGATAGCTAATTACGTGAAATAGCAATCTATTGCTTCCCTGTTATTCAACTTATATTTTATTTAATTGCTGGCCCATCGACACGAATAAGTGTTTTGCAGTCATAAACGGCATTCTTAAACGTACTTATGCTAATGTACTCATCATTTAAAGTCGTTAAAAATGGTACCTGCAGATTTTATTCAATTGCAATCTTTCATTCATAACTTTGTATGTTACATTCAAAATTCCTAATTGCAAAGTGATAGGAACCTTCAACCATTCGATTCATGTGTATATTCATACTGTATACTGTAGCCTCAGCAGTATTTGGCTTGTAAAGCGACAACTACTTATCCCAGCCCCTAGACAATATAACCAGCCAAAACTTTTAATATTTCAACTCTGAGTCTTAGGGTATATAGTTGAGGGCCACTCATCACACTGTTCAATTTGAAAGCCCGCACAACATAATTATGATTGTATACCGTGACTGGACAAAGGCGAGCATCCCTTTGTCCGAAGCAAATCGAAGGCCTCAAATGTCTTTCTTCAGAGCTCCAAAGACGTGGAAATCGCATGGGGAGAGATCGGCACTGTATGGAGCATGTGTAAAGGCTCCCCAGCGAAATTTCTGCTGCGTAGTAGAAACAACCTTGGCTACGGGCGGGCCTTATCTTGCAACATAATGATGCCGTCCGTCAGCATTCCTGGGCTCTTGGACTTGATGGCGCGCTTTTTGCAAATTGCCCACGTACCGCAGTGCATTAATTGTGACGAAGAGGTCCACACCTCGGTAACAGTCGTAGTTCTGTGGGCAACCGCAACATTTTTCCATGGAGGCAGTTACTGTCTCGTCTCACAGTGGGACAAATGTACTAACTGTTAGTGAGGCTGCCCCCGTCGGAGGTTCGAGTCCTCCCTCGGGCATGGGTGTGTGTGTTGTCCATAGCGTAAGTTAGGTTAAGTTAGATTAAGTTAGGTAAGCAGTGTGTAGGCTTAGGGACCGATAACCTTAGCAGTTTGGTCCCATAAGACCGTACCACAAATTTCCAAATTTCCTAACTGTTATGACGATTAACTTTTTTTTCACTTGTCTCGTTTTTTTTTTTTTCATTTGTCTCGTTTCCATCTGACTGCCCATTTATACAAAGGGACTGTACTGCAGCCCAGAATCCGAAACCAAGAACTGATTGCAGATGGTCTGTATATCTAACAGATACCAGGGGCAACTAAAATTTGATTTTCAATAATTCGCGTAAGTAATGACCGAATTTGAAAATTTAAAATGATGTCCCAATCTACTCATTAATAGCTATAATCTTGTGCTATATGTTTAAAGAAAGAATTACAGTTAGAAACTGTATGTTTGTCTTCAGACTGACGGTGCACGAATACCTGGACTTTACTCATTCAGTATATGGTAATGAGAGCACATAGCGACTTCCGAAAACTTTACGCAGGTTTAAAACTTTTCGAATCTTCTTCTCTCTGCACCTCCGTCAATGTGATGACCGTTATTCGTGCAGTAAAACGGCAGTACCACGTGTGACGTTTTAATACCTTGTATTACTTCTTTACTACGAACTCTACGCCCAACACAGATTAGTGACAGTTTCCTCATACACCACCGATGTTTCTATAAAGTTATATAACTGTACGACACTTAGTTCAGGAGATAGTCATAAACATTTACATGCGTCAAAAATTACACTGTCCAGTCACATCAATGTGACCACTTGTCGAAAGCCACACCAACTAAATTTTGCAGCGTGGACATCTGCGAGACGTGCGGGAAGGGTTTCAGTGATGAGCTGGGAGGTACAAACGAGGGCGTGGAGCCATGCCAACGCCGGTTGTAAGGAGTGTGTCACAATTC
Organism: Schistocerca serialis cubense; assembly: GCF_023864345.2. NCBI lineage: Eukaryota > Metazoa > Arthropoda > Insecta > Orthoptera > Acrididae > Schistocerca > Schistocerca serialis. Next base: position 362,195,382 of record NC_064645.1, on the reverse strand, counting down.
TCCATTACATGCAGCAATATATCCAACTTAACGCTATTCTTTGCATTGTGTAAGCGCTCAGATATCGATACTATCAATCAGAGGGCGAAACACTGGAGTGAGATTCTAGTCACTGTTGTGAGACGGGTTCTGTCTGCAAGAGTGGAAGAGTAGTATCGGTCGAGAGCTCGGAGACAGAAGACGTGTCACGCTGCCCTCACGTCGATGATGGCAGGCCTTACCACACTCAATGCCTGATTTCATTTACACTCCTGGAAATTGAAATAAGAACACCGTGAATTCATTGTCCCAGGAAGGGGAAACTTTATTGACACATTCCTGGGGTCAGATACATCACATGATCACACTGACAGAACCACAGGCACATAGACACAGGCAACAGAGCATGCACAATGTCGGCACTAGTACAGTGTATATCCACCTTTAGCAGCAATGCAGGCTGCTATTCTCCCATGGAGACGATCGTAGAGATGCTGGATGTAGTCCTGTGGAACGGCTTGCCATGCCATTTCCACCTGGCGCCTCAGTTGGACCAGCGTTCGTGCTGGACGTGCAGACCGCGTGAGACGACGCTTCATCCAGTCCCAAACATGCTCAATGGGGGACAGATCCGGAGATCTTGCTGGCCAGGGTAGTTGACTTACACCTTCTAGAGCACGTTGGGTGGCACGGGATACATGCGGACGTGCATTGTCCTGTTGGAACAGCAAGTTCCCTTGCCGGTCTAGGAATGGTAGAACGATGGGTTCGATGACGGTTTGGATGTACCGTGCACTATTCAGTGTCCCCTCGACGATCACCAGTGGTGTACGGCCAGTGTAGGAGATCGCTCCCCACACCATGATGCCGGGTGTTGGCCCTGTGTGCCTCGGTCGTATGCAGTCCTGATTGTGGCGCTCACCTGCACGGCGCCAAACACGCATACGACCATCATTGGCACCAAGGCAGAAGCGACTCTCATCGCTGAAGACGACACGTCTCCATTCGTCCCTCCATTCACGCCTGTCGCGACACCACTGGAGGCGGGCTGCACGATGTTGGGGCGTGAGCGGAAGACGGCCTAACGGTGTGCGGGACCGTAGCCCAGCTTCATGGAGACGGTTGCGAATGGTCCTCGCCGATACCCCAGGAGCAACAATGTCCCTAATTTGCTGGGAAGTGGCGGTGCGGTCCCCTACGGCACTGCGTAGGATCCTACGGTCTTGGCGTGCATCCGTGCGTCGCTGCGGTCCGGTCCCAGGTCGAGGGGCACGTGCACCTTCCGCCGACCACTGGCGACAACATCGATGTACTGTGGAGACCTCACGCCCCACGTGTTGAGCAATTCGGCAGTACGTCCACCCGGCCTCCCGCATGCCCACTATACGCCCTCGCTCAAAGTCCGTCAACTGCACATATGGTTCACGTCCACGCTGTCGCGGCATGCTACCAGTGTTAAAGACTGCGATGGAGCTCCGTATGCCACGGCAAACTGGCTGACACTGACGGCGGCGGTGCACAAATGCTGCGCAGCTAGCGCCATTCGACGGCCAACACCGCGGTTCCTGGTGTGTCCGCTGTGGCGTGCGTGTGATCATTGCTTGTACAGCCCTCTCGCAGTGTCCGGAGCAAGTATGGTGGGTCTGACACACCGGTGTCAATGTGTTCTTTTTTCCATTTCCAGGAGTGTATATAGCCAGGTGAGACCTAGATGGTTAGTTACGTTTGAAGATGGAATTCAAGGTAAGATTCGCAAGCATAGCGGAGAAGCAATTGCAGGGCTAGGCTCTGATTGTTCGTCCGAGTTTGCAATAATCCCATGTTTTGTTTGACACTAAAATAAGCCTCCTTATCCTCCAAATAATAATAATTATTCTCCACATCTAAATAATATGCTGTGGTACTAAATATAAATGCAGTTTTGGAATAGAAATAATTTGTTAATCTGCCACTCAGCCATTATTGACGCACATGTCATTTGTCATTGTCATTTTAACACTTCTTCATAATGACTATGAAGTTTCGAATAGACTTAATTGACAAAATCCCTTCTCAAATCTTATTTAGTAGTTCAAAAAATGTTCAAATGGCTCTGAGCACTGTAGGACTTAACTTCGGAGGTCATCAGTCCCCTAGAACTTGGAACTACTTAAACCTAGCTAACCTAAGGACATCACACACATCCATGCCCGAGGCAGGATTCGAACTTGCGACCGTAGCGGTCGCGTGGTTCCAAACTAAAGCGCCTAGAACCGCTCGGCCACTCCGGCCGGCATTTAGTAGTTAACGGGACCCAAGCAAATTACTTTTCATTAAAGTTGCTCTTAGTATCAATAAGCTTTAGCCGCTGCTGCTGCATGCTGCTGTGAATTGCTGTAAACCACATGGAGAAAGGCAGTCATCTAAAGAAGTGAGTGCAAAACATAGGTCTAAAACAGAGACACTGACACACCACAACACGTCATGTACTGTAGCCCAGGAAATTCCGTTGCACAAGTGAGATTCTATATCACTTGTAAATTCATGTTCAAATACGCAGTCAGATAGCTTTTCGAAATGGTTCAAAAGTGGTTCCAATGGCTCTGAGCACTATGGGACTTAACTTCTGAGGTCATCAGTCTCCTGGAACTTACAACTACTTAAACCTAACTAACCTAAGTACATCAAACACATCCATGCCCGAGGCAGGATTCGAACCTACGACCGTTGCTATCGCGCGGTTCCAGGCTGTAGCGCCTAGAACCGCTCGGCCACCCCGGCCGGCTCCTTTTGAAAATGTTAATTTTTAGTTTTTCATGTAACGGTCTGTTGAGGACTTAAATGACAGTGAAGCTGACAGTCATACAAAAACACACACAGTGTTAAGCACGTAAGATTCCGTTTACTGAGAGCTCAGGTTGCTTAAACGTAAACCATAAATGTCAAAATAAGATTTTTTTTGTAACATTTATACTACTGTTAGTGTAAGGAATAATCGAATTTTTTCAGATGAAAAGAGAATAAAGAACATATGTTGAACAGTATTCCATAGTGAATACAACAATGAAAATTCTAACTATACCAATCCCCTTTACTACATTCGATATCCTGTAGAAAGATATATCCAGTTTATGTCTAGTATAGATCCCTGTGTGTTTTGTGGTAGTTACGTTAATGGTAGGATAGTATTTCCGATCCCCCCAAAAAGCACTTCTGATCACACAAATAATTGTTGAACAGTACAATATTATTCGGTTTATGATTATTAAGACATTAAGGTTACTTAAGTAAATATGCACCAAACACTGCCTGTGCAGCTCAATATTTTCTTAGCATTCTTGCATGTAGCTGTCTCAAGTAGCATATCGTATGTCCATATATATACAAAGCATTTGTTATCCAATACAATATTTTTGTGTCATCCTGTGTATGACGCTGCAATATGCAAAGCATTTCTTAGGCAATATAAATTTTTGTGTGTCATTTTCGTGTATAACAGTGTATAGTGCAGCACACTTTGTTTGATGTTTATATTATAAGGAAACACTGCCATGCAGAATTACTTCTTATTTTATATGTTTACCTTAATAAACTACATGAGCAGATATCTTAATTAGTCATTAAACAGTTTTCTATCAATTTTATGTACAATAATTTTAGATTCATGTTAATATATTTGTGTCTCATATGAAACAATTGACAAATTTTTTATTCATATAAGCTGTATGTGCAGTTACTTACTTGACTATCTTCACTTATGTTTACATGTATACGTAAAAATTTTTGTAAATTTGTAACGATAGGTATTTTCTGTCCATAGAGTACCAAGTAACTGGGCTCTGACAGGGCACAAACAAATTACATAATGCACATGTGATGCCTGCAACAATGACGTCACTTCCAATAATGGCAGCAACCAAGGTCTGTCATAAAGAAGGGTGTCTGCAGTAAATACCTGCTCTTGAGTGACAATCTGCGACCAATGCTGAGCCTTGCCTTCAGGAGCAACAATCACACAGTGCTGTCTCAGTGAATGGACACTGACAATACAAGCTACTCTATCAAAAATGCTGAACTTTGCCTTCGAGAGCCACAATTACTCAATGCTGTCTCAGTGAAAGGACACTGGTAATACAAGCCTCTCTGTCACCAAAAATGCAGTTTCCCCAAGCAAATGTGTCAGTGAGATAGACACTGTACACACCGCTACATGATTCGACTACACCCTAAAGTTTCTGCATTGAGGTGTTCTACATCTACATCTACATAATTACTCTGCAATTCACATTTAAGTGCTTGGCAGAGGGTTCATCGAGCCACAATCATACTTTCTCCCTACCATTCCACTCCCGAACAGCGCGCGGGAAAAACGAACACCTGAACCTTTCTGTTCGAGCTCTGATTTCTCTTATTTTATTTTGATGATCATTCCTACCTATGTAGGTTGGGCTCAACAAAATATTTTCGCATTCGGAAGAGAAAGTTGGTGACTGAAATTTCGTAAATAGATCTCGCCGCGACGAAAAACGTCTTTGCTTTAATGACTTTCATCCCAACTCGCGTATCATATCTGCCACACTCTCTCCCCTATTACGTGATAAAAAAAAAACGAGCTGCCCTTTTTTTGGACCCTTTCGATGTCCTATGTCGATCTCACCTGGTAAGGATCCCACACTGCGCAGCAATATTCTAACAGGACGAACGAGTGTAGTGTAAGCTGTCTCTTTAGTGGACTTGTTGCATCTTCTAAGTGTCCTGCTAATGGAACGCAACCTTTGGCTCGCCTTCCCCACAGTATTATCTATGTGGTCTTTGCAGCTGAAGTTGTTCGTAATTTTTACACCCAGATACTTAGTTGAATTGACAGCCTTGAGAATTGTACTATTTATCGAGTAATCGAATTCCAATGGATTTCTTTTGGAACTCATGTGGATCACCTCACACTTTTCGTTATTTAGCGTCAACTGCCACCTGCCACACCATACAGCAATCTTTTCTAAATCGCTTTGCAACTGATACTGGTCTTCGGGTGACCTTACTAGACGGTAAATTACAGCATCATCTGCAAACAACCTAAGAGAACTGCTCAGATTGTCACCCAGGTCATTTATATAGATCAGGAACAGCAGAGCTCCCAGGACGCTTCCCTGGGGAACACCTGATATCACTTCAGTTTTACTCGATGATTTGCCTTCTATTACTACGAGCTGCGACCTTCCTGACAGGAAATCACGAATCCAGGTGCACAACTGAGACGATACCCCATAGGCCCGCAGCTTGATTAGAAGTCGCTTGTGAGGAACGGTGTCAAGAGCTTTCCGGAAATCTAGAAATACGGAATCAATTTGAGATCCCCTGTCGATAACCGCCATTACTTTGTGCGAATAAAGAGCTAGCTGCGTTGTACAAGAACGATGTTTTCTGAAACCATGCTGATTACGTATCATTAGATCGTTCCCTTCGAGGTGATTCATATTGTTTGAATACAGTATATGCCACAAAACCCTACTGCAAACCGACGTCAATGATATAGGTCTGTAGTTCGGTGGATTACTCCTACTACCCTTCTTAAACACTGGTGCGACCTGCGCAATTTTCCAGTCTGTAGGTACCGATCTATCGGTGAGCGAGCGGTTGTATATGATAGCTAAGCAGGGAGCTATTGTATCAGCGTAATCTGAAAGGAATCTAATCGGTACACAATCTGGACCTGAAGACTTGCCCATATCAAGCGATTTGAGTTGCTTCGCAACCCCTAAGGTATCTACTTCTAAGAAACTCATGCTAGCAGCTGTTCGTGTTTCAAATTCTGGAATATTCCATTCGTCTTCCCTGGTGAAGGAATTTCGGAAAACTGCATTCAATAACTCCGCTCTAGCGGCACAGTCGTCGGTAACAGTACCATCGGCACTGCGCAGCGAAGGTATTGACTGCGTCTTGCCGCTTGTGTACTTTCCATACGACCAGAATTTCTTCGGATTTTCTACCAAATTTCGAGACAATGTTTCATTCTGGAACCTATTAAGGGCATCTCACATTGAAGTCGGTGCCAAATTTCGCGCGTCTGTAAATTTTAGCCAATCTTCGGGATTTCGCGTTCTTCTGAACTTCGCATGCCTTTTCCGTTGCCTCTGCAACAGAGTTCGGACCTGTTTTGTGTACCATGGGGGATCAGTTCCATCTCTTACCAATTCATAAGGTATGAATCTCTCAATTGCTGTTGCTACTATATCTTTGAATTTGAGCCACATCTCGTCTACATTTGCATAGTCAGTTTGGAAGGAATGGAGATTGTCTCCTAGGAAGGCTTCTAGTGACACTTTATCCGCTTTTTTAAATAAAATTATTTTGAGTTTGTTTCTGGTGGATTTGGAAGAAACAGTATTGAGCCCAGCTACAACGACCTTGTGATCACTAATCCCTGTATCAGTCATGAAGCTCTCTATTAGCTCTGGATTGTTTGTGGCTAAGAGGTCAAGTGTGTTTTCGCAACCATTTACAATTCGCGTGGGTTCGTGCACTAGCTGCTCGAAATAATTCTCGGAGAAAGCATTTAGGACGATCTCGGAAGATGTTTTCTGCCTACCACCGGTTTTGAACAAGTATTTTTGCCAACATATCGAGGGAAGGTTGAAGTCCCCACCAACTATAACCGTATGATACAGACACTACAGACACTAAACACACCTATACACAGTTTGCAATGTTGTTTTTCCTCTCGTATTTCTACAAGTGTGCAAAATGCAAAACAATACAAAACTCACTGTGCAGTGAACATTCCCTTTTTACAAAACAATAACACACTACATGTTTTGTTGTTATATTTCTAAACTTTACAGTCCGAAATTTTTCATGTGTTAAATTGTGCCTAATTACTTATTTTAAAAGGCTCACAAAATGATCACAAGGTGTTGTGTTGTTGTTGTTGTTGTCTTCAGTCCTGAGACTGGTTTGATGCAGCTCTCCATGCTACTCTATCCTGTGCAAGCTTCTTCATCTCCCAGTACTTACTGCAACCTACATCCTTCTGAACCTGCTTAGTGTATTCATCTCTTGGTCTCCCTCTACGATTTTTACCCTCCACGCTGCCCTCCAATGCTAAATTGAACCAATAATGAACAATCTTTCTAACATTAATTGGACCTCTACATCTTTATGCACTTTGTTTAAATATTTGGATTAAGGATTTTTAGCTCCTTTTGTCGTATTTGTACGTAAGTACTGTTCAAATTCTTAAAGAAACGACAGGAAGGCTATGTCAGGAGTGTGTCAGAACTCTCCATTACATACAACAACATATCCAGCTTACGGCTATTCTTTGCATTGTGTAAGGACTCAGATATCGATACTAACAATCATAGGGCGAAACATGGGAGCGCGATTACAAGCATTGTTGTGAGACGAGTTCTGTCTGCAAGAGTGGAAGAGTAGTATCGGTCGAGAGCTCGGAGACAGACGTGTCACGCTGCCATCACGTCGATGATGGCAGATCTTACCACACTCAAGGCCTGATTCATTTATATAGCCAGGAGAGATCTAAATGGCTTAACTACGCTTGAAGATGTAATTCAACACAAAACTGGCAAACATAGCGAAAAAGCAATTGCAGGGTTAGGCTCGTGATTGTTAGTCCGAGTTTGCAATAATGCCATGTTTTGCTTGTCAGTAAACGAAGCCTCCTTATCCTCCAAATAATAGTAATTATTCTACACATCTAAATAATGTGATGTGGTTAGTAAATGTAATTTTGAAATTGAAATAATTTGTAACTCTGGCACTCAGCCATTATTGACACATGTCATTTGTCATTGTCATTATTAATAATTGTTCATGAATATTCTGAAGTTTTAAATGGACTTAATTAGTGAAATCCCTTCTCAAAAGTTATTTAGTAGTTAATCGGGCTGTATTCATCCAGTATTTGATAACGAGAGTAATCAGTGTCTTCCAACAAACTGTTATCGCAATTTCAAACCTTTCCAACACTTTTTCTCGCTTACTTGTTGAAAGTCAAATGTTTATCGCATCAACTCATTTGGGAGCTGTTTCATACACGGGAGCTCACTGGTTGTTGTTTGACAGCCTTCTTCATGATACATCTAACCTTGTAGCCTCTAGTTGGCATGTGGGTTACTCTCAACCGTAGCACAGATATCGCGTAACTTTATTGGCATGTTGCAATACATGACAGAAGAAAATTGCATCGCCAGAATCTGATGGTAAAAGGAAGAACGTAAATGTTCTGATCACAGGATAGTGCATTGGAGTCGTCCATTAAATACAACATATCCCAAAAAAACAACAATATTACGCTCGTACCACAGACGTCTCCATGTAACAATCGCACGACACTCTTCCAACGGAAAGATAGCTTTACTTGCGTACAAAGAAATTTATCATTTCACTCCAGTAACGCCGTAATATACAGGGTGGTCCCGAATTCATGGTACAAACTTTAATGGTAGGTGCAGGACACTGTAACAAGGATATATTGTATAGGAATGTATAGTCCCAGGTGACGCGGTGAGGCGTAAACAGGGGAAATAACGGCCGAAAGGAAAACGAAAGATTTTATTGAAATCGTTGTTGACAAGTGTCATGTTTACAGTAAGTGTTCAAAATTGCGTCCACCATGAGCGATACATGCTTGACAGCGTCGGTGCAGCGATTGGCGTACACGTTCAAAGATGCCTGGTATTTCACGCACACCTGCAGCAGCTACAGATATGCGAGCAACGAGATCCTCATCTGAGTCAACTGGAGTCTCATAAACAAGACTCTTAAGATGTCCCCATAAAAAGTAATCGAGGCAAGAGAAATCAGGAGATCGGAGTGGCCAAGGGACTGGTCCACCACGCCCAATCCATCTAGCACCAAACGTGGCATTCAGGTAATTCCGTACAGCAGTGCTGAAGTGTGCTGGCGCTCCATCGTGCTGAAACCACATGCGGTTACGAATGGCGAGCGGAACATCTTGCAGCAGTTCTGGTAACACTTCTTGCAGAAAAATAAGATAGCTTTCGCCACAGAGTCGCGTGAGTAGTAAGTATGGCCCAATCAAAAAGTCGTTCACAATACCAGCCCACACATTAATACCGAAACGTTGTTGATACGCATGTGGACGCGTTGCATGTGGATTATCTGTTGCCCACACATGGGAATTGTGCGCATTAAAGACACCCTCGCGTGAAAATGTCGCTTCATCTGTAAATAGCACATGACCTACGAAATCCGGCTGCAACGCACATTGCTGCAACAACCACTGGCAGAAGTTCACGCGAAGAGGATAATCTGCCGGATTCAATGCTTGTACTTTTTGAAAATGGAAGGGGTGTAAGCGATTTTCATTTAACACTCTGCATACAGTCTGATGACTCACATGTACGTCACGCGCAACAGTTCTTGTGCTTGACTCGGGTCTATCAGCCACTATGTTCAAGATGCGTTCTTCCAGTCTTGGAGTGCGTACAGCTCTTAATCGACCAGCGTCATGTCTGTTGACGTCGAACGTACCTGTTTCACAAAGTTGACGATGTAACCGTTGAAAAATTCTATGATCCGGCATTCGTCGATTAGGATACTCCGCGCGATACATTCGTAACGCAGCTCTGGCGTTACCATTTGCACGGCCGTACATGTAATGCATGTCTGCTTTTTCTGCATACGTAAAGTCACCCATCGTCTACGGCAGCACAATTGTGAATGGCGCTTGTCCCTACTGCGATACATCATGTTCATCTACTGCCCTCTACCGGCAGTGACACCAACCGATCACTCCATTTCTCTTTCCCCTGTTTACGCCTCACCGCGTCACCTGCGACTATACATTCCTATACAATAAATCCTTGTTACAATGTCCTGTACCTACCATTAAAGTTTGTACCATGAATTCGGGACCACCCTGTATACGATCTCATTATATGGAGATACAATCCGCTACCCTCGTTACTCGCTAGCAGAACCTATGAGTTATTTGCAGTTTAAGAGCGGCAGTCTGTGATTGGATCAAGTCATAAACACACTGTTTTTGTGATATAAAAATTTTGATTATTCCGGTTAGTCTTGCATGCTGTTCTAAGAAAATCAGCAGTGCCTAGCCAAGTGCTTTTTGTTACTGTCATCCGAAAATTGGCTACTTACCTCGCATTATAGCGAGATCGTAAAATATAATGGCTTCACTACTTCACACGAGGCTTCCATTGCAGGTTTAAACGTTACACACAGCTAACTACTTAATTCTAGTAGCTGTAAAAATAGTGTGGTGAAATACAGGTGCCAAATTACGCTAAAACGAATTACTGGATAGGTGTAACAGAAAAAAAGTGGTGTCTTGATTATTCGCTTATGGGCAATTGGAGACCAGTCCTGTTCACGTAGGCATGACGTCAAATGAGCGGAAAAAGTACAGAACGTTAATGCGAAAATCATGGTGACAAAACGCACTGAGTAAAAAAAATTTTTTTTCAGGTTATACGTTTCTGTAAACACAGGAAGTGTGTTGTTTAAATTGAGGACTGGGGGCTACCTACTACAAATTTCTGTCCCAGAATTTTCGTCAGCAGAGAAAAATACCAAACAATGACCTGTAATATCTGCGCAACGGAATTAAATGCAAATTGTTATACGGCCAGGCTCACTGACTGGAGTACATCACACCTCTCTCTCTCTCTAATTGTCAAATTATTTCCACCAACAAAATGACATCTCAAAAACAATGACGTCAGCTTATTATTTTCCTGAATTATACACCGTAGTAAGGATCACGAAAATATTTATTTCCAGTCAAAGACAAACCATACGTTCCCTTCATAATAAAATCCTCTCTGTTCCACTGCATTGCTCTCTCACTTTCTCCAAGTCCTTTACAGTAGCGGGAACCCGACTCTGGAATAACCTCCCTCGTTATGTTAGAGAACTTAAAAACATGTCCGGCTTAAAAAAACAGTTAATGACATATCTACTTAAGCAACAGTAATTCCTTCCTCTGTACACGAATACACTCCATCTCATTACTTCCCTCTCTCCCCCTCCTTCAATCTCCCTTCCCCAAAACTCGCTATACTAGATTTCTTTTTTACTCTTAATATTGTTGCTTTTATCATAATTTGTATGTATAGCACCTGTTGTAAAAATACTGCCAGCATTTACTTTATTGTCACTAGAGTAATCTAATTTTCTTATTTAAACTATTGTCATGATTTAACTCTGATGTGTGAAATGCTGCATGTGTGGAACACTGGTCCGATGTAAGAGAGGACCTGGTGCCCCTAATCTGATCAGGTTGAATAAATAAATAAATACTTAAATCAATTAGGGTTGGCAAAGTGGAGGAAGTGGTGGAAGGATTTCTGCAACCTTTCTTTTGATGAAATGAACGGATAACGGAATCTAACAAATTAACCCAAAAGTGAAAAATAGTTAAAACTCACTGGTTGACGGCCCGCTAAACATGCAAGTACAACGGCTCTCGCTGTTAAAAAAGGCTCAGCTTTACACGTGAATTAACTCCCGTGCGAAGTTACTCTGTCTAAGCTGCGAGGATCTCACTTACATCCGACTCAAGCTGCAAGATAGCTGATACAGCGAGCATTGCGTTGTCTCATAAGTAATCTCGAACGAGACAGCTGGCTGCTCCGGAATCTGCCCGAACAGGCTCCCCTAGTCGGCGTCTTTATTCCACGGCTCTGCTGGCCAAAGTCTCCTTCTCTACGACGCCCATGGGCGAAGTCCTTACTCTCCACCTCTCACGAGCCGTAGTGTCTTTACTGCACGTAGCCCACAGCAGAAGTATTCTTCCCTTCCCATAACTCCCTAAAATTTCGACATTACTCCACCACGAGCAGTCAGACTAATATATTAGAACACGAGTGCGAGCGTTGTTTCACATCTCTGCTCCAGTCGCAGACATTCTACACTGAAATGACAAAGAAACTGGTGTAGGCACGCGAATTCAAATACAGAGGTATGTAAACAGGCACAAGACGGCTCTGTGGTCGCCAACGCCTATATAAGACATGTGTCAGGCGCAGTTGTTAGATCGGTTACTGCTACTACAATGGCAGTTTATCAAGATTTAAGTGAGTTCGGATGTGGTGTTATTGTCGGCATACGAGTGATGGGACACAGCATCTCCGAGGTAGAGATGAAGTGGGAATTTCCCGAATGACCATTTCACAAATGTACCGTGAATATCAGAAATTCGGTAAAACATCAACTCTCCGACATCGCTGCGGTCGGAGAAAGATTCTGCGAGAACGGGACCAACGACGACTGAAGAGAATCATTCAATGTGACAGAAGTGCAATTCTTCCGCAAATTACTGCAGATTTCAGTACTGGGCCATCAACAAGTGAAAGCGTGCGAACCATTCAACGAAACATCATCGATATCGGCTTTCGGAGCCAAAGGCCCACTCGTGTATCCTTGATGACTGCACGACACGAATCCTTACGCCTCGCCTGGGCCAGTCAACACCGACATTGGACTGTTGATGACTGGAAACATGTTGCCTAGTCGGACGAGTCTCGTTTGAAACCGTATCGAGTGGACGGACGAATACGGGTGTGGAGACAACCTCATGAATTCATGGACCCTGCATGTCAGCAAGGGTCTGCTCAAGCAGGTGGAGGCTCTGTAATGGTGTGGGGCGAGTGTAGGTGGAGTGATATGGGACGCCTGATACGTCTAGATACGACTCTGTCAGGTGACACGTACTTTAGCGTCCTGTCTGATCGCCTGCATCCATTTAAGTCCATTGTGCATTCCGACGGACTTGGGCAATTCCGGCAGGACCATACGGCACGCCACACGTTCAGAATTGCTACGTAGTGTTTCCGCGAACGCTCCTCTGAGTTTAAACACTTCCGCTGCCCACCAAACACCCAAGACATGAACATTATTGAGCGTATCTGGGATGCCTTGCAACGTGCTGTTCAGAAGATATCTCCACCCTCTCGTACTCTTACAGGTTTCTGGAAAACCATGCAGGATTCATGGTGTCAATTTCCTTCAGCACTATAATTCAGACATGAGTGCATGCCACGTCGTATTACGTCACTTCTGGCTGCTCACCGGGGCCCTACATGATATTAGGCCGGTGTACCAGTTTCCTTGGCCACAGAGCTCCCCACACCACTCTAACCTGCATTCACTTCTTTTTTAATAGAGTTTTTTCTCATGAGCAGCCAACCAGCTAAGGGGACGAGACGTGGCGTCGTCTTTTCACTTCAGGAATGTTCGCCCTATGCTCAGACCACAAAAGTTCGCTGTCTACGGGCTGACAGCGTCCCAATCTCTCTTTGACAAAATCCGCCCAACAAAACAGAATATCTTCGCACTGTACTGGCCGCCAGAAAGGCGCCACGCTAATGCAGACCTCATACTGTGCCAGATTCCTCCACTAGAGGTTCAAAATGCTTTTCTCTCCCTGGTGAGGCAAAATTCCTCTATTCGTCCCAATGCTCTTCACAGCAAACTAAATTATGCTCAGTAAAATGCCTTCATCCACCAACCACATCCAGAAATCTACCACTGTCAATAACGTTTAAGATATGCACCAAATTGCTCGGCAAAACTTGATTACCAGATAAACTGGTTCAATAGTAGCGCCTGATAGCCCGATAATGATCTTAAAGTGAAAGGAAAGAAAGTGTAAATCATGTTCAACGCTTCAAAATCTGCTACCTGCTGTAAATTTTTACGTAGAGGATGTTGCAAATAGTTCAGGAAGTGTGACACGTTCAAGTTATAACTTCAGTGAATCATCTGTCCCACAACTGAACTACTGAATCATATGGAAGTGTAGGGAGTAACATTGCCAATCTTTAATAACATTGTTATAATTAAATCACTTTCCTGCAACAAGCACTTTCAGGCAAACGCAGGCACTCACAGACTCAACACATATCTTCACAGTAATATTGGAAGCATATAAAAAATTTTGGTGGATGCTGTTCATAGAATAATTGCTCCTTACGATTTGCAAACAGTTCAGATCCAATAGAAAACATACAGTGAGTTAAATTATAGCAGTTTGTGTTCACATTAACATGACAAATGAGCACAGATTGCATGTAATTCTGTAACTGAGAAAATTTGTTTGTCTCCCTAAAGTCACATATTCACAAAATAATAAATAAGTGAATGCATTCAGTTTGCTAGCTTCATCAATGACAATGACTTGAAATTGCCCACATTCACCAGCATTCATAGGCAACAGAAGACATAGTTAATTACATCTGTGTGACACAATGTGTGAGTGTAAACGTTATTGTCTAATGTGAAACAAATCATGTACACTGATGAAATTGTTGTGTAATTAACATATGAAATAAAGAACATTTTTAATGAAATATATAGTGACACAATTCATCAGATACAGCACTTCAAAATATTTTTGTGATTACTTGTATCGTGTCAATGAGAACAAGTGTGACACTACTATATTCAAGTAAATCATCTAGCTCTTTGTATCAACACGAAAAAAAATCAGGGTAAACTATTTGCTGGTGTCTGTGTATGTGATGTTGAGTCATGAATTACTTAGAATAACTAATGAGCACCCCAATGGGCCACCATGATTTCAAAGACACTATTCAACATAGAGGAAGTTAACAGATTCATTACAACAATACACTTACATAAAACTTTACATAAAATATTTTTAAGTTAAACTGATATACCTGCTGAAAGAGAAGCGAGGTTAGAGAATGTGTGACAGATCACTTTGCTGAAACCGCTTTTCTAACAAACATTGACTTTATACCTTCACGCAATTTCACTGCACTCGCAACACTTCAGGACCTATTTTGATTGGCTTCATCGGCGTGAAATTGCTATCGAGCTCAGGTGTGGCGACTTTAGGACTAGGGCCGAGGTCACCTCATAGGATTGCCTCCGGGCAGTGAGGGTATGGTGTTCAGCTAACATCTATCCTAGTACGTGGTATGGCAGTTCGGACCGCATGAAAGAAGAGCCATAGAACTCAGTGCTCACGAGACTGCGTAAATTTCAGAGGAATTGATTTCACCATGGGCATTGCGTATTGGTTTTCCAGATTAAGTCGTTAAATTTTATTCATTGCCAAACAAACACATTACTTCTATAAAGAACGTTACACTTATATAAAGAACGTTACAATATAAAAAATGAAACTATTCAATACTACACTATCACATAAGTAAACTTATTAACATTGTTTCTTTCATTATCAAACAGCTATGTTGATGTCAGTGGTTCCACGTGTGGTGCCTTGTATATTTCTCGCACTAGAGCTCATTAGTCATTCGTCTTGTTCTAATTACTTCCTCCAATAGCCAGACTCAATGCCAATAACGTACTGCCTCCCCACTGACGATCTATCTCTACTTTGCAGTTGCGATTACCCTTCACCAATTTATAAAATCTTTTAATATTTAATCATGGTCATGCCATGGGTCAGAATATTAATAAAGACAACTACAGGAATCCCTAAGCTACACTCGTTCGACCCGAGGTCGGGACGAAAACACCTATGAATAATTTTTTTTTAATAAAGTACACTCGTAAGAAGATACATTATAAAGGAATGGCCTACTCTCATTGCTACTGAAGCGCGATGAAAACCACCGTGAATAAATTTTGTTTTTGATAAAACAAACAGAAAACAAAATACAGTACGAAATAACGGCCAAGCTGTCGGTTTTTTTCCAAATATTGTTTTAATCTTACTACGAGGGCAGTTCAATAAGTAATGCTGTGGTGTCACCGCCAGACACCACACTTGCTAGGTGGTAGCTTTAAATCGGCCGCGGTCCATTAGTACATGTCGGACCCGCGTGTCGCCACTGTCAGTGATCGCAGACCGAGCGCCACCACACGGCAGGTCTCGAGAGACTTACTAGCACTCGCCCCAGTTGTACGGACGACTTAGCTAGCGATGCAACGGACGAAGCCTCGTTTATTTGCAGAGAAGATAGTTAGAATAGCCTTCAGCTAAGTCAATGGCTACGACCTAGCAAGGCGCCATAGCAATTGATAGTTATCGTATGAAGCATGTCTCATCAAGAACGATGTATACAAGTGATGGATTAAAGTTAAGTATTCCAGAAGCTACGTACTTTTCTTTATAGCATTCATTACGTATCCTGTTTCAGACCTCACGCCATCCTGCGTGAGCTTATAGCGTGCATTTCGGTCTCCTCAAACCACACTGTGTCGGCACTTCTGTCGACACATCAAATGCAACACATTTTTTTCTGAAACAGGGGTTGTTTTATTCAGCATTGAAATACACCAGGTTATTCCTCAATCTTTTAGCTACACAACACTATTTTTCAACGTAATCTCCATTCAATGCTACGGCCTTACGCCACCTTGAAATGAGGGCCTGTATGCCTGCACGGTACCATTCCACTGGTCGATGCCGGAGCCAACGTCGTACTGCATCAATAACTTCTTCATCATCCGCGTAGTGCCTCCCACGGATTGCGTCCTTCATTGGGCCAAACATATGGAAATCCGACGGTGCGAGATCGGGGCTGTAGGGTGCATGAGGGAGAACAGTCCACTGAAGTTTTGTGAGCTCCTCTCGGGTGCGAAGACTTGTGTGAGGTCTTGCGTTGTCATGAAGAAGGAGAAGTTCGTTCAGATTTTTGTGCCTACAAACACGCTGAAGTCGTTTCTTCAATTTCTGAAGAGTAGCACAATACACTTCAGAGTTGATCGTTTGACCATGGGGAAGGACATCGAACAGAATAACCCCTTCAGCGTCCCAGAAGACTGTAACCATGACTTTACCAGCTGAGGGTATGGCTTTAAACTTTTTCTTGGTAGGGGAGTGGGTGTGGCGCCACTCCATTGATTGCCGTTTTGTTTTAGGTTGGAAGTGATGAACCCATGTTTCATCGCCTGTAACAATCTTTGACAAGAAATTGTCACCCTCAGCCACATGAAGAGCAAGCAATTCCGCACAGATGGTTCTCCTTTGCTCTTTATGGTGTTCGGTTAGACAACGAGGTACCCAGCGGGAACAAACCTTTGAATATCCCAACTGGTGAACAATTGTGACAGCACTACCAACAGAGATGTCAAGTTGAGCACTGAGTTGTTTGATAGTGATCCGTCGATCATCTCGAACGAGTGTGTTCGCACGCTCTGCCATTGCAGGAGTCACAGCTGTGCACGGCCGGCCCGCACGCGGGAGATCAGACAGTCTTGCTTGACCTTGCGGTGATGATGACACACGCTTTGCCCAGCGACTCACCGTGCTTTTGTCCACTGCCAGATCACCGTAGACATTCTGCAAGCGCCTATGAATATCTGAGATGCCCTGGTTTTCCGTTAAAAGAAACTCGATCACTGCCCGTTGTTCGCAACGCACATCCGTTACAGACGCCATTTTAACAGCTCCGTACAGCGCTGCCACCTGTCGGAAGTCAATGGAACTATACGAGACGAAGCGGGAATGTTTGAAAATATTCCACAAGAAATTTCCGGTTTTTTCAACCAAAATTGGCCGAGAAAAAAAATGTGTTGCATTACTTATTGAACTGCCCTCGTACTACCGCTGTTATAGCATCCATGCAAACCATGTCTCTTTTGTTACCGCGCGTTATCCAGTCGTCGTATTGTCTGGCTGTTTGTCTTGCGTCTGCAAATTTCAGTCGTATGTACCAGTCGCCTCCCTTACGGCTGTTTATTTCTGCAACTTAGGCTTAACCGTTAAAATAACTGTACATGCTCTTCACTGTAGTTCCTTGCGATATTCGGCCAGACGTTAACAAATTTCCATCTCAACAAACTATGTGGTTATTTTTAAATCTGCTGCTTGGCCAACTACCTCCTTCGATGTATCTAATCGTCACGTGATTATGACGTGCACTCTGCCTGCAATGTATGTGAACCTTCTCACGCAATCGCAAATCGAACGCCTCTTGCAGGTCCGATGATGTGGCGGCTACACCAGCGATAACACGCCACACGAACATACTATAAAGTTGGGGATACACCAACGAGACTAATCGAATGCCATGACGTGCTGCGTTTCAGATGAGCCGAAATAATGCTCAGGATACTTAATTTATTAACATTTGCATAAGAGCGATGGAAAGGAAAGCCAAAGGCAAATCTGAGATTTCAAATAAATTTCCAAGAAAGGATTATATTCACAGTGCCCACAGGACCTCTACGAATGAGAATTCACCTCTGAACAGACTCTCGACACATAGGTTGACAGTGTAGGGAAGCAGCCTACTCACGCCTTATAAAATTCACATCAGTCTTTCCATTGTGTGCCAGCCAGTCCGCTGTAACTAGCTCTGACGTCATAAATGTTGCGCAATACTTTAAAAATCAAGTAAATAACCTGAAACATTTCTAGCATGTCAGGAGTAATACTAAATCAATATGTGTTGGATATCAGTTCAATAACTTTAACCATTTTCGAAATTTGGATGTTTTTCTGTAAAAATCATTGGCGCAACAGAAAAGAGCTAGAAACTTAAAAATTTATATTTAGATTCCTTTTGTATAATAATTTAGTAGAAACAGTATTGTGGATCTCACAAATTAAAATTTTAGTTGAAATTCATGATTTTCTGGTTTTTGTCTTAGAAATTAAGGAAGCAAGATAGATTAAGTAGGCGAATAAATAAAGCTAGGATGTTTAAGTAGAATGGAGATCCGCTATAATCATAAAAATGTGAGAAGTTTCAACAGAACAACTATAAAACTATAGCGGTAGCGTATCTCCAAAGGGCAAGTTCAGTGCTCGTCTACTACGTGCAGTGTAATTAAATTAATTCTCTCGCCCAAAATATTTGACTTAGCCATGTCAGACTTTTATTATGATTACTTACTTGTGTGCTGATTGCACAATTAAATTGAAAGGAAGCAATGATTTATTCGATAACTTAAAGTGGTGCATTACTAGCCCAGCGGCTAGTCGGGAGAGCAGATTTGATCAGGCGTTCCCTTAGCCGTCCGCACCGCGGCTTTATATGTAAGAACGCTGCGTGAGAGGAGGAAGGCCCCAGTTCTCTCCAGACGCTGATTAGCGCACCACCTGTGCCGGGAGTCGTGTCGCGTCGGTATCATTGCTATAAACAGCCTCGGATGCCGTAATAAGTTACTCGGGATACACGTAACCATGAAATCGTTTTCGAGTGAAGTGTTAATTTTGGGATGACATTAATGATCTATCTTTAGTTTGGGTATGTCGTATTTTCACGTGCCGCCACAGGACAGACATTCTACCATTATTAGCGTGGCGTTTGATGAACATTATCATCAAATTATGTCGAGCATTCACTTCAACATTTAATTTGAACAGTTATAGTTGCATCAGCACGCTAGAGTCTGAACTGCTCTGGTAGTTGGATTGTGTGGATTCTTTTTGGTCTGTGACTTTCAGAATATAGTGAACATTTTAGAGAGAATGGTTTTTGATTATGAATCCCAGACAATCTCCTAATTCCTCAGAGCTATAAGCTGTAGTTATAAATGTATTACTCAGATGAAGTGGGCACCAGGAATTCTAATTATAGGCTTCACGTTTTGCTAACCACTTTCTGGTTGCCAATATTGTAGTTAGAGATCCAGTGTTGAGAATGGCAAACAACAGCATTAAATAAATAATAGGAACATTTATTCTATTATTCCACCCACCGCCCCACAACAGGTTCCTGGTGTGGATGAAATTGGCATATCGACTGAGATAAAGAAATTTCATCCCAATAAAACTGCATCAAAATACCTTCCAAAGCCATTTAATCAGCAGTCTTCTGACTGATTTGATGAGGCCAGCCATGAATTCCTCTCCCGTGCCAACCTCTTCATCTCAGAGTAGGACTTACAGCCTACATTTTCAATTATTTGCTGGATATATTCCTCTCTTTTTGTCTGCCTCTACAGTTTTTATCCTGTACAACTCCTTCTACCACCACGGGAATTATTCTGTAATGTCTTAACAGCTGTCCTATCAGCCTGTTCCTTCCTCTTGTGTTTTCCATACATTGCTTTCCTCGCCGATTCTCCAGGGTCCCTCCACAGCCCTTTCCTTATCATTCCATCAAATTTTCGAGTCTTCTGTAGCACCGTATCTCGAATGCTTCCATTCACTTCTTTTCCGTTTTCCCACAATCCATGTTTCTCTGTCTAGCAATACTGTGCTAATAATCTACATTCTCAGAAATTTCTTCCTCAAATTAATACCTATATTTGATAGTAGTAAATTTCTCTTGGCCAGGAATGGCGCTCTTACCAGTGCTAATCTGCTTTTTATGTCCTCCTTTCTCCGTCCATCATGGGTTATTTTGCTGCCTAGGTATCAGAATTCCTTAATTTCAGCTGTTTCGTCATCACCAACTCTGATATCAAGTTTCTTGCTATTCTCATTTCTGTTACTTCTCATTACTTTCGACTTTCTTCCATTTACTCTCAATCCATATTCTCTACTCATTAGACTGTTCATTCCATTCAGCAGAACCTGTAATTCCTCTTCACGTAGACTGAGGATAGCAATGTCATCAGCGAATCTTATCATTGATATCGTTTCACCTTGAATTTTAATTCCACTTCTGAGATTTTCTTTTACTTCTGGCATTGCTTCTTCGATGTATAGACTGAACAATAGCGGTGAAAAACTACATCCCTGTCTTACACTCTTTTTAATCTGAGCACTTCGTTCTTGGTTTTCCACTCTTATTGTTCCCTCTTGGTTCCTACACATGTTGCATATTACCCTCCTTTCCCTACACCGTACCCCTATTTTTCTCAGAATTTCGAACATATTGCACCATTTGACATTGTCGAACGCTTTTTCCAGGTCCATAAATCCTATGATTGTGTCTTTATTTTTCTTTAGTATTGCTTAATTACCAAGAACGTCCTCTCCAGACCCTTTAATTTCTCTGAATGCAGACTTATCGTCATCTAACACATTCTTAATTGTTATTTCCATTCATGTGTACATTTTTCTTGTCAGCAGCTTGGATGCATGAGTTGTTAATCTGAGTGTGCGATAATTCCCGCACTTGTCGGCTCTTGTACCAGCCACTGTCGCCAATATTTGGCGAAATGATGTGTAACTTATAGTTTGCTGCCGAAGTGTGCGATGAGAGAGAATCTTACATATGTAAACCAAGTCTGTTTTTCTATGGGAAATTTAAAACAACCATGTAATTGTAAAAATGCAGAATTTTGTAGCGGGTGGTAGACGTCAAGACACGCCAGGCATTTGTAAATCGACTGTGAAATAATAAAAGTATCTAATTTTATACATAATGTTCTCGAGTAGGCTCATAGTCTCTTCCTTGAAACGTATTTACAATCCCAAATTTTCCTATGTGGGTGTTTAATGATACTGTTATTAAATATACTATATATTGACCAATATTTCTGTTTACGTGCTGTGTAAGTAACGTATAAAGTGAATATAAAAAGTGCTTTCTCCAAAGTGTCTCGGCGTCACGACCTTCAGATTACTATTGTGAACTCTTTCCACAGAGCCAATCGCTGTCCGGTGTTTTCGTTTACTGGGTCGTATTGGGAAAGGGGTGAAGCGATTGTTTAAGAAGGCAACATTGTCGTATTTACATTTTTGAAGGTCAAACTGCAAAGAACTTTTTTATTAAGTATTACTTATTACCATAAATGCCCCCCCCCCCCAAAAATGGCCTTTACTCGCTTTAATGGCTAACTTGGTGATGCCATTCAACATGTAGTAAGGTGGTTGCTGTTAACTGTTTGTAACACACATGCTCGTTTTCAGCTAACACATATTTACACTAACAATTCAATGATCTACTTTGCAGAAGATGGTACAGAATTTCATTTTACATATTACAAAACAGTTTTTCTTTCATTTACATCGGTACTGTCTTTTTCTCACCTTAGAGCTGCATTGTCTTCTTCGTTTTTGTATATAATTCTCAACACACAGTCATTTCATTGTTAACAAAAAACAGGGTTTTATGTAAGGAATAATGGTTGCAGTTTTGGATTTTTTATTCCATATCACAATATATTACGTGCCTAGATGTAGAACCGTTGACAGCAAGGAGACCTCGAGTGACGGGGGATGACACAACATAATGACGATCATATGAGCCCGCGAAGTGGGATCCAAGCAAGAACTTGTCTATCCGGACTGACATATGGCGCTGCAGGAACACCAGGACGTCCTTCAGGTAAGCCTCAGGTGCTCAATAGGTTCAGAAATCACTGAACAGCTACACAACACAATCGGTGATACCTGAGCACAGCGCACGATGGTTCAGCTGAAAGAAAAATGTTAGACATAAATACAGAACGCTCGTTACAGAAAGCTCGTTCTTGACATTTAGAGGTATACTGTTCAAGTGGTTTTTGTATTTCTTTCCAAGATCCGTTATGTTTTCTGCCTAGAGACACGACCTTCCTTAAAGGTTATTTGCTTTATTTTGCTACCTACATTTCGTTGCGGAGTAACCACGCAAGTTCTGCGATTGCCGTATAACACAACACACTCTCTGTCATCTTAATTCACTATAAATGTATTAGCATGCATGTTATTCAATCTCCTTACTTTCATCGACACCTTACGTTACTTTGAAATTCTGCAGCGACTTTACTTGCGCTGCACTCAGCTCGACAGTCAGCTCTGTAGCGCGCAGCTAGGGCGAAGCAGTGGCTTGAAAGTAGCTGCGGAGCGCGTAAAGTGTTCCTGAGTGAGAAACGCAGGATGGTGGCCCTACGAAGAGTCCGTTGGCAGCCAGCGTCTCACACCATAGTCCGCAAGTAGTCAGGTGCTCACCGGGTATAGTTCAGGTAAGCAAAACGTTTGTTATTTCTTCGAGTGTTGGCGAAATAGTTTGTACACAGGTAGCAAGTTATACCAAACACTCGACGCCGTCTGGGTTCAATCTTTACTTTCACGAACACGTCAGAGTAGGAAGACAAACTCGCAAAATGGTTTCCTATAGTTTTAACTCTAGTTCTCATACGGTACTTTCACGTCGTAGTTTGTCACAGTTTTTTGCATGACACAATAGCAGTTGAGATCTCGTCAAGAAACAAATTTACTTATTCTGCATGTTCTACTTAAAAACAATAACAGTTTTTTTTTTAAATTTATAAGTCTACCTTTGTCCTTTGCAAAAGCGTTTTATTTGTATATCATTACATCAAATAAATGTAAGTAAATGACAGTTCGCTATACTTTTTTTAAATTCAGACACTACTTTAAAGCGTACCCTATATGAAGTAGGAAATATCTGCACACGGCAGAACAAGAAAAACCGAGAACGTGTGTAAGTAGTAGGTGAGCTAAGTCAGACAAAGTAAAGCTCAAACATGGAACCTCAATGGAGAGTGTACATACTCGCACAACTAACTTCATCAAAACTTTCATCCCATGGACACTACTAGTTTCTTATTTCCATAAATCTATCAGAAAAATAAATTAAATAGGATTCGAAGGTTCTTGCATGAATTACCATCAGAACAGAATGTATACATTCAAAATAATGCTTCAATGAAAAAAGTTAACGTAAAAAAATTTCTACGGCTCTCGCCGTAGGAGTTCGTCATATGTATTCTTGGGCGTATTGCAGTTTAGTCGATGTTACACTATGTGATCAAAAGTATTCGGACGCCCCCAAAAACATACGTTTTTTATATTAGGTACATTGTACTGCTGCCTACTGCCAGGACCTCCATGTCAGCGACCTCAGTAGTCGTTTGACATCGTGAGAGAGCAGAATTGGACGCTCTGTAGAACTCAGGGTACTTCGAACGTGGTCAGGCGATCGGGTGTCACTTGCGTCATACGTCTATATGCGAGATTTCCATACGCCTATACATCGCTAGGTCCATTGTTTCCGATGTGATAGTGAAGTGGAAACGTGAAGGGACACGTACAGCACAAAAGCGTACTGGCCGACCTCGTCTGTTGACTGACAGAGACCGCCGAGAGCTGAAGATGGCCGTAATGTGTAATAGGCAGACATCTATCCAGACCATCACACAGGAATTCCAAACTGCATCTGGAGCCACTGCAAGTACTATGAAAAGTTAGGCGGGAGGTGAGAAAACCTGGATTTCATGGTCAAGCGGATGCTCATAATCCACACATCTCACCGGTAAATGCCAAACGACGCCTCGCTTGGTGTAAGAGCGTAAACGTTGGACGATTAAACAGAGGAAAGACGTTGTGTGGGGTGACGAATCACGGTACACAATGTGACGACAGGGTGTGGGTATAGCGAATGCCCGCTGAACGTCATCTGCCACAGTGTTTAGTAAAAAGACAGTAAAATTCGGAGGCGGTGGTGTTATGGTATGGTCGTGTTTTTCATGGAGGGTGCTCGCACTACTTGATTTGTGTGGCACTATCAACAGCACAGGCTTACACTCATGCTTTAAGCACCTTCTGGCCTCTCGCTGTTGAAGAGCAATTCGGGAATGGCGATTGCGTCTTACAACACGATCGAGCACCTGTTCATAATGCACGGCCTGTGGCGGAGTGGTTGCACGACATTAACATCCCTGTAATGGACTGGCCTACACAGAGTCCTCACCTGACTCCTATGGAACACATTGGGGACGTTTTGGAACGCCGATTTCGTGCCAGGCCTCACCGACCGACATCGATACCTCTCCTCAGTGCAGCACTCGGTGAAGAAACAGCTTCATCCCCCAGAAACCTTCCAGCACCTGATTGAACGGATGCCTGCGAGAGTGGAAGCTGTAATCAAGGCTAAGGGTGGGCCAAAACCACATTGCATTCCGGCATTACCGATGGAGGGCGCCACGAACTTTTAAGTCATTTTCAGCCGGGTGTCCGGATAGTTTTGATGACCAAGTGTGCGCTGCATACAAAAGCTTATAAATGCTAACTATTCTTCAACATAAAATCGTAATAGGCAGACAGTATCGTTCATGCCACTTTTATTTGTCTCTAAGTTATTTTGAGAAAGAAAATTTTTATTATAACGACGAGACTTCAAAATTAAAAACCTGAAATTATCGGTGTAGTTGCTTTTCGCTGAAACTCATGAGTAGGAAGATGTTCAATCGAGTATCAGTAATGAAGATTTGATTCGCCACTGCTGGCGTGCATAAAAAATGCAGCCAAGAAATAGCAATAGGACTTCGTAAATTACGAAAAGATAATGAAGAGAGATCTTTGATTCATCGTGCAGATTTTCGTATCGGTGGATATATATATATATATATATATATATATATATATATATATATATATATATATATATATATATATATATGTCGCGTCTGCTAAGTATAGCGTGCCCCGACTACAAGGCGGGAGAACAGAATGAGAGTGTGGAGGATACAAGTCCTTCACCAAAAAACTAGTCTGAGTAGTTCTAAATATTATGTTTAATTTTTACAACGCATCATTCTGTCTGAGGAATGGTGGATGATGCAATTAATTTTTGAAAAATGGTTGTCGTACAACCATACCATCAGTGATAATAAAACTCAACATATAAAATTCAACCCTCTTGCTTTTTCCTAATATTGTATATTACCCATCTTTCCCTATAGCTTAACCCTATTGTTCTCAGAATTTCAAACATTTTGCACCATTTTACAGGGCCGAATGCTTCTTCCAGATCGAAAAATCCTATGAACGTGTCTTGATTTTTCTTCAGTCTGGCTTGCATTATCAACCGCAAACTTAGAACTGCCTCTCAGGTGCTTTTAGCTTTGCCGGCCGGAGTGGCCGATCGGTTCTAGGCTGTACAGTCTGGAACCGCGCGACCGCTACGGTCGCAGGTTCGAATCCTGCCTCGGGCATGGATGTGTGTGATGCTCTTAGGTTAGTTAGGTTTAAGTAGTTCTACGTTCTAGGGGACTTATGACCTCAGCAGTTGAGTCCCATAGTGCTCAGAGCCATTTGAACCATTTTTTGCCTTTAGCTTTCCTGAAAGCCAAACTGATCGTCATCTGTAGCTCTTTAATTTTCTTTTCCATTCTTCTGTATACTATTCTTGTCAGCAACTTGGGTGCATAAACTGTATAGCTCACTGCACTACATTAATATAAATGGCGCATTCATCACCCGACCCGCGTCAACAATGCTAGTTCCTTTCCCACAGCATGGCCATCTGGAGTTATCACTTCTGTCTCTTTCATTTCTGGCCAAGCCCTGCATACACAATAAATTTGGACGAAGTCGGCGATGAGAAGTATGCGCTAGTCTTTAATGACCTCTTTGTCGACGGAACATGAAACACTAATCTCTTCCCCTCCTCCTCCTCCTCCTCCTCCTCCTGCAGGAATAGGCGCGATTCTCTTGTTAGACAGTTCAGTAGCAGGACACAAGGTTAAATTCTTGAGATTGATTTGGAAGCATATAGGGTGAGGAAACTGCTGCATGGGACTGCCACTTTTACAGCAACAACGACTCTAATCCGGTTGGCATTGAATCCAACTGATCTTGGGTGACAGATGAAGCTGCACTACTCCACGCTCCTTCAAGTCTGTGACAGAGTTCATGAATCGCAGGGGTATTGAGCTGTGGCACTCCAGTCCTTCAGTAACCCAAGATTAAATGTTTTCAGTGGGTGACGTAAACGGCCAAAGTGCTGTCCACGGTACCAGCCGAACAGTCAGAACAGCACGGGCAACATCCTGCTGAAATAGTAAACGCCTTTTTCCAAAGCTGTTTCACAGAGGAAGACCGCATTGCAGTTCCTTCTCTAAATCCTCGCTCGAACGAAAAAATGGCTGACATCGAAATAAGTGTCCAAGGAATAGAAAAGCAACTGAAATCACTCAACAGAGGTAAGTCCACTGGACCTGACGGGATATCAATTCGATTCTACACAGAGTACGCGAAAGAACTTGGCCCCCTTTCTAACAGCCGTGTACCGCAAGTCTCTAGAGGAACGG
Organism: Schistocerca serialis cubense; assembly: GCF_023864345.2. Classification (NCBI taxonomy): domain Eukaryota; kingdom Metazoa; phylum Arthropoda; class Insecta; order Orthoptera; family Acrididae; genus Schistocerca; species Schistocerca serialis. Next base: position 362,168,547 of record NC_064645.1, on the reverse strand, counting down.
AAGGTTTCAAATAATTGGAAAAGAGCACAGGTAGTTCCAGTTTTCAAGAAGGGTCGTCGAGCAAAAGTATAGGACTATACCTCTGACATTGATCTGTTGTAGAGTTATGGAACATGTTTTTTGCTCGCGTATCATGTTATTTCTGGAAACCCAGAATTTACTCTGTAGGAATCAACATGGATTCCGGAAACAGCGACCGTGTGAGACCCAACTCGCTTTATTTGTTCGTGAGACCCAGAAAATATTAGATACAGGCTCCTAGGTAGATGCCATTTTCCTCGACTTCCGGAAGGCGTTCGATACAGTTCCGCACCGTCGCCTGATAATCAAAGTAAAAGCCTACGGAATATCAGACCAGCTGTGTGGTTGGATTGAAGCGTTTTTAGCAAACAGAACACAGCGTGTTGTTCTCAATGGAAAGACGTCTACAGACGTTAAAGTAACCTCTGGCGTGCCACACGGGAGTGTTATGGGACCATTGCTTTTCACAATATATGTAAATGACCTAGTAGATAGTGTCGGAAGTTCCATGCGACATTTCACGGTTGATGCTGTAGTATATAGAGAAGTTGTAGCATTAGAAAATTGCAGCGAAATGCAGGAAGATCTGCAGCGGATTGGCACTTAGTGCATAGGCAAATGTAATGTATTGCGAATACATAGAAAGAAGGATCCTTCATTGTATGATTATATGATAGCGGAACAAACACTGGTAGCAGTTACTTCTGTAAAATATCTGGGAGTATGCGTACGGAACGATTTGAAATGGAATGATCATATAAAATTAATTGTTGGCAAGTAGGGTGCCAGGTTGAGATTCATTGGGAGAGTCCTTAGAAAATGTAGTCCATCAACAAAGGAGGTGGCTTACAAAACACTCGTTCGACCTATACTTGAGTACTGCTCATCAGTGTAGGATCTGTACCAGGTCAGGTTGACAGAGGAGACAGAGAAGATCCAAAGAAGAGCGGCGCGTTTCGTTACAGGGTTATTTGGTAAGCGTAATAGCGTTACGGAGATGTTTAGCAAACTCAAGTGGCAGACTCTGATAGAGAGGCGCTCTGCATCGCGGTGTAGCTTGCTGTCCAGGTTTCGAGAGGGTGCGTTTCTGGATGAGGTATCGCATATATTGCTTCCCCCTACTTATACCTCCCGAGGAGATCACGGATGTAAAATTAGAGAGATTCGAGCACGCACGGAGGCTTTCCGGCAGTCGTTCTTCCCGCGAACCATGCGCGACTGGAACAGGAAATGGAGGTAATGACAGTGGCACGTAATGTGCCGTCCACCACACACCGTTGGGTGGTTTGTGGAGTATATATGTAGATGTAGATGTAGATGTAGATGTAGATGTTTAATTATAATGTCACTCAGACCCTGTTGTCATGACACAATCACCAACCTCAGCGTGTGAGAATTGTAACCGCTGCCGTCCATATTATCGGCTGTGCGAAGCTGCGAGCATGTCGTGTATCCGGTGGCATCCTATACTAACGCAAGGTGCTGGGCTCATCTGGCGATGACGAATGCAAAATTCGTTCCACTCGAACCCCCACAGACGGACACGTCCATCATGATCGATACTTGACTGAAAAGACGACGTGATGCCACTCCTGTGTCAAGTGCTGTTATCGGGCGTGTCACGGAAACGACCTCTGCGCTGACAGGTTGTCAGGGGACCTGGAAGACATCACTCTGCCGTTGTGTATATTCGTCTTGCTTCAAAGGAGCCCATTTCTTAGCTCAAGGCACGTGACGGGGCTGTACGACCCTGCACAACCGAGCGAATTATATGTCTGATCTCCTGGGCGCAATTTGCGCGGGGCAATTGAGATTGTGGATGGCGTTGACTGTAGTTTACCTAAACCTAAGGATTCCGTACTCATAGTTTCGACAGGCGGTGATACTGCCGCTGTCAATTTACGGAACATGCTGTTAAACGTTTCTCTATCTTACACGTGGTGTATGGAAGTCTATCGACATCTTCCCACAACATCATGGCTGTATTGCATAAAGGTTCCGGCAGCCAATTCGTGTTACATTCAGATATAATTTTATGTGTTGGTACGAAGCTCCTTCATTCAAAAGAATTGTGTTACTACTAATTTCTTTTTCGGTAAGTCAATATGCCGTTTGCCTTCTCCCTCCTAAATCACTCGATATCTACGAAGCTCCGGTTACAAAGTGGTAATGGCGAAGGCGGACTTAAGTACAGAAATGATCTGTTGGCCGTCGACAGCGGTGCAGACGTAGTCTCGCGGGACAGTCGGCGAACTCCAGTTGGACCGACGGATGAATAAACCAGAAGTGATATAGACCAAACGAGGGTGGAGTAAGGCTAGAGGTTCGACGGCGGGAGTCTGGTGGCGTGTACACTATACTCAAGGGCTTCTTGACTTTACATATTTCAATGAAAGAAACGTTAAGACAGCAAAAAGTTTTTCTTCATTGGAATTAAGTACTAACCTAGAGCGTGTATGACTGATCAGTCACCTGCCTAGGAATATTTTGGAAATGTGCCTAATTAGCTGTGTACACAGATTCAGTAAGGTAGCTTCAGCATAAGACGGGATATCCTGCCACACAGCACAGTATTACATAACTTTACGAAGGTTCACATAGTAGTATGCATGGATATACACTCATTGTGAACGCTTCCAGCAGCTGGAACAGGAAAGGGAGGTAATGATAGTCCGCCACACACCATTGGGTGGTTTGCGGAGTATAAATGCAGATGTATATGTAGACGTTGATCAATCAGTTGCTGTTCAACGTATGTTAGGAAGGACTCTGGTAAAAGTTTTACTAGCGTGAGCTAGTCCTCGTCGTTACGGAAAATTAATGAGGAACTTGGTTTTATTCGAGATGGAGAACTGATCTGTCTGTCATCGATGCAGAGGTGGATCTGTGGCCATTACCCTGCCTTATGTTAGAATTGTACCAAGCTGGACTCGTTTCCACAAATGAACATTATAGAATACAAGTTCTGTATCGTCAGACATTTTGATGTCATGAAAACCAATAAGCTGATTAACTGTTTAGTCTCCATTTCATGTTGAGTTACGAATGGAGAAGCCCTCTCATGTTCCCTCGATAGCATTTTTCCGTCTCCATCATCCGTGGAAGTCTCTAACAGCGTCATGGAATCAGGTGTGTCCACATCCATTTATAGACGCTCGCGCTTATAACTTTGACGCTCCGCAGCGCCGTCGGATAACGTTCCGGACGTGGGTTCCTATGCAAAACTTGATCAAACAAGTCGCTTCTACAAACTCTAGAAATGTGCAGCATGAACTGTGAAACACCGTATATGTAATTTTGTACACTGAGTGTTCAAATATCCGATGCTCAATCTGATAAATATGATGACGGAGATAATAACAAATACATTTCGTTAAGCAATGAACTATCGGAATTGCATATTGAGTCAGTACGAACTATTCAGTAGGTCACTGGGTGTGATTGAGAATAACACTATGTTGAATGCTTTTCAGTCCATTCCTCTGATCAGTGTTTCAATAAATGACCAAAATGAGCACCTTTACTTTCGACGAAGAACCGGAATCGTTTGTTTGATGGAAACTCTGTGGCGGATTCTGTGTGTATGTGGGCGCTGCAAGAAATTTTGCTACTAATTCCTCCCCTGAGTTTACAGAAGTAGAAAACATTTTTGTTTCCATGTAACACCGGAGAAAGAAGTCTAATGGTGAGCCAAAACATATGACTGTGGACTTGTTTTCCAGGTTTTGGGACTAAAAATCGGTTAGGTTACAGCAATCTTGCTTTTTTATTTATTTAATTTCGAATTTTCTGACCAGAGTTTCGACCACCAACATCTTGAGAGTGAAATCGGTGCCACACGTCAACACTTTACACATTTTAACCAGCGCGGAGTCTGTAACAGCTACGGCGCAAATACCGGAATTTCTCAGAGCGTAAGACAAACAGAAAGCGAAAGCGCTCTTGTTCTGAGACAGAGATCTGAATGACTAACTCTATCTATTGTACCCTTTTAACTTCGTTCTCACTCCGAATAACAATGCCATTGACTGACATCACTGCAAATACAAACAGAAATTTTCGCGTGACCATTGATATAAAGACGATCAAAAATACGGTTTGTAATTCTACGCGTACAATTACTTTTGAAACGTCCCCTTAGAACAATTATACAGGACTGTGCTCAAACTGACATACAATATTTTTAGCGCAACGCAATCTGACTTTCAAAAATCCCTACAAAAGAATGGCCCTGACTAACATTAAACTATACCTTCCAGAAATCACTTACCTCACAAAAATCTTCATTACTCGAACTACTGCAATACAGCGAGCGCCACTACTGCCAGCTAAATAAAAGATTCAAACTACGGAAGGCACTAACTACTGATAGGGATAGTTAGCAAATGAAAGATATTAATAGAGAACAGACACTGTATTTACCTTAATAGTCATAATATATGTAGCAGTTCATGACAAATTACAAAACTCCGCCATCTCTCTCCCCACATCCACCACTGCTGGCGGCTCACCTCCAACTGCGCAATGCTACGCGCTGTTCACAGCCAGCTGCCTAACACTACAATGGCGAGTATTACAACAATGCAAAGCAGCCACAGACTGCACACAGCACAGCCAGTGATTTTCATACAGAGGTGGCGTTACCAATAAAAAACCTAAACAGCCTACTTACAGTTTATGCCGCATATTTGGGTCATTTCGGGGAGGGGACCAGACATCGAGGTCATCGATCCCATCGTATTAGGAAAGGATGGGGAAGGAAGTCGGCCGCGTGCTTTCGAAGGAACCCTATCGGCATTTGCCTGAAGCGATTTAGGGAAGTAACGGAAAACCTAAATCAGGATGGCTGCAGGCGGGTTTCAACCGTCGTGCACCGGAATACGAGTCGAGTGTGCTAACCACTGAGCCATCTCGCACGGTATGTATGGCGCTTCACAGAAATGCAACCACTTGGTGGTACTGATAAACACACAGATTCCATGATTACCTCAGATTACTGATAACAAATCACTTAACTGGGATAGTTACCCACATAACACAGGTATTAACATATACACAGCGGGCATATTTTTTTAATGGTTAGAACTAAACTAAAAACTAAACTCCGTGCGAACAGGCCACGAAGGCCCAAAGGTACTGACCGGCCACCATATCATCCTCAGCCTACAGGCGTCACTGGATGCGGACGGATATGGAGAGGCATGTGGTCAGCACACCGCTCTCCCGACCGTATGTCAATTTCCGAGACCGGAGCCGCTACTTCTCAGTCAAGTAGCTCCTCAGTTTGCCTCACAAGGGCTGAGTGAACCCCGCTTGCCAACAGCACTGGGCAGACCGGATGGTCACCCATGCAAGTGGCAGTCCAGATCGACAATGCATAACTTCGGTGATCTGACGGGAACCGGTGTTACCACTGCGGCAAAGCCGTTAGCTTTTTTTTTTTTTTTTTAATAATGGTTACCGTGAATTAATAAATACAATAGTGACGCTCTCTAAGCTAGAGCGCTCATTCAGTTTCATTATTTTTAACGACGACAAGGTCATATACAACTAATCCAGTAGGCATTTGTCGAACGATATCATATGCAAATGTCAGGCATAAAACCCATTCGTGCTAAACGGTGCTAGCCGTAGCTTAATCTAGGTTAACATCGGGGCCTTCGTCTGTTTACAACTAGACAGATATTAGCGTAATCGAAACTGGCAGCAGAACGTAACGACGTGTCAGCAGCTTTGCTATTAGACGGCACACTGACGCTGATTTATCACTGATAGAATCAGAACAACTCTCGCTGTAACATTTTGCTGCTGACAGCTCAGGATACCAACTGAACAAAGCGGACAAGCTCGCTATCGAAAGTAGGCTGTGCCTAACCACGTGTTGACAGACGTCCAACCAAGCCTGTCGCTTTTCGACAGAAATCAACAGCTTAAATTAGACTTACAGACGTGAGTGCAATAAAAACTCATTTAAGAAACACAGCCAGCAAGATAAAATCTTTTTTATAAAAAATAGCCACAAAATTAACAAAAGTTCGTAAATACGGCCAGCGAAACTCAACACTCGCTCGGATACGACGTCTGCGAACCATACGTCCTCAGACTTTCCAAACAGGGACACGCCCGACCGAATGACAGTTCCGCCCCAAGTGCTGTAGCCCGTCTTCATTATATGACACCCACAATGAAATACACACTGAAGCGCCAGAGAAACTGGTATAGGCATGCGTATTCAAATACAGAGATATGTAAACAGGCAGAATACGGCGCTGCGGTCGGAAACGTCTATATAACAGAACTATATAACAGGAGTCTGACTCATTGTTAGATCGGTTACTGCTGCTAAAATAGCAGGTTATCAAGATGTAAGTAAGTTTGAACGTGGTATTATAGTTGGCGCACGAGCGATGGGACACAGCATCTCCGAGGTAGCAATGAAGTTGGGATTTTCCCGTAGGACCATTTCACTAGTCTTCCGTGAATATCAGCGATCTGGTAAAACATCAAATCTCCAACATCGCTGCAGCCGGAAAAAGATCTTGCAAGAATGGGACCAAGGACGACTGAAGAGAATCGTTCAGCGTGACAGAAGGGCAACAGTCACAGTGACAGTGACAGTGGCAGTGAAGGAAGAAGGCAATTCATTCTTGTACAGTGTGTGCGGCAAGATATTCCAATACATGTCAACCATCTAGGCGATTATTTATCAACCTCTTCAACCAGTTACATGAATGTGGTAGTGTAACACCGAGACATTGTAACAGAAGGAAACGAGTGGGACAGAAGAGAGGGAAATTTATGTTCTTGCTGCTGTTGCAGTTGATTTGCTCATTAGCTCCCGAGCAACCGCACGAGAAAGTGGCATGAGTGAGGCAAGCGGCCGGCCGGTGTGCCCGTGCGGTTCTAGGCGCTTCAGTCTGGAACCGCGTGACCGCTACGGTCGCAGGTTCGAATCCTGCCTCGGGCATGGATGTGTGTGATGTCCTTAGGTTAGTTAGGTTTAATTAGTTCTAAGTTCTAGGCGAATGATGACCTCAGAAGTTAAGTCGTATAGTGCTCAGAGCCATTTGAACCATTCTTTTTAGGCAGGCGCCCTACACAATCTCCATCGATATAGGTTCCATATCTATCACATCTCTCTCCATCAAGATGTGTATAGACACGATTATGAGAATCGTGGTAACTGCTGTGCAAGGGCATTAAGATAGGGTACTCCAAATGTATCGTATGCCTTGTTTAGTGATGCAGCCACATTCACCAATCATGACCAGGCAAACAGCCAAAACATACACTATTGGTCTGTTGACATTCCCCGTTTGCTTCGTCAGGTGGACCGTCAGCATCCATGAAGTGTAAACGTGATGTGGAATACTGAACCAGCAGCTCATTGGGCCGTTTTTCATAGACGGAATACTGAACGCACACAAGTATCGCAGCCTCCCAACAGATCACCTTCTACGGATGTTAGAAGATGTTCCTCTGCAGACTAGAAGGAACCTGTGGTACCCATATGTTGGCTGTCCAACACATAGCGCACGAAGTGCTACAGCATGTCTTCACGAACTGTTTCCAAATCGTTGATCAGACGCAGACTTCAGACGATTAGGACGGATGGCGAAAGTAAACTAGCATAACTTAAACTCCCTTCAACTAATTCAATTATCAGCCGCTAATCGCAAAGATATCGTATATGCAGATCCACCAAACAGCATGAACCGTGAATTTACCTTCAAAATCTTTTCTTAAAGAATTTATTTCATTTACTAGCGATTCATTAAGAACATTAACACATTTAATCACACTAGGTGAGCGTGGAAGTAGTTGCCAGGGAGTAAATGATGAAAATGAAATTACCTTTAATAAATGGGAATTTTATTCATAAAAGCCTTTTCAAAAACAGATTTAAAATTTATAAGCAGAAGAGCACCCTCGAAATATCAAGTTACAATTTTATTTAGAGGCAGAAAGAACAATATTGACAGCATGAGCCTTCGGGCTGAGAAGCTTGCCGCTCCCTTTCAACACGGCCGTAGTCACGAACGCTCACAACATCCTCTGAAAGACTACACTGGTGCAAATCTGCAACACACCAGATTACTTTAAACTAAAAATTTTAACAACTCGCACAAACACATTAACTATGGACCCCGAAAGAGGGATGGAAATGGTACAAACATTCACACAAAGAAATTATTTGCCACCGAAAGTGCAATTTGCTTTTAAAAGGGCTCTTACGGTGGAAGGGTGGCAACTTGATAAAAATAGCTATTTAAATAAAACCCATGAAATTTAGACTTACATAAAATGTACAACATGCTCTACATTACGCAAATACCGCCTCGCAAGATGATTGGTAAGATAAAAACATATTTCAGGAATTCGGCCTTTACACTTTAATTCTACAAATTCGTTACCACCGAATCCGACAAACATGACAGACGCAGATATTAACGTATGGCCTTTTGACAGGGGGATTACTGAACAACCCGAACCGCAGATTGCTCTAAACCTCCCCAACTCCACAAGGGAAAAAGGGACCACCCAGTTCACAAATAACCACCTTCCCGCGGGTGGGCAAACGGAGAAGAATGGTGGGACGACCCCAAAACAAAGCGGCTGGTGACCTCACCAAGAAAACAAGTAGAATTTAACAAGTAACTGAAAAAAACATATCTCCAATCACCTGACTTCTAATAAACTGCAATTTCTGGCGAAGACCTGGCGCAGCAGCCCCAACGCTCTGCCGAACCGTCCGCTGCCAGCCGCTTCAACGGACGCAGGAAGGCGGTTCGATCTCCCGTCTCACGGCGTCGCAGCTCGCTCCGGCCAGCCCGATGTCGTGGTTTCACTCCTGTTGCTCTTGTGTCAACGGCGAAGCCACTACCCCTGTCTATACGGCGCGGCCCACTGGACTCACGTGGGGACCTCACAGGCGCCGACGCTCAAGGCGGACAAGTCATCTCGTGTCTCAGTGCGCGACCGACCAACCGACCGATCCAAACGCCAATGACCGTTGCCCGAGCAACTGGAGCAGACTGGCGGCCTAACGCGCAGACTGAGGTGCAAGAACTCAGCCCCGACCGGGCGAACACTAGCTGAGTTCTGTTACTGGTGGAGTGGCAAGACTCTCACTTTCTGGCTTAAAGTTTGATCCAAACGACAGACAAACTCGCACTCCGACGACAGACAGACACTAACTGCCGCACAAATGCGAACAGACCAGCAACTGGTGACGCGAGACTGACCCAGCCTCACTCCGACTGACCAACTGCCGAGCTCATAGCGCCCCTTAAATGCACGTGAACAGGCAACCTTTCCCCTTTTCCACCAGAGGGAGATACCAAAGCTGTGATTGCCACAGCGGCGCCACCGCCAGAAGCGGAGGGCGACTGCTTCACACAACGCGCTGCGGCGTGCTCTTCAAAACAGCAAATTTTTTTACCACGGCTCACAGCAAATAAAACTTAATGTGAGAATGGGTTTCCGTGACCGTTGACACAGTCAATAAAGTTCTTCTTGGTATGTGACCGCAGTGTCATTAGGGAAAAAAAACACCCTGACGAATTCCGCCCTAATAGCTGAACGGTCAGCTCGTTGGAATGCCACGCACGAGAACCCGGTTTCGATTCCCGGCTGAGGTGGGAGTTCTTGTCCCATCAGGGACTGAGCGTTGTGCTGCCCTCATTATCATTTCATCCGTATTGCCGGCGCGCAAGTCGCCCAGTGTGGAGTCGCACTCAATAAGTCTTACACTTGGCGGCTCAACTTCCCGCCTGGGAACTCCCGGCCACTGACGCCATACTATCATTTCCATTACCCTGACGAAGGCAATCTGCAACAATGGCCGAAACGTCGGAGGATTTTACACATTGACAGTGCGGTCTCACACCCGGAAGAATTTTACTAACAGTAAATAAAATTCGTCACTCACGCAAAAATCTATTCAGTCTCATCTATAAAACAACACTTTCTGTTTAAAGTATCCTATATAATTACACTTCTCCTCACTTCTTTGTTCTGCAAAAATAATATACAGCACTCGATGAAAATGATCTTCGTACTCTCAGTAAACCAATTCACTACTCTCGGACAATAACTCGACGTAAAATAATGTCTTCTACTTCCACTCATTAAAGTTTTATTAATGTTTGTGTATGTTACGCATAGTTGTTAAGCAGACTGAATTTCAACATGAGCTAACTTTTTAATCTTCAAACAAAACGAGAAATTGTACAGAATCACCATCAGTTGTCCTGGTGACGCGGCATTCACCGGAGATTAAAGTGACATTACGCGAGCGCTTCTGTGAGGAGCGGCGCATTTCTACCCAGGCACTCGGGGGCATGATTTGGTCTTCAGAGACGTCACGAATTCTCCCACTGATGAAGTGTTGCATGAAAAAAGAAATTAAGAATTTCTGCAGATAAGTAGCAAATATATATTTCAACACACAACAGAATTTCTAAGACGCTTAATACCCATATTTAGTCGCTGTTGCAAGTAGTGAGTGTAACAAATACATTTCTGACAGTATGACTGTAGTATAAAAGTGTTGATACGAAGGTTTGTGATGGTGCGACTGGGTAACTACAATTTGTGTTCGTCTTGTTCGTGACTGCTACCTATACCAGTATTGTAAGCAGCATTTCTATCATCATTATATGAAATCGGTTATACCTGAAGGTTGCTTTTGTATCAAAACTGTGGGGTTTATTCTAATATTCTGTACGGATGCCTTCAGTCGTCAGACAGCAATATTCTGCAAATATTTCTTCAATATATAACTCTGAACTGAATTAATTCTGGAGTAAAGTAAAATGGTCAATATTTTGAAAATTTAGCATTCGAGTTGCATTAGCTCCCTAGAAGATTAGATAAATGAAGATTCCTCCTCTTAACCGAAAACTGTAGCCAGAAATCTCGTCTCTCTGCAAGTCAGTTATCATCTGGATTGTTGTTTCCTCTATTCCCTTGTTATTAGCCGTATGGAAAAGGCCTTAAACAGTATGGGGTGTCCCAGAAGGAATGGTCAATATTCAGGAATACAACAGGAAACGTCATTCGAAGAAGAAAAGGCTAAAACGCATACCTTAACAGCGATGAGCACTTTTCCGGTAGAAGAGATGTGTTTACAATAGCGAAGGTGAGAAAGTTACGCTTTTTAAAGCCCATCTTCACAAGACTTTTTTGCTTCGAATGATCGTTCCTGTCATATCCCCGAATACTGACCTTTCCCCTTGGGAAACCCTGTATGAAGTGTAACTGAAATGATCAGTTGTTGAACAAGACACCGATAGAATCTGTATAGAGTAATGGTCTTTGGTCTGACTGATGGAGAACCACGTTTGCACTGTTTTCTACTACCATTTCACGAACCCCCGTTTTGTTTCTCACTTCTGCCACATAAACAAGAAATGTAAACAGCGCACACGCGAAAATAAGTACATTGAACACATTTGAATAGTCGATATTCCTGAAGCCTTAATAATGTGATACACTAGTCTCAAAATGAAAGCTGAAGATACAAACGAGAGAAGAAAGATTCATTAGATCCTGAAATAATTTACCACTAGGAAGGAAGATCTCGCTTTACATGGCAAGTATTCGATGTAAAAAAAAAATATGCCCAAATAAATAACTTGTAAGGTCGGATTCTACTGTCATCGTGGACAAAAACTACAATGCAACTACAGTGTTTGCAGCTTTGGGGCAAGACTCAGTCTGCTGACTCGGGAAGTTATTACTCACAGAAGTGATGCGGTGAACAAGGCTTGCATTTACTCTGGGGTGCTTCATGTACGACGTTAACGATTCGTCCGCTGTTAGGCGAGCATCGATACCACGGAGAAAGTCTCAGTGTGGCACACACACTCTGGTCCGTTTCTCGGACTATGGCAGATATCGTATTACTTTCAGCCGAATTAAGCAAAGTTGGAGCGGCCCTGGAAAGAGACACTTTCAACTGGAATGTCACTAGCATCTGGTATCACAGCTGTGGGCAAACACAAATTGGAATTTACAGTTCAACTGTTGCTATTAGTACAGATTTATTCGAAGAGTAATTCTATTCCGGATCGATACAATCGCGCTAACCTCATTTGGAGGAGCATGATAAGAATTACACGATCCACGAGGCCTACGAGAAAGACAGGCCGCGGCGCGTACGTCACGAATGTTGGCCTGCACTCGCCCACTCGCTCACGTCAGCAGACAAACTACGTTTCTATACCTGTTAACTCGTAACTAGGCATTAGATTAGATTAGATTGATTAGTACTTGTTCCATAGATCATGAATACGTCAATTCGTAATGATGTGGAACGTGTCAGGTTAATAAAAGGTGTCAATACAAGATATTACATTACACAAAATATTACATGGCACTTAATTTTTTTGTGGGGAGAGGGGAAATTACCCACTTACTATATCCTTTTGGATATCTAATGAGTAGAAGGAGTTGCCATTCAGAAATTCTTTTAATTTCCTTTTAAATGCTATATGGCTATCTGTCAGACTTCTGATACTATTAGCTAAGTGATCAAATACTTTTGTGGCAGCATAATTTACCCCCTTCTGAGCCAAAGTTAGATTTAGCCTTGAGTAGTGAACATCGTCCTTTCTCCTAGAGTTGTAGCCATCTACACTGCTATTGCTTTTGAATTCGTTCGGAATGTCAATAACAAATTTCATAAGTGAATATACACTACTGGACATTAAAATTGCTACACGAAGAAGAAATGCAGTTGATAAACACGTATTCATTGGACAAATATATTATACTGGAACTGACATGTGATTACATTTTCACGCAATTTGGGTCCATAGATCCTGAGAAATCAGTACCCAGAACAACCAATTCTGGTCGTAATAACGGCCTTGATACGCCTGGGCATTGAGTCAAACAGAGCTTGGATGGCGTGTACAGGTACAGCTGCCCATGCAGCTTCAACACGATACCACAGCTCATCAAGAGTAGTGATGCGTATTGTGACGAGCCAGTTGCTCGGCCGCCATTGACCAGACGTTTTCCATTGGTGAGAGATCTGGAGAATGTGCTGGCCAGGGCAGCAGTCGAACATTTTCTGTATCCAGAAAGGCCCGTACAGGAGCTGCAACATGCGCTCGTGCATTATCCTGGCGAAATGTAGGGTTTCGCAGGGATCGAATGAAGGGTAGAGCCATGGGTCATAAAATATCTGAAATGTAACGTCCATACCATCACGCCGGGTGATACGCCAGTATGATGATGACGAATACATGCTTCCAATGTGCGTTCACCGCGATGTCGCCAAACGCGGATGCGACCATTATGATGCTGTAAACAGAACCTGCATTCATCCAAAAAATGACGTTTTGCCATTCGTGCACCCAGGTTCGACGTTGAGTACACCATCGCAGGCGCTCCTGTCTGTGATGCAGCGTCAAGGGTAACCGCAGCCATGGTCTCCGAGCTGGTAGTCCATGCTGCTGCAAGCGTCGTCAGACTGTGTCGTGCAGATGTGTGTGTCTTTCAAACGTCATCATCTGTTGACTCAGGGATCGAGACGTGGCTGCACGATCCGTTACAGCCGTTCGGATAAGATGCCTGTCATCTCGACTGCTAGCGATACGAGGCCGTTGGAATCCAGCACGTCGTTCCGTATTACCCTCCTGAACCCACCGATTCCATATTCTGCTAACAGTCATTGGATCTTGACCAACGCGAGCAGCAATGTCGCGTTACGATAAACCGCAATCGCGATAGGCTACAATCCGACCTTTATCAACGTCGGTAACGTGATAGTACACATTTCTCCTCCTTACACGAGACATAACGACAACGTTTCACCAGACAACGCCGGTCAACTGCTGTTTGTGTATGAGAAATCTGTTGGAAACTTTCCTCATGTCAGCACGTTGTAGGTGTCGCCACCGGCGCCAGCCTTGTGTGAATGCTCTGCAAAGGTAATCATTTGCATATCACAGCATCCTCTTTCTGTCGGTTAAATTTCGCGTCTATAGCACGTCATCTTCGTGGTGTAGCAATTTTAAAGACCAGTTGTGTATTTATTGTGAGGCTACAGTGAAGATCCCTAGCTCTTTAAATAAGTGTCTGCAGGACGATCTTGGATGAGCTCCAGCAATTATTCTGATTACATGCATGTTCGTACAAACGAAAACTGTATCTTCTATTGGAATCCGCTTTTATGGAATCATACTATTATTAGTCCTAAAATGATCGGATGTCCATAGGCCTACTTATAGTTTGTTACGGCTGTACTGGCGTACAATAAAATAAAATCTTGCTGAAATTATTATCAGTTGCATAAGGCACCACCTCGTGTAGGAAATGAGTACTGTTACGCGGAAGAGACTAAATGCTATAAACAAGCTGTTATACCTTTTATATCGAGTACTGATATTAAATTAAATGTTGTTGTAGTACTGTTAATCAGTAAGACTTCATAATAACAGATTTCAGTGGAAGACGCTGTTCTCGTTAGTACTTACACACACCCACCTGCGAGATAACTGGTTTAGAAACGCATTTTGTTGTGGACTGACAA